>NC_053391.1:464390806-465043306 GCF_905171765.1 Bufo bufo
GACTCAGAGGGAGGTTTTTTGCAACAGCAGAGGCCAGGTACAAATGTGGCCAGACAGGGCCCAATACTGGAGGACGAGGAGGACGAGGATGAGGAGGAGGTGGAGGAGGATGAGGATGAAGAATGTTCACAGCGGGGTGGCACCCAAAGCAGCTCGGCCATCACTGGTGCGTGGCTGGGGGGAAACACAGGACGATGACGATACGCCTACCACAGAGGACAGCTTGTCCTTACCTCTGGGCAGCCTGGCACACATGAGCGACTACATGCTGCAGTGCCTGCGCAACGACAGCAGAGTTGCCCACATTTTAACGTGTGCGGACTACTGGGTTGCCACACTGCTGGATCCCCGGTACAAAGACAATGTGCCCACCTTACTTCCTACACTGGAGCGTGATAGGAAGATGCGCGAGTACAAGCGCACGTTGGTAGACGCGCTACTGAGAGCATTCCCAAATGTCACAGGGGAACCAGTGGAAGCCCAAGGCGAAGGCAGAGGAGGAGCAAGAGGTCGCCAACGCAGCTGTGTCACGGCTAGCTCCTCTGAGGGCAGGGTTAGCATGGCAGAGATGTGGAAAAGTTTTGTCACCACGCCACAGCTAACTGCACCACCACCTGATAGGGAACGTGTTAGCAGGAGGCAACATTTCACTAACATGGTGGAACAGTACCTGTGCACACCCCTCCACGTACTGACTGATGGTTCGTCCCCATTCAACTTCTGGGTCTCCAAATTGTCCACGTGGCCAGAGCTAGCCTTTTATGCCTTGGAGGTGCTGGCCTGCCCGGCGGCCAGCATTTTGTCTGAACGTGTATTCAGCACGGCAGGGGGCGTCATTACAGACAAACGCAGCCGCCTGTCTACAGCCAATGTGGACAAGCTGACGTTCATAAAAATGAACCAGGCATGGATCCCACAGGACCTGTCCATCCCTTGTGCAGATTAGATATTAACTACCTCCTCTTAACAATATATTATTCTACTCCAGTGCACTTCCTCATTCAATACTATTTTTAATTTCATTTTACCATTATATTGCGGGGCAACCCAAAGTTGAATGAACCTCTCCTCTGTCTGGGTGCCGGGGCCTAAATGTGTGACAGTGGCCTGTTCCAGTGGTGGGTGACGTGAAGCCTGATTCTCTGCTATGACATGAAGACTTATTCTGTGCTGACATGAAGCCAGATTCTCTGTTACGCGACCTCTCTCCTCTGCCTGGGTGCCTGGGCCTAAATATGTGACAGTGGCCTGTTCCAGTGGTGGGTGACGTGAAGCCTGATTCTCTGCTATGACATGAAGACAGATTCTGCGCTGACATAAGGCCAGATTCTCTGTTACGGGACCGCTCTCCTCTGTCTGAATGCCGGGGCCTAAATATATGACAGTGGCCTGTTCCAGTGGTGGGTGACGTGAAGCCTGATTCTCTATGACATGAAGACAGATTCTGTGCTGACATAAGGCCAGATTCTCTGTTACGGGACCGCTCTCCTCTGTCTGGGTGCTTGGGCCTAAATGTGTGACAGTGGCCTGTTCCAGTGGTGGGTGACGTGAAGCCTGATTCTCTGCTATGACATGAAGACAGATTCTGTGCTGACATAAGGCCAGATTCTCTGTTACAGGACCGCTCTCCTCTGTCTGGGTGCCGGGGCCTAAATGTGTGACAGTGGCCTGTTCCAGTGGTGGGTGACGTGAAGCCTGATTCTCTGCTATGACATGAAGACAGATTCTGCGCTGACATAAGGCCAGATTCTCTGTTACGGGACCGCTGTCCTCTGTCTGCGTGCCGGGGCCTAAATGTGTGACAGTGGCCTGTTCCAGTGGTGGGTGACGTGAAGCCTGATTCTCTGCTATGACATGAAGACAGATTCTGTGCTGACATAAGGCCAGATTCTCTGTTACGGGACCGCTCTCCTCTGTCTGGGTGCCGGGGCCTAAATGTGTGACAGTGGCCTGTTCCAGTGGTGGGTGACGTGAAGCCTGATTCTCTGCTATGACATGAAGACAGATTCTGTGCTGACATAAGGCCAGATTCTCTGTTACGGGACTGCTCTCCTCTGTCTGGGTGCCGGGGCCTAAATGTGTGACAGTGGCCTGTTCCAGTGGTGGGTGACGTGAAGCCTGATTCTCTGCTATGACATGAAGACAGATTCTGTGCTGACATAAGGCCAGATTCTCTGTTACGGGACCGCTCTCCTCTGTCTGGGTGCCTGGGCCTAAATGTGTGACAGTGGCCTGTTCCAGTAGTGGGTGACGTGAAGCCTGATTCTCTGCTATGACATGAAGACAGATTCTGCGCTGACATAAGGCCAGATTCTCTGTTACGGGACCACTCTCCTCTGTCTGGGTGCCGGGGCCTAAATGTGTGACAGTGGCCTGTTCCAGTGGTGGGTGACGTGAAGCCTGATTCTCTGCTATGACATGAAGACAGATTCTGTGCTGACATAAGGCCAGATTCTCTGTTACGGGACCTCTCTCCTCTGCCTGGGTGCCTGGGCCTAAATGTGTGACAGTGGCCTGTTCCAGTGGTGGGTGAAGTGAAGCCTGATTCTCTGCTATGACATAAAGACAGATTCTGTGCTGACATAAGGCCAGATTCTCTGTTACGGGACCGCTCTCCTCTGTCTGGGTGCCTGGGCCTAAATGTGTGACAGTGGCCTGTTCCAGTGGGGGGGCACCGTGAAGCCTGATTCTCTGCTTTGACATGAAGACAGATTCTGTGCTGACATAAGGCCAGATTCTCTGTTACGGGACCGCTCTCCTCTGTCTGGGTGCCGGGGCCTAAATGTGTGACAGTGGCCTGTTCCAGTGGTGGGTGACGTGAAGCCTGATTCTCTGCTATGACATGAAGACAGATTCTGTGCTGACATAAGTCCAGATTCTCTGTTACGCGACCTCTCTCCTCTGCCTGGGTGCCTGGGCCTAAATGTGTGACAGTGGCCTGTTCCAGTGGTGGGTGACGTGAAGCCTGATTCTCTGCTATGACATGAAGACAGATTCTGTGCTGACATAAGGCCAGATTCTCTGTTACGGGACCGCTCTCCTCTGTCTGGGTGCCTGGGCCTAAATGTGTGACAGTGGCCTGTTCCAGTAGTGGGTGACGTGAAGCCTGATTCTCTGCTATGACATGAAGACAGATTCTGCGCTGACATAAGGCCAGATTCTCTGTTACGGGACCGCTCTCCTCTGTCTGGGTGCCGGGGCCTAAATGTGTGACAGTGGCCTGTTCCAGTGGTGGGTGACGTGAAGCCTGATTCTCTGCTATGACATGAAGACAGATTCTGTGCTGACATAAGGCCAGATTCTTTGTTACGGGACCGCTCTCCTCTGCCTGGGTGCCTGGGCCTAAATGTGTGACAGTGGCCTGTTCCAGTAGTGGGTGACGTGAAGCCTGATTCTCTGCTATGACATGAAGACAGATTCTGTGCTGACATAAGGCCAGATTCTCTGTTACGGGACCTCTCTCCTCTGCCTGGGTGCCTTGGCCTAAATGTGTGACAGTGGCCTGTTCCAGTGGTGGGTGAAGTGAAGCCTGATTCTCTGCTATGACATAAAGACAGATTCTGTGCTGACATAAGGCCAGATTCTCTGTTACGGGACCGCTCTCCTCTGTCTGGGTGCCTGGGCCTAAATGTGTGACAGTGGCCTGTTCCAGTGGTGGGTGACGTGAAGCCTGATTCTCTGCTATGACATGAAGACAGATTCTGCGCTGACATAAGGCCAGATTCTCTGTTACGGGACCGCTCTCCTCTGTCTGGGTGCCGGGGCCTAAATGTGTGACAGTGGCCTGTTCCAGTGGTGGGTGACGTGAAGCCTGATTCTCTGCTATGACATGAAGACTGATTCTGTGCTGACATGAAGCCAGATTCTCTGCTATGGCATGAAGAGACTGATTCTGTGCTGACATGAAGCCAGATTCTTTGCTATTGCATGAAGAGACTGATTCTCTGCTGATGTGAAGCCAGATTCTCTGCTATGGGATCTCTGTCCAATTGATATTGGTTAATTTTTATTTTTTTAATTTTTATTTTAATTAATTTCCCTATCCACATTTGTTTGCAGGGGATTTACCTACATGTTGCTGCCTTTTGCAGCCCTCTAGCTCTTTCCTGGGCTGTTTTACAGCCTTTTTAGTGCCAAAAGTTCGGGTCCCCATTGACTTCAATGGGGTTCGGGTTCGGGACGAAGTTCGGTTCGGGTTCGGATCCCGAACCCGAACATTTCCGGGAAGTTCGGCCGAACTTCTCGAACCCGAACATCCAGGTGTTCGCTCAACACTAAACATAACCACAGATGAAGGAGGTCCTGGAAGCCCCCAAATTGACCACCTGCACAACCACACAGCAAATCCACCTTGCCTCCAGCCGCAGTATACTAGCTCGGAGACACCCGGTGGTGGACGCCTCACCAAACCAAACAGGTAAGTCCCACCATGAGAGTCCAGCCCCCACCATAAAGGGGCCCTCTTAACCTCAAATCTTGATCCGTACTCCCAGCTTCCATTACATCCTGCCGCCACGACTGCCATGACATCACCTCCCCCTCTACCCCAACCGATCCTTCCCACTACCCACAACATAAGGGAGGGTGGGTGGGAATTTTTCTTATCCCACAAAATGGCCCCCTTCACCTCGCAACACCCCTATAAGTAGCCCCCCGAACTCCACCCCCCCTAAGCAACGCACCCCTCCCCTAACTACCCATTCAAAACTCTTAACCCCTAACCTCCCTGACCTTTACAACCAACCCTAATCATACTGGCCTCCCCCTAGCTGCGCCCTAGTCCGGCCATACTAAATGGGTGTTTTTTTAAAACCAGAGTATGGCAGCACTATTTAACTCTTGTAATGGAATGTCACAAGTACAGCAAAGGCCGCAAATGTAGTATCTTGCACAAAATGGGTGTTTTTTTAAAACCAGAGTATGGCAGCACTATTTAACTCTTGTAATGGAATGACACAAATACAGCAAAGGCCGCAAATGTAGTATCTTACACAAAATAGGTGTTTTTTTTAAACCAGAATATAACAGCAGTATCTAACGCTTGTATTGGACTGTCACAAATGCAGCCGTATCTAACATTTGTATTGGACTGTCACAAATGTAGTATCTAGCACAAAATGTTTTTTTTTTAAACCAGAAAATAACAGCAGTATCTAACGCTTGAATTGGACTGTCACAAATGCAGCAAAGGCCACAAATGTAGTATCTAGTACAAAATGTGTGATTTTTAAAAAACGAAATAAAACAGCAGTATTTAACGCTTATATTGGACTGTCGGAAATGCAGCAAAGGCCGCAATTGTAGTATCTTGCACAAAATGGGTGTTTTTTTAAAACCAGAATATAACAGCAGTATCTAACGCTTGTATTAGACTGTCAGAAATGCAGTAAAGGCCGCAAAATTTAGTATCTTGCACAAAATTGGTGTTTTTTTTAAACCAGAATATAACAGCAGTATTTAACGTTTGTATTGAACTGTCAAAAATGCAGCAAAGGCCGCAAATGTAGTATCCTGCACAAAATGGGTAGTTTTTTAAAACCAGAATATAACAGCAATATTTAACGCTTGTATTGGACTGTCAGAAATGCAGCAAAGGCCGCAAATGTAGTATCTTGCACGAAATGGCTTTTTTTTTTTAAAACCAGAATATAACAGCAGTATCTAACACTTGAATTGGACTGTGACAAATGCACTAAAGGCCGCAAATGTAGTATCTAGCACAAAATGTGTGATTTTTTAAAACAAAAATAAAACAGCAGTATTTAACGCTTGTATTGGACTGTCGGAAATGCAGCAAAGGCCGCAATTGTAGTATCTTGCACAAAATGTTTTTTTTTTTTAAAACAAAATATAGCAGCAGTATTTAACGCTTGTATTAAACTGTCAGAAATGCAGCAAAGGCCGCAAATGTAATATCTTGCACGAAATGGGTGTTTTTTTTTTTAAAACCAGAGTATGGCAGAACTATTTAACTCTTGTATTGAAATGTCACAAATACAGCAAAGTCCCCAAATGTATTATCTTGCACAAAATTATTTTTTTTTACAAACCGGATTCCAAAAAAGTTGGGACACTAAACAAATTGTGAATAAAAACTGAATGCAATGATGTGGAGATGGCAAATGTCAATATTTTATTTGTACTAGAACGTAGATGACAGATCAAACGTTTAATCCAAGTAAATGTATCATTTTAAAGGAAAAATACGTTGATTCCAATTTTCACGGTGTCAACAAATCCCCAAAAAGTTGGGACAAGTAGCAATAAGAGGCTGGAAAAAGTAAATTTGAGCATAACGAAGAGCAATTAACACTAATTAGGTAAATTGGCAACATGATTGGGTATAAAAAGAGCTTCTCAGAGTGGCAGTGTCTCTCAGAAGCCAAGATGGGTAGAGGATCACCAATTCCCACAATGTTGCGCAGAAAGATAGTGGAGCAATATCAGAAAGGTGTTACCCAGCGAAAAATTGCAAAGACTTTGCATCTATCATCATCAACTGTGCATAACATCATCCGAAGATTCAGAGAATCTGGAATAATCTCTGTGCGTAAGGGTCAAGGCCGTAAAACCATACTGGATGCCCGTGATCTCAGGGCCCTTAAACGACACTGCACCACAAACAGGAATGCTACTGTAATGGAAATCACAGAATGGGCTCAGGAATACTTCCAGAAACCATTGTCAGTGAACACAATCCACCGTGCCATCCGCCGTTGCCAGCTGAAACTCTACAGTGCAAAGAAGAATCAATTTCTAAGCAAGATCCACAAGCTCAGGCGTTTTCACTGGGCCAGGGATCATTTAAAATGGAGTGTGGCAAAATGGAAGACTGTTCTGTGGTCAGACGAGTCACGATTCAAAGTTCTTTTTGGAAATTGGGATGCCATGTCATCCAGACCAAAGAGGACAAGGACAACCCAAGTTGTTATCAACGCTCAGTTCAGAAGCCTGCATCTCTGATGGTATGGGGTTGCATGAGTGCGTGTGGCATGGGCAGCTTGCATGTCTGGAAAAGCACCATCAATGCAGAAAAATATTTTCAGGTTCTTGAACAACATATGCTCCCATCCAGACGTCATCTCTTTCAGGGAAGACCCTGCATTTTTCAACAAGATAATGCCAGACCACATTCTGCATCAATCACAACATCATGGCTGCGTAGGAGAAGGATCCGGGTACTGAAATGGCCAGTCTGCAGTCCAAATCTTTCACCTATAGAGAACATTTGGCGCATCATAAAGAGGAAGGTGCAACAAAGAAGGCCCAAGACGATTGAACAGTTTGAGGCCTGTATTAGACAAGAATGGGAGAGCATTCCTATTTCTAAACTTGAGAAACTGGTCTCCTCGGTCCCCAGACGTCTGTTGAGTGTTTTAAGAAGGGGAGATGCCACACAGTGGTGAAAATGGCCTTGTCCCAACTTTTTTGGGATTTGTTGACACCATGAAATTCTGATTCAACATATTTTTCCATTTCATCCACCATGACGGCCCACATTGAGATTGACCCTTGACCTCTGTAGGGGCAGGAACACATAGAGAGTTTAAGAACCCCCCACCCCTCCACCTCCTCAGTGCTTTCCTGCCCCTACAGGGGCCAACATGTGGAGAGTTCCTCCTTCATGGAGGATAAAGCAACCTTATTTTCTTTACAGGTTCTCCAGCTGGCCTCCCGCGGCAGGGGCTAAGGCTGGCCAGCTAGGAGCATCGAGGACCCTCGTCTTAGCTTATGCTGAGGCCTGCGGTCCTCCCCATACCTTCCGACTCCCTTCCCTCCTTGAGGAAGCAGTTGGAGGTGCCGGCTTCTCGGATCATCGCGCGCTGCGCTCGGCGTCCTTTCCTTCTGGAGGAGGGCCGAGTTCTAGCGTCCGGCAGGGGGAACAGGTGCGGCGCATGGAGCGTCTCTATGGGCGGGCCGGGCGACGCACGTACCTCTTAGTAGGCTGGTGCGGCGCAGGCCTATGCCATCACACTGGGCGCAGCTAGATGACGTCAGACGCCGGGAATTTTAAAAAGAGAAGACCGCGGTTCCTTTCGGCCCCTCGCCTGCTACACCGCGATGTCTGAGACACCTGCTCCCCGCCAGGAAGGTCCTGATCCTTCTGCCACCAGTACCGTGAGTCCCCTTCTGGGGGGTATATATTTCAGTTCTTTAATCTGAATTACTAATGCTGGGATATCTGGTTGCTTCCTTCTGCAGGGCAGCAAGGAGTTAAAAACAAAAACAAAACCCTTAAAATGCTGTGCTTGTTCCAAGCGTCTCCCTGAAAATTATAAAAAGAGGCTATGCAAACCTTGCACTACAGAAATTTGGAAGGAAGAGCAACCAGATATACTCTCGGAAATGAAGTCTTTTATTTCAGACGAGATTAAGTCCTCTTTAGCCACCTTGTCTACCCCCTCCAATCCCATCCCTTCTAAGAAACGCAAACTGTCCGTTATTTCCTCTTCTGAGGGCGAAGAGGTTGAAGTGGCCTCCGCCTCATCCAGACTTTTTCCTAATGAGGAACCCTTGTCGGACGGGGAAATTCTAGAAGAAGATAAAAAATACTTTTTTTCGGCCGATGAGATGGAGGAATTGCTACGTGCGGTCAGGTCCACTATGGGCATTGAAGATACTCCTAGGCCCCGTACGGTGCAGGATGAGATGTTTGGGGGTCTCAGGTCTAAGTCCTCTATTGTTTTCCCCATTAATGAAAATATAAAAGAAATGATATTGGAGGAGTGGTCAGATCCAGAAAAAAGGCTTGGCGTTCCCAAAGAATTCAGGAATAGGCTCTGCTTTGACCCGGCTGAAAGCAAGATATACAACCAGACGCCTAAGGTCGATCTACAGGTGGCCAAAGTAGTAAAAAAGACCGCCCTACCCTTTGAGGATTCCTCTCAGCTAGGCGATCCCATGGATAGAAAGGCAGATGGCCTCCTAAAAAAATCCTGGGAGTCAGCTATGTTTGGGGTAAAAACTAATATTGCTGCTACCTCCGTCGCCAGAGCAATGTATATATGGCTAGGAGAGTTGGACGAACATCTAAAAAATAAGACTCCAAGAGAAGAGATCAGGGACTCTCTCCCCCTTCTCCGCTCCGCCACAGCTTTTTTGGCCGATGCATCTGCAGAGTCCATCCGGTTTTCCGCCAAGGATGCCGCTCTCTCTAATGCAGCCCGACGGGCTTTATGGATGAAGGCCTGGTCAGGAGACAAGGCATCCAAGGCCAAGCTTTGTTCTATCCCCTTTTCAGGGGAATTTGTCTTCGGCCCCACTCTGGATAAAATCCTAGAGGGAGCTGCAGACAAGAAGAAGGGTTTCCCAGAGGACAAAGAACCAAAAAAGAAGCCCTTTCGTCAGTACCAACCCCAGCAGAGATCCTACAGGGGGAAAGGGAAGTCTGGCCGATGGAGCTATCCCAAAGGGGGGAGGGGAAGAGGCTTCATCCTCAATCCCCAGAATAGGCAAAATAAACAGCAATGACGCCAGGGTCGGGGGGCGACTGATGGGTTTTCTATCCTCCTGGAGTCAGGTAACTTCAAATCCCTGGGTGCTAAATGTAATCTCTCACGGTTACAGGATAGAGTTCACATCAGTCCCCCCGAGAAGATTCTGCATCACACCTCAGAGCAGATCGGATCTTCCAAAAATCTGGCAGGGCGTCCAGGACCTCTTAGAGCTAGGGGTAGTTCAAAAGGTTCCTATCTCAGAGGAAAGGAGAGGTTTTTATTCCAGTCTTTTTTTAGTAAAAAAACCAGACCAATCCTTTCGCACGATAATAAACCTAAAACCCCTAAACAGGTCTATTCTATACAGGAGGTTCAGGATGGAGACCATCCCATCCACAATCCCTCTGATTCCAAAAGGGGCGTTCATGTCGTCAATCGATCTAAAGGACGCTTACTACCATGTCCCCATCCATCATCTTTCCCAAAAATATCTAAGATTCGCTCTAAGAGGACCAGACAGGTCTACCCATCACTTCCAATATGTCGCCCTCCCTTTCGGTATTTCCTCGGCCCCCAGGGTCTTCACAAAAGTCGTGGTAGAGATGGTGGCCTACCTTCGTCAGGAAGGAATCACAATCATTCCATATCTCGACGACTTTTTAATTCTGGGCAAGACAGAATCCGAGAACCGTTTGGCAACCCAAAGATTCTCGGAATTCTTAAAAAACCTTGGCTGGATTATAAATACAAAAAAATCCACCCTAACCCCGTCCATGAGAATAAAGTTCCTGGGTGTGGAACTAGATTCGTCCTTGTTGATGACCTTCCTCCCTCAGGACAAGGCTACTGCACTGACAGTGAAGATCAGAACATTCCAGAGGGCTCGCAATTGCTCCATCAGAAAGGCCATGAGTCTCCTGGGAAGCCTAACCGCCTGCATTCCCTCAGTGGCATGGTGCCAAAGCCACACAAGAGTAATCCAAAATTGGATCTTAACTATCTGGGACGGAAGACAAGTAAGTCTAGACAGGATTTTTCGGATCCCTCAGGCCGTAAAAACAGACTTGGATTGGTGGAAAGTAAAAAGACGACTGCTAGGAGGCCTTCAGTGGCGGAACCATCCCGCCGTACAGGTAATCACGGACGCAAGCCTCGGAGGCTGGGGAGCAAAGATAGGAGATCATCTTCTACAGGGTACCTGGCCTGCCGAGATAAAACACAGATCCTCCAACTACCGAGAACTATACGCAGTCCTGGAGGCATTATTAAAGGGAGAGTGTCTTCTAAAAGGGCGACACCTAAGAATAATGTCAGACAATACCACAACGGTGGCTTATCTGCGTCACCAAGGAGGGACAAGGTCCCGGCCTCTTGGAGAGATAGCAAAAAGAATTTTCTCCTGGGCAGAAGAGAACGCTTTATCTCTGTCCGCCATCCACCTAAGGGGCTGCGAAAACGTAGTAGCAGATTTTCTGAGCAGAGAGACAGTAGATCCAGGAGAATGGTCTCTGAACAGGAATATCTTCCAGAAGATCGCAGAAAGATGGGGCTGTCCAGAGGTAGACTTATTCGCCTCCAGAAGAAATGCGCAGGTAGAATGTTTCTGCTCCCTAAACCCAGGAGACAGTCCATGGGCAATCGATGCCCTGTCAATACAATGGAAATGGAAACTAGCCTACGCCTTTCCCCCAATAACACTAATACCGCGGGTCGTCCAGAAGCTCCTGGAGGAACCAACTACTCTCATCCTGATAGCCCCTCTATGGCCAAAGAGAAGTTGGTACTCCACTCTAAAACAGCTATCGCTGGAAGATCCGTGGGAGATTCCCTTCCAGAGGGATATTCTAGTCCAGGGCCCTCTTCTTCATCCAGACCCAGGTATATTCAGACTGTCAGCCTGGATCCTGAGAGCGAGACATTAAGAAGCAGAGGACTTTCGGAGAAGGTGATACTTACTCTGAGGGCGAGTAGAAAAAAGGTGACCTCCTCCATCTACCTTAAGATCTGGAAAAAATACTGTTCCTGGTTAGGAGTTGAGCACCCAGACACCACCTCTCCTCCCATCAACAGAATTTTGGACTTTCTACAGTGCGGCCTTGAGTTAGGCCTGAGACCTAGTACTCTGAAGGTCCAAATTTCTGCCCTCAGCTCCTTCTATGACTGCAGCCTGGCCAACCATAGATGGATCAGGAGGTTCTTCAGAGCAGTTTCTAGATTGAGACCCTCTCTGAGATCCAGAGCTCCGACTTGGGATCTTAACATCGTCCTGGAGGGCCTAACAAAACCTCCATTTGTACCATTATCTGAGATCTCTCTAAAACACCTTTCTCTAAAAACTGCCTTTCTGATCGCTATCACCTCAGCCAGACGTATTGGAGAGATCCAGGCCTTTTCTTGTAAAGAGCCCTACCTCCAGATTAGCAAAGATTATATCCGTCTAACTCTCGACCCAGGTTTTCTCCCTAAGGTAGTCTCACCTTTCCATCTAGAGCAGGAGATCTTCCTACCCTCTATCCCTAGGTCCGAACATACAGGGTCTAGAGATAGGTTACATCTCCTGGATGTTAGGGACATAGTTATCCATTACCTGGATTCTACCAGAGATTTCAGGGTGGATAACAACCTTCTTATTCAGTTTTCAGGAAAAAATAAAGGAAAGAAGTTAGCCAGGTCTTCCATAGCCAGATGGATCAAATCCACTATTGAATGCTGCTACAAGATCCAGAACAAACCCAGTCCTGGTAATATTAAAGCCCATTCTACTAGGGCCACTGCCTCTTCTTGGGCCGAGAAAGGAGGGGTCTCGCTGGACCAGATCTGTAAAGCCGCAACCTGGTCTAGCACTAATACTTTTGTAAGACACTATCGTCTTAATCTTCCGGATGCGAATGAAGCTCTTTTCGGCCGGAAGGTTTTACAGGCGATATCCCCACCCATTTAGTTATCTGATATGTCTCAATGTGGGCCGTCATGGTGGATGAAATGGAAAAACCGCAATTAGACTTACCGGTAATTCCGTTTCCTTGAATCCACCATGACGGCCCATACTATTCCCCTTCCCAAAAAAAAAATAAAAAAAAAAATAAAAAATGTTTTTTTGTATATAAGTTGCATATACATGCAGATGATTATTTAAGAGTTTAAGGGTATGAATCAATATCCTTTACTTTTTGTTCCACCTTTCGGGTAATTGTAAAGCACTGAGGAGGTGGAGGGGTGGGGGGTTCTTAAACTCTCTATGTGTTCCTGCCCCTACAGAGGTCAAGGGTCAATCTCAATGTGGGCCGTCATGGTGGATTCAAGGAAACGGAATTACCGGTAAGTCTAATTGCGGTTTTTCCCTTAAAATGGTACATTTTCTCAGTTTAAACTTTTGTTCCGTGATTTATGTTCTATTCTGAATAAAATATTAGAAGTTGGCACCTCCACATCATTGCATTCAGTTTTTATTCACGATTTGTATAGTGTCCCAACTTTTTTGGAATCCGGTTTGTAAAACCAGAATATAACAGCAGTATCTAACGTTTGTATTGGACTGTCACAAATGCAGCAAAGGCCACAAATGTAGTATCTTGCACGAAATGGCAGTTTTAAAAAAAAACTTAATATAACAGCAGTTTTTAATGCTTGTATTGGACTTTTAGAAATGCAGCAAAGGCCGCAAATGTAGTATCTTGCACAAAATGGCTGTTTTTTTTTAAAACCAGAATATAACAGCAGTATCTAACGCTTGTATTGGACTGTCACAAATGCAGCAAAGGCCGCAAATGCAGTATCTTGCACAAAATGGGTGTTTTTTTAAAACCATAATATAACAGCAGTATCTAACGCTTGTATTGGACTGTCACAAATGCAGCAAAGACCGCAAATGTAGTATCTAGCACAAAATATGTGTTTTTTTAAAACCAAAATAAAACGGCAGTATTTAACGCTTGTATTGGACTGTCGAAAATGCAGCAAAGGCCGCAAATGTAGTAGTATCTTGCACAAAATGGGTGTTTTTTTAAAACCAGAATATAACAGCAATATTTAACGCTTTTATTGGACTGTCACAAATGCAGAAAAGGCCGCAAATGTAGTATCTTGCACGAAATTGAAGTTTTTTTTTAAAACCAGAATATAACAGCAGTATCTAACGCTTGTATTGGACTGTCACAAATGCAGCAAAGGTCGCTAATGTAGTATCTTGTACAAAATGGGTGTTTTTATTAAAGCCAGAATATAACAGCAGTATCTAATGCTTGTATTGGACTGTCACAAATGTAGTATCTATCACAAAATAGGTGTTTTTTTAAAACCAGAGT
Organism: Bufo bufo; assembly: GCF_905171765.1. Taxonomy (NCBI): domain Eukaryota; kingdom Metazoa; phylum Chordata; class Amphibia; order Anura; family Bufonidae; genus Bufo; species Bufo bufo. The sequence goes on from NC_053391.1 coordinate 464,404,548, forward strand.
ATGGCAGCACTATTTAACTCTTGTAATGGAATGTCACAAATACAGCAAAGGCCGCAAATGTAGTATCTTGCACAAAATGGGTGCTTTTTTTAAAAACCAGAATATAACAGCAGTATCTAACGTTTGTATAAGACAGTCACAAAAGCAGCAAAAGCCGCAAATGTTGTATCTAGCACAAAATGGGTGTTTTTTTAAAACCAGAGTATGGCAGCACTATTTAACTCTTGTAATGGAATGTCACAAATACAGCAAAGGCCACAAATGTAGTATCTTGCACAAAATGGGTGTTTTTTTAAAACCAGAATATAACAGCAATATTTAACGCTTGTATTGGACTGTCACAAATGCAGCAAAGGCCGCAAATGTAGTATCTTGCACAAAATGTGTGATTTTTTAAAAACCAAAATAAAACAGCAGTATTTAACGCTTGTATTGGACTGTCGGAAATGCAGCTATGGCTGCAATTGTAGTATCTTGCACAAAATGGGTGTTTTTTTAAAACCAAGATATAACATCAGTATTTAACGCTTGTATTGGACTGTCAGAAATGCAGCAAAGGCCGCAAATGTAGTATCTTGCACAAAATGGGTGTAATTTTTTAAAACCAGAATATAACAGCAGTATCTAACGCTTATATTAGACTGTCACATATGCAGTAAAGGCCGCAAATGTAGTATCTAGCACAAAATGGGTGTTTTTTTTTTTTAAACCAGAGTATGGTATGGCAGAATTATTTAACTCTTGTAATGAAATGTCACAAATACAGGAAAGTCCCCAAATGTATTATCTTGCACAAAATTGGTGTTTTTTTAAAACCAGAATATAACAGCAGTATCTAACGCTTGTATTGGACTGTCAGAAATGCACCAAAGGCCGCAAATGCAGTATCTTGCACAAAATGGGTGTTTTTTTTAAAACCAGAATATAACAGCAGTATCTAACGTTTGTATTGGACTGTCACAAATGCAGCAAAGGCCGCAAATGCAGTAACTTGCACAAAATGGGTGTTTTTTTTAAAACCAGAATATAACAGCAAAATTTAACGCTTGTATTGGACTGCAAATGTAGTGTCTTGCACAAAATAGGTGTTTTTAAAACAAAAATCAGAACATAATAGCAGTATTTAGGGCTTTTTTTCTCAGAGAAAAGTTGGTGGAACTCACCCCCTCCCTGGCCACGCCCCTACCCACCCATAGGACCGCCCCCTAAAACCACTACTTTAGAGAACAGGGATGCAAGTAAAATTTTGGGGGGCTATTAAAGTCCAGCCCAGCAAAAAACAAAAACAGATGGGGATGGCACTGTTAATGGGGGATCTGGGGATGGCACTGTTAATGGGGGATCTGGGGATGGCACTGTTATGGGGTGGAGGATCTGTGGATGGCACTGTTATGGGGGATCTGTGGATGGCATCCACAGATCCCCCACCCCATAACAGTGCCATCCACAGACCCCCCCACCCCATAACAGTGCCATCCACAGACCCCCCCACCCCTTGACAGTGTAATCCACAGACCCCCCATTGCCGCTCCAGTACAGTTATAAAATGTGTAATTCAATTAATAATGATTCATGCTGCCCCCTCTGTAGTATAACATTCAATATATCCTACTCACAGGGCTACTGTTATATCGTAATGCAGGCCGGCCGGGCAGACGAGCGGCAGAGTGACTGACTGACGTCACGTGCCTGCCCAGCCTACTTTATGAATGAAGCAGGCGGCGCAGGCACGTGACGTCAGTCAGTCAGTCACTCTGCCGCTCGTCTGCCCGGCCGGCCTGCATTACGATATAACAGTAGCCCTGTGAGTAGGATATATTGAATGTTATACTACAGAGGGGGCAGCATGAATCATTATTAATTGAATTACACATTTTATAACTGTACTGGAGAGGCGGGGCCGGAGCACAGTGAACGCACCGGCCCCCAGCTCCTTCTCCCAGTCCCTCCCCGCTGATATATCGCAGCCTGCGATGCTGGAGCATGGTAGGCTGCGATGTCAAAAGGTGGAGGAACGCCGTTCCGGTGCGTTCCGCCAGAAAAAAAGCCCTGGCAGTATTTAACGCTTGTATTGGAATGTCAGAAATGTAGCAAAGGCCGCAAATGTAGTATCTTGCACAAAATGGATGTTTTTTTTAAAACCAGAATATAACAGCAGTATCTAACGCTTGAATTGGAATGTCACAAATGCAGCAAAGACCACAAATGTAGTATCTAGCACAAAATGTGTGTTATTTTAAAACCAAAATAAAATGACAGTATTTAACGCTTGCATTGGACTGTCAGAAATGCAGCAAAGGCCGCAAATGTAGTATCTTGCACAAAATGGGTGTTTTTTAAAAACCAGAATATAACAGCAGTATCTAACGCTTGTATTAGACTGTCACAAATGCAGCAGTATCTAACATTTGTATTGGACTGTCTCAAATGTAGTATCTTGCACAAAATGGGTGTTTTCTTTAAACCAGAATATAACAGCAGTATCTAACGCTTGTACTGTCACAAATGCAGCAAAGGCCGCAAATGTACAGTCGTGGCCAAAAGTTTTGAGAATTACATAAATATTGGAAATTGGAAAAGTTGCTGCTTAAGTTTTTATAATAGCAATTTGCATATACTCCAGAATGTTATGAAGAGTGATCAGATGAATTGCATAGTCCTTCTTTGCCATGAAAATTAACATAATCCCAAAAAAAACTTTCCACTGCATTTCATAGCTGTCATTAAAGGACCTGCTGAGATCATTTCAGAAATCGTCTTGTTAACTCAGGTGAGAATGTTGACGAGCACAAGGCTGGAGATCATTATGTCAGGCTGATTGGGTTAAAATGGCAGACTTGACATGTTAAATGGAGGGTGATGCTTGAAATCATTGTTTTTCCATTGTTAACCATGGTGACCTGCAAAGAAACGCGTCCAGCCATCATTGCGTTGCATAAAAATGTCTTCACACGCAAGGATATTGTGGCTACTAAGATTGCACCTCAATCAACAATTTATAGGACCATCAAGAACTTCAAGGAAAGAGGTTTAATTCTTGTTAAGAAAGCTTCAGGGCGTCCAAGAAAGTCCAGAAAGCGCCAGGATCATCTCCTAAAGAGGATTCAGCTGCGGGATCGGAGTGCCACCAGTGCAGAGCTTGCTCAGGAATGGCAGCAGGCAGGTGAGAGCGCATCTGCACGCACAGTGAGGCGAAGACTTTTGGAAGATGGCCTGGTGTCAAGAAGGGCAGCAAAGAAGCCACTTCTGTCCAAAAAAAACATCAGGGACAGATTGATCTTCTGCAGAAAGTATGGTGAATGGACTGCTGAGGACTGGGGCAAATTAATATTCTCTGATGAAGCCTCTTTCCGATTGTTTGGGGCATCTGGAAAAAGGCTTGTCCGGAGAAGAAAAGGTGAGTGCTACCATCAGTCCTGTGTCATGCCAACAGTAAAGCATCCTGAAACCATTCATGTGTGGGGTTGCTTCTCATCCAAGGGAGTGGGCTCACTCACAATTTTGCCCAAATACACAGCCGTGAATAAAGAATGGTACCAAAACACCCTCCAACAGCAACTTCTTCCAACAATCCAACAGCAGTTTGGTGAAGAACAATGCATTTTCCAGCACGATGGAGCACCGTGCCATAAGGCAAAAGTGATAACTAAGTGGCTCGGGGACCAAAACGTTGACATTTTGGGCCCATGGCCTGGAAACTCCCCAGATCTTAATCCCATTGAGAACTTGTGGTCAATCCTCAAGAGGCGGGTGGACAAACAAAAACCCACTAATTCTGACAAACTCCAAGAAGTGATTATGAAAGAATGGGTTACTATCAGTAAGGAATTGGCCCAGAAGTTGATTGAGAGCATGCCCAGTCGAATTGCAGAGGTCCTGAAAAAGAAGGGCCAACACTGCAAATACTGACTCTTTGCATAAATGTCATGTAATTGTCGATAAAAGCCTTTAAAACGTATGAAGTGCGTGTAATTATATTTCACTACATCACAGAAACAACTGAAACAAAGATCTAAAAGCAGTTTAGCAGCAAACTTTGTGAAAACTAATATTTGTGGCCACGACTGTAGTATCTTGCACAAAATGTGTGTTTTTTTAAAACCAGAGTATGGCAACACTATTTAACTCGTGTAATGAAATGTCACAAATACAGCAAAGGCCGCAAATGTAGTATCTTGTACGAAATGGCTGTTTTTTTAAAACCAGAATTTAACAACAGTATCTAACGCTTGTATTGGACTGTCAGAAATGCAGCAATGGCCGCAAATGTAGTATCTTGCACAAAATCTGTGTTTTTTTAAAAACCAGAATATAACAGCAGTATTTAACGCTTATATTGGACTGCCACAAATGCAGCAAAGGCCCCTAATGCAGTATCTTGTACAAAATGGGTATTGTTTTTAAGGCCAGAATATAATAGCAGTATCTAATGCTTGTATTGGACTGTCACAAATGCAGCAAAGACCGCAAATGTAGTATCTAGCACAAAATGGGTGTTTTTTAAAACCAGAATATAACAGCAGTATCTAACGCTTGTATTGGACTGTCACAAATGCAGCAAAGGCCGCAAATGTAGTGTCTAGCACAAATTGTGTGATTTTTTAAAACCAGAATATAACAGCAGCATTTAACGCTTGTATTGTATTGTCAAAGATTTTGCAAATGTAGTATATTGCACAAAATGGGTGTTTTTTAAAACCAGAATATAACAGCAGTATTTAACGCTTGTGTTGGATTGTTGCAAATGCAGCAAAGGCAGCAAATGTAGTATCTAGCACAAAATGGCATTTTTTTTTTTAAAAACAGAATATTACAGCAGTATCTAACGCTTGCATTGGACTGTCAGAAATGCAGAAAAGGCCGCAAATGTAATGTCTTGCACAAAATGAGTGTTTTTTTTAAAACCAGAATATAGCAGCAGTATTTAACGCTTGCATTGGACTGTCACAAATGCAGCAAAGGCTGCAAAGGTACTTTATGGAAAAAAAATATATGATTTTATTCGCCCACAGTTACACAGATGGATTAATTGATTTTAATTGATTTTATTTCAGATTTGCAATGCAAGCCGCAACGGTACTTTCTGGCAAAAAAATAAAGATTTTTTCACCCACAGTGAAAGAGATGGATTAATTGATTCTAGTTCACTATCAGATTTGCAGTGCAGGCAGCAAAGGTACTTTATTGAAAAAAATATATGATTTTTTTCACCCACAAATAATAGATGGATTTAACAGATTTTCGTTCTCTATCACAAATGCAGTGCAGGGCGCAAATGTACTTTTTAGCAAAAAAAATAATAAGATTTCTCCCCACAGAATCTAACAGATGGATTTACTTGGGTTGCACTTTACAGAAAAAAAAATTGAATATGTCACCCCCTGGGTCCCTGAACTCACAGATGGATTCCCTATATTATTTTCCCTTCCCCTGGCACATATGCAGTGCAGGTGCATTTAAAAATTGGTTATATGTTGCCCACTGAACTAAAAGAACAGAATTAAATTATTGTCCCTGGCACATATGCAGTGCTGGTGCACTGAACTTGCACAAAATGGCCGCCGACGCCCACCTAACTAACAGACGGATAAAACGGTTTTTTTTCTGTGTCACTGGGCTCAGAGCATGGTACAAAAATGTTGCACTGCACCCACAAAAAAAATTAATAAATCGCTGTAGATCGCAGCGTTAACAACAAGTTCTGATAACAGATAGATTCATTCCTATTCTCTCCCTCACAGCTGCATTATCCTATCCCTACACTAGTAAAATCAGAGTAATGTGCGGTGCTACGTGACTCCAGCTTATTTAGAGGCTGAGTCACATGCTGCACTGGCCAATCACAGCCATGCCATTAGTAGGTATGGCTGTGATGGCTTCTAAGGGCACACGAGTTAAACACTTGTTGATTGGCTGCCCTGCAGCCTTTAAAAAAGTGCCATTAAATCGCCGAACACCGAATTCGAACCCAAACTTTTACTGAAAAGTTCGGTACGAACCCTGAACTTTACAGTTTGGGTTCGCTCAACCCTATCCACCACCTCAGCCGAAGGGAGCTGTCTGTCCTTCCTATCATCTGCTGGTCCTGATGCTCCTGCTCCTCCTCCTACTCCTCGTCAGTCATTCCGTCAGCAATCGATCACCGAAGCGATTGCCAATAGACAACAGTATGCATGCACTCATCCAATGGCGCAGAAGCTGAACGTACTCCTGGCCAAGTTGCTGGTGCTGAAGTCCCTCCCTTTCCAAGTGGTGGACTCTGCACCTTTTAGAGAACTAATATATTAATTGTGCCGAGCAGAGGTGGAGAGTCCCAAGCCATCATTTCTTTGCCAAAACGGCAGTACCAGCCCTGCACACATACATAGAACAAAAGGTAGGCCAGTCATTGACCCTGCCGGTGTCTGCCAAAGTGCACGGCAGCACCGATGAGAGGAGCTGTAACTATGGTCAAGGACAATATATGTCCCTTTATGGCACACTGGGTAAATGTGGTTCCTGCCCGGCCACACCAGCAACTTCGCTAGGTGACTCCGCTTCCGCCTCTACGTTTTCAAGCCATTTGTCCTGCGACAATGTCCGCCTCTGCCTCCTGATGCTCCACCATGCCCTCAGCCTCCACTGCAGGGACAATTCACAGTGCCCCTCCAGCTTACCACATGTGCAGAGCACGGCAGTGTCACGCTGTTCTGCACCTAGTTTGCCTGGGTGAACAGAGTCACACATGGGAGGAACTGCTCTGCTTTTTTTTATCAAGAAATCGAATCCTGGCTTTCTCCTCGACAACTCAAAATCGGAACCACAGTGACTGACAATGGGAAGAACATGGTGTTGGCGCTGCGTCAAGGAGGTCTGAGCCATGTGCCCTGCATGGTTACTGAAGTCTTCTTCCCATCTGCAAGACATCCTGAAAATGGGCAGTAAACTTTGAATGTACTTCAGCCACTTGTTCACCACAAAGCACACCCTCCTTGAGCTGCAGTGGCTTAACAGCCCAACATAGGCTGATATGCGACGTTTCCACCCATTGTAATTCCACCCTCCATATGTTGGACCGATTATATAAACAGAGAAAGGCCATAAATGATTTCTTGATGATACAGGCAGACAGAGGTACTCTCCTGTTTAACTTCGATGTTAGCCAGTTGCAGCTCATGCGGTTTGCTCGGGCCCTTTGAGGAGACCACTTTATTTTTCAGTCGCCAAGACTATGGGATGAACAACATCATTCCACTACTTCATGTCCTGAAAAAAATGCTGCTAAATCTGGCTAGCCAGGGGACAGGAGACGTGGCGACTACATCTCACGACCGCATGAGCCCTGTGGGGTCTGAACTAGAGGAGGAGGAGGACATTCGAGCACAAGCAATGTGTAGAGAAATGGGTGGTTTTTACACAGGTAGCAGGAGAGGAGGAGCAGGACCAGCCAGAGGAGCTACAGGGCAATGAGGAATAGGAGGCAGAGGACCCAGATACACTGTGACAGTATGCAGTGGAGATGGAGGCAGGGAGTCCCTCCGAGCCACTTGTGCAAATAGCCCGATGTATGCTCTCTTGCTTGCGTAGTGACAGCCGAATTGTCACCATTGGGCAGAGGGATGACTACTGGTTCTCCACCATGTTACACCCTCGCTACCGGTCAAAAATGGGGGCCTTTTTTACACCCGTTGAGAGGGAGGACAAACTGCACTATTATCGAGACATCCTATGTAGCCAGTTGGCCGCTGCCTATGTGCGCCATCGCCCATCCTCAAGCAGATCTCACCGGGGGGGGGGCCTCTGCACTCACGTTCCACTACCATGACTGCTGGGGTGGGGGTGGAGGCAGGGCCGTTTGAAGGAATTTGGGGGCCCCAAGCAAAATAGACATGGAGGCCCCCCCCCTCCACGCCCTCCCCACCTTACGCACGCAAAGCCTACAGGAACCACAGTATAGCCATACAGTTTAAGTTCACCCACACTTTATATAAATAAAAAAGGAGGTTTACAGTGCAAATACTGCTGTTGCATTTAATGTGCATGAAATTTGAACAGTGCCATCCACAGATCCCCCTCCCCTAAATAGTGCCATCCACAGATCCCCCTCCCCTAAACAGTGCCATCCACAGATCTCCCCCCTAAACAGTGCCATCCACAGATCCCCCTCTAAACAGTGCCATCCACAGATCCCCCCCTAAACAGTGCCATCCACAGATCCCCCCTAAACAGTGCCATCCACAGATCCCCCCCTAAACAGTGCCATTCACAGATCCCCCCCTAAACAGTGCCATTCACAGATCCCCCTTAAACAGTGCCATCCACAGATCTCCCCCCTAAACAGTGCCATCCACAGATCTCCCCCCTAAACAGTGCCATCCACAGATCCCCCTTAAACAGTGCCATCCACAGATCCCCCCTAAACAGTGCCATCCACAGATCTCCCCCCTAAACAGTGCAATCCACAGATCCCCCCTCCCCTAAACAGTGCCATGATGGCACTGTTTAGGGGAGGGGGATCTGTGGATGGCACTTTTTAGGGGGGATCTGTGGATGGCACTGTTTAGGGGGGATCTGTGGATGGCACTGTTTAGGGGGGAGCTCTGTGGATGGCACTATTTAGGGGGGAGATCTGTGGATGGCACTGTTTAGGGGAGGGGGGATCTGTGGATGGCACTGCCATCCACAGATCCCCCTACAGTGCCATCCACAGATCCCCCTCCCCGACGCTCACAGTAGTATATTTATAAACTAAACAGTAACTACTTTAACTTTAATCATTGCTCATTGCTGAGCTCTTTACTTGGATTATTTGGATATCTTACTTTGTCTTAGCTCCGGTAATAGCAGGCAGTGCGGGGGGCGGCGCTCACTCACTGACGTCACGCGCCTGCGCCGCCTAGTGGGAGGAGCAGGCGCGTGACGTCAGTGAGTGAGCGCCGCCCCCCGCACTGCCTGCTATTACCGGAGCTAAGACAAAGTAAGATATCCAAATAATCCAAGTAAAGAGCTCAGCAATGAGCAATGATTAAAGTTAAAGTAGTTACTGATTAGTTTATAAATATACTGCTGTGAGCGGCGTGGCCCTGTCACCATGGGAATGCCTGGGGGTTAGAATATACCATCGGATTTGAGTTTTTACGATCTCACTGAACTCGTAAAACTCAGATCCGATGGTATATTCTAACCCCCAGGCAAGCGTCCCCGTCACCATGGGAACGCCTGGGGGTTAGAATATACCATCGGATCTTCTGAGTTACTCAGTCTTAAAGGAAGCAAAACAAGCACCGGCTCTGCTTGGCCCCGGGCCAGCTCGGGGCCCCAAGCAATTGCTTGTTTTGCCTGTCTGTTAGGGACGGGCCTGGGTGGAGGGGCAGAATCAGTACCAGTTCCATCAGCAGCAACTTAAGTATAGAGTCGCTGATGAACAGTTTTCTTCACCCGCCTACTCACCAGTAGCAACAGGTAGACATAGAGCAAAACCTGGACCAGCAGGTTGTGGCATACTTGGAATCAGTAGTGTACTAAGGAGGGAGTGTGGGGGCCATCCGCCCAGGGTGCCGGCTCTCAGGGGGGTGCCAGCTCTCAGGGGGGGTGCCAGAAGCAATTAGCGCTTCCATCAATACAGATGGAAGCGCTCAGTGCTGGAGTGCTGGGAGCTGTGGTCCTGTCACTCACTGCTCAGCTCCCAGCACTCCTTCCCTCCTTCAGGCCGGCAGCGTTCTGAATGGTGAAGCAGGAAGACTTATCCCTGCTCCACCATTCAGCCTGCAGACAGAGATCTCGTTGTCAGCCTGTGTGGGCAGAGCCTGCCGCCTATAAATCTGCATAAGCTCCAGCCACACAGTGCTGCAGAGCGATCTGTGCCTGCAGGGAAGAGAGGTATGTGAGCTTCAGGAACGGAACAAGGTAAGTAGTTACTGTGTTTTTTTGTTTTGTTTTTTAATACAGATAGGGCACAAAGGGTTTTATTACTATGGAGGGGACACAGAGGACTTTATTACTATAGAGGGGGCACAGAGAGCATTACTACTATTGAGAGGGCACAGAGGGCATTACTAATGTGAAGGGGGCACAATGGGCATTTCTAATATGGAGGGGGCACAGAGCCAGGGGGCATTACTACAATGAAGGGGGCACAGAGGGCATTATTACTGTGAAGGGGGCACAGTGAGCGTTATTACTGTGAAGGGGCACAGAGTGCATTATTAAAGTGAAGGGGCACAGTGGGCATTATTACTGTGAAGGGGGCACAATGGGGATTTCTACTATGGAGGGAGCACAGAGGGCATAACTAGCACAGTGGGCATTACTACTATTAAGGGGGCCACAATGGGCATTAGTGATGGACAAACATCGGCTGGGAAGTTTTGCGAACGCGTTCACGATCAAATTTTCGTGAACCGCGTGTTCGCGGCAGGCCCCATTCACTTTAATGGCAGACGAACCTGAAAAACCTTCAGGTCATTTTTGCAGCCACCAAATACTTATTAGAAGTGCACAAATTGTCACCGCCAGTTCTGTGACAAGGTCTGGCAGACGTTCTTCTCTACCTCTTGTATGACGTTCTTTGTTTTGTTTTAAATTGTCATCTCCTTTCCGTCTGCCAGGTGTCACTTATTTAGACTAATTGTCTTCCTTTATATTCCCTCCCACACTGCCTCATTTTGCGGTTTATACTACTTCCTGGATGAGGTGTTCATTGTTGGAGGTTGCTGCTGCTGTTTGCTCAGATAAGTCTTTTCCTTTATTGTGTTTCCTTGCTGGCTTGATTCTAGGTGACCCTGACTCCGTCCATATTAAGTGCAGGGAGCCGGTGGTCATGTCCCCTCACTATTATAGGGTTTTCAGGTGTCACATAGTCTTAGGTACGTGGGCATGCAATCGTCTACCATTGAGACCCTTGCATGTGCATAGCAGTCAGGGAGAGCTCTTAGGGTTTTAAAGGGCTCACCTATATGTGCAATGAGCAGGACCATTGTACGGTTAGGCGGACGCCAAAATATGCAGTGGGTCCGGATATGGATATAATAGTCTATGTTTCCTGTTCGTGACGCCACTTAATGCAATGAGCAGGACCGTGGTATGGTCAAACGGACGCCAATCGTGCAGTGGGTCAGGATATGTGTATAATAGTCTATAGTTTGTTTGTGATGCCAATTGCAGCGTGAGCAGGGTACAGTCTCAGGGCCCTTTAAGGTGTTGAAACTCACGTACCAGGTTAGGAATGCCAGAGTGGGGATAATGTCTCTGTGTGGTGTCAACGGTGTCTCCTACCTGGGTACGGCTGGACTCCTGGATCCTGGCTCACTTGCAATAAATGAGTGTTGCTAGTAGGAGTAATGGAGGATTTTAGTAGTAGTAAATGAGATCCAGACTTGTAATATAATCCAACTTGTCTTTACTGAATGCAGCTTGAATCCATACGAGATACAGCATTAGTATCTTAGGTCCCAGCAGGTATTTGGCAATGTATGGCAGGGATCAACATCTCTTCTGCTCCTATACTATGTGCCTGGAGAATATGGCAGGAATCTGTTTTCTGCTCTATCTATCTTCTGCTTGGTATGGGATGGACTAGCTGAGGAGGAATTTGGCTTCTCCTGGTCTCTGGATAGTTACTCACAGTTCTGCTGACAGGGAATGGCTCGTCCTGGAGATCTGGAGGTGCTGCTTGCTTGTCACCAGCCAAGGCTGAAGGCTCAGGCTGGGAATGAAGATCTGTGACCTCAGCCAAGGCATGATCCTGGGTTGGGATCCCTATTTCTGGGAGCTCCTACCAGCACAGCTTTCCCCTAGCTGGGGTAGCTGGCACACTAACTTAACTTCCTTCCCCACCCATGAGGCAGAATGTGGGAACATTCCACACCTCCTCACAGAGGGGGAAGCAAAACTGGAATGTACTATTCCAGTCTAGAAACACTAAACTGTAGCTAAGTCTCTGCTAAACACATTCCTGCCACCTGCTGGTGAACATAGAAATTACAGCAAATACATTTAACAAGGGTTTCAATGCACATTAGTGAGGATGTGATGTTAAATTACACAGGATGACAATGCAGATACACTTAAGAGATTGTAGCGGGGTAAAAGCATTTCGTAACATAACTCTGGGATGTTACATTCCCCCTTACTTTGAATCAATCAGTCCTCGGCTTGTGCTTGGGATAAGAGGAATGAGCTCTGGGGTACCCAAATTAACACAAAGGGCTGCCCGAAATACACATAAGACAAACAAACATAAAACGGCTACCCTGGGTTCCTGCCCGCATTAGTAGGGTGTCCTTAATTAACTGTTTCCCTCTCGGTATAACCAGTGAACCGAATACTGCACTAAGCAAACATTACTGAATGACTTTGTATGTTCTGGATCCTTTAAACATCAAAGAAAGCATGGAGGTGTCTTTACTCTGTAGTCCCGCCATTGTGTAATGAAATACTGGCAAATGGAAGGGTGGCTTTATCCTGTATTCCCTTTTCCTGCACCAAAGCCTGAGAAATTTGGCTTAAAGCACGATCACTATGGTGACTATGGGGTAGCTAAATTGTGGCTCTAAGGTTTGAGGCGCCTTACCTTAGGCAAAAAGGCTCAGAAGGGGAGGTATTTATCGTCTCCGTATACTTCTGGCAATGTCACAGGAGGAGGGCATTATGATCCCATGGATCTCCTGGAAATAAGACACCTCAGGATGGGAGCAATCCTGAACATGAAACAAGCGGGAAGGAGCGGTCTATGACTTCTAATGATTCCCGAAGCAGCGGGGGTACCTGTGTATTTACTGGACCTGCCTGGACTTACCACTTGGTCCTACCCTGGTTACCTATGGGTATATATCACCGGGTGTAGGCATTAGTTTTCAGCGTCTGTATGAAGGCAGTCTGTATAAAGGGGAAGAGAATAAGAGCTGTCAAGTTAAGGCATACAAAAGTAAGTTACTACATTTTTTGTTAAGTGCAATCATCAAAATAAGTGCATAAAGTTCACATTGCGGCACCTAGGAGAGAATACACACAATGGGCATGTTATACTTGAACGTTGCATAACAGGTAAACTGGTAATTAGTGCAAAAGTATTACAATGGAAATCACAAAGAGCTCAGGTAATCACGTTTGAGTCCTTTCTTTGGGTGCAAGCTTTTATGTTGCAATAAAACATATTTTTTTTGTCAAATCTTTATTTTATTTTGACATTAGCTTCATAAATTGACATGACATTTTCTGGTGATATCAATAAAACATTTTTAGTAAAATAGTGCAATTTATGAATGCAAGAATAGGCTCAAAAGTAACTTGAGTCCTTTTTGTTGAAGTGCTTGAAGTTGAATCCTCTGGAAACTTTAAAAGTCAATTGTAATCCACAGAGATAAAAGTTAATTGTAATCCAAAGAAGGCATAAAATGTTTAATAAAAGCACATATTTAAGAACCGTAGTTCCAGGGGGCGGAGCTAGCCGCGTCAGGGAATGGCCGCCTGAACTGAGAGCTCCTCACAGCAGCACTCTGTTATAAGCTATTTGACGAGATCCCGCATCGCTTTAATATGGGGAAACCGAACAGGGACAAGTCTAAAGAGACCCAGATGACGCCTAAACAAGCCAGGGGACAATCCGACTTGGATAAGTTCCTTAAAAAGAAACTATCTTCGCCGACAGTTAGATCCAAGATGGCGCTGGAAGCTGCGGCTGCCGCTACATATACTGAAGATTCAGATGATGAAGGCTCGTGCGCTATGTCTGAGACACGCAGCGAGCGCGGCTCGACACCCATCACCAGAGCCTTCCTCAAAGAGTCACTGGCCCTTGCTTTTGAGACAGTTCTGAAAGAATTATTGGCTATCAAAACCGAGTTTAAGCAGACGAAGCAAAGAGTAGCAGCCCTAGAAGAATCCCAGCACGCCATAACTAAGCATAGCCGTGCTTTGCAAACGAAAGTGGAGGAAATGCAGGAACATATGAACACAACCTACCTGTACCTAGAAGATCAGGAGAACAGGAGCCGAAGGAAGAATGTTCGTATCAGAGGAGTTCCTGAAAACGTGCAAAGAGAAGACATCTTAGACACGGTCAGTCAAATCTTCGCCTCCTTACTGGGCCAAGAAAGGGCAGAAAAAATAGTTATTGAGAGAGCTCATAGAGCCCTAAGGCCTAAGCCTCCACCAGATGCACCGCCACGTGATATCATATGTGGCTTGCTAAGCTTTGTCGACAAGGCGGCCATTTTAACTGCCGCTAGACACAAGGGCGAACTGTCTCATTAAAACGCCAAAATACAGCTATATCAAGATCTCACTGCAAGCACCTTAGCGAAGAGGAAACAACTCAAGCCGCTTACCGAAATCCTTAGGGAGAGAAGACACCCACTACGCTGGCTTTTCCCATTCGTCCTCTGCGCCACCATTAACGGTAAACAGATCACCGTCCGTCATCCAGATGACCTAGTCAAAATGTGGGACGCTCTGCAGATAGACCCTTTAGATATCCCCTCCTGGCTACCTATGACAGGTGTCTTGAGGATGCCACCGCTACCTGCAATAGAAGAGTGGAAGGTAGCTAAGAAGTCGCCGCAAGCGAAGAAACGCCAGGCAGAACTGCAGGACACTTGAATACCTTCTAATATTTATTACTAATGCCTTTCTTCCCTAGGGAGACGTCCCGAAGTTAACCTGATAACCACCTCAACCCCAAGAGTAATATATTGGGCTTAAAAAGGTTGTCTCTGTTCGCAAGCTACTGTATTGTGGCCTTTTTCTTTCTATACCACTACCTTCTTACCCATTACTTACCTCTTATGATAAAATGTTGCTTGAGATGCCAATACTATCAGAACCTTGAGAATAAATATACTCCAAGGGACATCTCTACTTAAGTAAGAAGGCAGTGGTACATCACATACTTCTGATTAACTAATGGCCCTAGCATATTATATTAATATTCCACCATGCAACAGTATTTTATTTGATGAGATAGATTTGATACCTGGTTCGCACCCCACTGCATGGAGATGTCTGGGGGATCCATGCTTAGCATGGGTCGCACCAAACACTATCAACATGGGATCTCATTGTCTGATAATATGCTTGTGCTGTGAGTGGCCTACACAGGCTTTGTGTTTCTCACAGTCTCTCCCCCCTCTACCTAATTATTCTCTTTTTTACCTGTTTCTTTATACCTTTTATTAACTTCCCCCTCTTCCCTGTTCACCTCCTCCTTTGAATAGCCTCCCTTGAAGGAGGTCACTAACTGATGGCTTCGAATATTAACAAACTTAATTTTGTTTTTATGTGTTCTGTATATAGTTTCTCAAGATGGGTACTGATTTCAGGAATTGTTGATCCTCTGGGATGCAACTCCTCATGCGGTAACACAAACTTCTCTAACTCATGGATTCCCTGAAGGTAACTTCACTAAACGTAAATGGGCTTAATGTTCCTCAGAAGAGAAGCCAGGTTTTCCAGATGCTAAGGAGAGAGAGGGCAGACCTTCTGTTCCTGCAGGAGACGCATTTCAGGCACAATCATATTCCAACCCTTTTCTCTAAACAATATACAAAATGGATTCATAGCTCTCATTCTTCAGCTTCTAGGGGGGTGTCCATTGGCATCGGAGCTAACATCCCTTTTCAGATCCAGGCGCAATATGTAGACCCAGAGAGCAGATTCTTATTCTTAAAGGGTACACTTTTTGGTAATAAACTGACTCTGGTAAACATTTATGCTCCCAACACTAAACAAATTCCCTGGCTGATTGGAGTATTAAAATCGCTTAAAGACTTTAGGGAGGGGATTTTGGTCCTAGGAGGAGATCTGAACCTAACTTTGGATCACCCCATGGACTCTACCTCGGGTTCCCCCAAATACTCTGCTGCGCAGCTTCGTAAGCTAAGGAGGTCACTCTCTGATCATCAAATTACAGACACATGGAGATTAAGCCATCCTAGTGACAAAGACTTCTCATTTTACTCAGCTGTCCATAAGTCCTTTCAGCGTCTTGATTACCTTTTTCTCTCTAATTATGTCCTGGATAGGATTAAATCCTCTTCTATTGGGAAAATTACAATATCAGATCATGCCCCTGTCTCTCTTGTGTTCCAGTTGAAGGGCCTTCCTCCTAAAGCATGGTCTTGGAGAATTAACGGGACTCTCCTGGAGAATGACAGAGACAGACTTAGGCTAGAGGGAAAACTTAGGACCTTCTTTGAATTAAACTGTACTCCTCTTATGGATAAGGCTATGATTTGGGAGGCCCATAAGGCGTTCATGAGAGGTGAATTGATTTCCTTGGGGTCGTGGGTGCGCAAGCAGAGAACGCTTCAGGTGGACTCTATCTTGACCCAAATCTCTGTTCTAGAAAATATCACAAAAAAAGACCCCTCAGATTCCCATTATAAAGAACTTGTCAAACTAAGAAATCAACTGAGGGATTTATTAAAGGGTTTCTGTCACCCTGCAAAACTCA
This sequence comes from Bufo bufo, assembly GCF_905171765.1. Taxonomy (NCBI): domain Eukaryota; kingdom Metazoa; phylum Chordata; class Amphibia; order Anura; family Bufonidae; genus Bufo; species Bufo bufo. The sequence continues at coordinate 464,420,977 of NC_053391.1, forward strand.
TTTTTTTTTTTTTGGCTAGTTAGATTCCTCATAGTGCGATATAGCATAATATAATGCTCTTACTTACTTTGATGCGGCCGATTCTTTATAAAACGAACTTTTATAATATGTAAATGAGGGCTCTACCAGCAAGTAGGGCGTCTACTTGCTGGTAGCTGCTGCAGAAATCCGCCCCCTCGCCCTCTTGATTGACAGGGCCAGCCGTGATCTCCTCCTCCGGCCGGCCCTGTCAGTAATTCAAAAATCGCGCGCCTCGCGTCATTCGGCGCAGGCGCTCTGAGCTGAGGAGGCTCGTATCCTCAGCACTCCCTCAGTGCGCCTGCGCCGATGACATCACCGAAAGAGAAGACGTCATCGGCACAGGCGCACTGAGGGAGTGCTGAGGGTACAAGCCTCCTCAGCTCAGAGCGCCTGCGCCGAATGACGCGAGGCGCGCGATTTTTGAATTACTGTCAGGGCCGGCCGGAGGAGGAGATCACGGCTGGCCCTGTCAATCAAGACGGCGAGGGGGCGGATTTCTGCAGCAGCTACCAGCAAGTAGACGCCCTACTTGCTGGTAGAGCCCTCATTTACATATTATAAAAGTTTGTTTTATAAAGAATCGGCCGCATCAAAGTAAGTAAGAGCATTATATTATGCTATATCGCACTATGAGGAATCTAACTAGCCAAAAAAAAAAAAAAGAGTTTTGCAGGGTGACAGAAACCCTTTAAACATTAAGTCAGCCAAAGCCCTTAGGGCTGCTAAATACAAAATCTATATGCACGGTGATAGGGGCTCCAAGCTACTCTCACAAATGATTAAAGGACAAAGAGTGAAAACTTTTATACAGGAAATTAAGTCGGAAAAGGGACATAAGATCACCAACACCCCTGCGATAGCGGAAGAATTTGCTAAATTTTACTCCTCTCTCTACAACTTAGAATCAAATAACCCAGAACATACATTGGCCAAAATTAAGACCTTTGTAGAGACAATTAAAGTCCCGACTTTAGATTCACTTGAAAGAGATAGGTTGCTATCCCCGATTACAACAGAGGAGGTACTAGAAATCCTAGCAAATACCCCGTCAGGGAAATCCCCGGGTCCAGACGGATTACCTATAATATATTACAAAAAGTTTAAAAATATCCTGGTCCCGCATATAGCAGACCTGTGCAATTCATTGTTAAACGGCACTTCCCTCCCACCACAATCTCTAATCGCTCACATAACAGTTATCCCCAAAGAAGGGAAAGACCCTGCTAAATGTAGTAGCCACAGACCGATCTCTCTACTTAACGTAGATGTTAAATTATGGGCCAAACTTCTAAACCATAGAATAGCGAAACTCCTTCCCAAGCTGATTGGTGAGGAACAAGTAGGTTTTGTGAAAGGACGAGAGGGGAAACATAATGTTAGCAGAGTTTTACACGCCATATACTACGCAAAGAAACACAAGATCCAATTGACCCTGTTAGGAACCGATGCTGAAAAAGCTTTTGACAGGGTCAATTGGATTTTCATTGATAGTGCCTTGCGTCATTTTGGTTTTCCACCCTTATTTATTTCTGCTATATTCTCGCTTTACTCAAAACCTTCAGCTAGGGTTCTCATCAATGGCGCCTTATCCCCGTCCTTCAATATTTCCAACGGAACGAGACAGGGCTGTCCTCTCTCTCCAGCTCTGTTTATATTGACCCTAGAGCTACTCCTCTGCAAATTAAGAACATCCAAGGTCATTAAGGGACTCCAAGTGAAGGGGAAAACTCATTCTTTGGCAGCTTTCGCAGACGACCTGCTTCTTTTTATTACAAATCCAGCAGTTGCAATCCCAGAGGTGACTAAAATTTTCACGAATTTTGGAGAAATCTCCAATTTTAAGGTCAACTATGACAAATCTGAGATACTCAATATCTCAGCACCGAATAAACATATGATAGATGTTAAAAAACACACCACCTTTCAATGGCCGAAAGAGGCTATTAAACACTTGGGAATCATGATTCTGGCTAACCCCTTACACCTGTTCAAGCTTAACTATGTTCCTTTATTTGATAAAATCAAAAACTTTCTGGCCTCTATCAAACTACCTTATCTTTCATGGTTGGGTAGGAAAAAACTGCTTGCGACCTACGTTCTCCCGCAGATTCTTTATATTCTAAGATGCTTACCTATACCACTGGCAAATAGGTTTTTGTCTAATTTCCGGACTCTCTTCAGTAACTTTCTCTGGTCTAACAAAAAAACACGACTAGCATACCCCCTACTTATCAGGAAAACAAATAGAGGAGGATTATCCTTACCTGATCTTAAAACATATCTCCATGCCATTCAATTGGAGAGATGGGTTGAATTGGCTAGACCCCTTAATGATTCAATACATGTGGCACTGGAAAAAGCTCTACTGGGAGAGGACGCCACTCACATGCTCTGGGTCCCATCTCCAACCAGAAAGAAAAAGAAACCTCTTAGTGCTTTAACGAATAGCTTGCTCCAAATTTGTAACAGCTCAGAGGCTTTATCAATATCTACTAATAAATTATCCCCCTTAGCTCCTTTATCTGTCCTCCCACATTATCTTAATAAAGGTGGATGTGACTTTCATAAAGCCTGGTCATACCTCTCAGATCTTAAAATTTCAGACCTGGTTAAAACTAAAAACCTACAGGAGTTCCTGGAAAAGATTTATACTAAAATACATGAGTCTCAGCGTTCCAGACTAGTGGAGTTAGATCTAGAACTTAGCTGCAAAAAATGTAGAAAGATACATGCGAAACCTCATAATGACCCCACTTGGCTGGAAAACTATGTTCTGCTGCCTTCCCCCCCCCACAAAAACTCTCTCCAAGTTGTACTCTCAACTTATATTAGACTCCTCAAAGGAGAAACCCACATACTTAAGAGCTTGGGAACAAGAGCTGCAGATATCTCTTTCAGATGACGAAGCCAATGTAATTTTAAAGCACTCTCATGGATTTTCGAGGTGTATCCGTTTCCAGGAGAACTCCTTTAAAATTATAGCTAGATGGTACAGAACACCAGACTTCTTGTATAGAATCCACTTGATACCATCAGATAGGTGTTGGCGATGCCAGGAAGAAGGTGGAACCATATCGCACATCTGGTGGTCCTGTAAAGCTATCACCAACTTCTGGACAGAAGTCGAACAAATCATTAACAAAGTATGTAAATCCCATATCTCTTTAACACCAGCCCTTATACTTCTGTGGATGCCACAGGATGATTTTAAACCATCCCCCAATAACCTGACCACACACATGATAGGGGCAGCAAAACTTGTTATTCCCACTAAGTGGAGAAATACAGACCCACCCACCATTAAAGAATGGTTAGATAAAGTACATCAGATCTGTCTTATGGAGGAGATGGTGGGGTGGGAGAGAGGAAGCAGAAATTTTTTCCTAAAAACATGGCAACCTTGGCTGGATTTCCACAAGAACTATTATTAATTATACCATACCCATTTATTAATGGAGAACATCAACCTTTAACCCCCAGCTGATTTGGCAATTAGACCTACAAGATTGCGTAGGTGATGGAACCCTCCCCCACCCTTTTTTTGTAGCTTTAAATATTGTGTTTAGTGACAAGCTCTCATATATATAAGCTTTAACAAGTGCACTTTATAGTGACCTAGGTTGCTAGTATTTGTAATCTACTTTATAGTAATAGTGTAGGATTGCTCCCATGACTCTTTTCTTTGATCTGAAACAACCCACAGGTTATGTTTTATGTGTTATTACTTTTATGTGTTGTGTTCTGGAATTGACTAGTCTGTTACTTACTGAAACCAGGCTGTAAGACTTGCCCATTATAGTAGGTCATAGACAGATATATGTATTAACACCTCTACCCAATAGAAGTAGGGGTCTGAGAAAATGGTCCAATAGCACTATTTCATGTATCATGATATATCGTTATTACCTGTATTAATTACATTTTTCACACTTCATCTAGAAATATGCATATGTTATCAGAGGTGATTGTGAACACACCTTCGAGATCTTAAATTTTCATATATATCATATGTCTTTACGCCATATTCTACTGTAACAGTCTTTCCATGTTTGATACCTATTGAAAATTTTTCAAGAATAAAGAATTTACAAAAAAAGAACCGTAGTTCCACAAGGCTATCAAGTAACCTGAGAAAGGGGATAAAACAATGAACTTGGACATAAGGGGTTAAATGCTGATGGGGGGAGTCCTTACTATGCATGACCATCAGGGTGAGGACAAACTAGGGCAACCTGGAAAATAGAAAACGTTAAAAGCACACAATGCCAACGGGTCCTCATCCATCAGGAATAGTCCATGAAGTGGCTCCCAAATGTCCTTATTTTAAAGAAAGATACATTTAGAGAAGGACATCCATGTCCTCCTCGCTGCTTGAGCTTATGAAGCGAATCAGAGGGCGCTCTTGCCTCTGGTAGCTCATGGTTGCAGCAGTAGTGGTACGCCACTGACCTCTAGTGGTGGCTGGTTGAATTGGCTGTGCAGACAGCCTGGAAAATGCAGCTGTAACTTGTTGTAAACCGGAATCCCTGGCCGGTGCAGAGGGGCTCAAAACCTCTGGCTGAAGGGGCTCTGGCAAGCATGTCGAAGGTGCCTGAGGCTGCTTCCAGGGCAGTATGTATGGCTGCACCTTAGGATTAAAAGTTAGTACGGAATTATTGATCTGGCCTACCCGCAGGGTTGGTGGCGCGGCCAGGTCAGGAATAAGTGGTGCCGGTTCCGGCTGGGGCTGCTCCTTAAATCGCAGTCTGCCATCTGGGGTCTCCTGTAGGCATCTCACTTTGCCCGCAGAGCCTGGGTCTTCCTTCCAAGTCTCTGGCCTGGTGGCGGTTACAGGAGCCGCGGGAAGCGGTGCAGGGGCAGATGCGGACCGGGCCTGGGCCTCAGGAAGCGCGGCAGCTCCTACCTGGTGTCGCGGCCGGACGGCCGGTTCCGGTGCCTCCTGGTGATCGTTGCGGGGTCCCATCTTGGTCCGCAGTGCAGGCTGGTTGGATGCTTGAGCAACATCGTCAGCGGCGTCCTCCGTGGGGACAGATCCAACGTCGGCAGCCATCTGGTGTGACGTGTCGCCTTCCGCACTGACGGCAATAGAGGCGGAGGAATCCACGGCCTCCGAGGACTTTACTGTAGTCCTGTCTTCTTCCGCGGGGACTGGGGTAGTGACAGCAACCTTCTCTGATATGTCAGGAACGCTGGTCAGGGTAAGAGGTACGTACTCTTTGGCCGCGGAGGGATCCACTGCCTCCGGGCTTGTAGTAAAGACGGAGGGTCCACTTTTCTTTACTAGCTGTGAGACTTGAATCTCCGGTGGGTACTCTACATACACCGGCTCTACACCAATAACCATCTGGTTCCATTTAGGCTGAGGGAGCGCCATCTTCACTGCTTCCTTGATCATGAAGAATGCCAGAGGTAAGGGTGGAGCCCAGAGGGAGGAGTCTTTACTCCCTAGGCTCACAATACCAAGTTCATGGTGGGCAGTCTTTAGTTTTCCCGCTTCTAGGGGGGTGTATTCGACATCTTCGCGCTCTTGAGAGGGCGTTACTGAGTTTTCCCGCTTCTGAGGGGCATATTCGACATCTTCGCGCTCTTGAAAGTCATAAAGATGCTGCGCCATGAGGGAAACATGGCTTGCAGTGCTGACGCGCACAATGCAGCGTTTTCAGGTCCAGCAATGAAAGTAATAAAGTCCATTTTCAGGGTTTTTACACAATCTTCAGCCCTTGCAATACTGTGAAACATGCAATTAGATCCGTTTTAACACAGAATTGGATCCAGTGCTGTTGGGCAGGGATAGGCACACAATTCGATCCGATCCTGTTGGCACACAGCTCGATCCTGTTGGCACACAGCTCGATCCTGTTCGTGACGCCACTTAATGCAATAAGTAGGACCGTGGTACGGTTAGGCGGACGCCAAAATATGCAGTGGGTCCGGATATGGATATAATAGTCAGTTTTTTGTTCGTGACGCCATTTATTGCAATGAGCAGGACCGTGGTACGGTTAAACGGACGCCAATCGTGCAGTGGGAAAATGTCTCTGTGTGGTGTCAACGGTGTCTCCTACCTGGGTACGGCTGGACTCCTGGATCCTGGCTCACTTGCAATAAAGGAGTGTTGCTAGTAGGAGTAATGTAGGATTTTAGTAGTAGTAAATGAGATCCAGACTTGTAATATAATCCAACTTGTCTTTACTGAATGCAGCTTGAATCCATATGAGATACAGCATTAGTCTCTTAGGTCCCAGCAGGTATTTGGCAATGTATGGCAGGGATCAATATCTCTTCTGTTCCTATACTATGTGCCTGGAGAATATGGCAGGAATCTGTTTTCTGCTCTATCTATCTTCTGCTTGGTATGGGATGGACTAGCTGAGGAGGAATTTGGCTTCTCCTGGTCTCTGGATAGTTACTCACAGTTCTGCTGACAGGGAATGGCTCGTCCTGGAGATCTGGAGGTGCTGCTTGCTTGTCACCAGCCAAGGCTGAAGGCTCAGGCTGGGAATGAAGATCTGTGACCTCAGCCAAGGCACGATCCTGGGTTGGGATCCCTATTTCTGGGAGCTCCTACCAGCACAGCTTTCTCCTAGCTGGGGTTGCTGGCACACTAACTTAACTTCCTTCTCCACCCATGAGGCAGAATGTGGGAACATTCCACACCTCCTCACAGAGGGGGAACCAAAACTGGAATGTACTATTCCAGTCTAGAAACACTAAACTGTAGCTAAGTCTCTGCTAAACACATTGCTGCCACCTGCTGGTGAACATAGAAATGACAGCAAATACATTTAACAAGGGTTTCAATGCACTTAAGAGATTGTAGCGGGGTAAAAGCATTTCGTAACATAACTCTGGGATGTTACATATGCTCCATAGTTTGGGATCAAGCCAGTCGGTCGTTTATTTATAAGTTCCAGCTATCTGCAACTTCATCCGTGACGCAAATAGTCCCACAACATGGACAGTGACATACCAGAGGGGGATCAATAGCAAAAATTTAGACAAAAAAATATGTATTTTAGGGTACTTTCACACTTGCGGCAGAGGATTGCGGCAGGCAGTTCCATCGCCGGAACTGCCTGTCGGATACGGCAATCCGGACGCAAATGGATGGCATTTATCAGACGGATACGGATACGGATCCATCTGACAAATGGATTGAAATACAGGATCCGTCTCTACGGTGTCATCTGGAAAAAAGTATCCTGTATATTTTTTTTTCACAGGTTTAAAGGTCTGAGCATGCGCGGACCGGAAGAACGGATCCGTCAATGCAGCAATTTTAATGCCAGATCTGGTATTAATACATTTCAATGGAAATTAATGCCAAATACGGCATTCCGGCAAGTGCTCAGGATTTTTGGCCGGAGAGAAAAATACAGCATTCTGCAGTATTTTCTCCGTACAAAAAAACATAAGGGGGGCTGAACTGATGCATCCTGATGCATACTGAACGGAATGCTCTTAATTCAGAATGCATTAGGATAAAACTGATCGTTTTTTTCCCGGTATTAAGCCCCTGTGACGAAACTCAATACTGGAAAAGAAAAACGCTAGTGTGAAAGTACCCTTAATCAGGGGCTATTTTTATGCATCTGAAAGGGAAACGCTCAATAATGTGCCCTACTAGAGCCTAGAAAAATTGTATTTTCGGCCACGGGAGTACCGGCCCAAAAAATTAGGCATTCACTTGACAGAAAAGAACAAGGGATTATGTGGCTGGAGGTATATTAGATGGTCAGTGGATAACAATTTTACTACAGGCCAGTGGAGTACAGGCCCCAAATATTAGGTATTCAACGGACTGAAAAGAACAAGTGATTATGTGGCTGGAGGTATATTAGCTAGTCAGTGGATAGCAATTTTACTATAAGCCAGTGGAGTACAGGCCCCAAAAATTATGCATTCACTGGACTAAAAAAACAAGTGATTATGTGGCTGGAGATACATTAGACGGTCAATGGATAACAATTTTACTGTAGGCCAGTAGAATAAGGGCCCCAAACATTAGACATTCAACGGAGAGAAAAGAACAAGTGATTATGGGGCTGGAGGTATATTAGGCGTTCAGTGGATAACAATTTTACTGCAGGCCAGTGCAGTACAGGCCCCAAAAATTATGCATTCACTGGACAGAAAAGAACAACTGATTATGTGGCAGGAGGTATTTTAACGGTCAGTGGATAATAATTTTACTGCAGACCCCAAATATTTGGCATTCACAGGACAGAAAAGAACAAGTGATTATGTGGCAGGAAGTATATTAGACGGTCAGTGGATAATAATTTTACTGCAGGCCAGTGGAGTACATGCCCGAAAAAATATGCATTCACAGAACAGAAAACATCAAGTTATTATGTGGCTGGAGGTATATTAGGCGGTCAGTGAATAACAGTTTTGCTGTAGGCCAGTGGAGTACAGGCCCCAAAAATGATGCATTTACTGGAAAGAAAAGAATAAGTGATTATGTGGCTCGGGATACATTAGACGGTCAGTGGATAACAATTTTACTGCAGGCCAGTGGAGTACAGTCCCGAAAAATTATGCATTCACAGAACAGAAAAGAACAAGTGATTATGTGTCTGGAGGTATATTAGGCGGTCAGTGAATAACAATTTTACTGTAGGCTAGGGGAGTATAGGCCCCAAACATTAGGCAATCGCCGGCCAGAGAAGAACAAGTGATTTTGTGACTGGAGGTATATTAGACGGTCAGTGGACAACAATTTTACTGCAGGACAATGGAGTACAGGCCCCAAACATTAGGCATTCACAGGACAGAAAAGAACAATTGATTATGTGTCTGGAGGTATATTAGACGGTCACTGGATAACTGTAATGACCGGCGTCACGCACAGGGAGGAAAAAGGGAAAGCCCTGCCCAAGGGAGAGGGAAAGGTGGTGACCCCTAACTCACCCTGCGGCTGGCACCTGACTGCCCTGACGTCCCTAGATGGGTTCCTCACCCGTGCGGCGATCACGTGCCTAAACCCTGGCTTTCCCTAAAATGAGCCCTAGATAGTGAACGGGCCGGTGGGATCGCTAGTCCGCACCACTGTCACTAAGAGGGAAACACCAGGGAGAGGACAGACAAAACATACAAACACATACAGCCAGGTGGGCGACCACAATAGACCACCAAGGTCCAACAGGGATCCGGAGGGTAGCGTTCTTGACCAACTACTGTACCAGAGAACGCAGCAACACAGCTCCAGGAGGTCAGAATAGATGTCCAGGCAGGAAGCTCTATATCTGGCAACCAGAGAAGTGTGAGAGGGGAATATAAGGAGGTTTGGGAGTGCTGGACAAGGAACAGCTGAGGAGAAGGAGCTACAGATCCCTGAGTGAGCCAAAAGGGTTTGCAAAGCAAACCCAGAAAGCTACCATAAGGAAACAGCCCTATCTTACATAGAGCGTGCAGCCAACCGCTGCGACTTCCTTATCCCGGGTATAACGGAGTCAGGCGTGGTTCTTGACACCCTCGTGACAATAACAATTTTACTGCATGCCAGTGGAGTATAGGCCCCAAACATTAGGCATTCACCGGACAGAAAAGAACAAGTGACTATGTGGCTGGAGGTATATTAGACGGTCAGTGGATAACAATTTTACTGCAGGCCAGTGGAGTACAGGCCCCAAAAATTAGGCATTCACTAGAAAGAAAACATGAAATGATTATGTGGATGGAGGTATATTAGGCGGTCAGTGAATAACTATTTTACTGTAGGCCAGTGGAGTACAGGCCCCAAAAATTATGCATTCACTGGACAGAAAAGAATAAGTGATTATGTGGCTGGAGGTATATTAGCCGGTCAGTGGATAACAATTTTACTGCAGGCCAGTGGAGTACAGGCACCAAACATTAGGCATTCACTGAACAGAAAAGAGCAATTGATTATGTGTCTGGAGGTATATTAGGCGGTCAGTGAATAACAATTTTACTGTAGGCTAGTGGAGTATAGGCCCCAAAAATTATGCATTCACTGGACAGAAACGAACAAGTGATTATGTGGCTCGGGATACATTAGACGGTCAGTGGATTACAATTTTACTTGAGGTGAGTTGAGTATAGGCCCCAAACATTAGGCATTCACTGGACAGAAAACATCAAGTGATTATGTGGCTGGAGTTATATTAGGCGGTCAGTGAATAACAGTTTTGCTGTAGGCCAGTGGAGTACAGGCCCCAAAAATGATGAATTTACTGGAAAGAAAAGAACAAGTAATTATGTGGCTGAAAGTATATTAGACGGTCACTGGATAACAATTTTACTGCAGGCCAGTGGAGTATAGGCCCCAAACATTAGGTTTTTACAGGACAGAGAAGAACAAGTGATTATGTGGCTGGAGGTATATTAGGCGGTCAGTGGATACCAATTTTACTGCAGGCCAGTGGAGTACAGGCCCCAAACATTAAGCATTCACCTGACAGAAAAGGCCATTTATGGCGCTGTATTTACATAAGACAGGGACCATTATTTGTTCTGGGTGGTGACTGATAGGTGTGGGCTGGCATGAGGAAATTCAATTAAACATGTTCGTCATAGGTGTTGAATTCCTCCGAGATCCATGCCTCATTCATTTTTAGAAGCTAGGCGTGAGCTAGGCGAGTGCACTTATCGGTCACGATCCCCCCTGCTGCGCTGAATGTCCTTTCGGACAGGACACTGGACGAGGGGCAAGACAAAAGTTCCATGGCAAATTGTGCCAGCTCTGGCCACAGGTCAAGCCTGCACACCCAGTAGTCAAGGGGTTCCTCGCTTCTCAGAGCGTCCACATCGGCCGTTAACCCGATGTAGTCGGACACCTGTCGGTCTAGAATTTCCTGAGGCTGTTGATGGGTTGGTTGCAAGAATGATCTCATATCCGAAGTGACCAACACATCTTCAAGCCACCCTCTTCTTGCATGCGCTGTAGGATTGGTAATCGCAACTGTTTCTCTGGGGATGGAAATTCCTCTACCAGTGCCCGCAGCAGCAGAATGCAGCATCTCTCGAAGCAAGGCCTGGAAATGCTGCATTCTGACAGCCCTCTGTGATGCTGGTAATAAGTCCGCCATTTTGTGTTTGTACCGGGGGTCTAAGTACGTTGCCACCCAGTACTGGTCCTTGCCCTTTATGCTTTTTATATGGGGTCCCTCTTCAAACACTGGAGCATGAACGCCCCCATTTGCACTAAATTGGAAGCGGTGGAGCGGACTGGCTCTTGCTTATTGCCCAGTAGAATGTCGTCCTCGGTCTCGTCCCCCCATCCTCGGTAAACATCAAACATTCCAGAGAAGTTTAAAGCCTGCTCTCCTTGCTTCTCCCCCTCTTCTTCCCCCCCAGGCACCATCCATTTCTGACTCCTCTTAAGGCTTCTGCTGACTTGTCTCAGATGGAGTAGCCACAATGGAAATTCAATCAGCATTGTGCTTCTTTATCTTCCTGTTCCTGCTCCTTGACGCTTGATCAATGACACAACGCAATGCACACTCCAGAAATGATGTCAATGATGGCGCCCTGGCTGCGACTGACCAGTTTGGTGATCTCATCAAATGGCCACAGAAGTCTGCATGCGTCGTGCATGAGCAGCCACTGGCGTGGTGAAAAAAAAACAAAGCTCCCCAGAACCTATCCTGCCACAGAGTTCGTACAGGTACTCTGTACAAGTGGTGTCGCCGCTGAACATCAGTAAGGCGAGCCATGGCCGTGTAAGATCTTTATAAATGGCCAGAGATTTTCCTGGCCTGCCGCAAGACGTCCTGGACCCCGGGGTATTTGGCAATGAATCGCTGCATGACTAAGTTTAGGAGGTATGTCATGCACGGCACATGTGTCATTTTGCGCTGTTCCAGCGTGCTCAGCAGATTGGCAAAGTTGTCGCACACCACTTTGCCAACTGTCAAATTGAGTGGGGGTAGCTACTGATCGGCCTGTGACCGCAGAGCTGAAAGCAGCGCAGGACCGGTGTGGCTCTTGGCTTCGAGGCACAATAGCCGCAGCACAGCATGGCAATGTCTCACCTGGCATGTCGAATAGGTTCTGGGGAGCTGGGGGAGTGCAGTTGGAAGAGGCGGTAGCAGTGGAAAAGGAGGAGTCAGCCGAGGAGGAGACGGAGGATGGAGTAGGAGAAGAAAAAGCAGGCCTGCTTGCAATCGGTGGCGGTAACACCAAATCCACACTAGTGTTGAGTGAACACCTGGATGTTCGGGTTCGAGAAGTTCGGCCGAACTTCCTGGAAATGTTCGGGTTCGGGATCCGAACCCGACCCGAACTTCGTCCCGAACCCGAACCCCATTGAAGTCAATGGGGACCCGAACTTTTTGGCACTAAAAAGGCTGTAAAACATCCCAGGAAAGGGCTAGAGGGCTGCAAAAGGCAGCAAAAGGTAGTTAAATCCCCTGCAAACAAATGTGGATAGGGAAATGAATTAAAATAAAAATAAAATAAATAAAAATTAACCAATATCAATTGGAGAGAGGTCCCATAGCAGAGAATCTGGCTTCATGTCAGCAGAGAATCAGTCTTCATGTCATAGCAGAGAATCAGGCTTCACGTCACCCACCACTGTAACAGTCCATTGTCAGATATTTAGGCCCAGGCACCCAGGCAGAGGAGAGAGGTCCCATAGCAGAGAATCTGGCTTCATGTCAGCAGAGAATCAGTCTTCATGTCATAGCAGAGAATCATGCTTCACGTCACCCACCACTGAAACAGTCCATTGTCAGATATTTAGGCCCAGGCACCCAGGCAGAGGAGAGAGGTTCCATAGCAGAGAATCTGGCTTCATGTCAGCAGAGAATCAGTCTTCATGTCATAGCAGAGAATCATGCTTCACGTCACCCACCACTGGAACAGTCCATTGTCCGATATTTAGGCCCAGGCACCCAGGCAGAGGAGAGAGGTCCCATAGCAGAGAATCTGGCTTCATTTCAGCAGAGAATCAGTCTTCATGTCATAGCAGAGAATCATGCTTCACGTCACCCACCACTGGAACAGTCCATTGTCAGATATTTAGGCCCAGGCACCCAGGCAGAGGAGAGAGGTTCCATAGCAGAGAATCTGGCTTCATGTCAGCAGAGAATCAGTCTTCATGTCATAGCAGAGAATCATGCTTCACGTCACCCACCACTGGAACAGTCCATTGTCCGATATTTAGGCCCAGGCACCCAGGCAGAGGAGAGAGGTCCCATAGCAGAGAATCTGGCTTCATGTCAGCAAAGAATCAGTCTTCATGTCATAGCAGAGAATCAGGCTTCACGTCACCCACCACTGTAACAGTCCATTGTCAGATATTTAGGCCCCGGCACCCAGGCAGAGGAGAGAGGTCCCATAACATAGAATCTGGCTTCATGTCAGCAGAGAATCAGTCTTCATGTCATAGCAGAGAATCATGCTTCACATCACCCACCACTGGAACAGTCCATTGTCAGATATTTAGGCCCAGGCACCCAGGCAGAGGAGAGAGGTCCCATAGCAGAGAATCTGGCTTCATGTCAGCAGAGAATCAGTCTTCATGTCATAGCAGAGAATCATGCTTCACGTCATCCACCACTGGAACAGTCCATTGTCAGATATTTAGGCCCAGGCACCCAGGCAGAGGAGAGAGGTTCCATAGCAGAGAATCTGGCTTCATGTCAGCAGAGAATCAGTCTTCATGTCATAGCAGAGAATCATGCTTCACGTCACGCACCACTGGAACAGTCCATTGTCAGATATTTAGGCCCAGGCACCCAGGCAGAGGAGAGAGGTCCCATAGCAGAGAATCTGTCTTCATGTCAGCAGAGAATCAGTCTCCATGTCATAGCAGAGAATCATGCTTCACGTCACCCACCACCGGAACAGGCCATTGTCAGATATTTAGGCCCAGGCACCCAGGCAGAGGAGAGAGGTCCCATAGCAGAGAATCTGGCTTCATGTCAGCAGAGAATCAGTCTTCATGTCATAGCAGAGAATCATGCTTCACGTCACCCAACACTGGAACAGTCCATTGTCAGATATTTAGGTCCCGGCACCCAGGCAGAGGAGAGAGGTCCCATAACAGAGATTCAGGCTTCATGTCGGCGACTCAGCAGAGGATCAGTCTTCATGTCATAGCAGAGAATCAGGCTTCACGTCACCCAACACTGGAACAGGCCACTGTCAGATATTTTTAGGCCCCGACACCCAGACAGAGGAGAGGTTCATTCAACTTTGGGTTGACCCGCAATATAATGGTAAAATGAAAATAAAAATAGGATTGAATGAGGAAGTGCACTGGAGTACAATAATATATTGTTAAGGGGAGGTAGTTAATGTCTAATCTGCACAAGGGATGGACAGGTCCTGTGGGATCCATGCCTGGTTCATTTTTATAAACGTCAGCTTGTCCACATTGGCTGTAGACAGGCGGCTGCGTTTGTCTGTAATGACGCCCCCTGCCGTGCTGAATACACGTTCAGACAAAACGCTGGCCGCCGGGCAGGCCAGCACCTCCAAGGCATAAAAGGCTAGCTCTGGCCACGTGGACAATTTGGAGACCCAGAAGTTGAATGGGGCCGAACCATCAGTCAGTACGTGGAGGGGTGTGCACAGGTACTGTTCCACCATGTTAGTGAAATGTTGCCTCCTGCTAACACATTCCGTATCAGGTGGTGGTGCAGTTAGCTGTGGCGTGTTGACAAAACTTTTCCACATCTCTGCCATGCTAACCCTGCCCTCAGAGGAGCTGGCCGTGACACAGCTGCGTTGGCGACCTCTTGCTCCTCCTCTGCCTTCGCCTTGGGCTTCCACTTGTTCCCCTGTGACATTTGGGAATGCTCTCAGTAGCGCATCTACCAATGTGCGCTTGTACTCGTGCATCTTCCTATCACGCTCCAGTGCAGGAAGTAAGGTGGGCACATTGTCTTTGTACCGTGGATCCAGCATGGTGGCAACCCAGTAGTCCGCACACGTTAAAATGTGGGCAACTCTGCTGTCGTTGCGCAGGCACTGCAGCATGTAGTCGCTCATGTGTGCCAGGCTGCCCAGAGGTAAGGACAAGCTGTCCTCTGTGGGAGGCGTATCGTCATCGTCCTGCTGTCACAGCCAGACAGCTGAGAAGCGCTCACAGGAGTTTCTCAGATCCTCCTCCTTGAATTTCTTTGTTTTGGTTTAGTTTCTCATCTCGTTAGTCTATCTCAGCTGTCATGCAGTTAGACTGATCGCTACCCTTTAAGTTTCTCCCCATAATTCAGTAGTGTGCGGCTGATACAACTTCCTGGAGTGTGTGTGCATGCTGTTCCCAGTTCCCAGTTCCCTGGTCCCAGTCGTCAGTCGTCATTCGTCTGCAAGATAAGTGCTGTTTATGTATTTATGATTTTGTCTTTTCTGGATCCAGGTGACCCTGACTCCCTCCGTGTCAGTGTAGGGAGCCGGTGGTCGTGTCCCTTCACTATTGTAGGGTCTTCAGGTAATAGATAGCCGAGGAACGTGGATATGCGGCCATCCACCTTTGGGGTGTTCGCATAGGCTGAGCAGTGAGGGAGAGCGGCAGGTCTATTGCAGGGGTCTCCCTTTGTTCCTTAGTTGTGGATCCAGAGAGACATTGTTTATATGGTATTGTCTTGTTTCCTGTACACCATCCGTGACATTATCAGCCGCCAAAACCGTCTCAAGCATGGATCCTGTTTCACTTTTGGCTGAACGCTTTCAGGGTCTTTCTTTGGAGGTAGCTGATCTCCGTAAGACTTTTTCTCAGTTTCAAGTGACCGTTTCAGCTTGCGTTCATGGAGTTTGTGCTGAGCCTAAGATCTCGCTCCCGGATACGTTCTCCGGGGGTAGTGAGAATTTTGTGCGTTTTAGAGAGGCTTGCAAACTCCATTTTCGCCTTCTTCCCCATTCTTCTGGTGATGAAGAACGGAGGGTGGGGATCATTATATCGCTGCTCAGGGGTAACGCTCAGTCCTGGGCCTTTTCGCTGCCGGAGGGGGCACGGCCCCTTCGTTCAGTGGATAAATTCTTTTTAGCCCTGGGTCAGATATATGATGATCCGGATCGTATTGCTCTGGCTGAGTCTAGACTACGTCTGTTATGCCAGGGTAAACAATCCGCAGAGATATACTGTTCAGAATTTCGGAGATGGGCAGCAGATACGGGTTGGAATGATGCTGCACTCCGAAGTCAATTTTGCTATGGTCTTTCAGAGGGATTGAAAGATGCATTTGCCTTTCATGAAAGACCTACCTCCTTGGATTCTGCTATGTCTCAGGCTGTTCGTATTGACAGGCGTCTTAGAGAGAGAGGAGAGATCTCTCCTTCCTGTCATACTCAGTCCCGGGACAGTGCAGCGGTCTCATTCTGTGCACAGGGGTCTCAGTCGCTGTCAGCCCCTTCTGAGCAGGAGTCCATGCAGCTGGGGTTGATTGCCTCTGACAATAGAAGATTCATCCCGCATGGGAGGGTTTGTTTTTGTTGTGGAGGTATAAATCATCTGGCAAATGTTTGTCCCTCTAGGAGATTCAGGCAGTTTTCTGGGAGTAATAAAGAGACAAAAAGGAAAAAATCTTTTAAAAATGTTCCGTCTGTTACTATTGGCAGGGTTGAGGCGGAAATTGAAGGTTTTCCGTTTGCTTGTAGTTCCCGTTTTGTCCTGCCTGCTAGGGTGGCGCTAGAGAGCAAAAGCATTTTTTGTGAGATTTTTGTGGATAGTGGAGCAGCTGTCAATCTCATTGATAATCAATTTGCAATAACTCATGGTTTCCAGGTATGCACTTTGGGAAAGGATATTCCTGTTTTTGCTATTGATTCAGCTCCACTTTCTCAGAAATCATTAAAGGGCATAGTTCACAATATCCGTTTAATTGTGAGTGATGCTCATGTTGAGGATGTGTCATGTTTCGTCCTTAGCGGTTTGCCTACTCCTCTAGTGTTGGGGCTACCCTGGCTCACTAAACATAACCCCACCATTGATTGGCAAGCGAGGCAAATAAATGGTTGTAGTAACTTTTGCAGAGGGAATTGCCTCATAACATCTGTTTCTGAGGTTTCTACTAAGACTGTACCACCTTTCCTCTCTGAATTTTTGGATGTCTTCTCTGAGAGTGGAGTTCAGGGTTTGCCTCCGCACAGGGAGTATGATTGACCTATTAATCTCATCCCAGGCGCCAAGCTGCCTAAATCTCGTTTATACAATCTCTCCCAACCTGAGAGGGTCGCTATGCGGGCTTATATCTCTGAGAGTCTGAGAAAAGGACACATACGACCCTCGAAGTCTCCTGTTGCCGCTGGTTTTTTCTTTGTTAAGAAAAAAGATGGTTCTTTAAGACCTTGTCTGGATTTCAGGGAGCTGAACAGTATCACTATTCGTGATCCTTATCCGCTTCCTCTGATCCCGGACCTGTTTAACCAGGTTGTTGGGGCTAAAGTCTTTTCCAAATTAGACCTAAGAGGGGCATACAACCTGGTTAGGGTCAGAGAAGGAGACGAATGGAAGACGGCTTTCAATACCCCTGAGGGCCATTTTGAGAATTTGGTTATGCCTTTTGGTTTGATGAATGCCCCAGCCGTTTTTCAGCATTTCGTCAACAGCATTTTTTATCATTTAATGGGAAAATTTGTATTAGTGTATTTGGATGACATTTTGATTTTTTCTCCTGATTTCAAGACTCATAAGGAACACTTACGCCAGGTCTTGCTCATCCTGCGGGAGAATAAATTATACGCGAAACTGGAAAAATGTGTGTTTGCGGTTCCAGAAATCCAATTTCTGGGGTTTCTTGTCTCCGCTTCTGGTTTTCGCATGGACCCCGAGAAGGTCCGCGCTGTGCTTGAGTGGGAGCTTCCTGAGAATCAGAAGGCGCTGATGCGTTTTTTGGGCTTTGCCAATTATTACAGGAAATTTATTTTGAATTATTCCTCTGTTGTTAAACCACTCACTGATATGACCAGAAAGGGGGTAGATTTTTCTTCCTGGTCGGTAGAGGCGCGTAAGGCCTTTTCTAATATCAAGGAGAGTTTTGCTTCCGCTCCCATCCTAGTACAACCTGATATTTCGTTACCCTTCATAGTTGAGGTTGATGCTTCTGAGGTAGGGGTGGGTGTGTTCTTGTCTCAGGGTTCCTCTCCTGCCAAATGGCAACCGTGTGCCTTTTTCTCAAAGAAACTCTCCTCCGCAGAGAGAAATTATGATGTGGGAGATAGGGAATTGTTGGCCATCAAGTTGGCTTTTGAAGAATGGCGCCATTGGCTAGAGGGAGCCAGACACCCTATTACCGTGTTTACTGACCATAAAAATCTGGCCTACTTGGAGTCAGCCAAGCGTCTGAACCCGAGACAGGCCAGATGGTCTTTGTTCTTTTCAAGGTTTAATTTTGTTGTTACGTTCCGCCCTGGGGTTAAGAATGTGAAGGCAGATGCCCTGTCACGTTGTTTTCCGGGAGCTGGGAATTTTGAAGACCCGGGTCCCATTTTGGCTGAAGGTGTGGTGGTCTCTGCTCTTTTTCCTGAATTGGAGGCAGAGGTGCAGGCAGCCCAGTCAGAAGCTCCTGATCTTTGTCCTCCTGGGAGGTTGTTTGTGCCTCTCGCTTTGAGACACAAGATTTTTAAAGAACACCACGACACGGTCCTTGCTGGGCACCCGGGGGCAAGAGCCACACTGGATCTCATCGCTCGGAGATTCTGGTGGCCTGCGCTTCGTAAGTCGGTTGAGGGTTTTGTGGCAGCTTGCGAGACTTGTGCTCGTGCCAAGGTCCCTCATTCACGGCCATCAGGTCCTCTCATTCCTTTGCCCATTCATTCCCGTCCTTGGATACATCTGTCCTTGGACTTCATAAAGGACTTGCCTCGTTCCTCGGGGAAGTCTGTGATTCTGGTGGTGGTGGACCGTTTTAGCAAAATGGTGCATTTTATCCCTTTTCCTGGTTTGCCCAATGCTAAGACGCTGGCGCAGGCATTTATTGACCACATTGTCAAATTGCATGGGATTCCTTCAGACATAGTCTCTGATAGGGGCACTCAATTTGTTTCCAGATTCTGGAAGGCTTTCTGTTCTCGCTTGGGGGTTTGGTTGTCATTCTCGTCTGCTTTCCATCCGCAGTCGAATGGCCAGACAGAGCGCGTCATTCAGAATCTGGAGACATATCTGCGCTGTTTTGTGGCGGAGAATCAGGAGGATTGGTGTTCTTTTTTGTCTCTTGCTGAGTTTGCTTTAAATAACCGTCGTCAGGAGTCCTCTGATAAGTCACCATTTTTTGGTGCATATGGGTTCCATCCGCAGTTTGGGACTTTCTCGGGAGAGGGCTCTTCTGGTTTGCCTGATGAGGACAGATTCTCCTCGTCTTTGTCATCTATTTGGCAAAAGATTCAGGATAATCTAAAGAGCATGAGTGAGAGATATAAGCGTGTGGCGGATAAGAGACGTGTGCCTGGTCCGGACCTGAATGTTGGTGATCTGGTGTGGTTGTCTACCAAGAATATCAAATTGAAGGTTCCCTCCTGGAAGTTGGGTCCTAGGTTTATTGGGCCTTACAAGATCCTGTCTGTCATCAATCCTGTTGCCTACCGTCTTGATCTTCCTCAGACTTGGAAGATCCATAATGTTTTTCATAAGTCCTTATTGAAACCTTATGTTCAACCTATTGTACCCTCGCCTTTGCCTCCTCCTCCGATTATGGTTGATGGAAATCTTAAATTTCAGGTCTCTAGGATTGTGGATTCTCATCTTGTCCGAGGTTCCCTCCAGTACCTCGTTCATTGGGAGGGTTATGGTCCTGAGGAGAGGATGTGGGTCCCAGTGACGGACATTAAGGCCTCTCGTCTCATCAGGGCTTTCCATAGGTCCCATCCTGAGAAGGTGGGCCCTGAGTGTCCGGAGTCCACTCCTAGAGGGAGGGGTACTGTCACATCCAGACAGCTGAGAAGCGCTCACAGGAGTTTCTCAGATCCTCCTCCTTGAATTTCTTTGTTTTGGTTTAGTTTCTCATCTCGTTAGTCTATCTCAGCTGTCATGCAGTTAAACTGATCGCTACCCTTTAAGTTCCTCCCCATAATGCAGTAGTGTGCGGCTGATACAACTTCCTGGAGTGTGTGTGCATGCTGTTCCCAGTTCCCAGTTCCCTGTTCCCAGTCGTCAGTCGTCAGTCGTCATTCGTCTGCAAGATAAGTGCTGTTTATGTATTTATGATTTTGTCTTTTCTGGATCCAGGTGACCCTGACTCCCTCCGTGTCAGTGTAGGGAGCCGGTGGTCGTGTCCCTTCACTATTGTAGGGTCTTCAGGTAATAGATAGCCGAGGAACGTGGATATGCGGCCATCCACCTTTGGGGTGTTCGCATAGGCTGAGCAGTGAGGGAGAGCGGCAGGTCTATTGCAGGGGTCTCCCTTTGTTCCTTAGTTGTGGATCCAGAGAGACATTGTTTATATGGTATTGTCTTGTTTCCTGTACACCATCCGTGACACCTGCGTTTCCCCCCAGCCACGCACCAGTGATGGGCCCGAGCTGCGTTGGGTGCCACCCCTCTGTGAACATGCTTCATCCTCATCCACCTCCTCCTCGTCCTCCTCGTCCTCCAGTAGTGGGCCCTGGCTGGCCACATTTGTACCTGGCCTCTGCTGTTGCAAAAAACCTCCCTCTGAGTCACTTCTAAGAGACTGGCCTGAAAGTGCTAAAAATGACCTCTCTTCCTCCTCCTCCTCCTCCTGGGCCACCTCCTTTTCCATCATCGCCCTAAGTGGTTTCTCAAGGAGACATAGAAGTGGTATAGTAACGCTGATAACGGCGTCATCGCCACTGGCCATGTTGGTGGAGTACTCGAAACAGCGCAACAGGGCACACAGGTCTCACATGGAGGCCCAGCCATTGGTGGTGAAGTGGTGATGTTCCGCAGTGTGACTGACCCGTGCATGCTGCAGCTGAAACTACACTATGGCCTGCTGCTGTTCGCACAGTCTGTCCAGCATGTGCAAGGTGGAGTTACACCTGGTGGGCACGTCGCATATGAGGCGGTGAGCCGGAAGGCCGAAGTTACGCTGTAGCGCAGACAGGCGAGCAGCGTCAGGAAGAGAACGCCGGAAGCGCGCACAGACGGCCCGCACTTTATGCACCAGCTCTGACATGTCGGGGTAGTTGTGAATGAACTTCTGCACCACCAAATTCAGCACATGCGCCAGGCAAGGGATGTGCGTCAAACCGGCTAGTCCCAGAGCTGCAACGAGATTTCGCCCATTATCGCACACCACCTGGCCGGGCTTGAGGCTCACCGGCAACAACCACTCGTCGGTCTGTTGTTCTATACCCCGCCACAACTCCTGCGCGGTGTGGGGACTGTCCCCCAAACATATGAGTTTCAGAATGGCCTGCTGACGTTTACCCTGGGCTGTGCTGAAGTTGGTGGTGAAGGTGTGTGGCTGACTGGATGAGCAGGTGGGAGAAGAGGAGGAGGAAGCCGAGTAGGAGGAGGAGGCAACGGGAGGCAAAGAATGTTGCCCTGCGATCCTTGGCGGCGGAAGGACGTGCGCCAAACAGCTCTTCGCCTGGGGCCCAGCCGCCACTACATTTACCCAGTGTGCAGTTAGGGAGATATAGCGTCCCTGGCCGTGCTTACTGGTCCACGTATCTGTGGTTAGGTGGACCTTGCCACAGATGGCGTTGCGCAGTGCACACTTGATTTTATCGGATACTTGTTTGTGCAGGGAAGGCACGGCTCTCTTGGAGAAGTAGTGGTGGCTGGGAACAACATACTGTGGGACAGCAAGCGACATGACCTGTTTGAATCTGTCTGTGTCCACAGCATTTCATAGGCCAGTAGTTTAGAAATGCTGGCATTCAGGGCCAGTGATCGAGGGTGGCTAGGTGGGAATTTACGCTTTCTCTCAAATGTTTGTGAGATGGAGAGCTGAACGCTGCCGTGTGACATGGTTGAGATGCTTGGTGACGGAGGTGGTGTTGTTGGTGGCACATCCTCTGTTTGCTGGGCGGCAGTTGCCAACGTTCCTCCAGAGGCGGAGGAAGAGGCCGAGGCAGCAGCAGCAGAAGAGGTAGCAGGGGGAGCCTGAGTGAGTACCTTGTTTTTAAGGTGTTTACTCCACTGCAGTTCATGCTTTGCATGCAGATGCCTGGTCATGCAGGTTGTGCTAAGGTTCAGAACGTTAATGCCTCGCTTCAGGCTCTGATGGCACAGCGTGCAAACCACTCGGGTCTTGTCGTCAGCACATTGTTTGAAGAACTGCCACGCCAGGGAACTCCTTGAAGCTGCCTTTGGTATGCTGGGTCACAAATGGCGGTGGCCAGTAGCAGACGGACTCTCTTGGCGGCGGGTGTTCTGCTTTTGCCCACTGCTCCTTCTTTTGCTACGCTGTTGGCTCGGTCTCACCACTGCCTCTTCCTCCGAATTCTGAAAGTCAGTGGCACGACCTTCATTCCATGTGGGGTCTAGGACCTCATCGTCCCCTGCATCGTCTTCCACCCAGTCTTCCTCCCTGACCTCCTGTTCAGTCTGCACACTGCAGAAAGACGCAGCAGTTGGCACCTGTGTTTCGTCATCATCAGAGACGTGCTGAGGTGGTATTCCCATGTCCTCATCATTAGGAAACATAAGTGGTTGTGCGTTAGTGCATTCTATCTCTTCCACCCCTGGGGAAGGGCTAGGTGGATGCCCATGGGAAACCCTGCCAGCAGAGTCTTCAAACAGCATAAGAGACTGCTGCATAACTTGAGGCTCATACAGTTTCCCTGATATGCATGGGGGTGATGTGACAGACTGATGGGCTTGGTTTTCATGCGCCATCTGTGCGCTTTCTGCAGAAGACTGGGTGGGAGATAATGTGAACGTGCTGGATCCACTGTCGGCCACCCAATTGACTAATGCCTGTACCTGCTCAGGCCTTACCATCCTTAGAACGGCATCGGGCCCCACCAAATATCGCTGTAAATTCTGCTGGCTACTGGGACCTGAGGTAGTTGGTTCACTAGGACGTGTGGCTGTGGCAGAACGGCCACGTCCTCTCTCAGCACCAGAGGGTCCACTAACACCACCACGACCATGTCCGCGTCCCTTACTAAATGTTTTCCTCATTGTTACCGTTCACCACAATAAGCAAAAAAT
The DNA here is from genome assembly GCF_905171765.1 of Bufo bufo. NCBI lineage: Eukaryota > Metazoa > Chordata > Amphibia > Anura > Bufonidae > Bufo > Bufo bufo. The sequence continues at coordinate 464,444,033 of NC_053391.1, forward strand.
TATTTGGCCCAATGTATTGAATTCAAATTCAAGCCTTTTTTTACAGGCACCTAACACTATTTGGCTATCTATTTAGGTACCGTATTACACTAATACAGGCACAACAGTAACGACTGATTTAGCTGAATATAAATTGTAGGCCTAGTATTTAGGCGCTGGGTGACAGGTATACACTGCGTGCAGAATTATTAGGCAAATGAGTATTTTGACCACATCATCCTCTTTATGCATGTTGTCTTACTCCAAGCTGTATAGGCTCGAAAGCCTACTACCAATTAAGCATATTAGGTGATGTGCAGCTCTGTAATGAGAAGGGGTGTGGTCTAATGACATCAACACCCTATATTAGGTGTGCATAATTATTAGGCAACTTCATTTCCTTTGGCAAAATGGGTCAAAAGAAGGACTTGACAGGCTCAGAAAAGTCAAAAATAGTGAGATATCTTGCAGAGGGATGCAGCACTCTTAAAATTGCAAAGCTTCTGAAGCGTGATCTTCGAACAATCAAGCGTTTCATTCAAAATAGTCAACAGGGTCGCAAGAAGCGTGTGGAAAAACCAAGGCGCAAAATAACTGCCCATGAACTGAGAAAAGTCAGTTTGGCCATATTTCAGAGCTGCAACATCACTGTAGTGCCCAAAAGCACAAGGTGTGCAATACTCAGAGACATGGCCAAGGTAAGAAAGGCTGAAAGACGACCACCACTGAACAAGACACACAAGCTGAAACGTCAAGACTGGGCCAAGAAATATCTCAAGACTGATTTTTCTAAGGTTTTATGGACTGATGAAATGAGAGTGAGTCTTGATGGGCCAGATGGATGGGCCCGTGGCTGGATTGGTAAAGGGCAGAGAGCTCCAGTCCGACTCAGACGCCAGCAAGGTGGAGGTGGAGTACTGGTTTGGGCTGGTATCATCAAAGATGAGCTTGTGGGGCCTTTTCGGGTTGAGGATGGAGTCAAGCTCAACTCCCAGTCCTACTGCCAGTTTCTGGAAGACACCTTCTTCAAGCAGTGGTACAGGAAGAAGTCTGCATCCTTCAAGAAAAACATGATTTTCATGCAGGACAATGCTCCATCACACGCGTCCAAGTACTCCACAGCGTGGCTGGCAAGAAAGGGTATAAAAGAAGAAAATCTAATGACATGGCCTCCTTGTTCACCTGATCTGAACCCCATTGAGAACCTGTGGTCCATCATCAAATGTGAGATTTACAAGGAGGGAAAACAGTACACCTCTCTGAACAGTGTCTGGGAGGCTGTGGTTGCTGCTGCAATGTTGATGGTGAACAGATCAAAACACTGACAGAATCCATGGATGGCAGGCTTTTGAGTGTCCTTGCAAAGAAAGGTGGCTATATTGGTCACTGATTTGTTTTTGTTTTGTTTTTGAATGTCAGAAATGTATATTTGTGAATGTTGAGATGTTATATTGGTTTCACTGGTAAAAATAAATAATTGAAATGGGTATATATTTGTTTTTTGTTAAGTTGCCTAATAATTATGCACAGTAATAGTCACCTGCACACACAGATATCCCCCTAAAATAGCTAAAACTAAAAACAAACTAAAAACTACTTCCAAAAATATTCAGCTTTGATATTAATGAGTTTTTTGGGTTCATTGAGAACATGGTTGTTGTTCAATAATAAAATTATTCCTCAAAAATACAACTTGCCTAATAATTCTGCACTCCCTGTACGTTTACGGACAAAATTATTTAAACTTGGAAATGCACGGTAGCGTGTGAAGTTATTGAGGATGACACTATCCGCACCTTCAATCTAATATTCATTTTTATGGATCAATTTAAACTTGGCCTGATACAGCAGAAAAAATATATTTAGGGAATTGCTAAGTTGGGAATTGTATTCAACCCAGAACAAAAACTGTGCTTTGGCGGACACTAAATAAATTGACCAGCCTCAGCAATAAACATAGATTTAGCTGAATATAAATTTTAGGCCTATTATTTAGGCGCTGGGTGACAGGTATACGTTTACGGACAGAATTAGACTTGGAAATGCACGGTAGCGTGTGTGTGAAGTTATTGAGAATGACCCTCTCTGCACCTTCAATCTAATATACCCTTTTATGGATAGATTTAAAGTAGGCCTGATACAGCAGAAACCACTGATTTAGGGAATTGCTAAGTTGGGAATTGTATTCAACCCAGAACAAAAACTGTGCTTTTGCAGACTCTAAATAGATTGACCAGCCACAGCAGTATCAACAGATTTAGCTGAATATAAATTTGAGGCCTATTATTTAGGCGCTGGGTGACAGGTATACGTTTACGGACAGAATTAGACTTGGAAATGCACGGTAGCGTGTGAAGTTATTGAGGATGACACTATCCGCACCTTCAATCTAATATACCCTTTTATGGATCAATTTAAACTTGGCCTGATACAGCAGAAAAAATATATTTAGGGAATTGCTAAGTTGGGAATTGTATTCAACCGAGAACAAAAACTGTGCTTTGGCGGACACTAAATAAATTGACCAGCCTCAGCAATAAACACAGATTTAGCTGAATATAAATTTTAGGCCTATTATTTAGGCGCTGGGTGACAGGTATACGTTTACGGACAGAATTATTTAAACTTGGAACTGCACGGTAGCGTGTGAAGTTATTGAGGATGACACTATCCGCACCTTCAATCTAATATACCCTTTTATGGAACAATTTAAACCTGGCCTGATACAGCAGAAAAATAATATTTAGGGGATTGCTAAGTTGGGAATTGTATTCAACCCAGAATTATTTAAACTTGGAAATGCACGGTAGCGTGTGAAGTTATTGAGGATGACACTATCCGCACCTTCAATCTAATATACCCTTTTATGGATCAATTTAAACTTGGCCTGATACAGCAGAAAAAATATATTTAGGGGATTGCTAAGTTGGGAATTGTATTCAACCCAGAACAAAAACTGTGCTTTGGCGGACACTAAATAAATTGACCAGCCTCAGCAATAAACACAGATTGAGCTGAATATAAATTTTAGGCCTATTATTTAGGCGCTGGGTGACAGGTATACGTTTACGGACAGAATTATTTAAACTTGGAAATGCACGGTAGCGTGTGAAGTTATTGAGGATGACACTATCCGCACCTTCAATCTAATATACCCTTTTATGGATCAATTTAAACTTGGCCTGATACAGCAGAAAAATAATATTTAGGGGATTGCTAAGTTGGGAATTGTATTCAACCCAGAACAAAAACTGTGCTTCGGCAGACAGCAGACAGTATTACAATTGGCTAGCCACAGCTGAAACACCAGATTTAAGGTACTGCTATTTTGGCCAATTGTATTTTACCCCTCAATAAAATAGCAAGCACAGCCAAGCCCCTGATGTAGGATATAGCAAAAAAATAACCACAGTATTGATGGTTAAATGGACTTGGTGGCAGCTTGTGCTGGCGCACCACAAAATGGCCGCCGATCACCCAAGAAAAAAGTGACATAAAAACGCTCTGGGCAGCCTAAAAACAGTGAGCAATTAAGTAGCAGCAGTTCAATGATCCACTCCACAGCAGTAGATCGATCACTGAATTAAGTGTTTTTGCTGAGTAAATCCCTGCCTAATCTCTCCTTAACAGCAGCAGCATCCCCTCCCTAAACTGATCATAGAAGAGTGACGTGCGGCGCTACGTGACTCCAGCTTAAATAGAGGCTGGGTCACATGCTGCACTGGCCAATCACAGCCATGCCAATAGTAGGCATGGCTGTGATGGCCACTTGGGCCAAGTAGTATGACGCTTGTTGATCGGCTGCTTTGCAGCCTTTCAAAAAGCGCCAAGAAAGCGCCGAACACCAAACCCGGACTTTTACGAAAATGTTCGGGTTCGGGTCCGTGTCACGGACACCCCAAAATTCGGTACGAACCCGAACTATACAGTTTGGGTTCGCTCATCCCTAATCCACACGGATGCCACGGGTTGCATGCTTGACAGCTGTCAGTAGGTTCACCCAGTGGGCAGTAAAAGTTATGTACCTTCTATGCCTGTGTTTGTCAGATGTATCTTGACTCCTACACTGTGTGCCAGAGATACATTAACTTGCCGCTGAACATGGCCATATAGTTCTGGGGAACTTTCATTGTGGTGTGCCAATGGCCACAAATTTTCTAAAGGCCTCCGAGTCCACCAGTTTATATGGCAGTAGTCGGTGGGCTAGCAGTACCGACAAGCCGGCGGTCAGCCTTTGGGCAAAAGGGTTATCCGGCGTCAACTTTTTACGTTCGAACATTTGGGCCACAGAAGCCTGCCTTTTGCAAGATAAACGCGACAACGGCATGGTGGAAGGTGGAGTGGAGGAGAAATGGGAGGAGACAGGAAAAGGAGAAGAGGCAGGACGTGGAGCGCTGGGATTGTGGCTTTGTGGGTTCGGAGGGTGTTGCTCCCATTGGGCTCGGTGATGGGAGGCCAGATGCCTTCTAAAGGCAGTCATTCCTAGATGAGTGTTGGGCTTACCGCGACTTATGCGTTGACAGCACAGTGTGCAGATGGCAACACTATTGTCAGCAGCCTTGTGCCAGCATCCTGGGAGCACCAGATATGACCATGCATGGTGGATGGCTAGCTCCTGATAGATTTGCAGTCTGCTTCTTGCCTCCTGTGCACTGCGAGTTCTGCATGCTTCTCATACTTCTACCCTCTATGTGCTGCTATGTCTCTCCCTCTGAACTCCCCTCCTCTTCCTCTCTTGTGGGCACCCACGTGACATCCATCAACACGTCATCATCGTCACCTTCACCACCACTGACATTATAGATCTCGGAGTAGGCAGACCTCTGTCCATGGGCTGATCTGGGTACTGTTGTCAGACCGCTGGGTGGTGGCCGTTGCTACCTCCTCTTCCTCATCCGATGCCAAGAATGGCTGCGCATCGGTAAAGTCTGGGAATGGATGGGAAAATAATTCCTCTGACTCGAGTGGAGGGGCTATGGTGGTGGCGCACACTGCAGAGAGTGAGGAGGGTGCAACCACAGAGGATGAGAAGGGTGCAGAAGCGGAAGGCTGAGTGAGCCACTCAACCAACTCAGGTGCGTCCTTTGACGTAATCGCACACACCTTCTCCAAATTCCCACTAAGGCTCCGGCCTGGTGCATCTGCCCGACCCCTACCACCCCTGCGGAATAGCCTGCCTCTTCCTCTGCCTGTCATTTTCAAAATGACCCTGTGATAAAGTCCTTATAGAAGAGAAGTATTTGTGGAATCAGGTAGTTAGAACCCTTTAATGATTATTTGCTGGAAGCAGGTATATCAAACCTCTAAATCAGTTTTTTTGGGGGCAACAGGTATATCACAACAGTTGCAATTAGTTGTTCCAATAGCGTTTGTCCCTCTGTATAGCTGCGGTATCATAGCAGAAGCACACACAACTGCTGCACAATACAAATGCACTATATAGAAAGTATATGTCACAGCCAATATCTCTGGCTGTGACCTTCCGTCATTGCTTGTTCGGCACTCCTCGCTGAAGTTCCGTTCCTGTGTCATTTGTGGCTCTTTATGGGTTAACTCCCCTGTGTGCCTATTAGGAGTTAATCCTCTGTCTGCTCCATGGGTGTGGTCTCTCTGCTGCACCCATGGAACCTGTTTATAAGGCTGAGGTTTCCTCAGTTCTGTGTCAGCTCTCCTGGTGTGTGTTGTCTTGTCCTGCTCCTAGTTTGTACTCTCTCTCCCATGCTGCTGACCCATGGGATCCGTGTCTGTCTGCCTGTGCCCTGTGGGTTTTCCTACTTGTTCATTTACGTTCTCTCCCGTCTTCTTTGATGTCCTCTTTCCTGTCTTTCTGTTATCTGTTCTGCCAGTTATGTTTTAGTTACTTTGTGTTTATTCTGATGTCTGTGTTCAGCAAGCCTTTGCAGCTGAGTGGCATGACAAGGCCATGCAGTTTACTACTGGTGGAGCAAGTCCTTCTCTGCTCATTGCCACTCCTGCTCCCTTGCGAGAACTCAAGCTTGTATTATTAGTTGCCCTGTTTTGTATTTGCCTGTCTGTTATGTTTGCCTATGTGCCGTCTGTACCTTCTGGTACCTGTTGTCCATTTGTTCCTGCTGTCACTGTCTAGTTCACGCTCCAGAGGGGACCCTGGCAACTTCCTGCGGCAAAGTCTAACCCTACCATCTAGGGCTCTAGTGAATACCAGGAGTTGCTTAGTCACGCCCCTCTGGAGTATTACTAGACAGTGGCGCAGTGGGGGTTTTCTCCCACTGTGCTGACGGTACATAGAGCTCTTGTTTTGTCTGTGCTGCCTTCCCTGTTTTGTTTGTGCAATAAACTCTTATGTGTCTGTACCTGATTTCCGTTTGTTTATTGCATGACGACGCGGTGGTCTCTCCTGGGACCTCCAACTCGTGACAGTATATTATCGGTATATCACACCCCTGCCTCAATTAGTTTTTTGGGGGGCAACTAATATATCACACCAGTTGAAATGAGTTGTTCCAATAGCGTTTGTCCCTCTGTATAGCTGTGGTATTACTGCAGAACCGCACACAACTGCTGCACAATACAAATACACTATATAGAAAATATATTATAGGTATATCACACCTCTGCCTCAATCAGTTTTTTTTAGGGGGCAACTGGTATATCACACCAGTTGCAATTAGTTGTTCCAATAGCGTTTGTCCCTCTGTATAGCTGTGGTATCTGAGCAGAACCGCACACAACTGCTGCACAATACAAATGCACTATATAAAATTATAGGGGTGTAGTGAGCTTTTATACCCCCTAGTTTTTTGCAGAAATTAATGCTAAGCAGGTGGAAAAAAATATTTTTCATTTTTTACACAAAAGTGTCCTTAGCAAATGAAAATGAAGAAGTACACACCAAAATGTATCAGCCCATTTCTATTGTCTTCAGAAATATCCCGATTATGGCCCTAATTTTAAGTCTTGACACAGGGCAGGGCCCGAAAATAAAGGAGCACCCAGTGGCTTTTAGATAATAAATTGAAAATGTTTTAGGCTTCATTGCACACTTTTAATGGTGTTGAGCTGCAAAATGACAGAAAACCCTTATAAATTAACCCAATTAAAGCCTGCATCTAGTGGTGTAGTGAGATTGCTGACTGCAAAATTATTATAAGATAAAATAATGAGTATATATGGTTTTATTCAAATTGTTAATAAAATTTTCACAGGAAATTGGAGAAAAAATATTTTTAGATAGGAAGCCCTGTTACTGTCTTAGAATTCCACCACATTCTTATCTTTGTGGCGCGAACAGATGAGAAGTGAAGCTGTGCACGTATAAGGGAGGCAGATTTCTATTTGCTTTTACATATGACTATGTCTCGCTAACAAAGCAGTTGTCCTGCATTTCTGTTTTTTTATGCTGTTGGGAGCAGCGTTCTAGTCTGACATATAATTACTTATTGCAGAAAACAACTTAACTGTAGTGAAAGGCAACATGTCCAAGAAAATGGAGCAAAATGTCTCCAACCATGTTGCAAATTCCAGTTTGTTCACAAGATACAAAAACACCGATAGGGCCATAATGACAAGCTGGCATTCAAGGACAGTAACTGGTCGTACAACGTCTCTTTAGACCCATCAATCCCTATCTGAGAGACGAATGTGCTAAGTGACGCTGTGCATCATAACAGGCCCCTGCCCGGCAAGATAGAAACCGCTATGCACACAATCAACCAGTCACCTACAGAATATATAAAAGGACAGTGTTCAGAAATGTCTGTAGAAACAGTAATAGATCACTAAATCCCAAAATGATGTCAGTATTTCTAGATGTGTTGTGAGGTTGTAAGAGGTCCACAAAAAAAACCTCTTAATAAAGCCCTTAGTGTACTTGTGAGGAACAACTCAATCATTGGAGATCCTCCAAATAAAAAAATATCATGCCAATATCATGATACAGTAATGTGAATGGAATTAATAGCTTTGTGTGGCAGGACATAATCTTAAAAAAATGAAATGATGAAAATAAGGAAAAGAAATAGGAAAAGGTAAAAATTTGTTCCAATGCCTGAAAAAAAAAATAGCTCCCCAACCCATCCCAAAAGCATCCCTCCCTCCCTGGAAAGCCCACAAACTAAACAGAAAATTAGAATAAATCGACTTCCTGAAAAGACCCACACCCACCCTTTTTGGTATTAAATAAAATTATTAATTAGCAACAGTATGGTATGTCTCAAAACGGGGGTAATTACAGATGCCTGGTTGTGATGGGCAACTGGGGCAGTAAAATCGGGTATCCCCCCTACTTCCATGTTTGCTACACACCTGGCATTGTTTCTGATGATATGTCTTGCTGGCAGTGGCAGGGACAGGGTGAGGGAAGTGGTGTTCTGAAAGCCTTAGAACGTCCTCAGATTCAAAGGCTTGCCCAGGTGCGGGGGACTCAAACAGCGGACTCTCAACCAGCTTCTCCTGGAACTTGAGAAAATTGAGGGTACTCGAGCCTTTTTAGATAAAGCAAAACTATTATAGGTAGCAATCTGAACGAGGTAGATTGCTACCTTTTCATACCAGGCCCTGTTTTTTTCGCTTTACCAGGTAGGGTTGAAGCGCCTGGTCCGAGAAGTCTACACCTCCCATAAATTTATTGTAGTCTGTCACACAGATCGGTTAATGCTTGTCAGCAGTAGCTCCCCTCTCCCTAACTGCCACTGTGGCGTCTGCTTGCATGGTGGTGAGCATAAAGACATCCTTCCTGTCCTTCCAATTCACTGCAAGCAGCTGGTCCCTTGCAAGGACGAAGTATGTTCATTTTTCCAAACGCTTAGACATCAGCGATTGTGGGTATCCCACTCTATTTTTGCGGACTGTCCTACAAGCCACTGTGTTTGCAGCATGGAAGGATTTAAAGAGGGGTATACTGGTATAAAAATAATCTGTGTACACGTGGTACCCTTTGTGTAGGAATGGCGCCAATAGATCCCACATAATTTTTCGTGATGTCTCAATAATTTTGGGGCAGCCTGGGGGTATAAGTTGGAAGTCTCTGCCTTCATAAACAAACAGACTGCAGGTGTAGGCTGTTGTACTCTCGCACACCTTATATAATTTTACCCCATATCTGGTACACTTGGAGGGAATAAACTGATGGAAGGAAAGTTGGCCTTTAAAACTAAAAAGGGATTCATCAACAGATAGATTTTTATAAGGGGTATATAATTTTAAGAATTAATCCCTAAGGAGGGAAATAAGGGGTCAGCTTGTGCTGAAGTGTTTCCATAAAAAGGCGGCATTCCAGCCCCATAACCCTTAGTTACTGCTGTAAAAACACGTATTGGGTGGTCACTAAGGGGTTAAACAAAGGAAGAACCCAGTAAGCCAAGACAGTGATAGCAGGATTAAAGGGGCTGGATGTCACACATCTGCCCTCTGCATATTAGCCAATAACAGCAGAGATCTTAGCTTGCATTCTGCCGTGTTTGGTTTACTTGACTTGGTTTCACTGTTATATTTGACAGGTCCCCCATTAGCACTAGATATTAGTGATGTATTCCAGTGGGAAAGCAAGTCTTTAATTTAGGACATGTTTGAAGCCCCAAACTTCCCTTTAGAAATAGCTAGATAGATAATAGATGGATGGATGGATAGATAGACATGGCTTCCTAGTACTTATAGGCTGGCAAGGGTCATATGGCATTTTTATTGTATTTATGTGGGGTTCACTATATTACTTTTATTAGGGCTTCTAAAACATGCCCCACTTTGAAGAGGCTTATCCATGATAAATATGTTTTGTAATCTAGCATAAATGGATTCAGATATGTTACAGAATTGTGTGCGTGCTTGTGTGTATGTAACCTGTTGTCACAGATTATAAAATCATACAGATCATACAGCACATGAATTTTGGTAATGTTTTCTGCAATACCCCGATACTTTTGAAACAATAGAAAGGGCTACAAAATATGCAAACACGATCAGAATCACAAGTCTCTTTTTTACATAGAAAAGGTTTTTAATGGCACAGGGGAGCGGATACGACAGTGAACTTGACAACATAATTAGAAGATTGCTACACTGGAACGAAAAGAATGCTTTATACAGCCTTTCCGTTTTTTCACTAAGATTATTCTTCATGAATAGTTAATCAGCTCCCTAAATCCATAAGCTTTAAACCACTCACCAGTTCATCTTAGTTAATACTAAATTGCAAACAGTGACACTTCCAGAAAGGAAATCTAAAGTGTTAACTAATGTGAGCAAACAGCGTGATGGATGTAGATAAAAAAGAACTTTGACACATTACAAGTCATTTAGGAACATCACACTGTTACACCTCGAATGACATGAACTGACAAGGTTTGTTGGTCTATGCACCCATCTTCAATTTGTGTGTCAAACTTGCAGAGAATTTACTAAACCTACAGATTATCCTTACAAATGAGAACTTTTCAACAAATCCTTACCAGGATGAATTAAATGAAACTAAGCAATTAGCTAGGTGGATTATGAAGACTATATAATCAGGGTTCTACTTTGAGGAGACTTGGAAAACATAAAATATAGTGCTACAAAACATGCAGGGTAATACCGTACTACATACCTCTTACATCCAGTGATGTCTCCTCTGATGTAGATGTTTTCTTTCCTCGTCTTCTCCATTTGGAGCAGACCGCATAGTAGCATAGTAACATAGTATATAAGGCCGAAAAAAGACATTTGTCCATCCAGATCGGCCTGTAATCCTGCAAGTTGATCCAGAGGAAGGCAAAAAAAAGACTGTGAGGTACAAGGCAATTTTCCTCACTTAAGGGGGAAAAAATTCCTTCCTGACTCCAATTAAGCAATCAGAATAACTCCCTGGATCAACGACCCCTCTCTAGTATCTATAGCCTGCAATTTTATTACACTCCAGAAATTCATCCAAGCCCCTTTTGAATTCTTTGATTGTACTCACCATCACCACCTCCTCAGGCAGAGTTCCATAGTCTCACTGCTCTTACCGTAAAGAATCCTTTTCTATGTTTGTGTACAAACCTTCTTTCCTTCATAGGGATGTCACCTCGTCACAGTCCTGGGAAAAAATAGATGATGGGAGAGATCTCTGTACTGTCCCCTAATATATTTACACATAGTAATTAGATCTCCCCTTAGTCGTCTTTTTTCTAAAGTGAATAATCCTAATGTTGATAATCTTTCAGGGTACTGTAGTTGCCCCATTCCAGTTATTACTTTAGTTGCCCTCTTCTGAACGCTCTCCAGCTCTGCTATATCTGCCTTGTTCACAGGAGCCCAAAACTGTACACAGTACTCCATGTGTGGTCTGACTAGTGATTTGTAAAGTGGTAGGACTATGTTCTCATCATGGGCATCTATGTCCCTTTTGATGCAACCCATTATCTTATTGGCCTTGGCAGCAGCTGCCTGACACTGGCTTTTACTGCTTAGTTTTCTGTTTATTAAAATTCCTAGATCCTTTTCCATGTCATTGTTACGAGTGTTTCACCATTTAGTATGTACGAGTGATTTGCATTATTCCTTCCCACGTGCATAACCTTACATTTGTCAGTGTTAAACCTCATCTGCCACTTCTCTGCCCAAGCCTCTAATCTATCCAGATCCATCTGTAGCAGTATATTGTCCTCTTCAGTGTTAATTACTTTACACAGTTTAGTGTCATCTGCAAAAATTCATATTTTTCTGTGCAAGCCTTCTACAAGATCATTAATAAATATATTGAAGAGAATAGGGCCCAATACTGACCCCTGAGGTACTCCACTGGTGACAGTGACCCAATCTGAGATTGTACCTTTAATAACCACCCTCTGTTTTCTATCATTGAGCCAGTTACTTACCCACATACAGACATTTTATCCCAGTCCGAGCATTCTCATTTTATATACTAACCTTTTATGTGGTACAGTGTCAAATGCTTTGGAGAATTCCAGATATACGACATCCATTGATTCACCACTGTCAAGTCTAGAACTTACCTCCTCATAGAAACTGATTAAATTAGTTTGACATGACCGATCCCTCATGAAGCCATGCTGATATGATGTTATTTGCTTGTTTTCATTGAGATCCTCCAAGATGGCATCTTTTAGAAAACCTTTAAACAGTTTACCCACAACAGATGTTAAACTTACCGGCCTATAGTTTCCAGGGTCTGTTTTTGCACCCTTTTTGAATATTGGCACCACATTTGCTATGCGCCAATCCTGTGGAACACTCCCTGTCAGTATAGAGTCTGTAAATATCATAAATAAGGGTCTGGCTATGACATTACTTAATTCTCTTAGGATACAGGGGTGTATGCCATCTGGTCCTGGCGATTTGTCTATTTTAATCTTTTTAAGTCGCTGTTGTACTTCTTCCTGGGTCAGACAGGGCACTTTTAATGGGAGATTTACTTTTACATTCTTCATTTCATCTGACAGTTTATTTTCCTCAGCGAATACAGTGGAGAAAAAATATTTAATAGCTTTGCTTTCTCCTCATCGCGCTCTTAAACTTCCCCCTCATTGCTTTGTAGAGGTCCGACACCTTCAGATTTATACTTTTTAATATTTATATAATTGAATAACATTTTAGGGTTAGTTTTGCTCTCTTTGGCAATTTATCTGTTTGTCTCTAGTTTGGCGGCTTTTATTAGTTTTTTACATATTCAATTTTTTTTCCTTATAGTTTCAGTGCTTCCTCGCTACCCGCCTGTTTTAGTGATTTAAATGCTTTCTTTTTGTCATTTATTGCTTTCTTTACAGTTCTATTTATCCACATTTGTTTCTTCTTGTTCCTTAACCCTTTATTCCTATAAGGTATGTACCTATCACAATTCGATTTTAGGATGCTTTTAAAAATATCCCATTTTGTGGCAGTATTCTTATTTTTGAGGACTTTGTCCCAGTTAGTTACGACTATGGCCTCTCTTAGTTGGCAAAATTTAGCTTTTTTGAAGTTTGGTATTGTTCCTCCCTATAGAAACGCTCATTTGAAGGATAATTGGAAGGTTATTACTTTATGGTCACTATTTCCCAGGTGTCCCCCAACCTGCACATCTGTTGTTCTGTCAGGTCTATTGGTTAATACTAAGTCCAGTATGGCCGTCCCTCTAGTCGGGTTCTGAATGAGTTGGGAAAGATAATTGTCTTTGATTATTGCCAAGAACCTGTTTCCTTTATTAGATGTACAGCTTTCAGTTTCCCAGTCTATATCTGGGTAGTTGAAGTCCCCCATAATAACGATTTGCCGCCTCGTCTATCTCGTTTAGTAGTAGATTTTCTATGGACTATGGATGGTATATTAGGTGGTTTATTATAAACTCCTATTAGTAATTTATTATAATTTTTGCCTCCATGTATTTCTACCCACAGTGACTCCACATGTTCACGTCCCTCACTTATATATTTAGACAGGACTTTACATAAAGGCAAACCCCTCCCCCTCTCCGGTTTTGACGATCCTTTCTAAACAGACTGTAACCCTGTACATTAACCACTCAGTCATAGCTATCATCCAGCCATGTCTCAGTTATTCCCACTATGTCATAGTCCTCCTCACACATCACTAATTCCAGTTCCCCTGTTTTATTAGTCAGGCTTCTGGCATTAGTATACATACAATTAAGAGGTTTCTGTATATTTTTTACCCTACACCTTTCCTTCTGAAATGTTGTAGTCCCTCCTTCCATTCCTCCCCCAGTCCCACTACCTTGCCCCCGGTCTCTATCTGCACTATCTTCCCATCTTATAACGTAATTACCCTCCCCCCCAGTCCCTAGTTTAAACACCCTCCAACCTTCTAGCCATCTTTCCCCCCAACACAGCTGCCCCTTCCCCATTGAGGTGCAGCCAATCCCTACGATAGAGCCTGTAGCTGACAGAGAATTTGGCCCAGTTCTCCAGGAACCCAAACCCCTCCTTCCTACACCAGTTCTTGAACCTCCCTAATTTCCCGCTGCCTTTCTTGTGTAGCAGTATTTTGGAAAACACTACCTTTGAGGTCCTTGCCCTTAGCTTTTGGCCTAAATCCCTAAAATCATTTTTAAGGACTCTCCACCTTCCTCTAACTTTGTCATTGGTTCCGATATGGACCATGACCGCTGGATCTTCTCCAGTCCCTCCCAGTAATCTGTCATGTGTCAAACTCTAGCGCCAGGAAGACAACACACTGTACGGCGATCACGGTCTTTGTGAACGAATTTCCCTTTTTGTACCCCTAATAATAGTGGGAAACTCTATCAGCACATGTCTGCCCTGCCCTGCTCTCCTGGTCCCCTGCTTACTGGAGCTGACATTCCTCTGACTGGCAGAGGAAGTGTCCAGCTACAGCAGTGCTGTACCTGAACCGATATCTTCATCTGCCAACCGTGCAAACTTGTTGGGGTGTGACAGATCAGGGATAGCCTCCCTGGCACTCTTCAATCTACCCCTTTTTCTAATAGTTTTGATCACGAATATTCGAATTGCGAATTTTAATTGTGAATATCGGCACTTTGAGAATTCGCGAATATTTAGAATATCGCAAAATATATTCGTAATCGCAAATATTAGATTTTTTTTAAAATACCAGTTCATGCAATTTTTATGCGAATATTTTCGAATTTTCGCAATCAAGAAAATAATGCCTGGAGATCATGAATTCGCGAATTCTCGAATATATGGCGAATATTCGCCCAAATATTCACGAAATATCGCGAATTCGAATATTGCGCCTGCCGCTCATCACTACTTTCTAACTGTTACGCAGCTAGCCTTCTCACTTTCCTCAGCCTCCTCGCTTTCACCCTCCCCCTCATCTACCCCATAGAGTTCTTGCTCAGTGAGCAGCAAACTCTTTTCCAAATGGTTAAGCCTCTCAGTGTTGAAACTCGCCTGTTTAGATACTCAATTTTCGATGATTTTTTTTCAACCATCTCTTGTCATTGTAGAGTTTGACACACAAACATCTTAGTTTCCTACTTTTCCATCATCCTTCCACCTTCTGAACACCCCATCCTGCCACCCCCATTACTGTGCACATTGTGTTCCCCAATACTATACTGCAGAAATAGATAATTTACTAAAATACTAGCACCACAACGAGAGTGCCTTCTTCAATAATTAATGGCACACAGTGCCCTCATAAATAGCTGTGTCCAGCAAACCCCTGACACTAACAGTGCCGTAAACATAGTGTTTCCCAAAAATAATTATGCTGAACTGTTACTGTGCAAGGGTGCCCGCCACAGTAATAGTGTTCCCAAAAGTCACACCAATAGTAATAATCCTCTCCCGGATTGCCCCTACACTGCTTCCAGTAGTAGTAATGTCCCCTATTGTGCTTCAAAAGTAATAATGTTCCCATAATGCCCATACTAGTAACCATATTCCCATAGTTCTCCAGTAGTAATAATTCCCTTTAAAATGTGTGCTAGGAGAAGAAATGCCCCCTAATGTGGGCCAATACAAAATATACTCCCTCATAATGTGTGCCAGTGCAAAAATAGCCCCTATGATGTGTGCCAGTACATAAAATGTATATTATAATTTGTGCTGGTACAAAAATACCCTCTTATGTCTGCCAGTATAAAAATGCCTAATATAACATGCGCCAGTACAAAAAATGTCCCTTTTTAGTGCCCCTGGTAGAACAAATGTTCCTATAATGCTCCAACCCAGTTATAATAATGAACCCCCCCCCCCATAAAGGTCCAATGCCATTATGTCAAGGAAAAATTACCTGAAATACTTACATCCATGCCGATGTCAGCCATGCCAGTGCAGGACACAGAACACTTTCAGCCTTTGTCCTAAGCCGTGTGCTGCCTGGCTTAGTTGGCACAAATGATTGTGTTACCCCGCTTCCTGTGCCAGCCCCTGATTAGTGATGGACGACAATCGGCAGGGACGATTCGCAAACATGCGGAAGCGATCAAATGTTCGCGAATCGCAAGTTTGCGGCCGGCCCCATTCACTTTAATGGCAAGAAAACCTGAAAAACCTTCAGGTCATTATTGCAGCCACCAAATACTTACAAGAAGTGCATAAATCATCCCACAACATGGATGGCGACATACCAGAGGGGGATCAATGGTATAAATTCCCACAAAAATATGCATTTTAATCAGGGGCCATTTTAATGTATCTTAAAGGGAAACTGTTAAAAATGTGGCCTGCTGGAGCCTAGAAAATTTTTATTTTAGGCCACGAGTGTAGAGGCCCCAAACATTAGGCATTCACTGAACATCAAGTGATTATGTGGCTGAAGGTATATTAGACAGTCATTGGATAACCATTTTACTTCAGGCCAGTGAAGTACAGGCCCCAAAAATTATTGATTCAATGTACAGAAAAGAACAAGTGATTATGTGGCTGGAGGTATATTAGACGGTCATTGGATATAAATTTTACTGCAGGCCAATACAAATAAATGTCAAATACATATATTTAAAAGAACTAAAAATATTAAATTTGATTAAAAAAATTACTAACGAAATCCCCCCTCTTCATTAAACCCCAAATGATAATAGGTGAAATTCGATAACACGTGGTCGTCACAGATGTAGAATTCCTCCGAGGCCTCAAAAATTAGGCATTCACCGTACAGAAAATATCAAGTGATTTTGTGTCTGGAGGTATATTAGACGGTCAATGGATATCAATTTTACTGTAGGCCAGTGGACTACAGGCCCCAAAAATGATTAATTTATAGTACAGAAAAGAACAATTGATAAAATGGCTGGAGGTACATTAGGCGGTCATCGTATAACAATTTTACTGTTGGCCAGTTAGATTACAGGCCCCAAAATGATTATGTGGCTGGAGTCAAGTGATTATGTGGCTGGAGGTATATTAGATGTCATTGGATATCAATTTTACTGCAGGCCCAGTACAAATACATGTCAAATACATATGTTTGAAAGAACAAAAAATATAAAATTTTATTAAAAACATGGCTAACGAGATCCCCCCTCTTGAAAAAAAAACAAATGATAATAGTTGAAATTCGATAACACGAGGTCGTCACAGGCGTTGAATTCCTCTGAGGCCCCAAACATAAGGAATTCACCGAACAGAAAAGGCCTTTTATGCTGCTGTATTTACATACAACAGGGACCATTATTTGTTCTGTGTTGTGGCGGATATGTGTGGGCTGGCATTAAGGAAATTCAATTAAACTTGGTCGTCACATGTATTCAATTCCTCCGAGATCCATGCCTCATTCATTTTTAGAAATGTGAGGTAGTCCACACTGTCGGGAGCTAGGCGAGTGCGCTTATCGGTCACGATCCCCACTGCTGCGCTGAACGTCCTTTTGGACAGGACACTCGACAAGGGGCAAGCCAAGAGTTCCATGGCAAATTGTGCTAGCTCTGGCCACAAGTCAAGCCTGCACACCCAGTAGTCAAGAGGTTCCTCGCTTCTCAAAGCGTCCACATTGGCTGTTAACCCGATGTAGTCGGACACCTGTCGTTCTAGGCGTTCCCTGAGGCTGGATCCGGAGGGCGGCTGTCGATGGGTTGGCTGCAAGAATAATCTTATATCCGAAGTGACCAGCACATCTTCAAACCGCCCTCTTCTTGCATGTGCTGTAGGATTGGTACTCGCAACTGTTTCTCTGTGGGTGAAAATTCCTCTACCAGCGCAAGCAACAGCAGAATGCAGCATTTCTCGCAGCAAGGCCTGGAAATACTGCATTCTGACAGCCCTCTGTGATGCTGGTAACATGTCCGCCATTTTTTGCTTGTACCAGGGGTCTAAGTACGTTGCTACCCAGTACTGGTCCTTGCCCTTTTTGCTTTTTATATGGGGGTCACACTGGAGCATGAAGGCCCCCATTTGCACTAAATTGGAGTGGCCTGGCTCCTGCTCATCGCACAGGAGAATGTCGTCCTTGGTCTCCTCCCCTGATCCATGGACAACACCAGGGATCCCAGAAAAGTTTAAAGCCTGCTTTACTTGCTCCTCCTCCTCCTCCTTCTGCTCCCTGTAGGCACACCCTCCTCTGACTCCTCTTCAGACTCCTTATGACTTGTCTCAGATGGAGTAGCCCCCCTTGGAATTCATTCAGCATTGCAAATTCCTCATCTTCCTGCTCCTGCTCCAGGGTCTGATCTTTACCCTCATAAACACGAAATTTGTGCATATAGCCTGTGGCCCTTTCACAGAGCTTATACAATTTGACCCAATACCGGGCGCGCTTGCTTGGGATGTATTGTTTGAAGCCAAGGCGCCCGGTAAAATGTATCAGGGACTCGTCTATGCAGATGTTTTGCTCAGGGGTATACAAATCTGCAAATTTGGTGTTAAAGTGGTCTATGAGGGGCCGCATTTTGTGGAGCCGGTCAAAAGCTGGGTGGCCTCTGGGACGAGAAGTGCTGTTATCACTAAAGTGCAGGAAACGCAGGATGGTCTCAAATCGTGTCCTGGACATGGCAGCAGAGAACATGGGCATGTGATGAATTGGGTTCGTGGACCAATATGACCGCAATTCATGCTTTTTTGTCAGGCCCATGTTGAGGAGAAGGCCCAGAAAAGTCTTACGTTCGGAAACTTGGACGGGTTTCCACCGGAAAGAATGGGCATAAAAGCTTCCTGGGTTGCCGGCTATAAATTGAGTGGCATACAGGTTTGTTTCTGCCACGACTAAGTCAAAGAGCTCCGCAGTGAAGAACAGCTCAAAAAACCCCAGTGCCGATCCGATCTGAGCTGTCTCAACCCGAACTCCAGACTGGGCAGTGAAAGGGGGAACTACTGGTGTGGCTGAAGATGGGGGCTGCCAATCAGGGTTTGCCAGCACCTCAGGGACTCTAGGGGCTCTACGAGGCTGTCTGTGCAGTGGCTGCGACGGGGGAACTACTGCACGTGCCACCGTACCAGCTTCAACTGCCCTTCTGGTGCTCGCCACTTCACCATGTTCTACGGCAGTGCTGGTACTAGGTCCAGGATGGGCTGCGCTGCTGGTGTATGCCTCACCACGTAATCCGACAGCGCCAGCCCCACTCTGCTGCCCTTGAAGCGGATCCTGCGCAACCTGTGGTCTAGCAACATGGGGCCGGGTACGCCTGGTGGTATCAGGGACCTCAACCTCATCGTACGAACTTTGGGTCAGATTGCCACTGCTTTCTACAGGTTCGTATTCTGACCCGCTGGATTCGTCAGAAGAGGGTTCCCATTCCTCATCCGACTTGGTCAGAAGCCTGTAGGCCTCTTCAGAAGAATACCCCTTCCTTGCCATTTGGTCAACTAAATTTAGAGGGTATTCCCTGAGACTACCCAAGAAAAAAAGCAAGCCTGTCTTACAAATGGTAGGCTAGCGAAGTACAGGAAGCCCTGCGATTGATAAAAAATATCAAAACTGATTTTTTTTAACGCCGCAGTGCTTGTGTAGTGATTGTGCAGTGATAAAAAAAATAATTATAATTTTGTCACTGCGGCGGGGGCGTGGGTGAACGCACGTGTGGGCGACCGATCAGGCCTATTATAGATCTGACTGTGATCAGTTCTGATCACTTAGGCTACTTTTACACTTGCGTTCGGGGTTCCGCTTGCAAGTTCCGTTTGAAGGCTCTCACAAGCGGCCCCGAACGGATCCGTACAGCCCCAATGCATTCTGAGTGGATGCGGATCCGCTCAGAATGCATCAGTTTGGCACCGTTTGGCCTCCGTTCCGCTCAGCAGGCGGCCATCCGAACGCAGCTTGCAGCGTTTTGGTGTCCGCCTGGCCGTGCGGAGCCAAACGGATCCGTCCAGACTTACAATGCAAGTCAATGGGGACGGATCCGTTTGACGTTGGCACAATATGGTGCAATTGCAAACGGATCCGTCCCCCATTGACTTTCAATGTAAAGTCAGGAGTCCCTATTAATATACCATCAGATCGGAGTTTTCTCCAATCCGATGGTATATTTTAACTTGAAGCGTCCCCATCATCATGGGAAAGCCTCTATGTTAGAATATACCATCGGATTTGAGTTAGATCGTGAAACTCAGATCCGACAGTATATTCTAACACAGAGGCGTTCCCATGGTGATGGGGACGCTTCAAGTTAGAATATACTAAAAGAACTGTGTACATGACTGCCCCCTGCTGCCTGGCAGCACCCGATATCTTACAGGGGGCTGTGATCCGCACAATTTACCCCTCAGGTGCCGCACCTGAGTGGTAATTGTGCGTATCATGGCCCCCTGTAAGAGATTGGGTGCTGCCAGGCAGCAGGGGGCAGAACCCCCTCCCTCCCCTGTATTTAACTCATTGGTGGCCAGTGCGTCCCCCCTCCCTCCCCTGTATTTAACTCATTGGTGGCCAGTTCGGCCCCCCTCCCTCCCTCCCCTGTATTTAACTCATTGGTGGCCAGTGAGGCCGGCCCCCCCCTCCCTCCCCTGTATTTAACTAATTGGTGGCCAGTGCGGCCTCCCCTATCCCCCCCTAATTAAAATGACCGACCCCCATCATTGGTGGCAGCGGAGAGTTCCGATCGGAGTCCCAGTTTAATCGCTGGGGCTACGATCGGTTACCATGGCAGCCAAGACGCTACTGCAGTCCTGGCTGCCATGGTTACTTAGCAATTTTAGAAGCATTATACTTACCTGCGATGTCTGTGACCGGCCAGGCGCTCCTCCTACTGGTAAGTGAAAGGTCTGTGCTATAAACAATGCGCCGCACAGACCTTTCACTTACCAGTAGGAGGAGCGCCCGGCCGGTCACAGACATCGCAGGTAAGTATAATGCTTCTAAAATTGCTCGGAGCCCCAGCGATTAAACTGGGACTCCGATCGGAACTCTCCGCTGCCACCAATGATGAGGAGTCGGTCATTTTAATTAGCGGGGGGGGGAGGTGGGGGCCGGCCGCACTGGCCACCAATGAGTTAAATACAGGGGAGGGAGGGAGGGGGGACCGGCCGCACTGGCCACCAATAAGTTAAATACAGGGGAGGGAGGGAGGGAGGGGGGGTCTGCCCCCTGCTGCCTGGCAGCACCCGATCTCTTACAGGGGGCCATGATACGCACAATTAACCCCTCATGTGTGAGTTTTCACAAAGTGAATAATCAGATCTGAAAAAAACAGTTATGCAGACTGATCCGTTCTGAACGGATGCAAGCGTTTGCATTATAGGAGCGGATCCGTCTGTGCAGACACCAGACGGATCTGTTCCGAACGCAAGTGTGAAAGTAGCCTTACAGATACTATAAAGTACCAATGCTGATTAGCTATACGCTAATCAGCGAATCAGTGACTGCGGTGCGGTGAGCTGGGAGCTAACTGAAGCTAACTACCTACCAAAGGGGCCTAAACTAACCTAAACCTAACAGTCAATACTGGTGAAAAAAAATAATTTGACAGTTTACACTGATCATTTTTTTCCCTTTCACTAGTGATTGACAGGGGTGATCAAGGCGTTAATTGGAGGTGATGGGGGGTGATCTGGGGCTAAATGTGTTGTGCTTGGCGTACTCACTGTGATCTGTGCTCTCTGCTGGGACCAACCGACGAAAAGGACCCAGCAGAGAGCACAGAAGCCATTTAAAACATTATATTTATAAATATAATGTGTTATATGGCTGGTGGTTCGTTATTTTAAAAGTCACCAACCTGCCAGCGCTGATCATTGGCTGGCAGGCTGGTGACTAACTCCTTGTGCGCCTTTTGCCGACCTGCACTGCGCATGTGCGGGCCGCATATGCGCGTCATCTCACGTCTCGCGAGAGGACACGTATATGCGTCCAGGAGGAATAACCCGGCTGCCCGCAGGACGCATCCCTGCGTTAGGTGGTCGGGAGGTGGTTAATCAGTTTATTTTGGGGCAACAACAGGTATATCACACCAGTTGCAATTAGTTGTTCCAATAGCCTTTGTCCCTCTGTATAGCTGCGGTATCTCAGCAGAACCACACACAAATGTTGCACAATACAAATGCACTATATGGAAATTATATTATAGGTATATCACACCTCTGCCTCTATCAGTTTTTTTGTGGGGCAACTGGTATATCACACCAGTTGCAATTAGTTGTTCCAATAATGTTTGTCCCTCTGTATAGAAGCGGTATCGCAGCAGAACCGCACATGACTGCTGCACAATACAAATGCACTATAATATGCTTTCTATTTTAGAAAGTATATTATAAGTATATCACACCCCTCAGTATGTCGCACCTATTGATGGCACACCTATACCAGTCCTTAAAAGGACTTTTGTGGCCCTATTAGCTTGCATTTGGTGTCCCTAACAGTCTGTCCCTGCTCCACACAGCAACCTCTCCCTACACTGGCAAAAGATTGAATGTAAAATAGCTGCCAGATCGGGTTTATTTATAGGGTAGGGGGTGTGTCCAGATCTAGATACAACAACAACCTTAGGCAAAATATGTATGTCATTAATGGGTTCTGATGAACATTGTTCTATATGGCAATGAAATTACCAATAAACTACAAAACAGCACATAAAACGCAACTTATATTGATGCGTTTTTGGTGCGGTTCCCTTCAGAAG
The DNA here is from genome assembly GCF_905171765.1 of Bufo bufo. Taxonomy (NCBI): domain Eukaryota; kingdom Metazoa; phylum Chordata; class Amphibia; order Anura; family Bufonidae; genus Bufo; species Bufo bufo. The sequence continues at coordinate 464,466,444 of NC_053391.1, forward strand.
GATTGCCTGACCATGTAGACTATAATGATAAAAAAAACGCACACAAAACGCAGTTCACATTGATGCGTTTTTGATGCGGTTTCCTTCAGAATGATTCTCTGACCTTGCAGTCTTCTCTATGAACCGTTTTTATTGTGAATTAAGTATATGGGATGTAGTATTTATAATTATAATCTTCATTTAAGTATATTTTAACTGTGAATTGTGATGTAAAGAAGTAGCAATCTAATCCATTCCACATATTACGATAAGCACAGAAAAGTGGAATTGTGGGTAAGAAAATTCCATTTATAAGGAGTGAGAATCCACTCACTCGGTTGGCCACTGAGGAAGGGGCGTAAGACCCTGAAACGCGTCTGGCATTGCAGAGTGAGCGTGGATTCACAGAAAGAATAAGGAAGCCCAATATTAGAGGATACAAGCGTATGAGATCTACCTTCATCATAGAACCGGAGTCACAGTCGCACAGCAGTGACGTCAGCTGAGAGTCCATCCGGTACCCTAGACAACCAGGTCACGTGGGACGCCACGCTTGGCCGAGAACACCACGTGGGACGCTGCGAGTGTACGGCCACCTGGGAAGCCAGCGCTGCGGTCAGGCAGCCAGGAGGGGTAAGACCGGGACACCACAAGCTGCGAGAGACTGTAAGTAACCGGAGGCCAGTCTCAGCGTTAAAGGGTTTCTGTCACCCCATTAAACCGTTTTTTTTTTTTTCTTTAATAATAATCCCTATAGTGCGATCTCATGATACATAATCAAATTAATAATTTTGGTTCAGTAGATTTTGCTAAAAAACGATTTTTAAAATATGCTAATTACCTTGCTACCAGCAAGTAGGGCGGCTACTTGCTGGTAGCAGCCGCATCCTCCGATGGTAATGACGCCCCCTCGGCATGCTGATTGACAGGGCCAGGGAAGGTAATCCTTCTCTGCTGGCGCTGTTAGAATTTGAAATGTCGCGCCTGCGCCGTACCTGGCTTGAATCGGCGCAGGCGCACTGAGAGGCGGCCGCTCTGCTCGACCGCTCCATCCTCAATGCGCCTGCGTCGATGACGTCATCGCATACACCCGGAAGAGAAGACGCCGGCGTCTTCTCTTCCGGGTGTATGCGATGACGTCATCGACGCAGGCGCATTGAGGATGGAGCGGTCGAGCAGAGCGGCCGCCTCTCAGTGCGCCTGCGCCGATTCAAGCCAGGTACGGCGCAGGCGCGACATTTCAAATTCTAACAGCGCCAGCAGAGAAGGATTACCTTCCCTGGCCCTGTCAATCAGCATGCCGAGGGGGCGTCATTACCATCGGAGGATGCGGCTGCTACCAGCAAGTAGCCGCACTACTTGCTGGTAGCAAGGTAATTAGCATATTTTAAAAATCGTTTTTTACCAAAATCTACTGAACCAAAATTATTAATTTGATTATGTATCATGAGATCGCACTATAGGGATTATTATTAAAGAAAAAAAAAAAAAACGGTTTAATGGGGTGACAGAAACCCTTTAATATTATTTTTGCACTTATGAAAGGATGAATGAGGATGATACCATTGTATTTAAGGAGCCTATTGTTAATATTTTTTGGTTCCCCTTTACTATAAAAGATCAGCCCATTGTTATCTTATTGCCATGGAAGATCAATCTATTTTAATATTTATTGTTTATTTATTTATTATTTTTATATTATTATGGAAGAAATTGGGATATTGAGAAAACATGATTATTAACTAATGAAAAATGATAAAATCGATAAATTATGATAACAGAAAATTGGATCTAATTAATAATTAATATTTATAAATCATGATTGTGATAAAATAATTAATTTAAAAGGAATAAATTACCCCTAAGATTAGCCACATGATTGTCAACTATACAACAAATACAAAGAAATATAGAATATAAAAGTAATCATGAGTAATAACAGGGCAAAAATTATCTGCGGGGATCCAACTCACCCCGGCCACAGCCTTTTCATTCCCCTACCCTCTGGTAGGCGTCTTAGAGCCCTACATGCCCGCACCACTAGGCTGAAGAACAGCTTTTACCCCAAAACAGTTTCCTAAATACTCAGAGATTATTACCCCTTCCTAGGATAGAAACTACCAAAGACTGAAAGTGACTGCTGCATTCGTGAACCCATTATGATCTCTTGTCTGAATTGATGAATATAGATAGAGTATAGGACTAGAGAACGGGTAGTAGCTTATGACATTAAAGCTGATGAAGTAAGGCTGTTACTGTATGGCAACATTTAGGCAAATTCAGCCAATAACAGGGACTGAAAGAAGCTAATAGTCTGATAGTTAAAAGAAAGACACAACTATAATGCCTTCTGAGTGAATCTACTGTATAATAGTGGTTTACTATAAAGATATAAATAGCTACAAACTGAAATAGAAGATGGTATGAATACTTATACCCTCACTATACAGTTGCAAGAAAAAGTATGTGAACCCTTTGGAATTATTTGGATTTCTGCACAAATTGGTCATAAAATGTGATCTGAGCTTCATCTAAGTCACAACAATAGACAATCACAGTCTGCTTAAACTAATAACACACAAAGAATTAAATGTTATCATGTTTTTATTGAACACACCATGTGAACATTCACAGTGCAGGAGGAAAAAGTATGTGAACGCTTGGATTTAATAAGTGGTTGAACCTTCTTTGGCAGCAATAACTTCAACCAAACGTTTCCTGTAGTTGCAGATCAGACGTGCACAACGGTCAGGAGTAATTCTTGACCATTCCTCTTAACAGAACTGTTTCAGTTCAGCAATATTCTTGGGATGTCTGGTGTGAATCGCTTTCTTGAGATCATGCCACAGCATCTCAATCGGGTTGAGGTCAGGACTCTGACTGGGCCACTCCAGAAGGCGTATTTTATTCTGTTTAAGCCATTCTGTTGTTGATTTACTTCTATGCTTTGGGTCGTTGTCCTGTTGCAACACCCATCTTCTGTTGAGCTTCAGCTGGTGGACAGATGGCCTTAAGTTCTTCTGCAAAATGTCTTGATAAACTTGGGAATTCATTTTTCCGTCGATGATAGCAATCCGTCCAGGCCCTGACGCAGTAAAGCAGCCCCAAACCATGATGCCCCCACCACCATACTTCACAGTTGGGATGAGGTTTTGATGTTGGTGTGCTGTGCCTCTTTTTCTCCACACATAGTGTTGTGTGTTTCTTCCAAACAACTCAACTTTGGTTTCATCTGTCCACAGAATATTTTGCCAGTACTGCTGTGGAACATTCAGGTGCTCTTGTGCAAACTGTAAACGTGCAGCAATGTTTTTTTTGGACAGCAGTGGCTTCCTCTGTGGTATCCTCTCATGAAATCCATTCTTGTTTAGTGTTTTACATATCGTAGATTCGCTAACAAGGATGTTAGCATATGCCAGAGACTTTTGTATGTCTTTAACTGACACTCTAGGATTCTTCTTCACCTCATTGAGCAGTCTGTGCTGTGCTCTTGTAGTCATCTTTACAGGACAACCACTCCTAGGGAGAGTAGTAGCAGTGATGAACTTTCTCTATTTATAGACAATTTGTCTTACCGTGGACTGATGAACAGCAATGCTTTTGGAGATACTTTTATAACCCTTTCCAGCTTTATGCAAGTTAACAATTCTTAATCTTCTGAGAGCTCTTTTGTGCGAGGCATTATTCACATCAGGCAATGCTTCTTGTGAAAAGCAAACCCAGAACTAGTGTGTGTTTTTTATAGGGCAGAGCAGCTGTAACCAACACCTCCAATCTCATCTCATTGATTGGACTCCAGTTGGCTGACACCTCACTCCAATTAGCTCTTGGAGATGTCATTAGTCTAGGGGTTCACATACTTTTTCCCCCTGCACTGTGAATGTTTACATGGTGTGTTCAATAAAAACATGGTAACATTTAATTCTTTGTGTGTTATTAGTTTAAGCAGACTGTGATTGTCTATTGTTGTGACTTAGATGAAGATCAGATCACATTTTATGACCAATTTGTGCAGAAATACAAATAATTCCAAAGGGTTCACATACTTTTTCTTGCAACTGTATGTCAGTAACAACCTTCAGTTTTATAATATTCCACAGGTATAGTAGTTGTATAAAATAAAACTAAGGCTGACTGAATTGTTTATATCACAAAGAGCACCTTTTGTTTCACACAATTTATTTTAGAGATTTAATAATAAAGGTTAATTTCCATACGATAATAGGCCAAAAACAGAATTATGATGGCCTATGGCTATTGAAAATTTACTTTTTATAGATTGTTCCAAATCACAAGCCCAGATCACACAAGAAAGGATATGCTGTCAGTACCCAAACTGATGTTGTCAAGCAACAACCACTCCCTCCAGCAATATCAATGCAGGAGGTAGAGCTGAAAACACTTACTTAGGCTGGTAAGATGGTTGCGGGTAAGATAACTAACATTTATACAGATTTCAGGTATGCCATTAAGAGTGCTAAATGTGGGTGAGTTGTTCAATGCCCTGTTGCTATCCAGAGGAAAGAGGCAACAGGTTGGTTGATTAAGCTGCTTGGACTGCAAACCTCTAGCCATTACCTGAAGCCAACTTAAGGTTTTACAAACTCGCCCAACCCAGGTCCAAAGTAAAAGCAATGAGTGAAGACAAGCTCTGGAGGGTAGGTAAAATGGTGCCTTTTCATGTGCACTCTGCCTGTTGATGATGAATTCAGCACACAAGTTGATGTACACTCACCTAAAGAATTATTAGACACACCATACTAATACGGTGTTGGACCCCCTTTTGCCTTCAGAACTGTCTTAATTCTACGTGGCATTGATTCAACAAGGTGCTGATAGCATTCTTTAGAAATGTTGGCCCATATTGATAGGATAGCATCTTGCAGTTGATGGAGATTTGAGGGATGCACATCCATGGCACGAAGCTCCCGTTCCACCACATCCTAAATATGCTCTATTGGGTTGAGATCTGGTGACTGTGGGGGCCATTTTAGTACAGTGAACTCATTGTCATGTTCAAGAAACCAATTTGAAATGATTCGAGCTTTGTGACATGGTGCATTATCCTGCTGGAAGTAGCCATCAGAGGATGGATACATCTTCTCATTCTGTTTACGCCAAATTCGGACTCTACCATTTAAATGCCTCAACAGAAATCGAGACTCATCAGACCAGGCAACATTTTTACAGTCTTCAATAGTCCAATTTTGGTGAGCTCGTGCAAATTGTAGCCTCTTTTTCCTATTTGTAGTGGAGATGAGTGGTACCCGGTGGGGTCTTCTGCTGTTGTAGCCCATCCGCCTCAAGGTTGTGCGTGTTGTGGCTTCACAAATGCTGCATACCTCGGTTGTAACGAGTGGTTATTTCAGTCAACGTTGCTCTTCTATCAGCTTGAATCAGTTGGCCCATTCTCCTCTGACCTCTAGCATCCACTAGGCATTTTTGCCCACAGGACTGCCGCATCCTGGATGTTTTTCCCTTTTCACACCATTCTTTGTAAACCCTAGAAATGGTTGTGCGTGAAAATCCCAGTAACTGAGCAGATTGTGAAATACTCAGACCGGCCTGTCTGGCACCAACAACCATGCCACACTCAAAATTGCTTAAATCACCTTTCTTTCCCATTCTGACATTCAGTTTGGAGTTCAGGAGATTGTCTTGACCAGGACCACACCCCTAAATGCATTGAAGCAACTGCCATGTGATTGGTTGACTAAATAATTGCATTAATGAGAAATAGAACAGGTGGAAATGTGGTGGGAACCCCAGGGTCCAGCAAGGCTGCCACCAGGTTTGTCCAAGGCTACATGATGTCTGCCTGTAATAATGTTCGAAGAACTTTCAGTTTCAGGAAGGCATATGCTGGGCCATCTTGCCCATTTCAGAGACTGCAGATAGGCTACATTCAGTTTCCAAAGATGGGGCAGTATGAATATGTCCTTGTCTATGTTGATCTATTTTCAGGAAATGCTTAGCTTGCAGTAAAAGCAAGAGCAAAAGAAGATACTGGCTGAGGTAGTAAGTAGATGTGGGGTCTAGAAACAGTTGAAGACAATAGGAGAACTTATTTCACTGGAGAAGTAGCTCTAGTGAATACTGGGTGTAGAGCAATCCTTTTGACACTCCCCAGGAAAGGTAGAATTTGTTTGTAAGGACCACATTTCAGAAGAGCACCTGTTTGACACCCTCTAAGATACCCATTGGTCAGGATCCTAGGACAGGTTTTTACTTCCCTCAACAGCCCTAATTATTGTATTTTGATCTTACTGCCTATGTGGAAGCCATTACAAACTAGTTAACTACACTGCTCAAAAAAATAAAGGGAACACTTAAACAACACAATGTAACTCCAAGTCAATCACACTTCTGTGAAATCAAACTGTCCACTTAGGAAGCAACACTGAGTGACAATCAATTTCACATGCTGTTGTGAAAATGGGATAGACAACAGGTGGAAATTATAGGCAATTAGCAAGACACCCCCAATAAAGGAGTGGTTCTGCAGGTGGTAATCACAGACCACTTCTCAGTTCCTATGCTTCCTGGCTGATGTTTTGGTCACTTTTGAATGCTGGCGGTGCTTTCACTCTAGTGGTAGCATGAGACGGAGTCTACAACCCACACAAGTGGCTCAGGTAGTGCAGCTTATCCAGGATGGCACATCAATGCGAGCTGTGGCAAGAAGGTTTGCTGTGTCTGTCAGCGTAGTGTCCAGAGCATGGATGCGCTACCAGGAGACAGGCCAGTACATCAGGAGACGTGGAGAAGGCCGTAGGAGGGCAACAACCCAGCAGCAGGACCGCTACCTCCACATTTGTGCAAGGAGGAACAGGAGGAGCACTGCCAGAGCCCTGCAAAATGACCTCCAGTAGGCCACAAATGTGCATGTGTCTGCTCAAACGGTCAGAAACAGACTCCATGAGGGTGATATGAGGGCCCGACGTCCACAGGTGGGGGTTGTGCTTACAGCACATCACCGTGCAGGACGTTTGGCATTTGCCAGAGAACACCAAGAATGGCAAATTCGCCACTGGCGCCCTGTGCCCTTCACAGATGAAAGCAGGTTCACACTGAGCACATGTGACAGACGTGACAGAGTCTGGAGACGCCGTGGAGAACGTTCTGCTGCCTGCAACATCCTCCAGCATGACCGGTTTGGCATTGGGTCAGTAATGGTGTGGGGTGGCATTTCTTTGGAGGGCCGCACAGCCCTCCATGTGCTCGCCAGAGGTAGCCTGACTGCCATTAGGTACCGAGATGAGATCCTCAGACCCCTTGTGAGACCATATGCTGGTACGGTTGGCCCTGGGTTCCTCCTAATGCAAGACAATGCTAGACCTCATGTGGCTGGAGAATGTCAGCAGTTCCTGCAAGACGAAGGCATTGATGCTATGGACTGGCCCGCCCGTTCCCCAGACCTGAATCCAATTGAGCACATCTGGGACATCATGTCTCGCTCTATCCACCAACGTCACGTTGCACCACAGACTGTCCAGGAGTTGGCAGATGCTTTAGTCTAGGTCTGGGAGGAGATCCCTCAGGAGACCGTCCGTCACCTCATAAGGAGCATGCATAGGCGTTGTAGGGAGGTCATACAGGCACGTGGAGGCCACACTCACTACTGAGCCTCATTTTGACTTGTTTTAAGGACATTACATCAAAGTTGGATCAGCCTGTAATGTGTTTTTCCACTTTAATTTTGAGTGTGACTCCAAATCCAGACCTCCATGGGTTAAAAAATTTGATTTCCATTTTTTTATTTTTGTGTGATTTTGTTGTCAGCACATTCAACTATGTAAAGAACAAAATATTTCAGAAGAATATTTAATTAATTCAGATCTAGGATGTGTTATTTTTGTGTTCCCTTTATTTTTTTGAGCAGTGTATTATACATAAACATGTGTGTGATTCCCTTCCAGATCAAGACTCAAAGGCTGGTACCTGGTTCCTAAAATATTGTGATTGGTTACATGTTGGAAGGGATATAAGTACTTGATGCTTTTAACATACAATATTTGCAGAATAATGAAGGAGATTACAGAATTGTCTCACACTATTCAAATACACTGGTGGACGTTCTTAAATACTTATATTATCACAGCCTGATGAACGTCTTAAAAGAAAAAAAAAAAAACTTTATTAGAGTCTGTTTAAAAAGAGGCAGCCAGACTTGAAGAGTGCAGAAAGGGACTGAGGAATAACCCTCTGCACAGTTACAAGTCTGGACTAAATTCCTGGCTTGCTAGCAAGTTGCTGCTAATAGACTGCAAGCAGGACAACAGGACACGGTTCGAACTATTTATGGACACAGGTGTGCCGCGAGTGAACCTCTGAGATTGTTGCTGACCAATGCAGCTGTGTCAGCTGATTGCTGGCTGGATGGGGCTGTGTTATATCAGCCACACTGACTGTACTGGGCAATAAATGTCTGGTCTATGATTACAACCAGTGCTCCACACTAAAGACTGTGCTAGAGTCGTCCTGCTATCATTAGACGGCACTCACACACCACACGGCTATGTCTGGAATGGTTTGATTGTAGCATCACTCATCCACAATGAGTTCCTGGACCTGTTGATCACGATTGGTACTGACAGAAGGATCACCACTAATCTGTTCAGAAAGCAAACCTCCATCAATAGCCTTTTACACTGGGAGAGTGGTCATCCACTGGCCCTAAAAAAGGGATCCCTAAGGGACAATACCTCAGGGCCAGGAGGAACTGCTCTGAACTAGGTGACTTCAGAGCGGTTGCATCTGATCTGAGAGGTCGATTTATGAACCGTGGGTACCCTCAGTATACCCTGAAAAGGGCCTTTCACCACTCTATGAGTACCGATCGTACAAAACTCCATGTCCCAAAAACTAGCAGTAATGAGAACTCTACACCTAGAATTATTGCTACCTTTGACAAGGCACATCAACACCTGTTGTCCTGCTTGCAGTCTATTAGCAGCAACTTGCTAGCAAGCCAGGAATTTAGTCCAGACTTGAAACTGTGCAGAGGGTTATTCCTTAGTCCCTTTCTGCATTCTTCAAGTCTGGTTCCCTGATAATATGAGATTACAGAATTAGCAAATGATCCACACAATAGGAGGGTCAGGAAAGGTGGTCTGGATTCACTTGGATATTGTTTAATCATTGAGTAGAGTTAGGGCATCACCTCTTTACCCTCATTATGTTTATTATGCTGTAGATTTTGTCCCCAATATGGAACATGCTAAGAGGTTAAAGGAAAATTATAGAGCCACTAATTCTAAGAAATATTGGCCTTCTGACTAGGCTGCTTTGCTGTGTTGGTTACACCTTTGGTTTAGTGAAATAAAATGGTGGGTTGGTCGTTGATGCTATCTTTATAAAAAGATTTTTATAAAAAAGATAATTGTGGCAATTCTAAATTTACCATTTCTGATTAAATTGGCAGTAAGGTCAGGAAGAAGATGTTATCATCACAAACCAAATGTAATTACAACCTGTATACTGAATGTAAATCATGGAGAAGCTACAAGAGAGGAATATATATCAATGCAACCTGCGAATAGAGATGTCGCGAACATAAGATTTTCCGTTCACGAACGGCAGACGCGAGTATTCGCAAATGTTTGCGAACTGGCGAACCGCCATAGACTTCAAAAGGCAGGCGAATTTTAAAACCCACAGGGACTCTTTCTGGCCACAATAGTGATGGAAAAGTTGTTTCAAGGGGACTAACACCTGGACTGTGGCATGCCGGAGAGGGATCCATGGCAAAAATCCCATGGAAAATTACATAGTTGACGCAAAGTCGGGTTTTAATCCATAAAGGGCATAAATCTAACATTCCTAAATTGTTTGGAATAATGTGCTTTAAAACATCAGGTATGATGTTGTATCAATCAGGTAGTGTAAGGGTTACACCCGCTTCACAGTGACAGACCAAATTCCCCGTTTAACGCACCGCAAACAACCGCAAACAACCGCAATCAGTCCATTTGCACAACCGCAAACTCCCCATTTGCACAAGGTTGGATATCAAGCTAGCCATGTCCCGTTCCTTGTCCTCACTGACGTCATTGAAGGTCTCTTCCTCCACCCAGCCACGTACAACACCAAGGGTCCCTGAAAGGTGACAACAAGCCCCCTGGGACGCCTGCTGTGGTTGGTCCTCCACCTCCTCAAAGCCACCTTCCTCCTCTGACTCCTCTTCTTCAGACTCCTCCCTCTGCATTGCCGCAGGTCCAGCAATCGATGACGACACGGCTGCTTCTGGTGGTGATGGTGACCACAACTCTTCCTCTTCATTCTCATCTACGGCCTGATCAAGCACTCTTCGCAGGGAATGCTCCAGAAAAAACGCATATGGGATGAGGTCGATGATGTTGTCTTGGCTTTGACTGACCAGGTTTGTCACCTCCGCAAAAGGAGCCATGAGCCTACAGCCATTGTGCATGAGTGCTCAGTAATGTGGCCAAAAAATACCCAGCTCCGCAGAGGCTGTCCTCTGTTTTTAATAAAAAAAATCTGTTCTTACCAGTTTAATCTCTGTTTTGTCCCCTATCAGGGGCCGGTGTATGGAATAGATTTTAGGAACCGGGAGATGGAAAAAGATGCTTGGTTGGTCCTCTTACTTCCAATTTGGGGCACTGCGCGTGCGCTGTGTAATGTACTGTGCAATCCAAATATGAGTGGTGTGTTTAAGTAGTACTATTCCTATCAGTTTAATCCCTGTTACGTCAACTATCAGGGGACGTGTATGGAATAGATTTTAGGAACCGAGAGATGGAAAAAGATGCTTGGTTGGTCCTCCTACTTCCAATTTGGGACACTGCGCGTGCGCCGTGCAATGTACTGTGCCACCAGATATGAGTGGTGTGTTAAGTAGTACTATTCCTATCAGTTTAATCCCTGTTACGTCCCCTATCAGGGGACGTGTATGGAATAGATTTTAGACAACCGCAAAGAGTTGTCAATAGTTGACACACTTGTGACATAAATTGTATTCCTCTATGCGTCAATCTTGGTGTAGTGATGACTGTGCTCGTGCGCACGTTTGGGAGATTGCAGGCGATGGGGGTTTTTCAAAGTCTATGGTCATGCTGAGGTAGTTCAGTGACAGTTAAGTGACCCAAAAAACAATGATTCTGCAGTGTGGGCCCATTGTTGGCCTAGTAGGCTTTAATGATCACCTTAGATGATCACAAAGAAAATTTATGTTTTTTCTATGCAAAATTATCCAGCCGATCGCTTTTGGTCTGTTCACAATGAAGCAACGACCTAATCATCTGGGGTGAGCCAACATTGCCATTGCCAACACACTCATAGAGGTGGTCGCTTCATTGTGATACACAAGCCCCTTCACCACAACAAGGTAACGATCACAAAGGGGAATTGTCACATGTATGTGCCTTTTTTTTTTGTTTTGTTTTTGCAGCCACAGTGCAGCACCACAGGCCAGAAAAATTAGGCATGCACACATGCCTGAAAAATTAGGTATTGTTTCAGCCGCAGCGGCCAGAAAAATTTATGTTTTCCAGCCAGAAAGTGCACTAAAACATTTTGGCTTGAACCCTAGTTGGTGGCAGATAAGTCACGGAAGTCATCCGGCATGCAGAGAAAAAATACAGCAGCGTGTGGACCATTTTTAGCCCAAGGCTGCTCATCTCATCACCAGGCCTTTAATAGTCAAATGTATCGCCCACTGTCAGTCCCTTCGGGATCCATGCCTCATTCATCTTAACCACCTCAGCCCCTATAGCTTAAACACCCTTAATTACCAGGCCCCTTTTTACGCTTCTGACCTACCCTACTTTCACCGTTTATTGCTCGGTCATGCAACTTACCACCCAAATGAATTTTATCTCCTTTTCTTCTCACTAATAGAGCTTTCATTTGGTGGTATTTCATTGCTGCTGAAATTTTTACTTTTTTTGTTATTAATCGAAATTTAACGATTTTTTTGCAAAAAAATGACATTTTTCACTTTCAGTTGTAAAATTTTGCAAAAAAAACGAGATCCATATATAAATTTTTCTCTAAATGTATTGTTCTACATGTCATTGATTAAAAAAAAATGTTTGGGTAAAAAAAATGGTTTGGGTAAAAGTTATAGCGTTTACAAACTATTGTACAAAAATGGGAATTTCCGCTTTTTGAAGCAGCTCTGATTTTCTGAGCACCTGTCATGTTTCCTGAGGTTCTACAATGGCCAAACAGTACAAACACCCCACAAATGACCCCATTTCGGAAAGTAGACACCCTAAGGTATTCGCTGATGGTCATAGTGAGTTCATAGAACTTTTAATTTTTTGTCACAAGTTAGCGGAAAATTATGATTTTTTTTTATTTTTTATTTTTTCTTACAAAGTCTCATATTCCACTAACTTGTGACAAAAAATAAAAACTTCTATGAACTCACTATGCCCATAAGCGAATACCTTGGGGTGTCTTCTTTACAAAATGGGGTCACTTGTGGGGTAGTTATACTGAGCGGGCATTGTAGGGGCCCAAATGTGTGGTAAGTAGTTTGAAATCAAAATCTGTAAAAAATGGCCGGTGAAATCCGAAAGGTGCTCTTTGGAATGTGGGCCCCTTTGCCCACCTAGGCTGCAAAAAAGTGTCACACATGTGGTATCTCCGTACTGAGGAGAAATTGGGCAATGTGTTTTGGGGTGTCATTTTACATATACCCATGCTGGGTGAGATAAATATCTTGGTCAAATGCCAACTTTGTATAAAAAAAATGGGAAAAGTTGTCTTTTGCCAAGATATTTCTCTCACCCAGCATGATTATATTAAAAATGACACCCCAAAACACATTCCCCAACTTCTCCTGAGTACGGCGATACCACATGTGTGACACTTTTTTGCAGCCTAGGTGAGCAAAGGGGCCCACATTCCAAAGAGCACCTTTAGGATTTCACCGGCCATTTTTTGCAGATTTTGATTTCAAACTACTTACCACACATTTGGGCCCCTAGAATGCCAGGGCAGTATAACTACCCCACAAGTGACCCCATTTTGGAAAGAAGACACCCCAAGGTATTCCGTGAGGGGCATGGCGAGTTCCTAGAATTTTTTATTTTTTGTCACAAGTTAGCGGAAAATGATGATTTTTTTTATTTTTTATTTTTTCTTACAAAGTCTCATATTCCACTAACTTGTGACAAAAAATAAAAACTTCCATGAATTCACTATGCCCATCACGAAATACCTGGGGGTGTCTTCTTTCCAAAATGGGGTCACTTGTTGGGTAGTTATACTGCCCTGGCATTTTAGGGGCCCGAATGCGTGAGAAGTAGTTTGAAATCAAATTCTGTAAAATATGGCCGGTGAAATCCGAAAGGTGCTCTTTGGAATGTGGGCCCCTTTGCCCACCTAGGCTGCAAAAAAGTGTCACACATCTGGTATCCCCGTACTCAGGAGAAGTTGGGCAATGTGTTTTGGGGTGTCATTTTACATATACCCATGCTGGGTGAGATAAATATCTCGGTCAAATGCCAACTTTGTATAAAAAAATTGGAAAAGTTGTCTTTTGCCAAGATATTTCTCTCACCCAGCATGGGTATATGTAAAAATACACCCCAAAACACATTGCCCAACTTCTCCTGAGTACGGGGATACCAGATGTGTGACACTTTTTTGCAGCCTAGGTGGGCAAAGGGGCCCACATTCCAAAGAGCACCTTTCGGATTTCACCGGCCATTTTTTACAGATTTTGATTTCAAACCACTTCTCACGCATTCGGCCCCTAAAATGCCAGGGCAGTATAACTACCCCACAAGTGACCCCATTTTGGAAAAAATACACCCCAAGGTATTTCGTGATGGGCATAGTGAGTTCATTGAAGTTTTTATTTTTTGTCACAAGTTAGTGGAATATGAGACTTTGTAAGGAAAAAAAATAAATAAAAAATCATCATTTTCCGCTAACTTGTGACAAAAAATAAAAAATTCTAGGAACTCACCATGCCCCTCACGGAATACCTTGGGGTGTCTTCTTTCCAAAATGGGGTCACTTGTGGGGTAGTTATACTGCCCTGGCATTCTAGGGGCCCAAATGTGTGGTATGTAGGTAAATGACCTGTGAAATCCGAAAGGTGCTCTTTGGAATGTGGGCCCCTTTGCTCACCTAGGCTGCAAAAAAGTGTCACACATGTGGTATCGCCGTATTCAGGAGAAGTTGGGCAATGTGTTTTGGGGTGTCTTTTTACATATACTCATGCTGGGTGAGAGAAATATCTCTGCAAAAGACAACTTTTCCCATTTTTTATACAAAGTTGGCATTTGACCAAGATATTTATCTCACCCAGCATGGGTATATGTAAAATCACACCCCATCATACGGACATCTGAATGCAACCTTACAGGGGGGGTGATCAATGACAGGGAGGTGATCAATGACAGGGAGGTGATCAATGACAGGGGGGTGATCAGGGAGTCTATATGGCGTGATCACCCCCCTGTCATTGATCACCCCCCTATAAGGCTCCATTCAGATGTCCGTATGTGTTTTGCGGATCCGATCCATGTATCAGTGGATCCGTAAAAATCATACGGACATCTGAATGCAGCCTTACAGGGGGGTGATAAATGACAGGGGGGTGATCAATGACAGGGGGGTGATCAGGGAGTCAATATGGGGTGATCACCGCCCTGTCATTGATCACCCCCCTGTTGTCACAGCCAGACAGCTGAGAAGCGCTCACAGGAGCTTCTCAGATCCTCCTCCTTGAATTTCTTTGTTTTGGTTTAGTTTTTCATCTCGTTAGTCTATCTCAGCTGTCATGCACTTGGACTGATTGCTACCCTTTAAGTTCCTCCCCATAATGCAGTAGTGTGCGGCTGATACAACTTCCTGGAGTGTGTGTGCATGCTGTTCCCAGTTCCCAGTTCCCAGTCCTCAGTCGTCAGTCGTCTGCAAGATAAGTGCTGTTTATGTATTTATGATTTTGTCTTTTCTGGATCCAGGTGACCCTGACTCCCTCCGTGTCAGTGTAGGGAGCCGGTGGTCGTGTCCCTTCACTATTGTAGGGTCTTCAGGTAATAGATAGCCGAGGAACGTGGATATGCGGCCATCCACCTTTGGGGTGTTCGCATAGGCTGAGCAGAGAGGGAGAGCGGCAGGTCTATTGCAGGGGTCTCCCTTTGTTCCTTAGTTGTGGATCCAGAGAGACATTGTTTATATGGTATTGTCTTGTTTCCTGTACACCATCCGTGACATTATCAGCCGCCAAAAACCGTCTCAAGCATGGATCCTGTTTCACTTTTGGCTGAACGCTTTCAGGGTCTTTCTTTGGAGGTAGCTGATCTCCGTAAGACTTTTTCTCAGTTTCAAGTGACCGGTTCAGCTTGCGTTCATGGAGTTTGTTCTGAGCCTAAGATCTCGCTCCCGGATACGTTCTCCGGGGGTAGTGAGAATTTTGCGCGTTTTAGAGAGGCTTGCAAACTCCATTTTCGCCTTCTTCCCCATTCTTCTGGTGATGAAGAACGGAGGGTGGGGATCATTATATCGCTGCTCAGGGGTAACGCTCAGTCCTGGGCCTTTTCGCTGCCGGAGGGGGCACGGCCCCTCCGTTCAGTGGATGAATTCATTTTAGCCCTGGGTCAGATATATGATGATCCGGATCGTATTGCTCTGGCTGAGTCTAGACTACGTCTGTTATGCCAGGGTAAACAATCCGCAGAGATATACTGTTCAGAATTTCGGAGATGGGCAGCAGATACAGGTTGGAATGATGCTGCACTCCGAAGTCAATTTTGCTATGGTCTTTCAGAGGGATTGAAAGATGCATTTGCCTTTCATGAAAGACCTACCTCCTTGGATTCTGCTATGTCTCAGGCTGTTCGTATTGACAGGCGTCTTAGAGAGAGAGGAGAGATCTCTCCTTCCTGTCATACTCAGTCCCGGGACAGTGCAGCGGTCTCATTCTGTGCGCAGGGGTCTCAGTCGCTGTCAGTCCCTTCTGAGCAGGAGCCCATGCAGCTGGGGTTGATTGCCTCTGACAATAGAAGATTCAGCCCGCAGGGGAAGGTTTGTTTCTGTTGTGGAGGTATAAATCATCTGGCAAATGTTTGTCCCTCTAGGAGATTCAGGCAGTTTTCTGGGAGTAATAAAGAGACAAAAAGGAAAAAATCTTTTAAAAATGTTCCGTCTGTTACTATTGGCAGGGTTGAGGCGGAAATTGAAGGTTTTCCGTTTGCTTGTAGTTCCCGTTTTGTCCTGCCTGCTAGGGTGGCGCTAGAGAGCAAGAGCATTTTTTGTGAGATTTTTGTGGATAGTGGAGCAGCTGTTAACCTCATTGATAATCAATTTGCAATAACTCATGGTTTCCAGGTATGCACTTTGGGAAAGGATATTCCTGTTTTTGCTATTGATTTAGCTCCACTTTCTCAGAAATCATTAAAGGGCATAGTTCACAATATCCGTTTAATTGTGAGTGATGCTCATGTTGAGGATGTGTCATGTTTCGTCCTTAGCGGTTTGCCTACTCCTCTAGTGTTGGGGCTACCCTGGCTCACTAAACATAACCCCAACATTGATTGGCAAGCGAGGCAAATAAATGGTTGGAATAACTTTTGCAGAGAGAATTGCCTCATAACATCTGTTTCTGAGGTTTCTACTAAGACTGTACCACCTTTCCTCTCTGAATTTTTGGATGTCTTCTCTGAGAGTGGAGTTCAGGATTTGCCCCCGCACAGGGAGTATGATTGCCCTATTAATCTCATCCCAGGCGCCAAGCTGCCTAAATCTCGTTTATACAATCTCTCCCAACCTAAGAGGGTCGCTATGCGGGCTTATATCTCTGAGAGTCTGAGAAAAGGACACATACGACCCTCGAAGTCACCTGTTGCCGCTGGTTTTTTCTTTGTTAAGAAAAAAGATGGTTCTTTAAGACCTTGTCTGGATTTCAGGGAGCTGAACAGTATCACTATTCGTGATCCTTATACGCTTCCTCTGATCCCAGACCTGTTTAACCAGGTTGTTGGGGCTAAAGTCTTTTCCAAATTAGACCTAAGAGGGGCATACAACCTGGTTAGGGTCAGAGAAGGAGACGAATGGAAGACGGCTTTCAATACCCCTGAGGGCCATTTTGAGAATTTGGTTATGCCTTTTGGTTTGATGAATGCCCCAGCCGTTTTTCAGCATTTCGTCAACAGCATTTTTTATCATTTAATGGGAAAATTTGTATTAGTGTATTTGGATGACATTTTGATTTTTTCTCCTGATTTCAAGACTCATAAGGAACACTTACGTCAGGTCTTGCTCATCCTGCGGGAGAATAAATTATATGCGAAACTGGAAAAATGTGTGTTTGCGGTTCCAGAAATCCAATTTCTGGGGTTTCTTGTCTCCGCTTCTGGTTTTCACATGGACCCCGAGAAGGTCCGCGCTGTGCTTGAGTGGGAGCTTCCTGAGAATCAAAAGGCGCTGATGCGTTTTTTGGGCTTTGCCAATTATTACAGGAAATTTATTTTGAATTATTCCTCTGTTGTTAAACCACTCACTGATATGACCAGAAAGGGGGTAGATTTTTCTTCCTGGTCGGTAGAGGCGCGTAAGGCCTTTTCTAATATCAAGGAGAGTTTTGCTTCTGCTCCCATCCTAGTACAACCTGATATTTCGTTACCCTTCATAGTTGAGGTTGATGCTTCTGAGGTAGGGGTGGGTGCGGTCTTGTCTCAGGGTTCCTCTCCTGCCAAATGGCAACCGTGTGCCTTTTTCTCAAAGAAACTCTCCTCCGCAGAGAGAAATTATGATGTGGGAGATAGGGAATTGTTGGCCATCAAGTTGGCTTTTGAGGAATGGCGCCATTGGTTAGAGGGAGCCAGACACCCTATTACCGTGTTTACTGACCATAAAATCTGGCCTACTTGGAGTCAGCCAAGCGTCTGAACCCGAGACAGGCCAGATGGTCTTTGTTCTTTTCAAGGTTTAATTTTGTTGTTACGTTCCGCCCTGGGGTTAAGAATGTGAAGGCAGATGCCCTGTCACGTTGTTTTCCGGGAGGTGGGAATTTTGAAGACCCGGGTCCCATTTTGGCTGAAGGTGTGGTGGTCTCTGCTCTTTTTCCTGAATTGGAGGCAGAGGTGCAGGCAGCCCAGTCAGAAGCTCCTGATCTTTGTCCTCCTGGGAGGTTGTTTGTGCCTCTCGCTTTGAGACACAAGATTTTTAAAGAACACCACGACACGGTCCTTGCTGGGCACCCGGGGGCAAGAGCCACACTGAATCTCATCGCTCGGAGATTCTGGTGGCCTGCGCTTCGTAAGTCGGTTGAGGGTTTTGTGGCAGCTTGCGAGACTTGCGCTCGTGCCAAGGTCCCTCATTCACGGCCATCAGGTCCTCTCCTTCCTTTACCCATTCCTTCCCGTCTTTGGACACATCTGTCCATGGACTTCATAACGGACTTGCCTCGTTCCTCGGGGAAGTCTGTGATTCTGGTAGTGGTTGACCGTTTTAGCAAAATGGTGCATTTTATCCCTTTTCCTGGTTTGCCCAATGCTACGACGCTGGCGCAGGCATTTATTGACCACATTGTCAAATTGCATGGGATTCCTTCAGACATAGTCTCTGATAGGGGCACGCAGTTTGTTTCCAGATTCTGGAAGGCTTTCTGTTCTCGCTTGGGGGTTCGGTTGTCATTCTCTTCTGCTTTCCACCCGCAGTCGAATGGCCAGACAGAGCGCTTCAATCAGAATCTGGAGACATATCTGCGCTGTTTTGTGGCGGAGAATCAGGAGGATTGGTGTTCTTTTTTGTCCCTTGCTGAGTTTGCTTTAAATAACCGTCGTCAGGAGTCCTCTGATAAGTCACCATTTTTTGGTGCATATGGGTTCCATCCTCAGTTTGGGACTTTCTCGGGAGAGGGCTCTTCTGGTTTGCCTGATGAGGACAGATTCTCCTCGTCTTTGTCATCTATTTGGCAAAAGATTCAGGATAATCTAGAGCATGAGTGAGAGATATAAGCGTGTGGCGGATAAGAGACGTGTGCCTGGTCCGGACCTGAATGTTGGTGATCTGGTGTGGTTGTCTACCAAGAATATCAAATTGAAGGTTCCCTCCTGGAAGTTGGGTCCTAGGTTTATTGGGCCTTACAAGATCCTGTCTGTCATCAATCCTGTTGCCTACCGTCTTGATCTTCCTCAGACTTGGAAGATCCATAATGTTTTTCATAAGTCCTTATTGAAACCTTATGTTCAACCTATTGTACCCTCGCCTTTGCCTCCTCCTCCGATTATGGTTGATGGAAATCTTGAATTTCAGGTCTCTAGGATTGTGGATTCTCGTCTTGTCCGCGGTTCCCTCCAGTACCTCGTTCATTGGGAGGGTTATGGTCCTGAGAAGAGGATGTGGGTCCCAGTGACAGACATTAAGGCCTCTCGTCTCATCAGGGCTTTCCATAGGTCCCATCCTGAGAAGGTGGGCTCTGAGTGTCCGGAGTCCACTCGTAGAGGGAGGGGTACTGTCACAGCCAGACAGCTGAGAAGCGCTCACAGGAGCTTCTCAGATCCTCCTCCTTGAATTTCTTTGTTTTGGTTTAGTTTCTCATCTCGTTAGTCTATCTCAGCTGTCATGCACTTGGACTGATTGCTACCCTTTAAGTTCCTCCCCATAATGCAGTAGTGTGCGGCTGATACAACTTCCTGGAGTGTGTGTGCATGCTGTTCCCAGTTCCCAGTTCCCATTTCCCAGTCCTCAGTCGTCTGCAAGATAAGTGCTGTTTATGTATTTATGATTTTGTCTTTTCTGGATCCAGGTGACCCTGACTCCGTGGGGCATGGCACATGTGTCAACTTGCCCAAATTCAATGCCGCCAACAAATTGCTTCCGTTGTCACACACCACTTTGTCGATCTCCAGTTGGTGCAGAGTCAGCCACTGATCCACCTGTGCGTTCAGGGCGGACAGGAGTGCTGGTCCGGTGTGACTCTCTGCTTTCAGGCAAGTCAACCCCAAGACTGGGGGGGGGGTGCCATTGATGTGGAGCATGAAGCAGCAGCAAAAGAGGACTCAGCCGAGGAGGTTATGGAAGAGGATGGAGTAGGAGGAGTAGAGGAGGTGGCAGCAGGCCTGCCTGCAAGTCGTGGCGGTGTCACCAACTCCTCTGCAGAGCCACGCATTACATGCTTGGCAGCCGTCAGCAGATTTACCCAATGCGCAGTGTACGTGATATACCTGCCCTGACCGTGCTTTGCAGACCAGGTATCAGTGGTCAGATGGACCCTTGCCCCAACACTGGTTGCCAGACATGCCATGACTTCCTTTTGCACAATCGATTACAGGTTGGGGATTGCCTTTTGTGCAAAGAAATTTCGGCCTGGTACCTTCCACTGCGGTGTCCCAATAGCTACAAATTTTTTGAAGGCCTCAGACTTCACCAGCTTGTATGGTAAAAGCTGGCGGGCTAAGAGTTCCGACAAGCCAGCTGTCAGACGCCGGGCAAGGGGGTGACTTTGTGACATTGGCTTCTTACGCTCAAACATGTCCTTGACAGACACCTGACTGTGGGCAGATGAGCAGGAACTGCTCAAGGCGAGAGACGGAGTGGCGGATGGTTGAGAGGGGGCAAGGAGGACAGCAGTGGTTGACGTGGCTGAAGATGCTGGACCAGGAGGAGGATGGCGGCTTTGAGTTTGTGTGCTGCTTGTACTCATGTGTTGATCCTATATGCGTTTGTGATTTGAGATCATGTGCCTTCACAAAGCAGTTGTACCTAGGTGGGTGTTGGACTTCCCCCGACTCAGTTTCTTTTGGCACAGGTTGCAAATGGCATCGCTGGTGTCAGAGGCAGACACACAAAAAAAATGCCAAACTGCTGATCTCTGCAATGACGTCATTCTGGTGGTGGCAACAGCATGCGTTGATTGGCGTGCTGTCTGGCTGACCCCGGGTGCCGATGCATGCTGTCTGACTGTGCCACTAGCTCCTTGCGACGACCTCCCCCTGCTTCCAACTCGTCTCCTCCTCCTCTCTGTCTCCCCATCTGAACTTTCCCCCTGTTCTTCTTCTCTTCGAGCAGGCACCCACGTGACATCCACGGACACATCGTCATCATCAACCGCTTCACTTGTATCTGATAACTCAGCAAAGGAAGCAGCAGCGGGTACAACATCATCATCATCACACCGTACGTCCATGTGTGTAATGCTGCCTGACTGAGACATATCCCTGTTATCTACATCCTCTGGAAATAATGGTTGCGCATCACTCATTTCTTCCAGCTGATGTGTAAATAACTCCTCTGACAGATCAAGTGAAGCAGCTGTGGTGCTAGTGTTGGTGGTGGCGGCAGGCGGGCGAGTGGTAACTTGAGAGGTGCCTGAAGCTGAGCTGGAGGAGGATGGTGCGTCAAGGTTCCGAGCGGAAGCTGTAGAAAATTGGGTGTCCTGTGTAAGCCAGTCAACTATGTCCTCAGAACTTTTCGAGTTCAGGGTACGTGGCCTCTGAACACTGGGCATTATTCTAGGGCCAAAGGGAATCACAGCACCACGACCACGACGGCCCCTGCGGGGTGGCCTGCCTCTGCCTGTCATTTTTTTTTAGATTAGTTTAGTTGTACTATGCGTGCAAGCTACTGTGCACTGGCAGAAGTTGGCAAAGTAGACGCTGTAGGCCTGACACACACGCTTGCAGACAACTAACTTCTATTCAATCTATTGCAGTCAAAAAAATAATATTTTTTTAAAAATGTAATCTAATGTGACACCAGATATGAGTTGCGCTGGTGACACTATGCACTTGCAGGGCCTGAAACACACACACGTTCAGGCAACTGACTGCTATTTATTCACAGTCAAAATTGTTGTTTTTCTTTAAATGTAATCTACTGTAACACCAGATATGAGTTGCGCTGGAGACACTATGCACTTGCAGGGCCTGAACAACACACACGCGTGCAGGCAACTGACTGCTATTTATTCACAGTCAAAATTGTTGTTTTTCTTTAAATGTAATCTACTGTAACACCAGATATGAGTTGCGCTGGTGACACTATGCACTTGCAGGGCCTGAAACACACACACGCTTGCATGCAACTGACTGCTGTTTATTCAGTCAAATTATATATATATTTTTAAATGTAATCTACTGTAACACCAGATATGAGTTGTGCTGGTGACACTATGCACTTGCAGGGCCTGAAACATACACACACACACGTGCAGGCAACTGACTGCTATTTATTCACAGTCAAAATTGTTGTTTTTAAAAAAATGTAATCTACTGTGACACCAGATATTAGTTGCGCTGGTGACACTATGCACTTGCAGGGCATGAAACACACACGCGCGTGCAGGCAACTGACTGCTATTATATTACAGTCAAAAAAGTTTGTTTGTTTTTTAAATGCAAGCTACTGTGACACCAGATATGAGTGGTGGCACTGGGCAAGTGGGCACAGTATACGCTGTGAGCCTGACACACACGCTGGCAGGGAACTGCAATTAGATTACACAGAAAAAAAAAAGCAGACTGATGTTCTAGCCCTAAAAAGGGCTTTTTGGGGTGCTGTCCTTACAGCAGAGATCAGATGAGTCTTTCAGGACTGTAGTGGACACTGAATACACTAGCCTAGCTATCGATTTCCCTATTAAATCAGCAGCAGCTACACTGTCCCTCCTCTCACTAAGAATGCAGCTTCCGTATGAATCTAAAATGGATGCTGTCCAGGAGGTGGGAGGGTCTGGGAGGGAGGGTATGATGCTGATTGGCTGGAATGTGTCTGCTGACTATGAGGTACAGGGTCAAAGTTTACTCAATGATGACGAATAGGGGGCGGACCGAACATCGCATATGTTCGCCCGCAGCGGCAAACGTGAACAAGCGATGTTCGCCGGGAACTGTTAGTCGGCGAATAGTTTGGGACATCTCTACCTGCGAACACTGAACCTGATGATTCAGATGACTCGGCTGAGAACTATGGACGTTTAGACATGATAACTTTGAATTCTGATGATTATGGGACAATTGCCCTGCCTGTGCCCCTCTGCCTCTTCAGTGAATAACTTGAAGGAAAGTGCAAGGAGAGAAGCTGGATGTCCAGTGCAGTCTACCTAGATGATGAATGGTTTATTAGCCCTGATCTGGGGAATCCAGTCAGAATATAGTCATTGGGGGGAATCCTCTGGATACCTAATCAGGCTTTGTTCAAGAGGAGGAAAACACTTGCTCACTTGTGTCTTCTTCGCCTCCCCAGGGGAGAACACATTAGTGTTGGGCGCGAAAATTCGAATCGTGAATATTAATTGCGAATATCGGTACTTCAAGAATTCACAAATTTTTAGAATACAGCGATATAAATTAGTAATTTTGAATATTCTAGATTTTTTTTATCAGTAACCTCACTTCTTGCTTGTGGGCCAATGAGAAGGCTGCAATGTCTTTGTCTGAGCTTAGCAACATCCCTAGCAACCAACAGAAAAGTTGCCTACCCCTAATATACAAGAACCTCCCCAGCAGCCATTTTCTACAGTTTTTTAAAGTTCTGAGAGAGACAGCAGTGTCATTGCTGTGCTTTCCACACTACATAAGATAGACAGTTAGCTTATATATATAATACAGATAGTTAGTGGGAGATAGTCAGTGTAGGTTATATCCTGATATAGTGTAGCTGTTGCAGTGCAGTGTGTTAGGTAGTGTGATAGGTTCTGCTGTCCATATATACATGCAGACCTGCTAAAATGTGACGTTTCACGTATTGCACCAAAATATTTTCATCATGAGTGCTGATTAGCGCAATCACGAATATATTGGAGCACTCTAACTGCACATAAAGCCATTTTTAATGTTCTCCCGTGCCAACCATTTTCTCCAGTCTCAGGAAACTTCTAACAGCTTGTAAAATGTAGCAAAAGTGATCCACGCCTGTATTTTGCGCGCATTATATGAATATTACGTAATGATTTTTCGTAATCAAGGAAATAATCTTGAATTCGTGAATATTTGACGAATATTCGCTCAAATATTTGTGAAATATTGCTAATTCGAATATAGACCCTGATGCTCATCACTAGAACAGATTTAAGATCTGCATTGGGGATATAAGGTCTGTCCTGAAGGTTATACCTCAGTTAATGAATGGCCCATAGGCCCTGGTTTAAACTGAATGCAGTCAAAGAGGAAACTCTCTTGGGACAATTAGCAAATTATGTTCAAGAGGAGGAAAATGTTAAAGAAATTAAATGGTTAATAACATGAATGGTACTATTTGTACTTAAGTGTCAAATAATCTCCATTTTGGGTTTTATGCTTAAATATCTGGCTGATATAACATCTATGATTGAGAAATATAGTTGATTCTCTTAGGAAGTTATATGGACACCTCAAATAGGGAACTTCTTGCATCTGACATTATGAAATATATACAGGGGCTTTTGCAGATATGAGTCATGTCTGTGTGTGTCTACATGTATTTTTCCATACCATTATGCTTCTGATTGGTTGCTTTCATAAATACTTGTAATTGCATCTATTAAAATTGATGGCTAAAGGGGGTGGTTAGATCCACAATGTACAACTGATAAAATTGACTCTATGGGCGTTGCTTAGCAGAGAATCCTTTGACCAATTTAATCACAAAGACAAGCGAGGTGTAGTCCTCAAGTTTGGGACTTATCCAAAATTGCAGAGACATTTAAAACCAAAATATATATATAAAAAACAGACATATTATGTATTGCTGCATCCATAACAACACGCTCTATAAAAATATCACATGAGCTAACCCATCTGGTAAACAACATAAAAATAAAATAAAAACTGTGCCAATAAAGCCATTTTTTATCACCTGACATCACAAAAAGTGTAGTACCAAGAGATCAAAATGTCATATGTATCCAAAAAATAACAATCAAACTGTTATATTATCCTTTGAAAAATTACACCCTACAATACCTAAGACAATCGTCCAAAAAATAAGATATGGCTTTCAGAAAATGAAGACACTAAAACATAATTTTCTTGTTTCACAAATGCTCTTATTGTGTAAAACCAAAATATCTAAAAAAAAAAAAACAGACATATTAGGTATCGCTGCATCTGTAACAACCTGCTCTATAAAAATATCCCATGATCTAACCGGTCTGTGTGAACGCAGTGAAAAAACTAAAATAAAAACCATGCCAAAAAAGCCATATTTTTTCACCTTTAATCACTAATAGTGTAATACCAAGCGATCAAATAGTCATATGTTCCCCAAAATTGTACCAATAAAACCATCATCTCATTCCGCATAAAATGAGACCCTACCTAAGACGATCGCCCCAAAAATAAAAAAAGATATGGTCTTCAGAAAATGGAGACATAAAAATATTATTGTTTTTCTTTTTAAAAATGCTTTTAATGTGTAAAACCAAAATAAATATAATAAAATAAACAAATTTTGGTATCGCCACGTCCGCCAACAACCTGCTCTATAAAAATATCACATGATTTACTCTATCAGGTAAAAAAAGTAACAAAAATAAAATAAAAACCATGCCAAACAAATAAAAAATTTTTTTAACATACATCACAAAAAGTGTAAAACCAAACAATCAAAAAGTAGTATGTATCCCAAAATAGTGCAAATCAAACCGTCACCTAATGCCTCAAAAACTAAGCCCCTACATAAGATAATTGCACCAAAAAAATATGGCTTTCAGGAAAAGCAGACACAAAAACATGATTTTTTTCTAAAATGCTTTATTATGTAAAACTGAAATAAAATAAAAATAAAAGTAGACATATTTGATATTGTCGTGTCTATAACCACTTGCTCTATAAAAATAGCACATGATCTAACCTGTCAGGTGAACACTAGAGTTGAGCGAACCCGAACTGTAAAGTTCGGGTTCGTACTGAACTTTAGGATTTTTGGACCCCGGACCCGAAACCGAACATTTCAGTAAAAATTCAGGTTCAGTGATTTCTTGGCGCTTTTTGAAAGGCTGAAGAGCAGCCAATCAACAAGCGTTTAACTGTGTGACCTTAGAAGCCATCACAGCCATGCCTACTAATGCAGTCATCTTTGATTACACGTGCATAGGTGACAGTCACATTTTGGCCACAAATACGGCCATTTGGTTACTGCGGCTTAAAAAAAACGTTTGTTCATATACTGGTCATCTTTGATTACACGTGCATTGATTACAGTCACATTTAGGCCACAAATACAGCTATTTGGTTACTGCGGTTTAAAAAAAACTTTGTTCATATACTGGTCATCTTTGATTACACGTGCATTGATTACAGTCACATTGAGGCCGTTTGTTTATATACTAGTCATCTTTGATGACACGTGCATCGGTGAGTGTCACATTTAGGCCACAAAAAAGGCTATTACTGTAGGTTACTGTTGTTAAAAAAAAACTTTTTTTCATATACTGCACATCTATGATTACACGTGCATAGGTGACTGTCACATTTAGGCCACAAATAAGGCTTTTAGGATACTGTGGTAAAAAATCCCTCTGATATACTGCACATCTGGGATTACACTTGCATAGGTGACTGTCACATTTAGGCCACAAATACCGCTGTCATATAGAGTAAAAAAAAAAATAGAGTGCAATACCCTACATCAGGGTTTATATTGGCGGTTAATTATTTTTAACATACTTAACCACTTTTTACTTTGCTTTGTGAACGTTAACTATGAGGCAAACATCTAATAAGGGACGCGGTCATGGTCGTGGTGGTGGTGTTGGTGGAGCCTCTGGTGCAGGGAGAGAACGTGGACGTTCTGCCACAGCTACACGTCCTACTGAACCTACTACCTCAGGTCCCAGTAGCCACCAGAATCTACAGCGATATTTGGTCGGGCCTAATGCCGTTCTAAGGATGGTAAGGCCTAAGCAAGTACAGGCGCTAGTCAATTGGGTGGCCGACAGTGGATCCAGCACGTTCACATTATCTCCCACCCAGTCTTCTGTAAAAAGCGCACAGGTGGCGCCTAAAACCCATGCCCATCAGTCTGTCACATCACCCCCGTTCATATCGGGGAACCTGTCTGAGCCTCAAGTCATGCAGCAGTCTCTTATGCTGTTTGAAGACTCTGCTGGCAGGGTTTCCCAAGGGCATCCACCTAGCCCTTCCCCAGGGGTGGAAAACATAGAATGCACTGACACACAACCACTTATGTTTCCTAATGAGGACATGGGAATACCACCTCAGCACGTCTCTGATGATGACGAAATACAGGTACCAACTGCTGCGTCTTTCTGCAGTGTGCAGACCGAAAAGAAGGTCAGGGAGGAAGACTGGGTGGAAGACGATGCAGGGGACGATGAGGTCCTAGACCCCACATGGAATGAAGGTCGTGCCACTGACTTTCAGAGTTTGGAGGAAGAGGCAGTGGTGAGACCGAGCCAACAGCATAGCAAAAGCGGAAGCAGGGTGCAAAAGCAGAGCAGCCTTTGCCAAAACAGTTTGCCTGCTACTGGCCACAGTCAACAGGAACCGAGCACACCAAAGGCAGCTTCAAGGAGTTCCCTGGCATGGCACTTCTTCACACAATGTGCTGACGACAAGACGCGATTGGTTTGCACGTTCTGAACCTTAGCACAACCTGCATGACCAGGCATCTACATGCGAGACACGGGCTGGAGTAGAGTAAGCACCTTCAAAACCAAGAAAGGGCTCAGGCCCCTCCTGCTCCCTCTTCTGCTGCTGCCTCGGCCTCTTCCTCTGCCTCTGGAGGAACGTTGGCACCTGCCGCCCAGCAAACAGAGGATGTGCCACCAACAACACCACCTCCGTCACCAAGCATCTCCACCATGTGTTCAGCTCTCCATCTCACAAACCTTTGAAAGAAAGCGTAAATTCCCACCTAGCCACCCTCGATACCTTACCCTGAATGCCAGCATTTCGAAACTGCTGGCCTTTGAAATGCTGTCATTCAGGCTGGTGGAGACGAACAGCTTCAAACAGCTCATGTCGTTTGCTGTCCCACAGTACGTTGTTCCCAGCCGCCACTACTTCTCGAGGAGAGCCGTGCCCTCCCTGCACAACCAAGTATCGGATAAAATCAAGTGTGCACTGCGCAACGCCATCTGTTGCAAGGTCCACCTAACCACAGATACGTGGACCAGTAAGCACGGCCAGGGACGCTATATCTCCCTAACTGCACACTGGGTAAATGTAGTGGCGGCTGGGCCCCAGGCGGAGAGCTGTTTGGTGCACATCCTTCTGCCGCCAAGGATCACAGGGCATCATTCTTTGCCTCCTGTTGCCTCCTCTTCCTACTCGGCTTCCTCCTCCTCTTCTACCACCTCCTCATCCGGTCAGCGACAGACCTTCACCACCAACTTCAGCACAGCCAGGGGTAAACGTCAGCAGGCCATTCTGAAACTTATGTGTTTGGGGGACAGGCCCCACACTGCGCAGGAGTTGTGGCGGGGTATAGAAAAACAGACCGAAGAGTGGTTGCTGCCAGTGGGCCTCAAGCCAGGTTTGGTGGTGTGCGACAATGGGCGAAATCTCGTTGCAGCTCTGGGACTAGCCGGTTTGACGCACATCCCTTGCCTGGCGCATGTGCTGAATTTGGTGGTGCAGAAATTCATTCACAACTACCTCGACATGTCTGAGCTGCTGCATAAAGTGCGGGCCGTCTGTGCGCGCTTCCGACGTTCTCATACTACCGCCGCTCGGCTGTCTGCTCTACAGCGTAACTTCGGCCTTCCCGCTCACCGCCTCATATGCGACGTGCCCATCAGGTGGAACTCCACCTTGCACATGCTGGAGAGACTGTGCGAGCAGCAGCAGGCCATAGTGGAGTTTCAGCTGCAGCACGCACGGGTGAGTCGCACTGCGGAACAGCACCACTTCACCACCAATGACTGGGCCTCCATGCGAGACCTGTGTGCCCTGTTGCGCTGTTTTGAGTACTCCACCAACATGGCCAGTGGCGATGATGCCGTTATCAGCATTACAATACCACTTCTATGTCTCCTTGAGAAAACACTTAGGGCGATGATGGAAGAGGATTTGGCCCAGGATGAGGAGGAGGAAGAGGGGTCATCTCTAACACTTTCAGGCCAGTCTTTTACACGTGGCTCTGAAAGAGGATTTTTGCAACAGCAGAGGCCAGGTACAAACTTGGTCAGCCAGGGCCCACTACTGGAGGACGAGGAGGAGGAGGAGGAGGATGCGGGGTGGCATCCAACGCAGCTCGGGCCCATCACTGGTGCGTGGCTGTGGGGATACAGAGGACGCATCCGATACGCCTCCCACAGAGGACAGCTTGTCCTTACCTCTGGGCAGCCTGGCACACATGAGCGACTACATGCTGCAGTGCCTGCGCAACAACTGCAGAGTTGCCCACATTTTAACGTGTGCCGACTACTGGGTGACCACCCTTTTGGATCCCCGTTACAAAGACAATGTGCCGTCTTTAATTCCCTTACTGGAGCGTGATCGGAAGATGTGCGACTACAGGCACACGCTGGTAGACGCGCTCCCGAGAGCATTCCCGACTGACGCAGGGGGACAAGTGGAAGCACAAGGCGAAGGCAGGGGAGGAGGAAGAGGTCGCCAACGCAGCTGTGTCAGTGCCAGCACCTCAGAAGGCAGGGTTAGCATGGTCGACATGTGGAAAAGCTTTGTCACCTCGCCGCAACAACCGGCCCCAACTGCTGATATGGAACGTGTTAGCAGGAGGCAGCATTTCACCAACATGGTGGAGCAGTATGTGTGCACACGCCTACACATACTGAGTGACGGGTCTGCCCCCTTCAACTTCTGGTTCTCCAAATTGGGCACATGGCCTGAGCTTGCCCTTTATGCCTTGGAGGTGCTGGCCTGCCCTGCAGCCAGTGTATTATCTGAACGTGTGTTTAGCACGGCAGGGGGCTTCATCACAGACAAGCGCAGCCGCCTGTCCACAGCCAACGTGGACAAGCTCACGTTCATTAAAATGAACCAGGCTTGGATCCCACAAGACTTGTCTGTACCTTGTGCAGAATAGACATTTATACCACCATCAAACATACATTCTTGTACTCAAGTCAAGTGCAATGATTCTTTGTTTTCTTTTTTTTTTATTTGTCCCAATATTTTGGGGGCTACCTACATCAATAAAAAAAAAAAAAAACATTGTTGGCTACCTGTTCCTCCTCCATTTCTGCCTCCACCTACAACACCACATTCACCGCCTCCTCAACCTCCGACTCCATATCCACCTCCTTCTCTGAGTTGCAGGTTAATAATTTGTAATTTTTAGTTATTTTATTTCATTTTAAGTTATTTCCCTATCCACATTTGTTTGAGGAGCAGTTGCCATGCTCTTAAGCACATTTTACTGCCTTTTACATCCCTCTAGCCTTTTCAAGGACTATTTTAGAGCCATTTTAATTTTAAAAAATTCTCATTTTCAATTGTCGGGTGACATTTTACCATTTTTGGCATATACATCCCCTGCTGTGCCTGGGTGACAGTGGACTAAATCTCTCATAATCCTCTGTTGTATTGCTGGGTGACATGAACCCCCTTTTGCCGTGAATGAACCTGTCACGAGGGTATCAAGAGCCACGTCTGACTCCGTTATACCCGGGGTCAGGAAGTCTCAGCGGGTGGCTGCGCGCTCTATATCTAAAGATCACGTTGTTTCTTAGTGATTGTTTTCTGTGTTTGCCTTGCTATCCTTTTTGTCTCACTCAGGGATCCTTAGCTTCTCCTCCTCAGCTGTTTCTTGTCTGCCACTCCCAACCTCCTTATATTCTCCCCTCACACTTCTCTAGTTGCCAGTTATAGAGCTTCCTGCCTGGACATCTATACTGACCCACTGGAGTTGTGAATCCTGGTTGTCGTTCCAGAGTGCTACCCTCCGGATCCCTGTTGGGCTTATTGTTGTCTCCTGTTGTCGCCCACCTGGGATTATATGTTGAGTCTGTGTTGTCTGTCCTCCCCTTGGTGTTTTCCCTTAGAGCTAGTGGTGCGGACTAGTGTTCCCACCGCCCTGTTCACTATCTAGGGCTCAGCTCAGGGAAAGCCAGGGCTTTAGGCACGTGATCGGCGTACGGGTGAGGAACCCGTCTAGGGACGTCAGGGCAGCCAGGTGCCAGCCGCCAGGTGAGTCAGGGGTCACCACCTTCCCTCTCACTTGGGCAGGGCCTTCCTCGTTCCCTCCCTCTGTGTCACGTATGTGATAGCCACGCCGACCGTGATATTATAACTGGCCTTTACTTTTTGAGAAAAAAAAAAAAATATATATAATTTTTTATTTGTTGTTTTTTTTTCTCTACTTAGAATCCAATATGGATCCTATTGATGCCTTGGCAGAACAGCTTCAAAGCCTGTCTTTGGAGGTGGCAGGATTGAAGGCGTCTGTTCTCCAACAACAGCAGCAAATGCAGCAGACCGCACCCCCAGCGGTTGCTATGGGTAACCAGGTTGTCACAGAACCCAAGGTTGCTCTTCCCGACAGATTTTCTGGGGGAAGGGACAAATTTGCGACGTTCCGTGAGGCCTGCAAATTATATTTTAAGTTGCGCCCTTACTCCTCAGGTCATGAAGAACAGCGGGTAGGGATTGTCATTTCCCTGCTTCAGGGGGATCCGCAATCCTGGGCGTTCTCGTTACCCCCTGGTTCTCAGGCTCTTCGGTCAGTGGAGGGATTTTTTGGGGCTTTGGGTCTCATATATGATGACCCTGACCGAGTCGCCCTGGCTGAGTCAAAGTTACGGAGACTCCTACAGGGAGATCGGTCAGCAGAGGAATATTGCTCAGAGTTCCGTAGGTGGGCTACGGATACTCAGTGGAACGACCCGGCTCTCAGGAGTCAGTTCTGCTCTGGGTTATCTGAAAGGGTTAAGGATGCACTGGCGCTGTATGAGACCCCCCTTTCCCTTGATGCTGTTATGTCCCTCTCTATCAGAATAGATAGACGTCTTAGGGAGAGATCGAAAATTCCTGAGCAATTGGTTACCTCTCCCAAGCAACAGTCAGCCTGTACTGACTTAGATGAGCCTATGCAGCTAGGCGGAACTTCTCGTCAGGTCCGTCCTCCCGAGGTTCGCCGTAGGGGGGGGGCTTGTTTTTTCTGTGGGGGGAAGGGTCATTTCATTAATGTCTGTCCCTCCTTTCTCAAAAACAAAAGACCGTCGGAAAACTACTAACCCCGGGCTGTGCGGAGGATGTCAGCCGGGGGGTATACGTTTCCTCCATACGAACATCTCAATTTGTGTTACCAGCGGTCATTGTTTTTGGTGTTAAGACGGAGTCTATTTCTTTTTTTCTAGACAGTGGAGCAGGGGTAAACTTGATTGATGCCCATTTTGCCCGCACTATGGGTTTGTCTCTCTGTACGCTGCAGAGACCTATTCCCGTATTCGCTATAGATTCTGCTCCTCTGTCTCAGAGAAACCTCACCCACATTGTTCATAATTTACACCTTCGGGTAGGGGACCACCATAATGAGTGTCTTTCATGTTACGTTCTGGAGGGCCTTCCCTCTCCGGTGGTATTGGGTCTTCCCTGGTTGGTAGCGCACAATCCAGTGGTGGATTGGCAGGCCAGGGAGATATTGGAGTGGAGTGAGCATTGCAGAGAGAATTGCTTAAATAACAATTGCTTAATCGCCTCCATAGCTTCCCTACCTACATTTATTTCGGACTTTGAGGACGTTTTTTCTGAAAAGGGTTGTCAGAAGCTACCACCTCATCGTCCTTATGATTGCCCGGTTAACCTGATTCCCGGGGCAAAATTACCCAAGTCCAGGTTGTATAATCTTTCGGGTCCCGAGAGACAAGCCATGAAAGATTATATCTCCGAGAGTCTGGCTAAGGGACACATCAGACCCTCTTCTTCACCCGTGGCTGCAGGGTTTTTCTTTGTTAAAAAGAAAGATGGGGGCCTGCGTCCTTGCTTAGATTTCCGTGAGTTAAACCAGATAACCATCCGTGACCCATACCCTCTTCCTCTCATTCCTGACCTTTTTAATCAGATTGCGGGTGCTAAGTGGTTCTCCAAACTTGATCTTAGGGGGGCCTACAATCTGATTCGTATCAAGGAAGGGGATGAGTGGAAGACAGCTTTTAACACCCCTGAGGGGCATTATGAAAATCTAGTTATGCCTTTCGGTCTGACCAATGCCCCTGCTGTCTTCCAACGTTTCGTTAATGATATTTTTAGTCATCTCATCGGCAGGTTTGTAGTCATATACCTAGATGATATCTTAATTTATTCGGCTGATCTGAAAACACATGAGGTGCATGTCAGGCAAGTACTGCAGGTCCTACGGACGAATAAATTATATGCGAAAATTTAAAAATGTGTCTTCGCCGTTCAGGAATTACAGTTCCTGGGATATCTATTATCTGCTTCAGGTTTCCGCATGGATCCTGGGAAGGTCCAGGCAATTTTAGATTGGGATCTTCCTGAGAACCTTAAAGCCCTACAACGGTTTTTGGGTTTCGCTAATTTCTATAGAAAGTTCATTAAAAATTATTCAGTGATCGTTAAACCCCTTACCGACATGACTAGGAAGGGGACGGATTTTTCCAAATGGTCTGACGCCGCTAAAGATGCATTTTCCTCTCTAAAGGAGAGGTTTACCTCGGCACCTGTTCTAATTCAACCTGATGTCTCCCAGCCTTTTATTGTCGAGGTAGATGCGTCAGAGGTGGGAGTGGGAGCTGTATTGTCTCAGGGTCCGTCTCCTGGCAAATGGTGTCCTTGCGCTTTCTTTTCCAAAAAATTATCTTCTGCAGAGAAGAATTATGATATTGGAAATAGGGAACTGTTGGCGATTAAACTGGCGCTTGAAGAGTGGCGTCACTTCTTAGAGGGAGCAATCCACCCCGTCACGGTGATTACGGATCACAAGAACCTTCTGTACCTAGAATCGGCTAAGCGTCTCACCCCTAGACAAGCTAGGTGGTCGCTATTCTTTACCAGATTTAACTTTGTAATCACCTATCGTCCTGGGGCAAAAAATACCAAGGCAGACGCATTATCTCGTAGTTTCCCTGGAGGGGGTAATGTTTGTGATCCGGTACCTATTTTACAAAGAGGAGTGGTTGTCTCTGCTGTACACTCTGTTCTAGAGGGAAAGGTGTTAGAGGCTCAGGGGGACGCCCCGGCCTCTTGCCCCTCAGAGAAATTGTTTGTACCGTTAAACCTGCGTCTTGAATTATTAAAAGAACATCATAATTCGGCACTTGCTCGACACCCGGGTAGTAAAGCAACCTTGGAGCTATTATCTCGTCGTTTTTGGTGGCCAAGGTTGCGTCAGGATGTAATGGATTTCGTGTCTACTTGTTCTACTTGTGCACGCGCGAAAGTCTCTCATACATGTCCAGCAGGGTCTTTATTGCCACTTTTCATCCCCAATAGGCCATGGACACATCTGTCAATGGATTTCATCACTGACTTACCGTTGTCGGCGGGTAAAACAGTTATCTTGGTAGTAGTAGACAGGTTTAGCAAAATGGTACACTTTATTGTGCTACCCGCACTTCCTAATGCTAAAACTCTCGCTCAGGTGTTTATCAGTGAAATCGTGAAGCTTCACGGGGTCCCTTCCGATGTGGTTTCGGATCGGGGAACCCAGTTTATTTCTAAGTTTTGGAAAGCTTTTTGTTCCCGTTTGGGGGTTCACTTGTCCTTTTCCTCAGCTTTCCATCCTCAGTCGAATGGACAGACTGAGCGTATCAACCAAAACCTAGAAACATATTTAAGGTGTTTTGTGTCTGAAAACCAAGAGTTGTGGTCATCATATTTACCGTTAGCTGAGTTTGCCATAAATAATCATTATCAGGAGTCCACTGGCAAGTCACCATTCCTTGGTGCATACGGTTTTCATCCCCAATTTTGTACTTTCAAAGAGGGAGGGTCTTCTGGGGTTCCCGAAGAGGAAAGGTTTTCTTCATCTCTTTCATCGGTATGGCAGAAGGTGCAAGTTAACTTGAAAAAGATGAGTGGTAAATATAAATGCATGGCCGATAAGAAACGGTCGCCAGGTCCGGACCTAGGAGTGAATGACTATGTGTGGTTGTCTACTAGGAATATTAAGTTGAAGGTTCCTTCTTGGAAACTGGGTCCTAGGTTCATTGGTCCCTATAAAATAGTAGCCGTCATTAACCCTGTGGCTTTTCGCCTGGAGCTACCTCAGACTTTTAAGATCCATAACGTCTTCCATAAATCGTTACTCAAGAAGTATGTTCCACCTCTAGAACCATCGCCGCTGCCACCTCCTCCTGTTATTGTGGCTGGTAATCTGGAGTTTCAAATAGCCAGAATTGTTGATTCTCGTCGGGTCCGCCGCTCTCTTCAGTATCTGGTGCATTGGAGGGGTTACGGTCCCGAGGAAAGAATGTGGGTTCCAGCGTCAGAGGTAAACGCCAACAGGTTAATTCAGACTTTCCATGCCTCTCATCCGGAGAGACCTGGTCCTGAGTGTCCGGAGGCCCCTCGTGAAAGGGGGGGTACTGTCACGAGGGTATCAAGAGCCACGTCTGACTCCGTTATACCCGGGGTCAGGAAGTCGCAGCGGGTGGCTGCGCGCTCTATATCTAAAGATCACGTTGTTTCATAGTGATTGTTTTCTGTGTTTGCCTTGCTATCCTTTTTGTCTCACTCAGGGATCCGTAGCTTCTCCTCCTCAGCTGTTTCTTGTCTGCCACTCCCAACCTCCTTATATTCTCCCCTCACACTTCTCTAGTTGCCAGTTATAGAGCTTCCTGCCTGGACATCTATACTGACCCACTGGAGTTGTGAATCCTGGTTGTCGTTCCAGAGTGCTACCCTCCGGATCCCTGTTGGGCTTATTGTTGTCTCCTGTTGTCGCCCACCTGGGATTATATGTTGAGTCTGTGTTGTCTGTCCTCCCCTTGGTGTTTTCCCTTAGAGCTAGTGGTGCGGACTAGTGTTCCCACCACCCTGTTCACTATCTAGGGCTCAGCTCAGGGAAAGCCAGGGCTTTAGGCACGTGATCGGCGTACGGGTGAGGAACCCGTCTAGGGACGTCAGGGCAGCCAGGTGCCAGCCGCCAGGTGAGTCAGGGGTCACCACCTTCCCTCTCACTTGGGCAGGGACTTCCTCGTTCCCTCCCTCTGTGTCACGTATGTGATAGCCACGCCGACCGTGATAGAACCCCTGCTCTGCATTGCTGACAGGGGCCTAAATCTCTCAAAATCCTCTGTTGTATTGCTGGGTGACATGAACCCCTTTTTGCCGTGAATGAACCCCTGCTGTGCCTGGGTGACTGGGGCCTAAATCTCTCAAAATCCTCTGTTGTATTGCTGGGTGACATGATCCCCCTTTTGCCGTGAATGAACCCCTGCTCTGCATTGCTGACAGGGGCCTAAATCTCTCAAAATCCTCTGTTGTATTGCTGGGTGACATGAACCCCCTTTTGCCGTGAATGAACCCCTGCTGTGCCTGGGTGACTGGGGCCTAAATCTCTCAAAATCCTCTGTTGTATTGCTGTGTGACATGATCCCCCCTTTTGCCGTGAATGAACCCCTGCTCTGCATTGCTGACAGGGGCCTAAATCTCTCAAAATCCTCTGTTGTATTGCTGGGTGACAGGAACCCCCTTTTGCCACGAATGAAACCCTGCTCTGCATTGCTGACAGGGGCCTAAATCTCTCAAAATCCTCTGTTGAATTGCTGGGTGACATGAACCCCCTTTTGCCGTGAATGAACCCCTGCTCTGCATTGCTGACAGGGAACTAAATTTAGTGAAAACATCAGTTACTGATCGGAAGATGCTCGACTACAAGCGCACGCTGATGATAGCATTCCCACCTGACAGCGGAGGCACAGTGGAAGCACAAGGCAAAGGCAGAGGAGGAGGAAGAGGTCGCCAACGCAGCTGGGGCACCACCAGCACCTGAGAAGGCAGGGTTAGCATGGCCAAAATGTGGAAAAGCTTTGTCAGCCTTGGAGGTGCTGACCTGCCCTGCAGCCAGTGTATAGTGTGAGCATTATCACAGGCCGCAGCCAATGTTGACAAGCTTACGTTTATTAAAATGAACCATGCAAGGATCCCACAGGACTTGTCCGTACCTTGTGCAGAATAGACATTTATACCAGCCTCAACCATCCATTCTTGTACTCAAGTGCACTTATTCTTTGTTTTATTTTGTTATATGTCCCAATATTTTGGGGGATACCCCAATTTAAAAATAAAAAATAACACAAATCAGTGTTGGCTACCTATTCCTCCTTCACCGCCACTTCCACCTACACCGCCACGTCAACCTACACCGCCACATCCACCCATCCACCGCCTCCTCAACCTTCTACTCCTAGATCCAGATTGTTATTTTAAATTTTTCTATATTTTATGTTATTTTAAGTCATTTCCCTATCCACATTTGTTTGCAAAAGAGTTGTCATGCTCTTAAGCACATTTTGATGCCTTTTGCAGCCCTCTAGCCCTTTCCAGGACTATTTTAGAGCCATTTTAGTGCCCAAAAGTTTGGGTCCCTATTGACTTCAATGGGGTTCGGGGTCAAGTTCGGGTCAAGTTCGGGTCCCGAATCCGAACTTTTTTTCAAGTTCGGCCGAACCTGCCGAACCCGAACATCCAGGTGTCCGCTCAACTCTAGTGAGCAGCGGCGGCCATTTTATGCAAGCTCAGTGCACCTGCACTGCAGCTGTGCTTTTGTGAGATTCAAATCAAAGCTTGAAATACTGCAATAATAATCGAAAAACACCCTTTTTTGGCAATATCCAACATATGGTGCCTTTGCAGGATTAGTCAGTGTGCAATTTAAGTTAAAAATACAGCTATAAATTTCTGGGTTTTTAAAAACACCCTTTTTGGCAAAATACACAATTTTAAAGCCCTTGCTGCATCTGCACATGTGAAATTCAAGCGTTATATACAGCTTTCATATTCTATTAGTAAAAGAACACCCTTTTTTGGCAAAATACTTAATATTGCAGCCCTTGCTGCATCTGTGATTGTTAAAAACAAGTTTGAAATACTTTAATAATTTTCTGGCTTTGAAAAAACACAAATTTTTGGCAATAACCTTCATTTTTGGCCCCTGTCTGTACATGTGAGATACACCCTTTACATACTGTGGTTCTATTCTGCTAATAATAAAACAACTCATTTGGGCAAAAATCTTTAATTGCGGCCTAGTCTGCATCTGTACGTGTGAGATACACACTTTAGATACTGTGGTAATATTCTGTTATTTGAAAAACAGCCCTTTTGTGCAAAAAACTTAAATTGCTCCAAGGAGTTCCCTGGCGTGGCAGTTCTTCAGACAATATGCTGACGACAGGACACGAGTGGCTTGCACGCTGTGCAATCGGAGCCTGAAGCGAGGCATAAACATTCTCAACCTGAGCACAACCTGCATGACCAGGCATCTGAGTGCAAAGCAAGAGCTGCAGTGGAGTAGACACCTCAAAAACCAAGAAAGGTCTATGGATCCTCCTGCTTCCTCTTCTGCTGCAGTCTCGGCCTCTTCATCCACCTCTGGAGTGACAGTGCCACCTGCCACCCCGCAAACAGAGGATCTGCCAGCAACACCACCATCTGGGTCACCAAGCATCTCCACAATGTCCCACGGAAGCGTTCAGCTCTTCATCTCCCAAACACTGGAGCGGAAGAGGAAGTACCCCCCTACCCACCCGCGATCCCTGGCCCTGAATGCCAGCATTTTCAAAATTACTGGCCTTTGAAATGCTGTCATTTTGTCTGGTGAAGACGGAGAGTTTTAAAGGCCTTATGGCGGTGGCTATCCCACAGTACGTCGTGCCCAGCCGCCACTACTTT
The DNA here is from genome assembly GCF_905171765.1 of Bufo bufo. Lineage (NCBI taxonomy): Eukaryota > Metazoa > Chordata > Amphibia > Anura > Bufonidae > Bufo > Bufo bufo. The sequence goes on from NC_053391.1 coordinate 464,505,110, forward strand.
TCCAGGTGAGCCATTCCTTCCCTGCACAACCAAGTTGGGGACAAAATCAGGTGTCCACTGCGCAACACCATCTGTGGCAAGGTGCACCTCACTACGGATACGTGGACCAGTAAGCACGGTCAGGGCCGTTATATCTCCATAACAGCACACTGGGTAAATGCAGTGGCGGCTGGGCCTGAGGCGGATAGCAGTTTGCCGCATGTTCTTCCACCACCAAGGATTGCAGGGCACTTCAGTTTGCCTCCTGTTGCTTCCTCCTCCTACTCCGCTTCCTCATTCTCTACAGGCTCCTCATCCGGTCAGCGTAACACCTTCACCACCAACTTCAGTACAGCCAGGGGTAAACGACAGTAGGCAGTTTTATAACTTATCTGTTTGGGGGACAAACCCCACACCACACAAGAGCTGTGGATGGGCCTTGAACAACAGACCGATGAATGGTTGGTGCCAGTGAGCCTCAAGCCCGGCCTGGTGGTGTGCAATAATTGAGCGAAATCTCGTAGCAGCTCTGGGACTAGCCTGTTTGACACACATTCATTGCCTGGCGCATGTGCTGAATTTGGTGGTGCAGAGATTCCTTAAAAATTACCCGGATATGTCAGAGCTGCTGCATAAAGTGCGGGCTGTCTGTGCGCCCTTTTGGCGTTCTCACCCTGCTGCTGGTTGCCTGTCAGCGCTGCAGAGTAACTTTGGTCTTCCCACTCACCGCCTCATATGCGACATGCCCACAAGGTGGAACTCCTCCTTGCACATGCTGGCCAGGCGATAGTGGAGTTTCAGCTGCAGCACGCACGGGTAAGTCGCTCTGCTGAACAGCACCACTTCACAACCAATGACTGGGCCTCCATGCGAGACCTGTGTTCCTTGTTGCGCTGTTTCGAGTACTCCACCAACATGGCCAGTGCCGATAATGCCGTTCTCAGCGTTACTATCCCACTTCTATGCCTCCTTGAATAAACGCTGCTGGCGATGATGGAAGAGGATGTGGCACAGGAGGAGGAGGACAAAGAGGGATCATTTCATAGGGTTTCTGGCAAGTCATTAACAAGTGGCTCCGAGGGTGGGTTCCTGCACCCACAAACGCCAGGTACACAATTGTCCAGCCAGGGCACAGTTCTGGAGGATGACGAGGAGGAGGAGGAGATGGAGGAGGGGAACCTTGTTCACAGCAGGGTGGCACCCAGACCAGCTCATGGCCATCACTGGTGCGTGGCTGGGGGGATACAGAGGACACAGACGATACACCTCCCACAGAGGACAGCTTTTCGTTGCCTCTGGGCAGCCTGGCACACATGAGCGATTACATGCTGCAGTGTCTCTGCAATGACCGCCGAGTTGCCCACATTCTAACTTGTGCTGATTATGGGTGGCCAAGCTGCTGGATCCCAATTACAAGGACAACGTACCGTCCTTAATTCCGTCACTGGAGCATGATCGGAAGATGCGTGAGTACAAGCGCATGCTGGTAGACTCGCTGCTGGTGGCATTCCCATCTGACAGCGGGGGCACAGTGGAAGCAGAAGGCGAAGGCAGAGGAAGAGGTCGCAAACGCAGCTAGTGCACCACCAGCACCTCAGAAGGCAGGGTTAGCATGGTCGAAATGTGGAAAAGCTTTGTCAGCACGCCACAACAACCAGCACCACCAGCTGATATGGAATGTCTTAACAGGAGGCAGCATTTCACCAATATGGTGGAGCAGTATGTGTGCACACGACTACACATAGTGAATGACAGGTCTGCCCCCTTCAACTTCTGGGTCTCCAAATTGGGCACATGGCCTGAGCTTGCCCTTTACGCCTTGGAGGTGCTGGCCTGCCCTGCAGCCAGTGTATTATCTGAACGTATGTTTTACATGGCAGAGGGCGTTATCACAGACAAGCGCAGCCGCCTGTCCACAGCCAATGTGGACAAGCTCACGTTCATTAAAATGAACCAGGCATGGATCCCACAGGACTTGTGCAGAATAGACATGTATACTGGCCTTAACCAGCCATTGTTATACTACAGCGCAGTTGCTCATTCTTGTATTTTGGATATTTCACACTCTTTTGGAGTGTACCCTAATAAAAAATAAATTAAAAAAAACAGTGTTGGCTACCTCGTCCTCCTCCACTGCTGCTTCCACCTACACCGCTACGTCCACCATCTCCTTAAACTCCTACTCCATATGGACCTCCACCTCATAAATGAAGTGGTTTCTTTTTTGATTTGTACGTATTTTATTTTATGTCATTTCACTAATTTGTCTGTTACATTTTCGGGTGAAATTCACCAATTTTTGGGTGTGATATACCACTGCTATACTTAGTAGACAGGTAAAAAAAAAAACTATAATTTGTCTGTTACATTTTCAGGTGAAACTAACCAATTTTTGGCTGTAATATACCCCTCCTCTACCTAGTTGACAGCTTAATAAATTTCACTAATTTTTGTTTTACATTTTCTGGTGACATTAAACCATTTTTGTCTGTGATTAGACCCCTGCTCTACCTAGTAGACAGGTTAATAAATTTCACTAATTTGTCTGTTTCATTCTTGGGTTTCCATTTTACAATTTTTGATGTGAATAAACCCCTGCTCTGCATAGGTGACAGGAACAGAAATTTTTAAAAATAATCTGTTCCATTGGTGGGTGACATTAACCCATTTCTGGCGATGAAAAACCCCTACTCTGCATAGGTGACAGGGACTTAAATTTCTAAAATTAGTCTTTAATTGTCAATTTCCTTCGATCCTTCTGCTTTAATAACTTTTCCCATATTTCCGCTCGATCAAAATAAGATTTCATCCATTTATCTCCCTTGGATGTGGTCTCTCTTTCTCACGCTCCCTCTCCGGCGTGGAACCCTGATTCACCGATAACAGTGATCAACATATAGGCTCAGAAAAGAACATCGAAAGTTGATAGAGAAGATATCCGAATGGATGGTGGACATCACAGGGACATGCGATCAGGCAGAAGTTATCTAGAGTCAACAAAGCGGCAGCAGGGCCTCTCCTTTCCTAATCCAAAATACTGCAGTGACATTACCTATAATTTTTAATATAATCATTCAAATAACAGGGCATCTTAAGAGTCCTGTATTGTTATTTATCGTCACTACCTCCCCGAGTCAGGAGTTGGTAATTGCCCAACATGGTAGGCGCAGAAAAGAACATCGAAAGTTGATAGAGCAGATATCCAATTGGATCGTGAACATCACGGGGACGTGCGACATGGTGGGGCAGTATGTTTGCACACGCCTACACGAACTGACTGATGGTTCTGCCACCTGCAACTTCTGGGTCTCCTAATTGGGCATATGGCCTGAGCTTGCCCTTTACGCCTTGGAGGTGCTGGCCTGCCCTGCAGCCAGTGTATTGTCTGAACGTGTGTTTAGCACGACTTGAGGGGGTTATCACAGGTTATATTTCCCAATGTTTTGGGGTGTACCCTAATTTAAAAAAATAAAAATAAATGTAAAACCAAAAAGCAGTGTAGGCTACCTCCTCCTCCTCCAAAGCCGCTTCCACCTCCAGCGCCTCCTCAACCTCCTACTCCATATGGACCTCGTCCTCGTAGATCAAGATTATTTTTTATTTTTATGTATTTTATGTTATTTAAAGTCATTTCCCTATCCACTTTTGTTTGCAGAGCACTTGCCATGCTCTTAATCACATTTTGATGCCAATTGCAGCCCTCTAGCCCTTCCCATGGCATTTTTACAGCCATTTTAGTGCTCAAAATTTCGGGTCCCTATTGACTACAATGGGGTTTGGGTTTGGGTTCGGGGTCAAGTTCGGGTCCCGAACTCGAACTTATTTGTGAAGTTCGGTCGAACCCATAGAACCAGAATATCCAGGTGTCCGCTCAACTCTAGTGAACACCAAAACAAAAAATAAAAACTGTGTCAGAACAGTCATTTTTTGGTTATCTTGCCTCACAAAAAGCTTAATATAGAGCAATCAAAAGTCATATGTACCACAAAATAGTACAATTAAAAGTGTCATATTATTCCATAATTTCCAAAATGGGGTCACTTTTTTGGGAGTTTCTACTCTAGGGGTGCATCAGAGGGTCTTTAACCCCTTAAGGACCAGGCTCATTTTCACCTTAAGGACCAGGGCATTTTTTTGCAAATCTGACCAGTGTTACTTTATGTCAAGATAACTTTTAAACACTTTTTCTTATCCATGCTATTCTGAGATTGTTTTCTCGTCACATATTGTACTTCATGACAGTGGTAAAATTAAGTCAAAAATGTTCATTTTTATTTATAAAAAAATACAAAATTTACCTAAAATTTTGAAAAAATTAGCAAATTTCCAAATGTCAATTTCTCTAATAGATAATAATACCTCCAAAAACAATTACTTTAAATTCCCCATATGTCTATTTCATGTTTGGATCATTTTGTAAATTACATTTTATTTTTTGGGGACGTTAGAAGGCTTAGAAGTTTAGAAGCAAATCTTAAAATTTTACAAAACACACTTTTTAAGGAGCAGCTCAGGTCTGAAGTCACTTTGTGAGGATTATATAATAGAAACCACCCAAAAATTACCCCAAACTGATTTTACAAACATTGTTAACCCTTTAGGTGTTCCACAAAAATTTATGAAAAATGGAGATGAAATTTCTGAATTTCACTTTTTGGCAGATTTCCATTATAATAATTTTTCTTCCGCTAACAAAGCAAGGGTTAACAGCCTAACAAAACTTCATATTTATTGCCCTGAATCTGTAGTTTACAGAAACACCCCATATGTGGTCATAAACTGCACGGCAGGGCGCAGAAGGAAAGGAACGTTTATGGTTTTTGGAATGCAGATTTTGCTGGACAGTTTTTTTGACGCCATGTCCCATTTGAAGCCCCCCTGTTGCACCCCTACAGTAGAAACTCCAAAAAGTGACCTTATTTTGAAAAGGTGTCAGTTTTTTCGTACTATTTTAGGGTACATATGATTTTTGGTTGCTCTATATTACACTTTTTGTGAGGCAAAGTAACAAAAAATAGAAATACATCTCCATTTGCTATTAACTCTTGGGGAACAACTAAAGGGTTAACAAAGTTTGTAAAATCAGTTTTGAATACCTCAAGGGGTGAAGTTTCTTAAATGGGGTCTCTTTTTTGGAGTTTCTACTCTATGGGGTGCATCAGGGTGGCTTCAAATGCCACATGGTGTCAAAAAACCAGTCCAGCAAAATCTGCCTTCCAAAAACCGAATGGCATTCCTTTCCTTCTGCGCCCTGCCGTGTGGCCATACAGCAGTTTACGACCACATATGGGGCATTTCTGTAAACGACAGAATCATGGCAATAAATATTGAGTTTTGTTTGGCTGTTAACCCTTGCTTTGCAACTGGAAAAAAATATTAAAATGGAAAATCTGCCAAAAAAGCAAAATTTTTAAATTGTATCTCAATTTTCCATTAATTCTTGTGGAACACCTAAAGGGTTAACGACGTTTGTAAAATCAGTTTTGAATACCTTGAGGGGTGTAGTTTCTAAAATGAGGTAAATTTTTTGGAGTTTCTGCCTTCCAAAAACCATCGGAAGCCATCGGGTCCCCGTGCTGCTGTAATGGGGGCCCGATGGCATGGAAGGCAGTGCGATGCCTTCCTTAGGCATCATGGCTGCCTTCCGGTGACAAGCCTATGAGATCCAGCCCCCTGGATCTCACAGTCCGGAAGCTGTATAAGTAATACACACTGTATTACTCATACAAAAGTATTGGAATGCATTGTAAAGGGGATCAGACCCCAAAAGTTTAAGTCCCAAAGTAGAGAAAAAAAAAGTTGAAAAAATAAAGTTTTTCCCAAAAAAAGTTAAAAGTTTCAAGTAAAAAACAAAAACAAAACGTAATTTCCCCCAAATAAAGTAAGAAAAAGAAAAAGAAAACAAAACGAGCGGCACTCACCGTTGATAGGCAGGTAACTTTATTCCATGGCAGGAGGGGGGTGCAAGGGTTGCAGATACAGCAGCAAGTAAGCAACAGCCGTTTCGCGCGTGTATGCGCTTCTTCTGGCTTTCCAGAAAGCCAGAAGAAGCGCATACACGCGCGAAACGGCTGTTGCTTACTTGCTGCTGTATCTGCAACCCTTGCACCCCCCTCCTGCCATGGAATAAAGTTACCTGCCTATCAACGGTGAGTGCCGCTCGTTTTGTTTTCTTTTTATTACATATGCTCACCGCAGCTACAAGCTGAGCACCTCCGTGAGGCACCACTCCTCGGCAGTCGCATCCTGACAATTTTAGGTTTGGTGTAGTGCCACTGGTTATCTGCTCTACATTTTACACAAAGTAAGAAAAAAATTGTAAAAAATAGGGAGGAAAAAAAAGTTGACATATTAGGTATCGCCACGTCCGTATCGACCGGCTCTATAAACATATCACATGACCTAACCCCTCAGATGAACACCGTAAAAAATTAAAAATTGTGCTAAATAAACATAACACAATCTCTCCAAAAAAAAAAAAATTATGGCTCAGAATATGGAGACTAGAGATGGCCTTGCGGTTCGCCCAGCGGTCGTTTCGTGGCGAACTTTCCGTGTTCGCGATTAGTCGAACATGCGAACATATGGAGAAATTTGCGGCCGCCATATTCTTTCACATTGTGAAGAACTTTGACCCATGACACATCCATCAGGTGATACAGGACAGCCAATTGAGACATTTCAGCACATGGACACACCCCCTACCTTATAAATAAACCTGATCTGGCCGCCATTTTACATTCAGTGTTTTGCCACTGTAGGGAGAGGTTGCTGTGTGGAGCAGGGACAGGCTGTAAGGGACACCAAACGCTAGCTAATAGGGCCACAAAAGTCATTTTAAGCACTAGTATAGGTGTGCTATCGATATGTGTGATACACAGAGGGGTGCGATATACTTATAATATACTATTATAATGAGTCAAAAACACATAGATCTATATAGTGATCACCTGGAAGTCAGGGGCCTAGAGGCTAGGGGCTTACTAGGGCCATTTTTCTATAGGGTAAGGTTCCGTACGGGGTCGCTCTTATCAGGGAGGGTGGTCTGTGGTTAGGCTATCAGGGCCAGAATAGCACCCCCCTGTAGGGCAATATCAGGGACAGTTCTTTGCCCACCCTGTCCTTCAATACCACATCATCATCTAGCCCAGGGGTGGATGTTTTTTTGCTTTCCCTCCTGGATTCATCGATGTGCACTGGAACCCCACGGATTGTGGTAGGACATATGGTTTCTGATTTGGTGCCACCGAGCACTTGTTATTGCCTACCACATCTATGCTTTTTGCTTAACTTTAATAATTTAATTTATTTTCATTTTGAAGGATATCTTTTCCATTCACACGTCCGCAAAATGGGTCCATATCCGTTCCGCAATTTTGCGTAACGGGTGCAGACCCAATCATTTTCAATGGGGCCGAAATGTGCTGTCCGCATTTGCGGATCCACATCCGCATTTGTGGATCCGCTTCCGCATCTGTGCTTCCGTTTCCGCCAAAAAATAGAACATGTCATATTCTTGTCCGCAATTGCAGACAAGATTAGGCATTTTCTATAATAGTTCCGGCGATGTGCGGTCCACAAATTGCGGAATGCACATTGCCTGTGTCCGTGTTTTGCAGATCCGCAAAACACTTACGGACGTGTGAATGGACCCTCATAGTAAAATTATTAAAGGTTACGTTTTATCTTCATGTATATTCTAATAGATTGCCTTCCTTAGACAATGTTATAATATACTTTCTATATTAGAAAGTACACTCACCTAAAGAATTATTAGGAACACCTGTTCTATTTCTCATTAATGTAATTATCTAGTCAACCAATCACATGGCAGTTGCTTCAAAGCATTTAGGGGTGTGGTCCTGGTCAAGACAATCTCCTGAACTCCAAACTGAATGTCAGAATGGGAAAGAAAGGTGATTTAAGCAATTTTGAGCGTGGCATGGTTGTTGGTGCCAGACGGGCCGGTCTGAGTATTTCACAATCTGCTCAGTTACTGAGATTTTCACGCCCAACCATTTCTAGGGTTTACAAAGAATGGTGGGAAAAGGGAAAAACACCCAGTATACGGCAGTCCTGTGGGCAAAAATGCCTTGTGGATGCTAGAGGTCAGAGGAGAATGGGCCGACTGATTCGAGCTGATAGAAGAGCAACGTTGACTGAAATAACCACTTGTTACAACCGAGGTATGCAGCAAAGCATTTGTGAAGCCACAACACGCACAACCTTGAGGCGGATGGGCTACAACAGCAGAAGACCCCACCGGGTACCACTCATCTCCACTACAAATAGGAAAAAGAGGCTACAATTTGCACGAGCTCACCAAAATTGGACTGTTGAAGACTGGAAAAATGTTGCCTGGTCTGATGAGTCTCGATATCTGTTGAGACATTCAAATGGTAGAGTCCGAATTTGGCGTAAACAGAATGAGAACATGTATCCATCCTCTGATGGCTACTTCCAGAAGGATAATGCCCCATGTCACAAAGCTCGAATCATTTCAAATTGGTTTCTTGAACATGACAATGAGTTCACTGTACTAAAATGGCCCCCACAGTCACCAGATCTCAACCCAATAGAGCATCTTTGGGATGTGGTGGAACGGGAGCTTCGTGCCCTGGATGTGCATCCCTCAAATCTCCATCAACTGCAAGATGCTATCCTATCAATATGGGCCAACATTTCTAAAGAATGCTATCAGCACCTTGTTGAATCAATGCCACGTAGAATTAAGGCAGTTTTGAAGTCAAAAGGGGGTCTAACACCGTATTAGTATGGTGTTCCTAATAATTCTTTAAGTGAGTGTATATTATAGTGAGTTTGTATTGTGCGGCAGTTGTGTGCGGTTCTGCTGCGATACTGCAGGTATATAGAGGGACAAGCGTTATTGGAAAAAATAATTTCTACTGGTGTCCCCACAAAAATCTGATTGAAGCAGGGTGTTATATACCAATATACTTTCTTTATAGTGCATTTGGGTACTGTATAGTGCATTTTCGCATGCGCGTACGCGAAAATTATATTGCCGATATTTTGCATTGAAATTTTTTTTATGGAGATCGCAAATTTGAAAAATACATCTGGTATGTTACTGTCAATGGTTAAAAAATATAAAATGATAGTGGGCAGGCACTCCAATTATGGGTTCATGAGAATAAGTGGGAATATTTTATTCAATTTAAAAATACAATAATATCGGTAACAATAAAATAAAAATAACAATAGCAATATTATAGCAGCAGTTAATAGCAATATAAAATATAAAATAACAGTATATTATAGCAGAATATAGTCCTGTAATAGCAGCATAAGCACCTCAATAGCCAGCCGGTTTTTAGTCTAACAATAGAAAGTAATGTCAATGTCTCAATAAGTTGTGTCTATATTCCACAGCAGCAAAGTCAAAGATGTGCAGATAACAATGTTGCAACAAAGTTGTTGGTTAAGATAACAGCAACATCGTTGTTGGTAGCAATAACTGTAGATGATGATGGCTTGATATTTCCAAATATAATGTCAATCAGACTTCACTTCTCATATGGTGCAAGTGATTGCACCTTTTAATATAGTCACACTTTTTAGTGTAAGCGATTCCTCCGTTACATGCAATAAGGAATGGATGTCTTTACTCACGGTTCGACTGTCTCTTGGTGCGGCGTCCCGCACAAGTTCTGAGAGCAGACTGACCTTTATCTTATTCTTTTAGGAAACTCCGATCGCAGCTGTCTTCCAGATTCGGCGTCCCTCGTGTTATGGAGGCGTCTCTGTATAATTCAGGTTCGCCCCTTAGATGTCCGGTTCGCCTTTTTATTTCGCTGCCGGTGATCCACTTGTATAGGAATAGGTCAGTTTAACATGAGTCTTTATTTCTTTTGGAGCGCTCCAGCACTGTAGTTTTCTGTCTTAGTATGCTTGTTCACCCAAACATGTTTCGGAGCGTCAGCTCACTCCTTCCTCAGTGGTCAAGCATACTTCACATAATGCGGTCTTTTTATTGTGTTGAGGTCAATCAGAAAAGCCGGCTTTTCTGATAGACCTGGACACAATAAAAAGACCGCATGATGTGAAGTATGCTTGACCACTGAGGAAGGAGCGAGCTGACGCTCCGAAACATTTTTGAATGAACAAGCATACTTGTAAGTAAATTAAAAAAGGTATACATATTAGGTATCTCCGCATCCGTAATAACCTGCTCTATAATAATATCACATGACCTAACCCCTTAGGTGAACACTATAAAAATAATATAATACGGTGTAAAAAAAGCCATTTTTTGTCACCTTACATCACAAAAAGTGTAATAGCAAGCGATCAAAAAGTCATACACACCCCTAAATAGTGCCCGTCATCTCATCCCGCAAAAATCATACCCTACCCAAGATAATCGGCTAAAAACTGAAAAAACTATGGCTCTCAGACTATGAAATCATTGTGTAAAACTTACATAAATAAAAAATTTGTATACATATTAAGTATCGCCGCGTCGGTGACAACCTGCTCTATAAAAATACCACATGATCTAACCTGTCAGATGAATATTGCAAATAACAAAAAAAAAAACGGTTCCAAAAAAGCTATTTCTTGTTACCTTGCCTCACAAAAAATGTAATATAGAGCAACCAAAATCATATGTACCCTAAACTAGTACCAACAAAACTGCCACCCTATCCCGTAGTTTCTAAAATGGTGTCACTTTTTTGGAGTTTCTACTCTAGGGGTGCATCAGGATGGCTTCAAAAGGGACAGGTGTCAAAAACCAGTCCAGCAAAATCTGCCTTCCAAAAACCGTATGCATTCCTTTCCTTCTGTGCCCTGCCGTGTGCCCGTACAGCATTTTACGACCACATATGGGGTGTTTCTGTAAACTACAATATCAGGGCCATAAATATTGAGTTTTGTTTGGCTGTTAACCCTTTGTCACGGATGGTGTACAGGAAACAAGACAATACCATATAAACAATGTCTCTCTGGATCCACAACTAAGGAACAAAGGGAGACCCCTGCAATAGACCTGCCGCTCTCCCTCACTGCTCAGCCTATGCGAACACCCCAAAGGTGGATGGCCGCATATCCACGTTCCTCGGCTATCTATTACCTGAAGACCCTACAATAGTGAAGGGACACGACCACCGGCTCCCTACACTGACACGGAGGGAGTCAGGGTCACCTGGATCCAGAAAAGACAAAATCATAAATACATAAACAGCACTTATCTTGCAGACGACTGACGACTGAGGACTGGGAACTGGGAACTGGGAACAGCATGCACACACACTCCAGGAAGTTGTATCAGCCGCACACTACTGCATTATGGGGAGGAACTTAAAGGGTAGCAATCAGTCCAACTGCATGACTGCTGAGATAGACTAACGAGATGAGAAACTAAACCAAAACAAAGAAATTCAAGGAGGAGGATCTGAGAAGCTCCTGTGAGCGCTTCTCAGCTGTCTGGCTGTGACACCCTTGCATTGTAACTGGAAAAAAAATATTAAAATGGAAAATCTTCCAAAAAGTGAAATTTTAAAAATTGTATCTCTATTTTCAAATAATTCTTATGGAACACCTAAAGGGTTAACAAAGTTTGTAAAATCAGTTTTGAATACCTTGAGGAGTGTAGTTTCTAGAATGGGGTCATTTTTGGGTGGTTTCTATTATGTAAGCCTCACAAAGTGACTTCAGACCTGAACTGGTCCTTAAAAAGTGGGTTTTTGAAAATGTCTGAAATATTTCAAGATTTGCTTCTAAACTTCTAAGCCTTGTAACATCCCCAAAAAATAAAATATCATTCCCAAAATGATCCAAACATGAAGTAGACATATGGGGAATGTAAAGTAATAACTATATTTGGAGGTATTACTATGTTTTATAGAAGTAGAGAAATGTAAACTTAAAAATGTGCACATTTTTCCAAATGTTTGGTAAATTAGGTATTTTTTTCTAAATAAAAATAATTTTTTTTTACTCCATTTTACCAGTGTCATGAAGTACAATATGTGAAGAAAAAACTTTCTCCGAATGGCCTGGATAAGTCAAAGCCTTTTAAAGTTATCACCACATAAAATGACACTGGTCAGATTTGCAAAAAATTGCCTGGTCCTTAACGTGAAAATTATCCCGGTCTCTAAGGGGTTAAAAGCAGATAAATTCAAATTTAGAAAATTGCTAATTTTTCCAAATCTTAAGTAAAGGTGAATTGTATGGACTAAAATGTTTTACTATCATGAAGTATAATCTCAGGATGGTTTAAATAAGTAAAAGGATTTCTAAAGTTATTACCACATAAAGTGACACATGTCAAATTTCCAGAAAAAAGGCAAGGTACTTAAGGTGAAAAACGGCAAGGTCCTTAAGGTGTTAAAATAAAAACTTGATGTAAACAATATGTCAATTCTGATGACACATTCTCTTTATAAGAAATAAGAAATGGAATCTGATTGATAGCTTTCAGCAACTTCTCCACATTTCCCTATTACTAAAAGAAGACACTAGAAAGGTGTATATGAACTTCACTGCTGTGATGTTAGTGTGGAGTAAATGGTTCTCACATACTTAATTTGCTACATGATAAATTACATAGGTGTTTTATATCACATTCAAACTGTTATCTACTGTGATTTGCCAAAGGCAAGCCAATGGGCTCACCTATATATTTGTGCGCATGTGTATCCAAACTACAATAAGTAAGCTTCCATTATGTACCTGTCAAAATAAAAGTGATACTTTAATCAACATTCCATTTGTATCTTAATGACTCCATATAGACTAGCAATGATTCTTCAAGGGAAACATTCACATGAAATAAATTTGGCCAGCCATGTCAACATAAAAGGATATGCCTGTACACAATGCAGCAAGACTGTGGGGCCCACATGCAGCTTACTGTTAACTGCCAGGGAGACTCAGTACATACTATTTGTACAGGTGCAGCCTGTAAAATAGAGATGCAGCCCGGCAAGTAATGGTAACCCACATCCGGACTCCAGCAGCTAGACCGCACCATATACAAGCACACAAAAAGTCCAAAGGAATCTAAAGGAGTAATCTAAAGGTCTGAATGATGACACTTGTACTAAACATGCGTCAAATTATATTTTTAGGTACTACTTTGTGGTATATTTAACACTGTATTCACCTCTTAATTACAGCAATGAAAGAAGTGCACAATTATTCTCAATTTTGATAACTTAGGACTTTCTCACAAAAATCACGACTAGTTATGCAGAATTATCAATATTCAAGCTGCAAATATGCAGATGGCACCCGCATGAACCAGCAACTAATATTGCAACTTTCTATTTTTCCCTCACTAAGGCTCTGCTCACACTTAGAGCTCATTCATGCGACCGCAGAATGGGTCCACATCTGTTCTGCAATTTGCAGAACGGGTGCAGACCCATTCATTTTAATGGGGCAGCAAAAGATGAGGACAGCACGCTGTGTGCGGTCCACAGCCGTTGTTCCATTCCGCGGTCCCGGAAAAAATATAGAGTATGTCCTATTCTTGTCCGCAATCAACAATACAAGAATAGGCATTTGCGGCATTTGTGGGAGGCACATGGGCGGTATCCATGTTTTGCGGACTGCAAAACACAGTGCGGTTGTGTGAATGCGCCCTTACAGTCATGATAAACATATAGCAACAGTCCTGGCAATTTTCTCATCATAAGGGCTCCTAATATTCTTTAAGAGCTTTACAGACTATTATGTTTGTGATAAGAATAACAAAAATCAGACAGACTGGCAAAAATGCCAGTGTGAGCAGAGCAACAGAAACAATAGCAATGGTGCTGCCAAAGGATTGGGTTTCTGAATGCCGTTTTGGAAGCCCAAATGAGTAGTAGATCATGAAAAAAGAGATATATAATATAATATAATATTAAGGACAGATAGGGCTTCTCTATTTTGAATTCACTTCTGGTTTTGGCTTCCAAAACTGCATCAGAAAGTAAACTTGTTGCCACATCCTTAAAGGGGTTGGCCACTAGAGATGAGCGAATTTTTCAAAAATTTGATTCGCCGGTTCGCCAAATTCATAGGGAAAAATTTGATTTGAGCCGAATAGATTTGCAGCGAATTACGTTAAAATACAGCTATTTCCTGGCTGCTGAGAGCCTTTATAGTGGTGTAGAACACTGTGCCTTGTAGTAACACTCATAAGGAGTCTGCCTTGGTGGTAAAATAATACTGTCCATATGACATGCAGATGACAGGCATCTTAGAATCACTGCACACTTCACTTAGGGCAGTCACGGGGGCAAAACTGACCAAATAACTCAAGTATGAACTCAGCCTTACAGGTCAATGTTAGCGTCAAGAAGAAGCGCTCTCCTTTTACCAGCTGATTCCACATAGATGTCTACAGAACCTGTTCTATTAAATACGTATAAAAGTAGAGTCCCCCAGGACAGAGTGGAGAGGGTGTGAGCAGTAAATTTGTGTTGACATCACTGATTAATTTGCCCTTCCTCTGATCCGTCAGAGCAATAACCCACAAAAAAAGGATCCTGTCTGGAGTATACGCCTTCACTCGGTCAGCTTTTACTCAATAATCCATCAGTATTGCTAATGCCCAAAAAAAACCAGGAGCTGATGTAAAACAGAGATGACACGTGAATGGAATATTTGCATGGCTTCTGTGTTTTCTACCAACTCCTGCTTTTGGCTACCAAATCATAAGCCAATTCTGATGGGACCATACAGGCCTTACAGTTGCTAAACAAACAGGAGCTGTTGTGCGTCTCATTTTTCCTTCTTTATGACAAATCAGAAGAAAGGTCAAATAAATTATGATGTCAGCCAGGCCGAAAGGCAAAATAGTGGCCCAGTAATGAAGTGAGGAGGGTGGGAACAGCATGGGAAGTACATAGAGTGGATCTATGACATATTGATGAGGTGGAAGCAGCATCAGGATACCACAGAGTGGGAAGGGGACATAGTGTGGATATGGCAGCAGCATCAGGAGACCAAAGAGTGGCAAGGTGACATAGTGTGGAGATGGCAGCAGCAGCAGGAGGATACCATAGAGTGGCAAGGTGACATATTGAGGAGAAGGCAGCAGCATCAATATACCACAGAGTGTCAAGGTGACATAGTGTGGATATGGCGGCAGGAGGATACCACAGAGTGTCAAGGTGACATAGTGTGGATATGGCGGCAGGAGGATACCACAGAGTGTCAAGGTGACATAGTGTGGAGATGACAGTAGCAGAAGCAGCATCAGAATACCATAGAGTGGCAAGGTGACAGTGTGCAGATGGGAGCAGCAGCAGCAGCGGGAGGATACCACAGAATGGCAAGGTGACAGTGTGGAGATGGCAGCAGCAGTATCAGGATACCACTGAGTGGCAAGGTGACATAGTGTGGATATGGCAGCAGATGGATATCACAGAGTGGCAAGGTGACATAGTGTGGAGATTGCAGCAGCAGAAGGATACGACAGAGTGGCAAGGTGACATAGTGTGGAGATGACATTAGCAGCAGCAGCATCAGGGTAGCATAGAGTGGCAAGGTGACATAGTGTGGAGATGGCAGCAGCAGCAGGAGGATACCACAGAGTGGCAAGGTGACATACTGTGGAAATGTTATAGAAGAATAATAGTGGCTCTCCCGGATCTCACCCTGGGGTAGTGCTCTGTCTATAGTGGTTCACCCAACCACTAGTAGGTACAGGAATAGTGAAAGTAAAAAAATAGGCAGGCACTCTATATCTGGTTTCATAGGGTATTTATTTGTAGTTAATTAATAAAAAGGTGGATATAATCTTTTTTTCACAGCCACTATCTCTGGCTGTGACCTTCCGTCCTTGCTCGTTCGGCGCTCCTCGCTGAAGTTTAGTTCCTGTGTGTCATTTGTGGTTCTTTATGGGTTAACTCCCCTGTGTGCCTATTAGGAGTTAATCCTCTGTCTGCTCCATGGGTGTGGCCTCTCTGCTGCACCCATGGAACCTGTATATAAGGCTGAGGTTTCCTCAGTTCTGTTTCAGCTCTCCTGGTGTGTGTTGCCTTGTCCTGCTCCTGTTTGTACTCACTCTCCCATGCTGCTGACCCATGGGATCCGTGTCTGTCTGTCTGTGCTCTGTGGGTTTCCTACTTGTTCATTCCCATCCTCTTTGATATCCTCTTTCCTGTGTTTCTGTTATCTGTTCTGCCAGTTATGTTTTAGTTACCTTGTGTGTATTCATGTCTCTGTTCAGCAAGTCCTTGCTGCACCTTTCTTTGCAGCAGAGTGCCATGCGCAAGGCCATTCAGTTTACTACTGGTGGAGCAAGTCCTTCTCTGCTTATTGTCACTCCTGTTTCCTTGCTATGTATTCCTGCTTGTGTTATTAGTTGCCCTGTTTGTATTTGCCTGTCTATGTTATGTATGCCTATGTGCCGTCGGTACCTTCTGGTACCTGTTGTCCATTCGTTCCTGCTGTCACTGTCTAGTTCACGCTCCAGAGTGGACCCTGGCAACTTCCTGCTGCAAAGCCTAACCCTACCATCTGGGGCCCTAGTGAATACCAGGAGTTGCTTAGTTACGCCACTCTGGAGTATTACTAGACAGTGGCGCAGTGGGGGTTTTCTCCCACTGTGCTGATGGTACATAGAGCTCATGTTTTGTCTGTGCTGCCTTCCCTGGTTTTTGTTTGTGCAATAAACTCTTGTGGTCTTTACCTGATTTCCGTTTGTTTATTGCTTGACGACGCGGTGGTCTTTCCTGGGACCTCCAACTCGTGACACTTTTATTAATTTTTATTTATTTTATTAAAATGGCAATTAAGATGGTGTATAGGTAATGGGGTTATTTCATATACATTTTTCTTGTGCATTGTCTTTTCTATTTCTTCATTTTCATTTGATTGTACATTTACTGTGATATATTCCAACACGTTTATTCATCATATTGTATTTTATTTTATTACAATGATATGAAAATTGCAGCTGTGGTCATCCGTGTTATCCATTTCTGCATGTAGATTCTTCTACAGGCTTACATTTTATTTGAACTTTCAATTTTTTGTATAGCCCTGTTCACATGGTGCGGTTTCTCACACCCTGCGCTTGTCCTTTGCAGACAGACCTTTTGCCTGTGCTGCTCTAGCCCAAGCGCGGGGATGTGGGAAGCGTATCATGTGGGGCCATTTTAATCTATGTTCTTTGAGAATGATGCTTCAGGTGTGAGTCTGCGAGCTGATTGATTTGTGACATCATGTTACCACTACCCACTAGATGGGGGAGGGTGCATGGGTCTTTAAATTTCTCCAAGCTCCCAGACCACATTGTTACGACTAAGGAGAAGGTGTCCGAAATGCGTAAACAGCTTGTCTGTGATACTGTCCCGCATATGATGTGATTTAATAAAGAGGAAGATTTTATGGGAAGAAAAATAAGTGCCGGAATCGTCTTTTTCTATTTCAATTAAGATGGTGCTCTTGGTTATTTTAAAAGCGTGGATTAGGGGAATAGAGTGTCGTTGGTGACGGTAAATATTCATACTACGATTGGTTTAAAAGTAATAATTCATGGGAAAAAGAACAATGTAATTGTGCGTGATGTTGAAAAAATTAGGATGGTGGTGAAAGGAATAGAGGTGATAGTATTAGGTAAAAAAAAAAAATCGTAAAAATAAAGTATGGGTATAATTAGGTAAAAATATGGATATAATGGAATAACAAATGTAACAATCCAAAAACATATATATATATATATATATATATATATATTAGTCCAAATAGATGGTGAATTGATCCAATGTCACTTAGTAGTGTTGGGTAATATGGTGCTCGTTAATACAGCAGATGTTATATTCCAGTAGAGGGGTTATTGGTACAGTATCCAAAGTTTAGTGTTTGCTTATTGTCTGTGGCGTCCCACACGGCAACTAGATTGTACTCACCCCGCGGTCCAATCACTGTTGTGTGTGTGTGAGGCGGCAGGCGGTGTAATCCTCCGGTGGCCTGCTTCCTCACGCTGTGTGTTGCGTGCTCTGTGTAGCTGATTCGGCGTCTCACGTGATCTAGCACGTGGTTCCTTTGTTGCCTATCAGCTCATACCTCTGTTCGTATGATGCGTTGGTCACATAGGTTTCTTCTGGTGGTGCGGCAATATTGCAAGGTTCCTTAGCGAAGGCGTGGGTATTGGTGGGTAGTCTCAAGGATGATGCCAGGTAGCCATAGTTGGATTGTTACATTTGTTATTCCATTATATCCATATTTTTACCTAATTATACCCATACTTTATTTTTACCTATTTTTTTACCTAATACTATCACCACTATCCAAATTTTTTCAACATCACGCACAATTACATTGTTCTTTTTCCAATGAATTATTACTTTTAAACCAATCGTAGTACGAATATTTACCATCACCAACCACGCCCTATTCCCCTAATCCACGCTTGTAAAATAACCAAGACCACCATCTTAATTGCTATTTTAATAAAATATTTTTTTTTATAAAAGATTATATCCACCTTTTTATTAATTAACTACAAATAAATACCCTCTGAAACCAGATATAGAGTGCCTGCCTATTTTTTACTTTCACCATACTACTTTCACCGTGCTAAAATACCACTTTTGCATAATTTGTATATAACGGTACAATATGGACATGATTTATACATAAAACAAAGCCATATATATTCTGTTTAAATAGACATAATTAGTTGTACAAGACAAAATGACATGTTATATAATATATACATGATGATATGCTTCATGGCATATAACCACCTAAATAGGTGACAAAGACAATAGTGAAAAAAAGTTTCAAAGGCAACAGTGGAAAGCATTACACCTATAGAGGAGAGCAAATACAGTACATAATGCCCTATAGTAGACATAAGAATAGTATGGTGGAGCAATAGGCTCAAACACTTACCACTAAAAGGACCACATATCAAGTGTTGCCTGCGCTAGCCTGCAATGCGAGGCGCCATATTAAATACCATTCAGGGGTCCCTAATTGGTGGCTGGGCATCACATGTCCGCCCAAGTGGGCGGAACCATTCGAAAGTGAGGCTTGGAACACAGGAAGTATTCCATACTGCTGGACTATCTCAGTAAGCGCAGAGTAGGCGTGCAAGCGTTCATGCAAATTTAACGTGTTGCGCACATGTCACATGATCGCGCCGTCCGGTCAGCTAGAAAAGGGCCCAAAAAAAGGGATATAAAACACACCTATCGGCGTAATTAACTTTATGGCCCCAATAGGCATGCGCTGAATAAGAAAAGGGGCACTAATAGCACTAGTACAGCGCCAATACAAGTGGAAAGAGTGACGCAAATGTAACATAATAGCGCATGCGCAAAGCAAGGATAATCTATCAGCTGCCATCTTGGAAGATGGCAAAGTAAGGGCACCAGAGGGGATCTATCATGTAACTGTGTATTAAGAAATAGAGAATAACTAGTCATAATGAATAAGGAATGACAGAATAACCAATTATAAATCAAAGAACTATCCCCAATTACCAAAGAACCATAGATACATTTAGGTAGATGGAACAAATGCACCGTACCACACTTGCATTGTACTTTACATCAGTAATAGACAATAGGTCATAGATCACCCATATGAGACGCATAGGGTGCTGGGGGTCATAGCAGATGGACCGTAGAACGTGCTTGGCAGATGTCTCCACCCCCTGCTGTCTAAAAATTTGTGTGATATCTACAGTTCTTGAGGTGAGCTATAGAACATAATCCGGACGTGCACCCAATTTTGCCAGTTTCAGAAAGAGTGCTGTGGTCTATTAGTTTTGAAATAGTGTGGAAATGGCAGCAGCAGCAGGAGTATACCACAGAGTGGCAAGGTGACATAGTGTGGAGATGGCAGAAGCAGCTGCATCAGGAGACCACAAAGTGACCCGGTAACAGTGTGGGGCGGTGGGTGGCAATACCAGTACCCACTGATGAAGGTGGGTGAAAGAAGGAGCACTTGGCATCAGATATGTGACATCAGGAGGGTTTGCAGCATCAGAGTAGTAGCTGAAGCAGGAAGTCAGAAGAAACCAATCTCTTTTATCAATGTGTTGGTGTGGCACCATGGATGATCTAGTTTGATGCATCAGGAATTGGTGGTAAGATTTCCTGGCTGATCCATGCCCTATACATCTTGACAAAGGTCAGTTTCTTTACATTTTGGGTGGACAAGCGAATTCTCCTTAGGGCAACTATGGCCCCCGCTGCACTAAACACCAGCTCTGATGCCACACTACTGGCCGGGCAGGACAGCTTTTTCAGGGCAAACTCTGCTAGTTGCGGCGACAAATCCAGTTTGGCTGCCCAGTAGTCCAGCAGATCTTAAATGTGGGTTGGCAGGGTGCTGTCCAAGTATGTCACCACCTGCTGGTTCAGGTCCTGCTCTAGGTCTACCTGCTGCTGGTGAATAGTTTCTTTACTATGCGGGTGAATAAAGCTACTCATCAGCGACTGTAGACTCAGGCTGCTGCTGATGAAGCTGGTACTGCTCCTGCCACCCCTCCCCTCCCCAGCAGCCATGGCAATGGAACGTGAGCACAGAGGGCCCCCCCGGTCAGACCTGCGAGAGGATGGAAGATGGTGCAAATAGGCAGGAGCCAACTGACTACATAGGATGTCTCTATAGTAGTTCAATTTATCCTCCCTCTCAGTGGGTGTAAAAAAGGCCCCCATTCTGGTCCGGTAGCGAGGGTACAACAAGGTGGAGAGCCAGAAGTCATCCCTCTGCCACATAGTGACAATTCGACTGTCACTACGCAAGCAAGTGAGCATGCATCAGACCATTTGCGCAAGTGACTCGGAGGGACTCCATACCTCCATCTCTACTGCATACTGCAACGGTGTGTCTGGGTCTTATGTCTCATCCTCCTCATCACCCTGAAGCTTCTCTGGCTGCTCATGCTCCTCCTCTCCTGTCACCTGAGTAGAAAAACCACCCATTTGGCTAGAAATTGCCTGTGCTCCAATGTCCTCCTCCCACCGCTCCTCCTCTTCAGGTTCGGCCCCCACAGGGCTCATGTGGCCATGAGATCTAGGCACCACGTCTCTAGTCCCCTGACCAGCCATTGTTACCAGCATCTGGTCCAGGACATGAAGCAGTGGAATGACGTTGTTCAGCCAGTGCCGTTTCTAGCTTTCAAATTTTGGGGGGGCACACTGGGGGCCAGGACAAAAGTAGGGGGGGCAGCTATAACAACAATACATTTACACAAGTATGCTTAGAAATGCTGCGATACTTTACCCAATACCTAAAACCGCAACAGGGAAGAATAGTCCTGCTGTCTGTGGTTTAAAAAAATTAAAAAAAAACACTCAGATTTCAACATGTCCTAGTTGCCTGTGGATGACACTGTTATAGGGAGGGGGATCTGTAAATGACACTGGTATGGGGGGGGGGGGATCTGTGGATGACACTGCTATGGGGGGGATCTGTGGATGACACTGTTATGGAGGGGGATCTGTGGATGACACTGTTATGGAGGGGGATCTGTGGATGACATATACCATCTCATGATATATGTGTCATCCACAGATCCACCCCATGACAGTGTCATCCACGGATCCCCCTCCATGACAGTGTCATCCACAGATCCCCCTCCCCGCCGCTCACAGGAGTGTACATTTGACATTTCTAAACTGTAATCCATATCCTGCAGTAACTTTAATTTTAAATCAGGATTCAGCGGCCGCTCATCTCTACTAGTACCTTAACCTTACACTACTCAGCTAGCTTCGGTAACAGGGCCAGGCTACAGCCTACAGGCACTGCCTGTTAGTTGTTACCGAGCAAGCGCTGATTTCTGCAGGTCAGAGGATACGGATTACAGTTTAGAAGAAATGTACACTCCTGTGAGTGGTCCAGACCAGTGGCGGATCCAGTGTCTGGTCTCGGGAGGGGCACTTCCAGATAATTTTCTGTCAGCCGCCACAAAACAATGGTCCTTATAGAACAGACTACACAGTGTAGAGGTATACTTTATATTGTGTGGCACAGTGTATGCTATATGTGTATAACAAACATATTTCACATGAAAACTTACAATTACTTGGCTTGGCCCTTGGGGATCTCGGACACCACTTCAACACTTTGGCTGTGGGCTGGGTGGAGCTGATGTTGTGTTTTATCCTAATTAGAAAGATTTTATAATAAGGATTTGGAGAAGGGGCAGAGGGATAGCAGAGCAGAGAGAGGATGGTGCTGCTACTAGGGGGTTCATACCAGGGGGGAGTAATAAAGCCCACCATAATGCCCCCCCAGTAGAAATAATTCTCCTTATAATGTGACAGTGCAAAAAATACCCCCTTGTAATGCCCCCAGTTGAGCTAATGTCCCTATAGTGCCCCCATAATGTGCCAGTATAAAATACCCCTATATAGTGCCCCCAGTAAATGCCCCCATAGTGCTCCTCTCCACCTTCCTCCTAGTGCCCCCCATAATGTACCAGTATAAAATGCCCCATATATAGTGCCCCAGTAGATGCCCTCAGTGTCCCCCATAATTTGCAAGTATAAAATACCCCTTCTTAGTGCCCCCTGTAGATTACCCAATAGTACTCCTCTCCCCCTCATCCCCCTTCCCCATAGTCCCCACCATAATGTGTCCCAGTATAAAATGCTACTGTACAGAGCCCCCCATATAAAATACCCCTTCTTTGTGGCCTCAGTAGATGCCCCTATGGTGCCCACTAATAATGTGCAAGTAATAAGTGCCCCCAATAATGTGGCAAGTAATAAGTGCCCCCAATCATGTGCCAGAAATAAGTGCCCCCAATCATGTGCCAGTAACAAGAGCCCCCAATCATGTGCCAGTAACAAGAGCCCCCCCAATGTGCCAGTAAGAGCCCCATCACATACCAGTAAGAGGCCCCATCACATACCAGTAAGAGCCCCCATCATGTGCCAGTAATAAGAGCCCCCCATCACATGCCAGTAATAAGAGCCCCTATCACGTGCCAGTAACAAGAGCCCCCCATCATGTGCCAGTAATAAGCCCCCCCATCATCTGCCAGTAATAAGCCCCCCCATCATCTGCCAGTAATAAGCACCCCCATCATGTGCCAGTAATAAGCACCACCATCATGTGCCAGTAATAAGAGCCCCCCCATGTGCCAGTAATAAGAGCCCCCCATCATGTGCCAGAAATAAGAGCCCCCCATCATGTGCCAGTAATAAGAGCCCCCCCATCATGTGCCAGTAACAAGAGCCCCCCCATCATGTGCCATTAACAAGAGCCCTCATCATGTGCCATTAACAAGAGCCCCCCCATCATGTGCCAGTCACAAGAGCCCCCATCATGTGCCAGTCACAAGAGCCCCCCCATGTGCCAGTAACAAGAACCCCCCCATGTGCCAGTAACAAGAGCCCCCCATGTGCCAGTAAGAGCCCCCCCATCATGTGCCAGCCCAGTAACAAGAGCTTAGAGCCCCCCCCAATGTGCCAGTAACAAGAGCCCCCCTAATGTGCCTATAAAACTATTGTACATACAAAAAAAACACACTTATACATACATCCATGTCAGCGATGCGATGCAGGCCTCTTCCGGCCTGTGTCCCGGCGCTGTACGGCTCAAGCGGCGCGATGACGTCATCACGCCGCCTGCGTCGGCCTCTGATACGCTGCAGGCACTAGGCTGGCAGCCTATCAAAGGAATGGGAAGGGACACGCCTCTCCCTCCCCTGCCGCGCCGCACTACCACAGTCATCTGTATCGCTGTCCTGAGAACGGCGATACAAATGACTATGGACATGAGCGCAATGGAAGCACTCATCTCCCTGTGCCCTGCAGCTGCCACCCCCCCTCCCTAGCTGCTTGAGTGGGCATTTCAGTTGGGGGGGCACATGGGGGGGCACAGCGTGATGTACAGGGGCCGTGGCCCCCTCTGGCCCCCCATAGCGACGCCACTGCGCTCAGCCCGTAGTCCTGGCGACTGACAAATAACGTGGCATCCTCAAAGGGCCTGAGCAAACGACAGGTGTCACGCATGAGCTGCCACTGGCTGACATCGAAGTTACACAGGGGAGAACTGCTATCCGCTTGCATCATCAAGAAATTGTTGATGGTCATTCTCTGTTCGTATAGTCGGTCCAACATATGGAGGGTGGAATTCCAACGGGTGGAAACATTGCATATCAGCCTATCTTGGGGATGCCGTTCTGCCGCTGCAGCTCAAAGAGGGTGTGCTTTGCGGTGTACGAGTGGCTGAAGTGCATGCAAAGTTTCCTGGCTATTTTTAGGATGTTTTGCACATGGGTGGAAGACTTCAGAAACCGCTTGACAACCAGATTAAACACGTGTGCCATGCAGGACGCATGGCTCAGCCCTCCTTGATGCAGCGCCGACACAATGTTCTTCCCATTGTTGGTCACCATAGTTCCGATTTTGAGTTGTCGGGGAGAAAGCCAGCATTCGATTTCTTGACGAAGGACACGGAGCAGTTCCTCCCCTGTGTGACTCAGTTCGCCCAGGGAAACAAGGTGTAGAACAGCGTGACACCGCCGTGTCCTGCACATGTGGTATGCTGGAGGGGCACTTTGACTTGTCCCTGCAGTGGAGGCTGAGGACATGGTGGAGGATGAGAAGGCGGACATTGTCACCGGAACAATGCCGTGAAAACGTGGAGGCGGAAGCGGCATGACCTGGCCAAGTTGCTGGTGTGGCTGTGCAGGAACCACTTTACCCAGTGGGTCGTAAAGGAAATGTACTGTCCCTGACCGTAGTTACAGCTCCACAAGTCGGCGCTGCTGTGCACTTTGGCAGACACCGACAGGCTCAAGGACTGGCTCACCTTCTGTTCTACATATTTGTGCAGGGCTGGTACTGCCTTTTTCTCAAATAAATTATGGCTTGGGACTCTCCACCTTGGCTCGGCACAAGCCATCAGTTCTCTGAAAGGTGCAGAGTCCACCACTTGGAAAGGGAGGTACTGCAGCACCAGCAACTTGGACAGGAGCACGTTCAGCTTCTGCGCCGTTGGATGCGTGCACGCATACTGCTGTCTCTTGGCAATCGCTTCGGTGATCAATTGCTGAAGGAATGACTAAAGAGGAGTAGGAGCAGGAGCATCTGGACCAGCAGAAGATGGGAATGACAGACAGTTCTATTCGGCTGAGGTGGTAGAGCCTTGACTGGCTGAAACCGGGTGTGTGCCACTTGGTGAAGCAGCAGTAGCTGTGGCAGGCTGGACCACCACATCGGAGCCACGGTTCTCCCAGGCCACTCAATGGCGACGCTGCATATGTTGACGCAGGGCCGTAGTGCCAACATTGGCACCCTGGCCACGCTTCACCTTCTGCCCACATATTCGACATGTGACCACGTTAACCTCCTATGGCAGCTTAATAAAAAAAACTGCCACACCGCCGAGTAGGTGATCTACCCGGGCACATTTGGCTCCCGACCTCCCACTGCTGCCACCCTTCTGACTCCCAGCCATGCTACCACCTTGCTGGCTCAGCCGCTGCTTTGAGGGCAAGCTGCCACCCTCTTCTCCTGATGATGATGAAGCCCCTTCTGCCCCCGGCTCGCAAATGCGATTGGTTTCATCATCATTGAGTAGTGTCTGCACGTCACTGATGTCCTCCTCAATGGTCTCTGGGTCAGGATCCTGCGCTCGCAACACCACCTCCCATGACACTCTCCTCATCACTACTTGCCCACCTAGCAGAGGAAGCAGCGGATGTCTCCTCCACATCTTGGCAGTAGCTGCTGATTGTTCTCTAATAGTTCGTCCTCGCTATATAGAGGAGCTGAGCCCACAGCATACATAACTTCTCTGGCTGAGGGAAGAGAAAAGGACAAAGGCAGGTTGAGGACAGATAAGGGCACAGGGCATGCTCCCTGGCCATGCCAACTAAGGGTTGTGCCTGAAGAACCCACCAACTGTTGGCTGGGGGTTTCTGATGTCACTTGGGAGGAAGTGGATGACCGAGTTAACCAATCAAGAACTGCTGGGTTGCTGGTCAAGACTCGACCGCTAGATGACACCGGGAGCTCAGGCCTCTAGCTGCGACTCCTTCTGCCATGCCCCCTTACTCTGCTGTGACTTTTGCCTGCGCCATATACATTTAGGACTCTTCCCCTCCTCTGTGCATGGCATGGAACTTCTCTGTCTAACATACTTTTAGCTGAACTAAATTAATTAAAAGCAAATTAAAACACCCCTAAAAGCGACAAATAGATTTTTCTTTATGTACTGAAATTGTCACAAGTAATGGGTAGGTGATAACACCAAATGACACACAGAAGTAATAGACCGGAGTCTAGGCCTCAAAGCTAAGGGAGAGGTATGGTGACTTCCTATGAATTCCTAGATCTCTCCCTGACTCCTGCCAGTATGAGTAGACCCTGAATGGGGAAATACTCATACACCGCAACCTAGGCCCTGAAGACCCTGGAAGGCCCAAAGAATGGTGGCAGGGAATGAGACTACTGGTTCCTTCCCAGATGAAGGAACCAGCATCTCCCTGAGGCCTAGACAACAACACACACAAGCAAACAAAATGCCAGACAAAATGCACTTAGCTTAAAGCAGAATGGGGGAGCAGGAGATCCAAAGAAACAACACACCAGCTCAATCAACTCCAGCAGGAAATATCAACCGCAAGGTAAGCAGTGTGAATCAGAACTAAATAGGGCCTCAGTAATGACTACAAGCTGCACCTGACAAGAGGTGTGGTCATACCAAATACAACACTGAAAGGAAAAAACAGGAGACTGTCAGATACCCTCATGTGCCGCCAGTCTCTCAGATCTTCTCACCTCTGTCATGGGAGGACCATGACAATAGCCCCCCTACGAGTGACCTTTCGGACACCCAGGGCCGACTTTATCTGGATGCGCCCTGTGAATTAACATCAGTCGCAGGAACCCACATTCTTTCCTCTGAAATGTAACCTTTCCAGTGCACGAGATACTGAAGAGATCGACTGGGAAATCGTGAGTTCACTATCCTGGCAATCTGAAATTCAAGATTACCAACCACCAAGACCAGAGCCGGAGGTAAGGAGGACGGTTCAGCAGGTTTGACATATCTTTTCAGTAATGATTTATGAAAAACATTATGAATTTCTAAAGCCTGCGGAAGTTCAAGACGAAAAGCAACCGGATTAATAATGGAAGAGATCTTATATGGCCCAATAAACCTTGGCCCCAACTTCCAAGAAGGTACCTTCAACTTAATGTTTCTTGTGGACAGCCACACAGAATCACTCACTCTCAGGTCCGGACCACTCATATGTTTCTTGTCAGCCATACGTTTAAACTTTTTGCCCATTTTATTTAAATAGTTTTGAATTTTTGGCCAAATAAATGTCAAAGAAGAGGAGAATCTTTCCTCTTCAGGTATACCAGAAGTCTCAGTGCCAGAAAATGTGCCAAACTGCAGATGGAACCCATATGCACCCATAGTGCTCTTAGTAGAAATATAGAAATAAGGCGGATCTATATGTCACTCCTATAGAGCCCCCAGTAGTAATAAGAATGCCTATAATATCCCCTTGATTTATAATACCTCTACAGTGCCCCCAGTATTTATACTGCCCCCTGCAGTGCTCCCTGAAGTTATATTCCTTTCTCCATCATACAGTCCCATGTAAATAACATCACACTATCTCTCCTGCCCCCTCCAAAATACAGTCCTATGTAAATAACATCACTCCCCTGCTTACAGCCCCACCAATATATAGTCCCATATAAATAACACTATTTCACTCCCTCCGCCATAGAGTCCCATGTAAATACCATCACACCATCTCTCCTGCCCCTTCCAACATACAGTCCCATGTAAATAACATCACCCCTTCCCCAGCCACTTTAACATACAGTTCCATGTAAATAACATCACCTCCTCAACATTCAGTCCCATATAAATAACATCACTCCCTCCCCCAAACAACTTCAACATACAGTCCCATGTAAATAAAATCAGCCCCTCCCCAGCCACCTCCAACGTGCAATCCCATGAAAATAACATTACCCCTTAACATGCAATCTCATGTAAATAATATCACTCCCTCCCACAGCTTCCTTTAACATGAAGTCCCAAATAACATTACCCCTCAACATACAGTCCCATGTAAATAACATCACCCTACCCCAGCCACTTCCAAATTTCAGTCCCATGTTATTAACATCACTCCACCTCACTATCCCATGTAAATAACTTCCCTCCCTTCAGTCCTAACATACAGTCCCAGTTAAATAACTACAATTCCCAACATTGCTCTGCCTCTCACACTGGGTAATCTTTACTTACCTCTCCTCATGTAGCAGATCTCACCTCAGCCTCTTCCCAGGGCTTCTCTTCACTGCTGAGCCGTCCTCTCCTGCACTGGTCACATGATGGTGACATCATTCCAGGTCCTTTTCAGCTACTGCATTTAGAACTAAACACATGACCTGTGAGGTAATCACAGGTCCTTAAGCTCTTGCAGTGCATTAGATTCAATTGTATTGTTGTCCTGAGGACGGCAATACAGTTATATCTAACAGGCAGGCAGGACATTCGGAGCCTTGGACAAAACATCAGGGGCCCAGGCCCCAAATGTTTTGACCTAGCAACGCCCCTGCTCCCCAAACTGACAGCCTGGACTGTGTTTTATTTCCCCTTAATGATCCCAGCTTCAGCTGGGGATCCCTCAGGCTAGGGGAAAATCTACCCCGGAATGGGGTGGACTAGGGAGGTCCCTCTACCAAGCCTACCTTTCCCAGTCCAATAAAATCCAGCCCATAAACTTAACAAAAGGTCTCAGCAACCTACACATTGCTGAGACCATTTTAACCATACACATTTCTGTTCACCTTACTACACCATGTTAACCTCCTCAAGCGTCTTAACGAAACACTGCCACACCGCTGAGTGGGTGATTTTCCCCCCAAACAGTCCGCACTGACTGACTGCTACTGCCGCTGCTTCCGTGAAGCCCTGCACCACTACTTCCCGGGCAGGTAGGCTCCTGCAAAGTAGGTAGTCTACCCCAGGCACTTATGGCTCCCGACCTCCCCCTGCTGCCATCCTGCTGACTCCCAGCCATGCTTTCAACACATATAACCGCCGAAATGAACTGAGAATACAGTATATTTTTCTTTTTGTACTGAAATAGGCCACTAAATGCTTTCAACAGATATAACCACCGACGTGAACTAAGAATATACTTTTCTTTTTGTACTGAAATAGGCCATGTGAACTGAGAATGTATTTTTCTTTCTGTACTGAAGAAGGCCACTAAACACTTTCAACACATGTAACTGCTGACATGAACTGAGAAAATATTTTTCTTTTTTACTGAAATAGGCCACTACATCCTTTCAACACATATAACCGCCGACTTGAACTGAGAATATATTTTTCTTTTTGTACCGAAATAGGCCACTAAACACTTTTAGCAGAAATAAATGCACCAGTGAAGTGCATATATTTTTTTCCTTTTTGTACTGAAATAGGACACTGAACGCTTTCACCACATATAACTACAGAAGTGAAATGCGTATATATTTTTCCTTTTTGAACTGAAATAGGCCACTAAAGTCTTTCACCGCAAATAAAGTTATATCACTGGTTAAAATCTATTATTTCCTTGATAGAAGTGAAAATAAAAGGCTCTGGTGAGTGTGTATAAAATGAAGGGGGGGGGGAGAGCGGAAGATTATCCAACACCCACAGATTAAGTGTACAGTACAGTCAGCAAACCTCACTGCTAAATCCGGTAACAGTGATCAAGCTGGGACTCTAGCTGGGACTCTAATTGTGTCCAGTCCCAGTGCTGTCACCCCAGTATTAGACAGCTAGCATCCCTAAAGCATCGGATGAGACCCATGTACTGTATTAGATAGCATGATCTCACGGGACCCTTGCTACCGCTATGCTCTAAGTCTGGCTAATAATCATACGTGTATCTTACATCCCTGTGACGGGCCGTTCATCAGGAGCTCATAGGGCATAAATGATAGAGGTAGTGTAAATAGCCTAACAGACAGAGAGCGGAAGATTATCCAACACCCACAGATTAAGTGTACAGTACAGTCAGCAAACCTCACTGCTAATCCGGTAACAGTGATCAAGCTGGGACTCTAGCTGGGACTCTAATTGTGTCCAGTCCCAGTGCTGTCACCCCAGTATTAGACAGCTAGCATCCCTAAAGCATCGGATGAGACCCATGTACTGTATTAGATAGCATGATCTCACGGGACCCTTGCTACCGCTATGCTCTAAGTCTGGCTAATAATCATACGTGTATCTTACATCCCTGTGACGGGCCGTTCATCAGGAGCTCATAGGGCATAAATGATAGAGGTAGTGTAAATAGCCTAACAGACAGAGAGAGCTGACGATTGATGCTGCACTGAGAGTTGAGCATCAGCACCGACACTAGTATGGCCGTGACGGCTATATGAGCTCCTGATGAATGGCCCGTCACAGGGCTAAAATAAACGCGTCGAGCAGAGGGTATGATTATTAGCCAGATTTAGAGCATAGCAGTAGAAAGGGTCCCGTGACATCATGGAATCTAATACAGTACAAGTGTCTCATCTGATGCTTTAGGGACACTAGCAATCTAATACTGGGGTGACAGCACTGGGGCTGGACACAATTAGAGTCCCAGTTTGATCACTGTTACCGCATTAGCGGTGAGTAGTGTTGATCGAGCACCAAAGTGCTCATGAGTTCGGGTGCTCAGGTAGAAGACCTCGGGATGCTCAGGTGCTCTACCTGAGCACCTGAGCACAATGGAAGTCAATGGGACTTCATCGTCCACCACCTCCTCTTCCACTTCCTCACTCTGCTCATCCTCCTGACTTGACCTAACAACAACCTCAGTTATTGACAAATG
Organism: Bufo bufo; assembly: GCF_905171765.1. Taxonomy (NCBI): domain Eukaryota; kingdom Metazoa; phylum Chordata; class Amphibia; order Anura; family Bufonidae; genus Bufo; species Bufo bufo. Next base: position 464,535,882 of record NC_053391.1, read on the forward strand.
TGTCTTACCCTCATTATCATCCTCGTGAAACACTAATTGCCGTTCCCCACCGTCATCTTCTTGTGACTGTGGAAGCTCAAGAGTTTGGGAATCAGGGCAGAAGATCTCATGTCCCTTTTCAAGCGTGCTTGTCGAGAGGCCCAAATGATGGAATGGCACTGAACAGAGCTCCTAGGAATATCCGAGTGTGGGATCACTTGTTTGGCAAGACTCTCCATGGTGGGAGGAAGGAGGATCAGGGTGAGGATTGTGTTGACTAGACTCTTGGCTACTGAGACTGGACTTGGTGGAAGACAGGGTGGTGCTTAGCCGACAGGAAGCATTATCTGCTGCAATCCAACCTACCACCTGTTCGCACTGGTCTGACTTCGAGAGCATTGTCCTGTGGCTGCCCTGAAAACTAGGTGAAGCTAGGTATCGTGGATGATTGTTTTTCTTGTGCTCTGTCAGCAGGCACAGTTTCAACGCACCCAGGGCCACGGCCTCTGCGTGCACCATCATCATCACGGCCACTTCCCAGTCCCTTACTGCTCGCCTTCTTCATATTAAATGTTATACAGTCAGGTCCATAAATATTGGGACATCGCCACAATTCTAACATTTTTGGCTCTATACACCAACACAATGGATTTGAAATGAAACGAACAAGATGTGCTTTAACTGCAAACTGTCAGCTTTAATATGAGAGTATTTACATCCAAATCAGGTGAACGGTGTAGGAATTACAACAGTTTGCATATGTGCCTCCCACTTGTTAAGGAACCAAAAGTAATGGGACATTTGGCTTCTCAGCTGTTCCATGGCCAGGTGTGTGTTATTCCCTCATTATCCCAATTACAATGAGCAGATAAAAGGTCCAGAGTTCATTTCAAGTGTGAAATTTGCATTTGGAATCTGTTGCTGTCAACTCTCAAGATGATATCCAAAGAGCTGTCACTATTAGTGAAGCAAGCCATCATTAGGCTGAAAAAACACAACAAACCCATCAGAGCGATAGCAAAAACATTAGGCGTGGCCAAAACAACTGTTTGGAACATTCTTAAAAAGAAGGAACGCATCGGTGAGCTCAGCAACACCAAAAGACCCGGAAGACCACGGAAAACAACTGTGGTGGATGACCGAAGAATTCTTTCCCTGGTAAAGAAAACACCCTTCACAACAGTTGGCCAGATCAAGAACACTCTCCAGGAGGTAGGTGTATGTGTGTCAAAGTCAACAATCAAGAGGACTTCACCAGAGTGAATACAGAGGGTTTACCAAAAGATGTCAACCATTGGTGAGCCTCAAAAACAGGAAGGCCAGATTAGAGTTTGCCAAACGACATCTAAAAAAGCCTTCACAGTTCCGGAACAACATCCTATGGACAGATGAGACAAAGATCAACTTGTACCAGAGTGATGGGAAGAGAAGAGTATGAAGAAGGAAAGGAACTGTTCATGATCCTAAGCATACCACCTCATCAGTGAAGCATGGTCGTGGTAGTGTCATGGCGTGGACATGTATGGCAGCCAACGGAACTGGTTCTCTTGTATTTATTGATGATGTGACTGCTGACAAAAGCAGCAGGATGAATTCTGAAGTGTTTCGGGCAATATTATCTGCTCATATTCAGCCAAATGCTTCAGAACTCATTGGACGGCGCTTCACAGTGCAGATGGACAATGACCCAAAGCATACTGCAAAAGTAACCAAAGAGTTTTTGAAGGGAAAGTGTCACGGATGGTGTACAGGAAACAAGACAATAATATAAACAATGACTCACTGGATCCACAACTAAGGAACAAAAGGGGAGACCCCTGCAAGAGACCTGCCGCTCTCCCTTATTGCTCAGCCTATGCGACCACCCCAAAGGTGGATGGGCGCATATCCACGAACCTCGACTATCTTACACCTGAAGACCCTACAATAGTGAGGGGACACGACCACCGGCTCCCTACACAGACACGGAGGGAGTCAGGGTCACCTGGATCCAGAAAACAGAAAATCATAAATACATAAACAGAACTTATCTTGCAGACGACTGGGGACTGTGGACTGGGAACAAGGAACAGCATGCACACACACTCCAGGAAGTTGTATAAGCCGCACACTACTGCATTCTGGGGAGGAACTTAAAGGGCAGCAATCAGTCCAACAGCATGACAGCTGAGATAGACTAACGAGATGAGAAACTAAACCAAAACAAAGAAATTCAAGGAGGAGGATCTGAAAGGCTCCTGTCAGAGCTTCTCAACTGTCTGGCTGTGACAGTACCCCTCCCTCTACGAGTGGACTCCGGACACTCAGAGCCCACCTTCTCAGGATGGGACCTATGGAAAGCCCTGGACCCAACTTCCAGGAGGGAACCTTCAATCTGATATTCTTGGTAGACAACCACACCAGATCACCAACATTCAGGTCCGGACCAGGCACACGTCTCTTATCTGCCACACGCTTATATCTCTCACTCATGCTCTTTAGATTATCCTGAATCTTTTGCCAAATAGATGACAAAGACGAGGAGAATCTGTCCTCATCAGGTAAACCAGAAGACCCCTCTCCCGAGAAAGTCCCAAACTGCGGATGAAACCCATATGCACCAAAAAATGGTGACTTATCAGAGGACTCCTGACGACGGTTATTTAAAGCAAACTCAGCAAGGGACAAAAAAGAACACCAATCCTCCTGATTCTCCGCCACAAAACAGCGCAGATATGTCTCCAGATTCTGATTGACGCGCTCTGTCTGGCCATTCGACTGCGGGTGGAAAGCAGAAGAGAATGACAACCGAACCCCCAAGCGAGAACAGAAAGCCTTCCAGAATCTGGAAACAAACTGCGTGCCCCTATCAGAGACTATGTCTGAAGGAATACCATGCAATTTGACAATGTGGTCAATAAATGCCTGCGCCAGCGTCTTAGCATTGGGCAAACCAGGAAAAGGGATGAAATGCACCATTTTGCTAAAACGGTCCACCACCACCAGAATCACAGTCTTCCCCGAGGAACGAGGCAAGTCCGTTATGAAGTCCATGGACAGATGTGTCCAAGGACGGGAAGGAATGGGTAAGGGAAGGAGAGGACCTGATGGCCGTGAATGAGGGACTTTGGCACGAGCGCAAGTCTCGCAAGCTGCCACAAAACCCTCAACCGACTTACGAAGCGCAGGCCACCAGAGTCTCAGAGCGATGAGATCCAGTGTGGCTCTTGCCCCCGGGTGCCCAGCAAGGACCGAATCGTGGTGTTCCTTAAAAATCTTGTGTCTCAAAGCGAGAGGCACAAACAACCTCCCAGGAGGACAAAGATCAGGAGCCTCTGACTGGGCTGCCTGCACCTCTGCCTCCAATTCAGGAAAAAGAGCAGAGACCACCACACCTTCAGCCAAAATGGGACCCGGGTCTTCAAAATTCCCACCTCCCGGAAAACAACGTGACAGAGCATCTGCCTTCACATTCTTAACCCCAGGGCGGAACGTGACAACAAAATTAAACCTTGAAAAGAACAAAGACCATCTGGCCTGTCTCGGGTTCAGACGCTTGGCTGACTCCAAGTAGGCCAGATTTTTATGGTCAGTAAACACAGTAATAGGGTGTCTGGCTCCCTCTAGCCAATGGCGCCATTCTTCAAAAGCCAACTTGATGGCCAACAATTCCCTATCTCCCACATCATAATTTCTCTCTGCGGAGGAGAGTTTCTTTGAGAAAAAGGCACACGGTTGCCCTTTGGCAGGAGAGGAACCCTGAGACAAGACCGCACCCACACCTACCTCAGAAGCATCAACCTCAACTATGAAGGGTAACGAAATATCAGGTTGTACCAGGATGGGAGCGGAAGCAAAACTCTCCTTGATATTAGAAAAGGCCTTACGCGCCTCTACCGACCAGGAAGAAAAATCTACCCCCTTTCTGGTCATATCAGTGAGTGGTTTAACAACAGAGGAATAATTCAAAATAAATTTCTTGTAATAATTGGCAAAGCCCAAAAAAACGCATCAGCGCCTTCTGATTCTCAGGAAGCTCTCACTCAAGCACAGCGCGGACCTTCTCGGGGTCCATGTGAAAACCAGAAGCGGAGACAAGAAACCCCAGAAATTGAATTTCTGGAACCGCAAACACACATTTTTCCAGTTTCGCGTATAATTTATTCTCCCGCAGGATGAGCAAGACCTGACGTAAATGTTCCTTATGAGTCTTGAAATCAGGAGAAAAAATCAAAATGTCATCCAAATACACTAATACAAATTTTCCCATTAAATGATAAAAAATGCTGTTCACGAAATGCTGAAAAACGGCTGGGGCATTCATCAAACCAAAAGGCATAACCAAATTCTCAAAATGGCCCTCAGGGGTATTGAAAGCCGTCTTCCATTCGTCTCCTTCTCTGACCCTGACCAGGTTGTATGCCCCTCTTAGGTCTAATTTGGAAAAGACTTTAGCCCCAACAACCTGGTTAAACAGGTCCGGGATCAGAGGAAGCGGATAAGGGTCACGAATAGTGATACTGTTCAGCTCCCTGAAATCCAGACAAGGTCTTAAAGAACCATCTTTTTTCTTAACAAAGAAAAAACCAGCGGCAACAGGTGACTTCGAGGGTCGTATGTGTCCTTTTCTCAGACTCTCAGAGATATAAGCACGCATAGCGACCCTCTCAGGTTGGGAAAGATTGTATAAACGAGATTTAGGCAGCTTGGCGCCTGGGGTGAGATTAATAGGGCAATCGTACTCCCTGTGCGGGGGCAAATCCTGAACTCCACTCTCAGAGAAGACATCCGAAAATTCAGAGAGGAAAGGTGGTACAGTCTTAGTAGAAACCTCAGAAACAGATGTCATGAGGCAATTCTCTCTGCAAAAGTCACTCCAACCATTTATTTGCCTCGCTTGCCAATCAATGGTGGGGTTATGTTTAGTGAGCCAGGGTAGCCCCAACACTAGAGGAGTAGGCAAACCGCTAAGGACGAAACATGACACATCCTCAACATGAGCATCACTGACAATTAAACGGATATTGTGAACTATGCCCTTTAATGATTTCTGAGAAAGTGGAGCGGAATCAATAGCAAAAACAGGAATATCCTTTCCCAAAGTGCATACCTGGAAACCATGAGTTATTGCAAATTGATTATCAATGAGATTGACAGCTGCTCCACTATCCACAAAAATCTCACAAAAAATGCTTTTGCTCTCTAGCGCCACCCTAGCAGGCAGGACAAAACGGGAACTACAAGCAAACGGAAAACCTTCAATTTCCGCCTCAACCCTGCCAATAGTAACAGACGGAACATTTTTAAAAGATTTTTTCCTTTTTGTTTCTTTATTACTCCCATAAAACTGCCTGAATCTCCTAGAAGGACAAACATTTGCCAAATGATTTATACCTCCACAACAAAAACAAACCCTCCCATGCGGGCTGAATCTTCTATCGTCAGAGGCAATCAACCCCAGCTGCATGGGCTCCTGCTCAGAAGGGGCTGACAGCGACTGAGACCCCTGCGCATTGAAAGAGACCACTGCACTGTCCCGGGACTGAGTATGACAGTAAGGAGAGATCTCTCCTCTCTCTCTAAGACGCCTGTCAATACGAACGGCCTGAGACATAGCAGAATCCAAGGAGGTAGGTCTCTCATGAAAGGCAAATGCATCTTTCAATCTCTCTGAAAGACCATGGCAAAATTGACTTCGGAGTGCAGCATCATTCCAACCAGTATCAGCTGCCCATCTCCGAAATTCTGAGCAGTATATCTCTGCGGATTGTTTACCCTGGCATAACAGACGTAGTCTAGACTCAGCCAGAGCAATACGATCCGGATCATCATATATCTGACCCAGGGCTAAAAAGAATTCATCCACTGAACGGAGGGGCCGTGCCCCCTCCGGCAGCGAAAAGGCCCAGGATTGAGCGTTACCCCTGAGCAGTGATATAATGATCCCCACCCTCCGTTTTTCATCACCAGAGGAATGGGGAAGAAGGCGAAAATGGAGTTTGCAAGCCTCTCTAAAACGCACAAAATACTCACTACCCCCGGAGAACGTATCCGGGAGCGAGATCTTAGGCTCAGAACAAACTCCATGAACGCAAGCTGAACCGGTCACTTGAAACTGAGAAAAAGTCTTACGGAGATCAGCTAACTCCAATGAAAGACCCTGGAAGCGCTCAGCCAAAAGTGAAACTGGATCCATGCTTGAGACGGTTTTGGCGGCTTATAATGTCATGGATGGTGTACAGGAAACAAGACAATAATATAAACAATGACTCACTGGATCCACAACTAAGGAACAAAAGGGGAGACCCCTGCAAGAGACCTGCCGCTCTCCCTTATTGCTCAGCCTATGCGACCACCCCAAAGGTGGATGGGCGCATATCCACGAACCTCGACTATCTTACACCTGAAGACCCTACAATAGTGAGGGGACACGACCACCGGCTCCCTACACAGACACGGAGGGAGTCAGGGTCACCTGGATCCAGAAAACAGAAAATCATAAATACATAAACAGAACTTATCTTGCAGATGACTGGGGACTGTGGACTGTGGACTGGGAACAAGGAACAGCATGCGCACACACACTCCAGGAAGTTGTATAAGCCGCACACTACTGCATTCTGGGGAGGAACTTAAAGGGCAGCAATCAGTCCAACAGCATGACAGCTGAGATAGACTAACGAGATGAGAAACTAAACCAAAACAAAGAAATTCAAGGAGGAGGATCTGAAAGGCTCCTGTCAGAGCTTCTCAACTGTCTGGCTGTGACAGAAAGAAGTGGAATGTTAAGCAATGGCCAAGTCAATCACCTGACCTGAATCCGATTGAGCATGCATTTCACTTGCTGAAGACAAAACTGAAGGGAAAATGCCCCAAGAACAAGCAGTAACTGAAGACATTTGCAGTAGAGGCCTGGAAGAACATCACCAGGGATGAAACCCAGCGTCTGGTGAAAGTGAAAGTTTGATTTATGATTATTATTCTGTCCCATTACTTTTGGTCCCTTAACAAGTAGGAGGCACATGTGCAAACTGTTGTAATTCCTACACCGTTCACCTGATTTGGATGTAAATACCCTCAAATTAAAGCTGACAGTCTGCAGTTAAAGCACATCTTGTTTGTTTCATTTCAAATCCATTGTGGTGGTGTATAGAGCCAAAAATGTTAGAATTGTGTCAATGTCCCAATATTTATGAATCTGACTGTATATGCTTGAAAGTATGTCACACGTACAGTAGCGTAGGATTTGTAAGTGTATGCGCAAAAATATTTTAAAAAAAGGTATTGTCACTGTCCACAGCGGACACTGTCTATGGAAAAAGTACACTGAATGTCACTGATATTTTTCGGATGTGCACACGTTACACAGGAGATGTAGCGCGGCTAATGTCACTGTCCGCTGCGGACACCATCTACGGAAAAATTACACTGGATGTCACAGATATTTTTGGGATGCGCACACGTTACACAGGAGATGTAGCGCAGATAATGTCGCTGTCTGCAGCGGCCTAACTATTGCATGCTATTTAGCGCAGGATGAGTTAAAAATAGATATTGCTGCCACAAACCATAGTCCTTAAAAGGACTTTTGGGTCTGTAAAGTTTTAGCAATTTAGCACAGGTTGCGTTAAAAATATATATTGCTGCTGCCACACACAACAATAGTTCTTAAAAGGACTTTTGGGTCTATGACAAGTTTTTCAACTTAAAAAAAAAAAATTCACTCCTTACACTATCTTTCCCTTCTTTAGCACAACTCTCCCTGACTAACACTGAACCGAACACGTGTCATCGGGTGCTATATAGCACCCGATGACGCGTTCCGGCCAGCCAATCACTGTAATGCCAGCAACCAACATGGCTACAGCATTACAGTGAAGGGCAGTACTCACATGCATGTTTATTGTGGATCAGCTCTGGCTCACTGGACATAGTACAAACAGCCAGCTGACTGTCAACTTAAACTGTGGGGGTTGGAGAATTTTCACTTCTATCAAGGGACTAATAGATTTTAACCAGCAATATAAATAAAGTTTTGTTCTTTTTGCTTTTTAAATCGTTGATTCTTTTGAGTGAGTTAGTCTATATCTGAGACGGTAAATATATGTACCCTGTTTTTCTGTGACCGCCCTCAACAGTGAAGTGCGTATATTTTTTTCCTTTTAGTACTGAAATAGGACACTGAATGCTTTCACCATAAATAACTGCAGAAGTGAAATATGTATATATTTTCCTTTTTGTTCTGAAAAAGGCCACTAAACTCTTTCAACACAAATAACTGCAGAAGTTAAAGAGGACCTTTCACCTGGAAAAACATTGTGAATTAAGTATGCTAACATAGAGAGCGGCGCCCAGGGATCTCACTGCACTTACTATTATCCCTGGGCGCCGCTCCGTTCTCCCGGTATAGGCTCCGGTAACTTCGCTCTGTAAGTTATAGTAGGCGGTGTCTGCCCTTGTCCTGTGGGCGTCTCCTTCTCCTAGGCTGAAGCGCTGGCCAATCGCAGCGCACAGCTCACAGCCTGGGAGAAAAAAACCTCCCAAGCTGTGAGCTGTGCGCTGCGATTGGCCAGCGCTGCAGCCTAGGAGAAGGAGACGCCCACAGGACAAGGGCAGACACCGCCTACTATAACTTACAGAGCGAAGATACCGGAGGGCATAACTGGAGAATGGAGCGGCGCCCAGGGATAATAGTAAGTGCAGTGAGATCCCCGGGCGCCGCTCTCCATGTCAGCATACTTAGTTCACAATGTTTTTCCAGGTAAAAGGTCCTCTTTAAATGTGTATATATTTTTCTTTTTCCACAGACATAATCCACTAAAGGCATTTCAACATAGCACTTGCACCCCAATAACAAGAACAAATTGCTGGAATGCCAGAGCTACAGTACAGACCAAAAGTTTGGACACACCTTCTCATTCAAAGAGTTTTCATTTTCATGACTATGAAGGTATCAAAACTATGAATTAACACATGTGGAATTATATACATAACAAACAAGTGTGAAACAACTGAAAATATGTCATATTCTAGGCTCTTCAAAGTAGCCACCTTTTGCTTTGATTACTGCTTTGCACATTCTTGGCATTCTCTTGATGAGCTTCAAGAGGTAGTCCCCTGAAATGGTCTTCCAACAGTCTTGAAGGAGTTCCCAGAGATGCTTAGCACTTGTTGGCCCTTTTGCCTTCGTTCTGCGGTCCAACTCACCCCAAACCATCTCGATTGGGTTTAGGTCCGGTGACTGTGGAGGCCAGGTCATCTGGCGCAGCACCCCATCACTCTCCTTCATGGTCAAATAGCCCTTACTTTCAAAGTTTTCCCAATTTTTTGGCTGACTGACTGACCTTCATTTCTTAAAGTAATGATGGCCACTCCTTTTTCTTTACTTAGCTGCTTTTTTCTTGCCATAATACAAATTCTAACAGTCTATTCAGTAGAACTATCAGCTGTGTATCCACCTGACTTCTCCTCAACGCAACTGATGGTCCCAACCCCATTTATAAGGCAAGAAATCCCACTTATTAAACCTGACAGGGCACACCTGTGAAGTGAAAACCATTTCAGGGGACTACCTCTTGAAGCTTATCAAGAGAATGCCAAGAGTGTGCAAAGCAGTAATCAAAGCAAAAGGTGGCTACTTTGAAGAACCTAGAATATGACATATTTTCAGTTGTTTCACACTTGTTTGTTATGTATATAATTCCACATGTGTTAATTCATAGTTTTGATGCCTTCAGTGTGAATCTACAATTTTCATAGTCATTAAAATAAAGAAAACTCTTTGAATGAGAAGGTGTGTCCAAACTTTTGGTCTGTACTGTATATAATGGCTTTTTGGATCCCCAAGTAATGTTTCCCTGCACTTGTAAATCACTTTTTTGTTTCACAATGAGTTTTTTCTAGCACTGTCCCTAGCAACTTCAGACGTCTCTACCTGCACTAAGATGCTGTGAACTAATTCCTCACTATCGTTTCCCTGCAATTTGAAAAATGTTTCCCTGCACTTGTAAACTGCTTTTTTTCATAATGAGGTTTTCAATATAACTCTCCCTAGCGCTTGCAACGTCTGTCCCTGCACTCAGAATGCTGGAAAATGTCTTAATCCAAGATGGCTGCGGGTATTTTAGGGCTGTGACATCACAGGGCTGGCTGGCTGCTGATTGTCTGCATGCATGGCATTATAGCTCAGTCCGCCTTTCCAGAGTTCCTTGCCCAATGTCCTCACATGTTTAGCCGCCATTGTAGCCGCTATGTTAGGAAAAATTGAATTCCACTTCGTCAGCTTTGATTTACTCATCTCTAGTGTTCAGCATAGCATGCTCCCATTGATGAGAGGCTGTGTGGATGGAGCAGCTCCAAAGTGAAAGTGAAAATCCTAGCATGTATCACAGCAAACATCTTCAGAGGAGTGATCACATGACATCCCTGGCCAAACAAAACAAATCATGTTTTTTTTGCATCACCATTTTCTGAAAGCTATACTTTCTTTTTTTTCTGCCAATCATCTTGTGCACAGGCAAATTTTTTGCGGGAAGAGTTGATATTTTTATTGGTACCATTTTTGGGTAGACATGATTTTTGGATCATTCAATACTCTTTATGGGGCAAGGTGACCACATTTTTTTTTTATTTTGGCACAGTTTTTATTTTATTGTTTTACGTCATTCACCTGAGGGAGTAGATCATGTGATTATTTTATAGAGCAGGTTGTCATGAATTCAGCGATCCCTAATATGTCTAAAATCATGTTTTAGTGTATCCATTTTCTGAAAGCCATATTTTTTATTTTTTGGTTGATTTTCTTATGTAGTGGCTCATTTTTTTTGCAGGATGAAATCACGGTTTGATTAGTACTATTTTGGGTAACATACAACTTTTTGATTGCTTGCTAATAAACTTTTTGTGATGTAAGGTGACCAAAAAAAAGCATTATTTGGAACAGTTTAAAAAAAAAAATTCTTGGCGTTTACCTGAGGGGTTGGATCATGTTATATTTTTATAGAGCTGGTCGGTACTAATGCGGCGATTCCTAATATGTATATACATATACAGTTGCAAGAAAAAGTATGTGAACCCTTTGGAATTATATGGATTTCTGCACAAATTGGTCATAAAATGTGATCTGATCTTTATCTAAGTCACAACAACAGACAATCACAGTCTGCTTAAACTAATAACACACAAAGAATTAAATGTTACCATGTTTTTATTGAACACACCATGTAAACATTCACTGTGCAGGTGGAAAAAGTATGTGAACCCTTGGATTTAATAACTGGTTGAACCTCCTTTGGCAGCAATAACTTCAACCAAACGTTTCCTGGAGTTGCAGATCAGACGTGCACAACAGTCAGGAGTAATTCTTGACCAGTCCTCTTTACAGAACTGTTTCAGTTCAGCAATATTCTTGGGATGTCTGGTGTGAATCGCTTTCTTGAGGTCATGCCACAGCATCTCCATCGGTTTGAGGTCAGGACTCTGACTGGGCCACTCCAGAAGGCGTATTTTCTTCTGTTTAAAGGTCTTCTGTCACCCCACTAAAGTCATATTTTTTTTTGGGCTAATTAAATTCCTTATACTGCGATATATCAATATATAATGCTCTTACTCATTTTCGATCAGTAGTTTCTTCTAAAAACTGACTTTTATAATATGTAAATTACCTCTCTACCAGCAAGTAGGGCGGCTACTTGCTGGTAGCAGCCGCATCTTCCTTTCATATAGACGCCCCCTCCTCATGTTGATTGACAGGGCCAGCGAACGCGCTCGTCCTCTGACTGGCCCTGTGTGCGTTTTAAATCTCGCGCCTTCGCCGTACCGGTCTTCAGTCGGCGCAGTGATAGGAGGATGCTCGCTCTGCCGCTCCTTCCTCAGTGCACCTGTGCCGGGTGTAGATGTGGCGTCATCGGCGCAGGCGCATTGAGGATGGAGTGGCCGAGCGAGCGCCCTCCTGTCAGTCCGCCTGCGCCGACTGAAGACAGGTACGGCGAAGGCGCGAGATTTAAAACGCACACAGGGCTAGTCAGAGGACGAGCGCGTTCGCTGGCCCTGTCGATCAACATGAGGAGGGGGCGTCTTTATGAAAGGAGGATGCGGCTGCTACCAGCAAGTAGCCGCCCTACTTGCTGGTAGAGAGGTAATTTACATATTATAAAAGTCAGTTTTTAGAAGAAACTACTGAACAAAAATGAGTAAGAGCATTATATATTGATATATCGCAGTATAAGGAATTTAAGTAGCCAAAAAATAAATAATGACTTTAGTGGGGTGACAGAAGCCCTTTAACCCCTTAAGGACTTAGGGCGTACCGGTACGCCCTATTTCCCGAATCCTTAAGGACTCAGGGCGTACTAGTATGTCCTAAGTTTAAATCGAGATTGCGGAGCTGCGGGGGATAATCCGAACCGGATGCCGGCTGAAATTATTCAGCCGGTATCCTGTCACAACGCCCCCCCGTATCGGCGATCGCCGCAAACCGCAGGTCAATTCAGACCTGCGGTTTGCTGCGCTCTCTGCAGTTTCTGACCGCGGGGATCAGAAACTTTAGTGTGTCTAAAATATCGATTTTGCACCCCCCCTGCACCCCTGCATGATTTTTTGCCGGCGGGTGGTGCAGGGGGGGGGGTTGTGGGCGGTGCGGCAGGCGGGATCGCGATCCCCCGCCCGCCTCCTCTTTAAAATTCGTTGGTGGTCAGTGGGTATACCAGGGTGTCAGCACATTGCTGACACTCTGGTATAAACGGCTGACATCTGTGCAGATGTCATCCGTTTAACCCTTTCCATACCGCGGTCCGTACGGAAGTTAACAGTAAGAGGGAACTCCCTCCCTCTCCCATCGGGGGGCTGCTGTGCCTTTGCAGCCCCCCGATGGAGAGGGAGAGAGCCCCCAGACAGCCCCCAGACAGCCCCCCTCCTTACCCTTCCCCGTCTGCAAAGTTGTGGCCACAACTGAGCAGACGGGGAAGGTTCCCATGGCAACAGGACGCCTTCTCAGGCATCCTGCTGTCCATGGTGCTGAACAGATCTGTGCTAAAGGCATAGATCTGTTCAGACAATGTGTAAGTAAAATACAGTACAAAACACTATATAGTGTACTGTACTGTATTATACAGACATCAGACCCACTGGATCTTCAAGAACCAAGTGGGTCTGGGTCAAAAAAAAAAAAAAAAGTGAAAAAAATTTAAAAATCAAAAAACACATTTATCACTGATTAAAAATGAAAAAAATAAAATTCCCTACACATGTTTGGTATCGTCACGTCCGTAACGACCTGATCTATAAAACGGTCATGTTACTTTCCCCGCACGGTGAACGCCATAAAAATAAAATAAAAACTATGAGGAAATTGAAATTTTGCCCACCTTACTTCCCAAAAAAGGTAATAAAAGTGATCAAAAAAGTCGCATGTACGCCAAAATAGTACCAATCCAACCGTCATCTCATCCCGCAAAAATCATACCCTACCCAAGATAATCGCCCAAAAACTGAAAAAACTATGGCTCTTAGACTATGGAAACACTAAAACATGATTTTTTTTGTTCCAAAAATGAAATCATTGTGTAAAACTTAAATAAATAAAAAAAAGTATACATATTAAGTATTACCGCGTCCGTATCGACCGGCTCTATAAAAATATCACATGACCTAACTCCTCAGATGACCACCGTAAAAAAAAAAAAAAAACGGTGTAAAAAAAGCTATTTTTTGTCATCTTACGTCACACAAAGTGTAATAGCAAGCGATCAAAAAGTCATATACACCCAAAAATTGAACAATCAAACCGTCATCTCATCCCACAAAAAATTAGACCTACTTAAGATAATCGCCCAAAAACTGAAAAAACTATGTCTCTTAGACTATGGAGACACTAAAACATTTTTTTTGTTTTGAAAATGAAATCATTGTGTAAAAACTTACATAAATAAATAAAAATTGTATACATATTAGGTATCGCCGCATCCGTGACAACCTGATATATAAAATTACCACATGATCTAACCTGTCAGATGAATGTAGTAAATAACAAAAAAAAACGTGCCAAAAAAGCTATTTCTTGTTACCTTGCCGCACAAAAAGTGTAATATAGAGCAACCAAAAATCATATGTACCCTAAACTAGTACCAAAAAAACTGCCACCCTATCCCGTTTTTTCTAAAATGGGGTCACTTTTTGGAGTTTCTACTCTAGGGGTGCATCAGGGGGGAGTCAAATGGGACATGGTGTCAAAAAAAACAGTCCAAAAACCATATGGCATTCCTTTCCTTCTGCGCCCTGCCGTGTGCCCCTACAGCAGTTTATGACCACATATGGGGTGTTTCTGTAAACTACAGAATCAGGGCCATAAATAATGAGTTTTGTTTGGCTGTTAACCCTTGCTTTGTAACCGGAAAAAAAATATTAAAATGGAAAATCGGCCAAAAAAGTGAAATTTTGAAATTGTATCTCTATTTTCCATTAAATCTTGTGCAACACCTAAAGGGTTAACAAAGTTTGTAAAATCAGTTTTAAATACCTTGAGGGGTGTAGTTTCTTAGATGGGGTCACTGTTATGGAGTTTCTACTCTAGGGGTGCATCAGGGGGGCTTCAAATGGGACATGGTGTCAAAAAACCAGTCCAGCAAAATCTGGCTTCCAAAAACCATACGGCGCACCTTTCTCCCTACGCCCTACTGTGTGCCCGTACAGTAGTTTACGGCCACATATGGGGTGTTTCTGTAAACGGCAGAGTCAGGGCAATAAAGATACAGTCTTGTTTGGCTGTTAACCCTTGCTTTGTTAGTGGAAAAAATGGGTTAAAATGGAAAATTAGGCAAAAAAATAAAATTCTCTAATTTCATCCCCATTTGCCAATAACTCTTGTGCAACACCTAAAGGGTTAATGAAGTTTGTAAAATCAGTTTTGAATACCATGAGGGGTGTAGTTTATAGAATGGGGTAATTTTTGGGCGGTTTCTATTATGTAAGCCTCGCAAAGTGACTTCAGACCTGTAGTGGTCCCTAAAAATTGGGTTTTTGCAAATTTCTGAAAAATTTCAATATTTGCTTCTAAACTTCTAAGCCTTGTAACATCCCCAAAAAATAAAATATCATTCCCAAAATAATTCAAACATGAAGTAGACATATGGGGAATGTAAAGTCATCACAATTTTTGGGGGTATTACTATGTATTACAGAAGTAGAGAAACTGAAACTTTTAAATTTGCTAATTTTTCCAAATTTTTGGTAAATTAGGTATTTTTTTATGCAAAAAAAAAAATATTTTTTTACTTCATTTTACCAGTGTCATGAAGTACAATATGTGACAAAAAAAACTATCTCAGAATGGCCTGGATAAGTCAAAGTGTTTTAAAGTTATCAGCACTTAAAGTGACACTGGTCAGATTTGCAAAAAATGGCCAAGTCCTTAAGGTGAAATAGGGCTGAGTCCTTAAGGGGTTAAGCCATTCTGTTGTTGATTTACTTCTATGCTTTGGATCGTTGTCCTGTTGCAACACTCATCTTCTGTTGAGCTTCAGCTAGTGGACAGATGGCCTTAAGTTCTCCTGCAAAATGTCTTTATAAACTTGGGAATTCATTTTTCCTTTGATGATAGCAATCCTTCCAGGCCCTGACGCAGCAAAGCAGCCCCAAATCATGATGCCCCCACCACCATACTTCACAGTTGGGATGAGGTATTGATGTTGGTGTGCTGTGCCTCTTTTTCTTCACACATTGGGCCAGATTTATCATTACTCTGACAGCTCACTCCACTTTCACATATGGCTAAAGTAAGTTTTAGCCAAGTCAGATTTATGATCGGCCCTTTAAGACTGTAATAAATGTGGTTTGACGGTAGCAGTTTATCCTTCAGTAAGCAGCTTTACAAAAGTCGCACATCTTTACGAAAAAGTCGCACGTTTTTATGAAAAAGTCGCATGTTCTATTAAAAAGTCTCATAAGATAAGCATGGTCCTCACTGGAGTGAAATTGCGACTTTTTTGCGACTTTTAAATAGTCCCAATAGTAAATCTGTCTAGAGATTCATTTACATAAGAAAACACGCCCACTTTCAGAAAACTGTCGAGCATAGTGCAGAGCAGAAAATAGTCGCAAATTTGTGCGCAGTTTTAGCGTTTGGGACTTTTTTTGGGACTTTTTCACTCCATTATTCTGACCTGAGCTAATGATAAATCTGGCCCATTGTGTTGTGTGTTTCTTCCAAACAACTAAACTTTGGTTTCATCTGTCCACAGAATATTTTGCCAGTACTGCTGTGGAACATCCAGGTGCTCTTTTGCAAACTGTAAACGTGCAGCAATGTTTTTTTGGACAGCTGTGGCTTCCTTTGTGGTATCCTCCCATGAAATCTATTCTTGTTTAGTGTTTTACATATTGTAGATTCGCTAACAGGGATGATAGCCTATGTCAGAGACTTTTGTAAGTCTCTAGCTGACACTCTAGGATTCTTCCTCACCTCATTGAGCAGTCTGTGCTGTGCTCTTGCAGTCATCTTTACAGGACGGCCACTCCTAGGGAGAGTAGCAGCAGTGCTGAACTTTCTCCATTTATAGACAATTTGTCTTAACGTGGACTGATGAACAGCAAGGCTTTTGGAGATACTTTTATAACCCTTTCCAGCTTTATGCAAGTCAACAATTCTTAATCATAGGTCTTCTGAGAGCTCTTTTGTGTGAGGCATCATTTACATCAGGCAATGCTTCTTGTGAAAAGCAAACCCAGAACTGGTGTGGGTTTTTTATAGGGCAGGGCACCTGTAACCAACACCTCCAATCTCATCTCATTGATTGGACTCCAGTTGGCTGACACCTCACTCCAATTAGCTCTTGGAGATGGCATTAGTCTAGGAGTTCACATACTTTTTCCACCTTCACTGTAAATGTTTACATGGTGTGTTCAATAAAAATATGGTAACATTTAATTATTTGTGTGTTATTAGTTTAAGCAGACTGTGATTGTCTATTGTTGTGACTTAGATGAAGATCAGATCACATTTTATGACCAATTTGTGCAGAAATCCATATAATTCCAAAGGGTTCACATACTTTTTCTTGCAACTGTATATACACACACACACACACACACATCATATTTCTATATACACACTTATATAGACTTTTATGCACATGTATACACACACACATATATATATACATGTATATATGCTGTGGGGGGTTAGCTCTATTCACAGATACGGCTTCAGGACACCAGGTTTCAGGTCCAAACTGTGCATTTATTGTGGCACACCAGCAAAAACAAAACAATAAACACTCGCCCGTCCAGTCTCTAACTAAACACAAAATTCCTGACTCACCTAAGTCACCGTTCACACTCTGTGATCACATGCGGCTTTCTCAGCCAATGTGTCACAGCCTCCTGGCTGTACAGGGCACAGTATACCCACTGTCTCCAGTCCAGTGTCTCTTGTGGGAGATTGGGGCTCATTAGCCCGCCTGACTATGGCCCTGCGACCCTCCCAGGCGTCGCTTTGTCACCCAACTCCAGGCCTTGTGGTCCCTCAGCCTTGCCAAGCTGAGACCACACCGACAGAGCCTCCAGGCCTCTGTCCACAGGTAACACACTCCCTCTTGCTGACACCCTGGGAGGTGCTTTATCCCAGGCTGAGTACCTCCAGCTGGTCTCACCTGTGGTGGAATAGGGGTGTGGACCGCACTATCCACCCCTTCCTTGCCTCTAACCTGTGTGATACCTGTCACTGTCTCACAATACACACACACACACATATATATTGTAAGGGATCGCCTCTTATTCGGGGGTCATTCTCACAATGATCTTCATAACCACTGTGTTTCAGGTGCAAACAGTGCAATTTATTTTACACTCTTCATACACAACATGGCATAAAACAAAAGCCTGCCCGTCTGGGCTCTACCTAAACATAATAAACATCGTATCCCTAACTCCGCTATACGATAGCGTTCCCACAGGGAACCAGGTGCGGCTTACCCCAGACATACAGTCCACCAGCCCTCAGGCTGTAACAAATGCAGTACCTTTGGAGGGGGTTGTGTTCTAGCAGTCCTCCTGACTCTGACCTTTCAATGCTTGTTCCCGGGTGTCGCTGAGTCCCCCAAAGTCCAGGCTATTGCATAGTCTCGTGGCCCCTCAGCCTTGCCTAGCTGAGACCACACTGACAGAGCCTCACCAGGCCTCTATCTGCACACTCTCCAGAGTGAGACACACCCAGGATCCAGTAGCAGGATTAAATAGGATCCCCGGACAAGAGCAATGCCCTAAGTCCTGGACTGGAACCTGGGGAAACAACACCTCAATGTTCACATTGCCACATATCCCCCTCCCCCCTCTGTTCAAACCTGTGGTGGGGAACACAGGTACCAACTGGATGCTCGTGACAGGGCATCCGCATTTTCTTGCCATCGCCTGGCTCAACCTTCCCCCTGGAAGATGTAGTCAGCGTCAGAGGCTTCCCTTTATTTTGCCAGACCCATGCCATCAGTGCTTGGTTTGTTACCCACACTGACATCTTGCCCAAGAGACATTGTCTACAATGTTACCATGTCTATGTCTTTCTCTCTCTTTGACTTACACAGCTGCTTCAGCCGAGCACGCTTCTTATGACTCGCCTCTTTTTGTCTCTTTATTTTAACAGCAGATCGTACATTTCTTTTTCCTTTACTCTTAGAATTTCGATCTCGGCTTCTGGAACTCCCTTCAGAATATATTTTTATGCAAACGGCAGACTCTGTTTGACTTCGCTGGCTCTTGCAGACACTTAGGCCTTTTCTTCTTGTCTTTGCAAAGCTCCGTCAGCAGAGCTGGCTTGCCCCCGCTCGCTTCTTTTTCAGCAGTGGTTTCCTCAGATGGTGCCTCAGTTTCAGGGTCTTCTGCCTCTTCACTGCCTCTCCCCACTTCGGCTTTACCCTTGATCTCTGGAACATCCAAGGATTTCTCCCACTTCAACATGGCATCATATCCTTGCTTTCTTAATTCCTCCTTCCCTTTCGCATCAAGGTTGGAGGCACTGGGGTCTTCAGCATACTCCTTGTCTTCTGGCGTTTTCTCCAGAGGCTCACCCAGGACACTGGTCTCCTTTTGGGGAGGAGTCAGGAGAGACAGCCCATCGTAATATCCCGGATCTGCATACTGGTCGTCCATCTCCTCATATCTCTTCCCCAGCAGGCTGCTGGCTACTTGGCAGGCCTTGTAGGCGGAGGGGACGTCTTTTGCGACCTGGTCCTGGTTACACACTGTCATGAGACTCTTGGCCTCTGCATCCACATCAGCCCCATCAGCTGGTTCAGCCGATACCTTTTCCACCTTCTCTGCCTTGGCCAGCACCCCCATCTCCAGACCCACTCTTACCAGGCTCTGACTTCTTGGCACCTTCCAGAGGATCTTCCTCTTCCGGTTTCTCATTTTCTTCCACCTGCTGTGCAGCAGCACGCTTAGGCTTCTCCAACTCACAGATGGCATCTTTTGAGCTCATGAGAGCTTCAATCTCTGCTCTGAGTTGCTTGTTCAGCCTCTCTAATTCATTTCGCTCCTCAAGCACTTCTTCAAGGGCTCTAGCCAAGGAGAGGGCCTTGGTCGCCTTCTCTCGAACATCAGTCTCCGCTTGGTCACGTTCTTCGGCATATCTGGCCGAGGTGGTTTTCTCTTGAGCCAGGAGCTTGTCCAACATCTTATGTTTCTTCTCCAATTTAGACACAATTTGTTTCTGGTGGTCCAGGTCTACCATCCGAACACGCAACTCTTGATCAAGTTGAGCCATCCTGGCTTTCAAATTACTTTTCTCCTCCAAGAGAGCAGAAGCTGCAAGTTCCTCTTGAAGTTGGAGAATTTCCGCTTCTATTAGTGACTCTAGTTCCTTCAGTTCATTCATCTCTTTCTGTGACTCCTCTGGAGATTCCTGCAGTTGCTCTGCGAGAACCGCTAACCCCATTTCTAGTGTATCTAGGGACTGTGCAGAGCGAGAGAAAACATCATCAAGTTTGTAGCTGTACTGTCCTGTCAGGTCATCTACAATTGTCAGGATATGAGCTTCAGACACTAGGCTGTCACCCGACTAAACTCTCGTCTCGTCAGATATAACTGTCATCTGGTCACTAGACTCGCTACTAGTAACCACTTTAGTTTTGCTGGGTCTTGACATGGTAGCCTCACTCTCGGAGTTGCTAACTGTCATGGCACATACGCCACTTATACTGTTCGTATCATTATTAACCCTGACCTCTAGGGGCACCCATGAGTCAATCCCCACCTGGGACATTTTATTAATCATAGAAACCTGTGGAGACTGCACATCCACCTCTGGTACGTGTGGTACACCCTCTAGCCCCGCCACATTGTCTACAATGGAGTCTCCTAGCGGTGTTTCTTCAACATTTATCCACACTTTTATATCAGACACATGTTTACCAACATGGTTAGCTTTTTCCCCAATCACAGCCTGCAAAGGAAAAGCATGTCATTATTATCACATATTTCACATGACATCACATTTCCATTATGCATTTTGTCAAACATGGTACCATCACTTTGCACCTTATCTGCACCCTTGTTCTTAATGTGCAGCTCCTTCACATTATCATTTAAAGGGACAGGTACAGGTTCTGCAGGAGTTTTGTCACTCTCAGCAGAAATGTCTCCATTACTTAAAACCTCCAAGCATAAGGGGAAATTACGGCCCACCATTTCCTCATGTATGAGCGTATTTGTAACATCAGGTTCACAAGTCCCAGTTCTCACCGGAGACTCTCCTTCAGTAAGAACCACCTGAGAGTCCGTATTATTCACATAATTGTCCCGAACATGCAACACTATACCAGTCTCTGGGGCGGCCATCATGCTACCTCTTACCTGGGCTAGCATGGGATCTCTTACTTTCACCACCCCAAATCTACTTTGATCACCGGCTCTTTGGGCGACCCAGAAACCTTCTCCCCTGCAGGTTTCTGCGAGGGAGCAATCACAGCAGGCTTATCCGCCTGTTCAGACACAGTTTTTCCTCTGTGTGACTTATTACCTACCGGACCAGCAGGTATCAACTGCCGCCGGCTCACTGTCACTGGGTCTGCCACATACACTCACCTAAAGAATTATTAGGAACACCATACTAATACGGTGTTGGACCCACTTTTGCCTTCAGAACTGCCTTAATTCTACGTGGCATTGATTCAACAAGGTGCTGATAGCATTCTTTAGAAATGTTGGCCCATATTGATAGGATAGCATCTTGCAGTTGATGGAGATTTGAGGGATGCACATCCAGGGCACGAAGCTCCCGTTCCACCACATCCCAAAGATGCTCTATTGGGTTGAGATCTGGTGACTGTGGGGGCCATTTTAGTACAGTGAACTCATTGTCATGTTCAAGAAACCAATTTGAAATGATTTGAGCTTTGTGACATGGTGCATTATCCTGCTGGAAGTAGTCATCAGAGGATGGATACATGTTCTCATTCTGTTTACGCCAAATTCGGACTCTACCATTTGAATGTCTCAACAGAAATCGAGACTCATCAGACCAGGCAACATTTTTCCAGTCTTCAACAGTCCAATTTTGGTGAGCTCGTGCAAATTGTAGCCTCTTTTTCCTATTTGTAGTGGAGATGAGTGGTACCCGGTGGGGTCTTCTGCTATTGTAGCCCATCCGCCTCAAGGTTGTGCGTGTTGTGGCTTCACAAATGCTTTGCTGCATACCTCGGTTGTAATGAGTGGTTATTTCAGTCAATGTTGCTCTTCTATCAGCTTGAATCAGTCGGCACATTCTCCTCTGACCTCTAGCATCCACAAGGCATTTTTGCCCACAGGACTGCCGCATACTGGATGTTTTTCCCTTTTCACACCATTCTTTGTAAACCCTAGAAATGGTTGTGCGTGAAAATCCCAGTAACTGAGCAGATTGTGAAATACTCAGACCGGCCCGTCTGGCACCAACAACCATGCGACGCTCAAAATTGCTTAAATCACCTTTCTTTCCCATTCTGACATTCAGTTTGGAGTTCAGGAGATTGTCTTGACCAGGACCACACACCTAAATGCATTGAAGCAACTGCCATGTGATTGGTTGACTAGATAATTGCATTAATGAGAAATAGAACAGGTGTTCCTAATAATTCTTTAGGTGAGTGTAGTTAATAACAGGAACAGTCTTACCCTTTGTAATCAACCATTCTGGTAAAGCAGTGCCATTCTCTCCCGCGGACTCATCAAGGTTGTGGTTGCTCCTAGCAACAGCTTTACTGCACCTCCGCACTTCCTCTCTAGGACTCCGGACACAGTCGCAGGAAAGATATGCACTCCTGAGAACAGCACCGCTCTCCACCTCTTTGTCTTCCCGATGGTTGCCCTTGGCAACGGCACATATCTGCTGTTCATCGGATTCTCCAGGTACACAATTTGTAGCTTTTTCTCCTCTCCACAGCTGCCAAAATAACGGGAAGTCTTTGCCAAGCACAAACTCCACTTCCAGGGTCTCACATTTTAAGAGCTCCCACTGCACAGGGCCATAGTCTGTTATAAAGGTCAGAGACACGGTGACATCTGTCTCTGGCCCTCTCTCCAGAAAGTCCAGAATTTAAAGCAGGACCTGAGACACTTGTTGGCGGGAGTCTAGTTTCAACCAGCAGCGGGATCCCCCCGATCACCATCTCACAGGACTTTTTCCACGCGCTTCACCATTTGGCAGCCATTTTGACAGGTCAGTTTCTTATACTGTGGCCTTTAAATCCCTGCACACCTTGCACCTCAGAAAAAAAAAGTCCAGATTAACCAGCAGTTTTCCAGCAGCACCTGCTCCAGCTCCAGCGAACAAGCAGGTTACCGGCCCTTTAAATCACTGCCCAGCAACACAGCAATTCCTTGGCAACATTCATCAGCACCTGCTCTTTTCCGTCAGGTCGTTGCCCCTAGCAACCTGCTGTTGTTATTGCCCGCATCCTCCACCAATTGTAAGGGATCGCCTCTTATTCGGGGGTCATTCTCACAATGATCTTCATAACCACTGGGTTTCAGGTCCAAACAGTGCAATTTATTTTACTCTCTTCATACACAACATGTCATAAAACAAAAGCCTGCCCGTCTGGGCTCTACCTAAACATAATAAACATCGTATCCCTAACTCCGCTATACGATAGCGTTCCCACAGGGAACCAGGTGCGGCTTACCCCAGACATACAGTCCACCAGCCCTCAGGCTGTAACAAATGCAGTACCTTTGGAGGGGGTTGTGTTCTAGCAGTCCTCCTGACTCTGACCTTTCAATGCTTGTTCCCGGGTGTCGCTGAGTCCCCCAAAGTCCAGGCTATTGCATAGCCTCGTGGCCCCTCAGCCTTGCCTAGCTGATACCACACTGACAGAGCCTCACCAGGCCTCTGTCTGCACACTCTCCAGAGTGAGACACACCCAGGATCCAGTAGCAGGATTAAATAGGATCCCCGGACAAGAGCATGCCCTAAGTCCTGGACTGGAACCTGAGGAAACAACACCTCAATGTTCACATTGCCACAATATATATATATATATATACAGGGGCGTAGCTATAGGGGGTGCAGAGCTAGCAGTCGCTACCGGGCCCAGGAGCCTGAGGGGGCCCAAAGACCCTTGTGTCGTATGTGAAGACACTGGCATTATAGAAAGTGCATACTGGTCAATTTACACCTCTGGCTGGAGGGAAGGGGTTAGGTTAAGAATTTGGCATGAGGGGGTGCCCCTTCAATGTTTGCCTCAGGCAGCAGGAAGGCAATGTGCTCCCCTACCCCTTGCCAACAAGCAATGAGGGAAGGGGGGGCCCAAGCTGAACTCTTGCACCAGGGCCCATGAGCTTTTAGCTACGCCCCTGTATATATATATATATATATATATATATATATATATATATAGAATAAATAAATGACACCGCGGCACATCCGTTGGTGAAGAAAAAGTGGAATCCTTTATTCACCTATGCGACGTTTCGGTCCGCTTACTGGGATGGGACCATTCTCAAGCAATGCTTGAGAATGGTCCCAGTAAGTGGACCGAAACGTCACATAAGTGAATAAAGGATTCCACTTTTTCTTCACCAACGGATGTGCCGCGGTGTCATTTATTTATTCTACGTTATACACCTTGGTAAAGTGTTTTCATCGCTGGCACCCAAATACTGGCTACTAGGAGTGCTGCCCTGAACTTCCGCAACTATATATATATATATATATATATATATATATATATATACAGTTGTGTTCAAAATTATTCAACCCCCACTGAATTTGAGTGTTTTGGCCAGTTTGACATTGATTTTGATCATTTCAGTCATCTTGTTCACAATTAAATCAAAGAGGCACTTGTAAGTCAGACAAATATAACATAACATTTATAATGAAATAACCACAAATGTCTTTTCTGTGCTCACATCATTATCAGTTTTATTC
Organism: Bufo bufo; assembly: GCF_905171765.1. Taxonomy (NCBI): domain Eukaryota; kingdom Metazoa; phylum Chordata; class Amphibia; order Anura; family Bufonidae; genus Bufo; species Bufo bufo. The sequence continues at coordinate 464,560,237 of NC_053391.1, forward strand.
AACCCCCAGGTGACATTCAATCTTAGTATTTAGTACAACATCCTTTTCCAGTTATAACAGCTTTTAAACGTAAAGCATAGCTTGACACAAGTATATTGCAGCGATCTACGGGTATCTTCGACCATTCTTCATGGGCAAAAGGCTCCAGTTCAGTCACATTCTTAGGCTTGCGCGCTGCAACTGCTTTCTTTAAGTCCCACCAGGGGTTCTCAATCGGATTTAAGTCTGGTGACTGCGATGGCCACTTCAAAATGTTCCAGCCTTTAATCTGCAACCATGCTCTAGTGGACTTGGAGGTATGCTTGGGATCATTGTCCTGTTGAAAGGTCCAACGTCTCCCAAGCCTCAGGTTTGTGACGGACTGCATCACATTTTCATCCAATATCTCCTGGTACTGAAGAGAATTCATGGTACCTAGCACACGCTGAAGCTTCCCTGTAGCTGTAGAAGCAAAACAGCCCCAAAGCATGATTGACCCCCCACCATGCTTCACAGTAGGCAAGGTGTTCTTTTCTTCATAGGCCTTGTTCTTCCTCCTCCAAACATAGCGTTCATCCATGGGCCCAAACAGTTCTAATTTTGTTTCATCATACTGCAGTCGACTCTTCTTATTCTTTGGAGACAGCAAGGGGGTGCGCCTGGGAGTTCTGGCATGGAGGCAGTGTGCACCTTATTGTCTGAGCTGAAACTTCAGTACCCACATCTGACAAATCTTTTTTCAGTTCCTCAGCAGTCACACGGGGACTTTTCTCCACTTTGCGCTTCAGGTAGCGCACAGCAGTCGAAGTCAGCATCTTCTTTCTGCCACGACCAGGTAGCGTTTCAACAGTGCCCATTGCCTTGAATTTGCGAATGATGCTTCCTATGGTGTCTCTTGGTATGTTTAACATCTTTGCAATCTTCTTATAGCCATTGCCCTTCCTGTGAAGAGAAATCACCTCTTCTCTTGTCTTCCTGGACCATTCTCTTGACTTAACCATGTTTGTAAACACACCAGTAAATGTCTAGAAGGAGCTGAGTATCACAGTCCTTTTAAATCTGCCTAATTGGTGCTTATTATGCTTGATTACTGCTCCTTGACATCCACAGGTGTTTTCAATACCTGATCGAAAACACTTGAATGAACCTCTCTTCTTAAGAGTGGTAGTCTTTAAGGGGTTGAATAATTGTGTCAATGAAGAAATCACAAAAAAAACATTTAATACTGTATTACAAAAACAATTGATGTCATTTTAGTTGCATTTGGTTCTTTAAAAGGTCCTTGTAAGATTTCATTCTGAACACAATTACAAATGTTCACTAAATTCCCTAAAACCCTTTATAGCATTGGGGGTTGAATAATTTTGAACACAACTGTATATATATATATATATATATATATATATATAAAATTAAAATATGGCAGCACCAACCTGTACTGGAGATGGGTGCTAGCTCCAAGGGGAAAAGCTTACCCAAAATACAAAACTGTAAAGCAGAGCAACACTCCAAAATTGTGATAAAAAAGGATGTGTTTATTCACCCATAAGTGATACAACGTTTTGGCTCCAACATGAAGCCTTTCAACGCAACTTCAATCCCAGAACTCCCTTTTTATGCATAAATTTTCATACTCTATTGCCTGTGATATAATAGTTGTTCAGTCTCCTAAGTATGATTGTGATGGTATAAGGAGATCCCTCATTATGTTACGGGATCAGCAGGATTAATGCTACGTGGTAATGCTGGTGACTCGGCTCCTCCCACATGGTGTCCCCTGTAGATGTTTTAACGGCTGGTGCCTGACAGTACTTTCAGTTGGATACAGAGGATCTTATAAGTAACAGTGTGCCGATTGTATGATCAGTATGTTTTTGCTGCTGTCCAAATGGGGGTTCACATAGGTGATGATGCTGTATATTAGCTGCGTTGGACCTGTGTTTTACCTCTTCCAAGATGGCGGCTTTGGAGGAGCACTGATTACTGCGCAGGCATGTGTTTATGATGACGCTTCTACATGATGTTTGCATGACAAGCCTCTTGGCGCATGCGCGCTGAAGATTTGGGCACGCCATGCCCAACAATCGAGTCACATTGGGGATTTGTAAGTTGCCTTGTTATGTGCCTTTACCTACGCCCACCGCCATGTGGTTCTGCCATTCCCCATGTATAATGAATTTCAATTGCTTTTTTTAACTATTTATCTTTGGGAGCAATTTTTTATGCATCGCAAATACACAGTGATTTTGCACTAACCTTGCATGGACACCTATGATATTGTTTTACTGTATTGTACCATGGATCAATTACACACGTTTTATGATGAATTGTAATATTTTGATGTATTTATAATGTCATTCACGCTGGCATGGGTTAATGCCAACTTAATTTGTAAGCACTTTAATTTGATGATGTCACTTCCTTTCACTATATATATGTTCATTTTTCATTGTTCACATTGCTTGAGAAAGGCTTCATGTTGGAGCCGAAACGTTGCGTCACTTATGGGTGAAAAAACACATCCTTTTTTATCACAATTTTGTGTATATATATATATATATATATATATATATACATACACATATATACATGTATACACACATATATACAGGTATGTATATTTATAAAAATGTACTTTACAGGGGCTTTGGAGTTTATAAATTACTGCCATGGGATCAGACATGCTCCTACTAGTCACCCCGCTCTGAACTCTGACAGGAATAAGCTGTTTGTATAGACAAAACAAGCAGAGTCGGAGCAGGGAGCGCGCCAGTGGCAGGGGCAGACTGGACATGCACTGCTCTTAGGCAGATGAGGAAAAGCAGTGTATGTGCAGTTACACTACAGGCATTGACAAGCTTTCTCTAAAGCTCCTCCATGTCGCGTGCAGCCATGGACGAACTGTTTGCACGGCAGAGCGGGGCTCAGGGTACGTGGCTTACTATAAAAAGATCAGCAGACAGATTTTAAAAATATATATATATTTGGAAACTCATTTTTACCCTGCCTCTTATATAGTGACCAACACTAGTGTTGATCACGATTATTCGAATTTCGAATTTTTTATCGCGAATATAGGTACTTCGAAAATTCGCAAATATTTCGAATATAGTGATATATATTCGGAATTTCGAATATTCGATTTTTTTTTTAATCAGTACACATGATCCCTCCCTGCTTCTAGCTTGTGGGCCAATGAGAAGGCTGCAGTATATTTGACTTTAGGAGTAGTGTTGTTTGCGAATTTTCGTAATGCTAATTTTTATTGCGAATTTTTCAACTTACAACTATTAGACAAAGAAGATTTTAGCACTATATTAGCTAAATTGCTCTATATTAGTTTTTGTTTCGAATAGTCGCTATATTGCTATAACTTAGTTTTTTCGAATATTCGTAATATTCTAAAACAAGAATATATAGCAATATAGCGAATATTCGGAAAAAAAAACAAATATAGAGGAATTTAGCTAATATAGTGCTATAATCTTTTTTTTTTATAGTTGTAATTTTTTTCCAATCTGAACTTCAGATGAGAAAAAAATTACAACTATTAGACAAAGAAGATTATAGCACTATATTAGCTAAATTGCTCTATATTCGTTTTTTTTCGAATATTCGCTATATTGCTATATATTCTTGTTTTAGAATATTCCGAATATTCGAAAAAACGAAGTTATAGCAATTTAGCTAATATAGTGCTATAATCTTCTTTGTCTAAGGCTGGGTTCACACGGGCGTGACGGATTGGCTCAGGATGCGTTCAGGATGCGTTCAGTGAAACTCTCACTATTTTGCAAGCAAGTTCAGTCAGTTTTGTCTGCGATTGCGTTTAGTTGTTCAGTTTTTTCCGCGCGGGTGCAATGCGTTTTGATGCGTTTTTCACGCGCGTGATAAAAAACTGAAGGTTTACAAACAACATCTCTTAGCAACCATCAGTGAAAAACGCATCGCACCCGCACTTGCTTGCGGATGCAATGCGTTTTTCACGCAGCCCCATTCACTTCTATGGGGCCAGGGCTGCGTGAAAAACGCAGAATATAGAACATGCTGCGATTTTAAAGCATGGCAGAAGTGATGCGTGAAAAAAAACGCTCATGTACACAGACCCATTGAAATGAATGGTGCCGGATTCAGTGCGGGTGCAATACGTTCACCTACCGCATTGCACCCGCGCGGAAATCTCGCCCGTGTGAACTCAGCCTAATAGTTGTAAGTAGTGTTGAGCGAACTTCTGTTTTAAGTTCGGCGTCTAAAGTTTGGCTTCCGGTTAGCGGAGAATCCCGATATGGATTCCGAATTCCGTTGTGGTCCGTGGTAGCGGAATCAATAATGGCCGATTATTGATTCCGCTACCACGGACCACAACGGAATTCGGAATCCATATCGGGATCCTCCAATAACTGGAAGCCGAACTTTAGACGCCAAACTTAAAACAGAAGTTCGCTCAACACTAGTTGTAAGTTGAAAAATTTGCAATAAAAATTTGCATTACTAAAATTCGCATATTACCTTGCCGATTTTTCGAGTAAAAAAATCGTAGAATATAACGAATATTCGAATTTGCAAATATTCAACAAATATTCTACAAAATATTCGCGAAATATCGCGAATTCCAATATGACCCCTGCCGCTCATCACTAACCAACACCTTTAAGCATAAGCTGCTATTCTTAGACCTAGAATTTTTGTAGTCAGACAGCCTTTAGGCCCCTTTCACACGGGCGATGCGGAAAAATGTGCGGGTGCGTTGCGGGAACACCCGCGATTTTTCCGCACGAGTGCAAAACATTGTAATGATTTTTGCACTCGCGTGAGAAAAATCGTGCGTGTTTGGTACCCAAATCCGAACTTCTTCACAGAAGTTCGGGCTTGGGATCGGTGTTCTGTGGATTGTATTATTTTCCCTTATAACATGGTTATAAGGGAAAATAATAGCATTCTGAATACAGAATGCAAAGTAAAATAGGGCTGGAGGGGTTAAAAAAATAATAATAATAATTTAACTCACCTTAATCCACTTGCTCGCGTAGCCCGGCATCTCCTTGTGTCTCCTTTGTTGAAGGACCTGTGGTGAGCATTAATTATAGTTCAAGGACCTGTGATGACGTCACTCCAGTCATCACATGGTACGTCACATGATCTTTTACCATGGTGAATCACCATGGTAAAAGATCATGTGACGTACCATGTGATGACCGGAGTGACGTCACCACAGGTCCTTCAACAAAGGAGAGACAAGGAGATGCCGGGCTACGCGAGCAAGTGGATTAAGGTGAGTTAAATTATTTTTTATTTTTTTTAACCCCTCCAGTGCTATTTTACTTTGCATTCTGTATTCAGAATGCTATTATTTTCCCTTATAACCATGTTATAAGGGAAAATAATAATGATCGGGTCTCCATCCCGATCGTCTCCTAGCAACCGTGCGTAAAAAATCGCACCGCATCCGCACTTGCTTGCGGATGCTTGCGATTTTCACGCAACCCCATTCACTTCTATGGGGCCTGCGCTGCGTGAAAAACCGAACCGATGTTCCTGTCGATCAAAGCAGTGAGGGAGGATCTGTCCCAGAAAGAAATGGAGCTTGGGTGCAAGGGTGCAAAAGCAATGGTGAATCCGTCGTTACATGAAAGGCCTACTTTACATATTAGGAAAAATATAACTCTGGAATGATGCATCAGATCAACAAAAGAAACTCTTGATCATGTGAACTACAGTTATGTATCTATGCAAGCAGTTGGACAGGGAGGTGACAGATCCCTTTAAGTAACTGCATCTCAGTTACTCTATAAATAATAATTATGAATTAAAAAAAACTACTATTTTTCAATTACTTACTGCATCGGAGTAATGTGTGTCTCCTTGTGTTTGCCTGAGTTTCCTCCTGGTACTCTGGTTTCCTCCCACACCCTATATAAGCGACTAAAGTAAATGAAAAATGTAACTGTTAGTGAATTGATTCACTTACTGGGTGAATATGACATATATCATTTTATTAAAACAAATTCCCACTATGAAGTCATCTGGCATTAAAGGTAATCATGCCATAACATTTTGCCTGGAATCATTAGCAATCCTGATGACATGGGGTTTCCATTCTCGAAATAGAGATAGTATTTTATACTCCGGTTTTTCCACGCCTTTTTTCTTCACTTCACAGATCGATTGGGATTCCAAATCCCAATAGTCAAAACCCCACTAAGCACAGTTTTTGGCATGTCTAATTGAAATGCTGTTTGGGTTTTTCTACATCTGCATTGTAATAAAAAATACAGATTGAATACTTAAAATCAATGATTTGCTGTTAAGTTCATTTAAAGGAAAAAAAAAAAAAAAAAAGATCAGTCATTTTCTCAACAAACAGCCGGCTGAACATTTCCTTTTGGTTCTCTTTTGTTAGCATACACAATTTGGATTGTTATCAAGAAAATTTGCTTATTGTTTGGATGTATGGAAGACTGACAGAAACCTGGCATTGACAGACAGTATTAGAAGATTTAAAAAATAACAATTTTCAAAATGAGAATGCACTTTCTAATTTTCAGAGAGGGACTGAACACATACTGCCAACCAACATGGAAAAATAATGAAATCTGAAGTGTCACAAACTGAGTTTAGTATAGTTGAATAGCATAGAGGCTTCACTACATCCTTCTGAACACATATATATTCTACTATTAGTCTAGCTCTAGATGTAATACACTGTAAATAAAAAAGATGCCTTCTCTGCCTTATGAACTGTAACATAGAAAGACACAATTTTGTGCAATTTGGGCAGAATGAATCCCAGTAAATTCTCATTGTTTGAAAACAAAACTTTTTGGGGGAAAACAAAACAAATGTGTTGAGGGACGGTAAAATAAAACAAAGGTTTAATAAGGTAAATCGATTAAAAAAAATCAATCAAGAGGTGTGTGACCTAAAACACTATCTCTGGGTGGGCTAAGTCAGGGTCAAACAGCAAACTACAGTGTCCACTGGGACTATGTCAGTTACGTGCTTATAAAGCACTATCTGTCAGTATGTGGACACCATAGACAAACCAGACCCAAATGACAGAGGTCCAAACCACACGTGGTCAATGATCCTTGTGTGACCAGTTGTCACAGCCAGACAGTTGAGAAGCTCTGACAGGAGCCTTTCAGATCCTCCTCCTTGAATTTCTTTGTTTTGGTTTAGTTTCTCATCTCGTTAGTCTATCTCAGCTGTCATGCTGTTGGACTGATTGCTGCCCTTTAAGTTCCTCCCCAGAATGCAGTAGTGTGCGGCTTATACAACTTCCTGGAGTGTGTGCATGCATGCTGTTCCTTGTTCCCAGTCCACAGTCCCCAGTCGTCTGCAAGATAAGTTCTGTTTATGTATTTATGATTTTCTGTTTTCTGGATCCAGGTGACCCTGACTCCCTCCGTGTCTGTGTAGGGAGCCGGTGGTCGTGTCCCCTCACTATTGTAGGGTCTTCAGGTGTAAGATAGTCGAGGTACGTGGATATGCGCCCATCCACCTTTGGGGTGGTCGCATAGGCTGAGCAATAAGGGAGAGCGGCAGGTCTCTTGCAGGGGTCTCCCCTTTTGTTCCTTAGTTGTGGATCCAGTGAGTCATTGTTTATATTATTGTCTTGTTTCCTGTACACCATCCGTGACATTATAAGCCGCCAAAACCGTCTCAAGCATGGATCCAGTTTCACTTTTGGCTGAGCGCTTCCAGGGTCTTTCATTGGAGGTAGCTGATCTCCGTAAGACTTTTTCTTAGTTTCAAGTGATCGGTTCAGCTTGCGTTCATGGAGTTTGTTCTGAGCCTAAGATCTCGCTCCCGGATACGTTCTCCGGGGGTAGTGAGTATTTTGTGCGTTTTAGAGAGGCTTGCAAACTCCATTTTCGCCTTCTTCCCCATTCCTCTGGTGATGAAAAACGGAGGGTGGGGATCATTATATCGCTGCTCAGGGGTAACGCTCAATCCTGGGCCTTTTCGCTGCCGGAGGGGGCACAGCCCCTCCGTTCAGTGGATGAATTCTTTTTAGCCCTGGGTCAGATATATGATGATCCGGATCGTATTGCTCTGGCTGAGTCTAGACTACGTCTGTTATGCCAGGGTAAACAATCCGCAGAGATATACTGCTCAGAATTTCGGAGATGGGCAGCTGATACTGGTTGGAATGATGCTGCACTCCAAAGTCAATTTTGCCATGGTCTTTCAGAGAGATTGAAAGATGCATTTGCCTTTCATGAGAGACCTACCTCCTTGGATTCTGCTATGTCTCAGGCCGTTCATATTGACAGGCGTCTTAGAGAGAGAGGAGAGATCTCTCCTTCCTGTCATACTCAGTCCCGGGACAGTGCAGCGGTCTCTTTCTGTGCGCAGGGGTCTCAGTCGCTGTCAGCCCCTTCTGAGCAGGAGCCCATGCAGCTGGGGTTGATTGCCTCTGACGATAGAAGATTCAGCCCGCATGGGAGGGTTTGTTTTTGTTGTGGAGGTATAAATCATTTGGCAAATGTTTGTCCCTCTAGGAGATTCAGGCAGTTTTCTGGGAGTAATAAAGAAACTAAAAGGAAAAAATCTTTTAAAAATGTTCCGTCTGTTACTACTGGCAGGGTTGAGGAGGAAATTGAAGGTTTTCCGTTTGCTTGTAGTTCCCGTTTTGTCCTGCCTGCTAGGGTGGCGCTAGAGAGCAAAAGCCTTTTTTGTGAGATTTTTGTGGATAGTGGAGCAGCTGTCAATCTCATTGATAATCAATTTGCAATAACTCATGGTTTCCAGGTATGCACTTTGGGAAAGGATATTCCTGTTTTTGCTATTGATTCCGCTCCACTTTCTCAGAAATCATTAAAGGGCATAGTTCACAATATCCGTTTAATTGTCAGTGATGCTCATGTTGAGGATGTGTCATGTTTCGTCCTTAGCGGTTTGCCTACTCCTCTAGTGTTGGGGCTACCCTGGCTCACTAAACATAACCCCACCATTGATTGGCAAGCGAGGCAAATAAATGGTTGGAGTGACTTTTGCAGAGAGAATTGTCTCATGACATCTGTTTCTGAGGTTTCTACTAAGACTGTACCACCTTTCCTCTCTGAATTTTCAGATGTCTTCTCTGAGAGTGGAGTTCAGGATTTGCCCCCGCACAGGGAGTACGATTGCCCTATTAATCTCACCCCAGGCGCCAAGCTGCCTAAATCTCGTTTATACAATCTTTCCCAACCTGAGAGGGTCGCTATGCGTGCTTATATCTCTGAGAGTCTGAGAAAAGGACACATATGACCCTCGAAGTCACCTGTTGCCGTTGGTTTTTTCTTTGTTAAGAAAAAAGATGGTTCTTTAAGACCTTGTCTGGATTTCAGGGAGCTGAACAGTATCACTATTCGTGACCCTTATCCGCTTCCTCTGATCCCGGACCTGTTTAACCAGGTTGTTGGGGCTAAAGTCTTTTCCAAATTAGACCTAAGAGGGGCATACAACCTGGTCAGGGTCAGAGAAGGAGACGAATGGAAGACGGCTTTCAATACCCCTGAGGGCCATTTTGAGAATTTGGTTATGCCTTTTGGTTTGATGAATGCCCCAGCCGTTTTTCAGCATTTCGTGAACAGCATTTTTTATCATTTAATGGGAAAATTTGTATTAGTGTATTTGGATGACATTTTGATTTTTTCTCCTGATTTCAAGACTCATAAGGAACATTTACGTCAGGTCTTGCTCATCCTGCGGGAGAATAAATTATACGCGAAACTGGAAAAATGTGTGTTTGCGGTTCCAGAAATTCAATTTCTGGGGTTTCTTCTCTCCGCTTCTGGTTTTCGCATGGACCCCGAGAAGGTCCGCGCTGTGCTTGAGTGGGAGCTTCCTGAGAATCAGAAGGCGCTGATGCGTTTTTTGGGCTTTGCCAATTATTACAAGAAATTTATTTTGAATTCCTCTGTTGTTAAACCACTCACTGATATGACCAGAAAGGGGGTAGATTTTTCTTCCTGGTCGGTAGAGGCGCGTAAGGCTTTTTCTAATATCAAGGAGAGTTTTGCTTCCGCTCCCATCCTGGTACAACCTGATATTTCGTTACCCTTCATAGTTGAGGTTGATGCTTCTGAGGTAGTGGTGGGTGTGTTCTTGTCTCAGGGTTCCTCTCCTGCCAAATGGCAACCGTGTGCCTTTTTCTCAAAGAAACTCTCCTCCGCAGAGAGAAATTATGATGTGGGAGATAGGGAATTGTTGGCCATCAAGTTGGCTTTTGAAGAATGGCGCCATTGGCTAGAGGGAGCCAGACACCCTATTACTGTGTTTACTGACCATAAAAATCTGGCCTACTTGGAGTCAGCCAAGCGTCTGAACCCGAGACAGGCCAGATGGTCTTTGTTCTTTTCAAGGTTTAATTTTGTTGTCACGTTCCGCCCTGTGGTTAAGAATGTGAAGGCAGATGCCCTGTCACGTTGTTTTCCGGGAGGTGGGAATTTTGAAGACCCGGGTCCCATTTTGGCTGAAGGTGTGGTGGTCTCTGCTCTTTTTCCTGAATTGGAGGCAGAGGTGCAGGCAGCCCAGTCAGAGGCTCCTGATCTTTGTCCTCCTGGGAGGTTGTTTGTGCCTCTCGCTTTGAGACACAAGATTTTTAAGGAACACCACGATACGGTCCTTGCTGGGCACCTGGGGGCAAGAGCCACACTGGATCTCATCGCTCGGAGATTCTGGTGGCCTGCGCTTCGTAAGTCGGTTGAGGGTTTTGTGGCAGCTTGCGAGACTTGCGCTCGTGCCAAAGTCCCTCATTCACGGCCATCAGGTCCTCTCCTTCCCTTACCCATTCCTTCCCGTCCTTGGACACATCTGTCCATGGACTTCATAACGAACTTGCCTCGTTCCTCGGGGAAGACTGTGATTCTGGTGGTGGTGGACCGTTTTAGCAAAATGGTGCATTTCATCCCTTTTCCTGGTTTGCCCAAAGCTAAGACGCTGGCGCAGGCATTTATTGACCACATTGTCAAATTGCATGGTATTCCTTCAGACATAGTCTCTGATAGGGGCACGCAGTTTGTTTCCAGATTCTGGAAGGCTTTCTGTTCTCGCTTGGGGGTTCGGTTGTCATTCTCTTCTGCTTTCCACCCGCAGTCGAATGGCCAGACAGAGCGCGTCAATCAGAATCTGGAGACATATCTGCGCTGTTTTGTGGCGGAGAATCAGGAGGATTGGTGTTCTTTTTTGTCCCTTGCTGAGTTTGCTTTAAATAACCGTCGTCAGGAGTCCTCTGATAAGTCACCATTTTTTGGTGCATATGGGTTTCATCCGCAGTTTGGGACTTTCTCGGGAGAGGGGTCTTCTGGTTTACCTGATGAGGACAGATTCTCCTCGTCTTTGTCATCTATTTGGCAAAAGATTCAGGATAATCTAAAGAGCATGAGTGAGAGATATAAGCGTGTGGCAGATAAGAGACGTGTGCCTGGTCCGGACCTGAATGTTGGTGATCTGGTGTGGTTGTCTACCAAGAATATCAGATTGAAGGTTCCCTCCTGGAAGTTGGGTCCTAGGTTTATTGGGCCTTACAAGATCCTGTCTGTCATCAATCCTGTTGCCTACCGTCTTGATCTTCCTCAGACTTGGAAGATCCATAATGTTTTTCATAAGTCCTTATTGAAACCTTATGTTCAACCTATTGTGCCCTCGCCTTTGCCTCCTCCTCCGATTGTGGTTGATGGAAATCTTGAATTTCAGGTCTCTAGGATTGTGGATTCTCATCTTGTCCGAGGTTCCCTCCAGTACCTCGTTCATTGGGAGGGTTATGGTCCTGAGGAGAGGATGTGGGTCCCAGTGACGGACATTAAGGCCTCTCGTCTCATCAGGGCTTTCCATAGGTCCCATCCTGAGATGGTGGGCTCTGAGTGTCCGGAGTCCACTCGTAGAGGGAGGGGTACTGTCACAGCCAGACAGTTGAAAAGCTCTGACAGGAGCCTTTCAGATCCTCCTCCTTGAATTTCTTTGTTTTGGTTTAGTTTCTCATCTCGTTAGTCTATCTCAGCTGTCATGCTGTTGGACTGATTGCTGCCCTTTAAGTTCCTCCCCAGAATGCAGTAGTGTGCGGCTTATACAACTTCCTGGAGTGTGTGTGCATGCATGCTGTTCCTTGTTCCCAGTCCACATTCCCCAGTCATCTGCAAGATAAGTTCTGTTTATGTATTTATGATTTTCTGTTTTCTGGATCCAGGTGACCCTGACTCCCTCCGTGTCTGTGTAGGGAGCCGGTGGTCGTGTCCCCTCACTATTGTAGGGTCTTCAGGTGTAAGATAGTCGAGGTACGTGGATATGCGCCCATCCACCTTTGGGGTGGTCGCATAGGCTGAGCAATAAGGGAGAGCGGCAGGTCTCTTGCAGGGGTCTCCCCTTTTGTTCCTTAGTTGTGGATCCAGTGAGTCATTGTTTATATTATTGTCTTGTTTCCTGTACACCATCCGTGACACCAGTATGACCAACAGACCCCACTAGGGGCTATAATGGGTGGTTGGACTAATGACTTAGAGGTGAATACCCCAGTAGTATATGGAGCATCTAGGTGAAAAGTGGAAGTGCTATGGATGCAATGCCAAAGAACACGCAAGGCTGCAACTGGGGTGAACCCTCTAGGCTCAAGCAGAGTATCCAGCATGGGCTGTAATCAGCCCAGACCAGTTGAGCTGGATATCAAGTAGTCTAACAAGGGACGGCTGTGCACATTGCCATCCACCGCAGACCCTAACAGTGGTGCAGTACTCCGTCCAGTGGGAAGACCGTCTGATGTGGCTCATATGCAGCCAACCATCAGCTCCACCGGCGGAGGCTAACAGTAATGCGGCTCGACACGTTTCTGTGCACAATTACTGTGCACTTCCTTAGGAGCTACAGTACACTTGGCACCAGAAGCCTGCCTAAGCCGTGCACCTCTAGTCTGAGGGATGGCGTGTTAACAAACATAAAGCCCCAGCACTGTGATGTTGTGAACTAGACATTGCTTCCTTCTCATTGACCCACAAGCAAGAAGCAGAGAGGAATTATGTGTTCAGATGGAAAAAAAAATGCTGAATATTCGATATAACGAATATATAGCACTAAATGCTAAATATTCGCGAATTCTCGAAGTGGCGATATTCGCTATAAAAATTTGCTATTCGAATATTCATGCTCAACACTAATGACTTTTGGTGGTGCCATTCTAAGTGTTTCCCAATAGTTTCAGATTCAGTAGTATTCTTATTTTTTGGGTAAGTCATAACAAATTTGATGAGTTTGGAAGTGCTTCTCCACATATATAATGATCAGGCTTGTAAATATTTTCAAGGTGTCCACTTTTATAAAATGAAGGGCTGCTCAGATATTGAAGGGAGTCTTTCAGCATTTAACACTACACTTCTGAAAGTCATGCTTTCTCTAATGCTGCAACCTTTACCAGGTTTCTGGCCTTGGCTATAGACAAGACATTGGGGGTCATTTACTAAGCTGAATTACATCTAAATTAGGCATATTTCAGGCATAGATGGTGGAGCAATGGTCAGTTGTGCTGCTATCTGCGACTTCTCCCCACACACGCCAGGTAGAAAATTGTGTGCATGGTGTGGGTAGAGAAAGGGATGGGCCAGTGGCGTCTGTTTTTTTTAGGTGTAGAAAATGGTCTAAATGTGAGAGAGCTCGGAAGTCTTACATTTAAAACTGGTGCTGGATGCGCAGAAGTTATGGAGAGGCCGGCAGATCATCATAACTTCGGCGGAACCACCGCCATCTTAGGGATTTATTAAGACTGGTTTCCAAAATGTGCCCCATAATTTCCACTGTCGACAGGGCCAAAACTAGTCCTCTCCCTGAAGCTTTCACAGATGCACCAGCGACAAGGATTGCTCTGGCCCTGTACCCATTGGAAGTGATGTGCTGTCCATAGCCCAGACCAGAAAACAGGTAAAGGTCAAGACTAGAGATGAGTGAATCGAATCAGACGAAGTGGAATTCGATCCGAATTTCAGGAAAAATTAGATTTGCAACAAATGCAAATTTCTGCCCTCTTCGTACTAATGAATCACAATTTTTCTTAAAATGGCGGCTACATGTGTGAGGACATGGGGCAAGGGACTCTGGTAAGGCAGGCTGACCCATAATGCCATGCATGCAGCAAATTAGCAGCCAGCCAGCCCTGTGATGTCACAGCCCTATAAATACGGTGGCCATCTTAGAGTTAGACATTTTACAGCGTTCTGAGTGCAGGGACAGATGTGAGAAGGCTTTAGGGACAGCAATAGTAAAATCCTCATTGTGAAAAAAAATGAAAAAGCAATTTATACATGCTGGGAAAGGATAGGGAAGAATCATTTTATAGCATCTTAGTGCAGGGAGAGACGTCCGAAGGCACTAGAGACAGTGCCAGAAAAGCGATTTACAAGTGCAAGGAAAGCATAGGGAGGAATCATTTTACAGCATCTTAGTGCAGGGAGAGACATCTGAAGTCGCTAGGGACAGTGCTAGAAAAACCTTGTGAAAAAAAAGCGATTGTACAAGTCCAGGGAAACAATATTTGGGGATCCAAATAGCCATTATGCAGCTCTGGTATTCAAGCAATTTGTTCTTGTTATTGGGGTGCAAGTGCTATGTTGAAAAGCCTTTAGTACCTTATATCTGGGGAAAAAGAATATATACGCATTTCACTTCTGCAGTTATTTGTTTTGAAAGAGTTTAGTGGCCTATTTCAGTACAAATCGAAAAATATATAGGCATTTCACTTCTGCAGTTATATGTGGTGAAAACGTTCAGTGTCCTATTTTAGTACAAAGAGGAAAAAAATATACACATTTTCCTTCTGCAGTTATCTGTGGTGAAAGCGTTCAGTGTCCTATTTCAGTACAAAAAAGAAAAAAATATACGCACTTCACTGTTGCATTTACTTGTGGTGTAAGAGTTTAGTGGCCTATTTCAGTACAAAAAGGAAAAATATATATGCATTTCACTTCTGAAGTTATATGTGGTGAAAGTGTTCAGTGTACTATTTAAGTACAAAAAGAAAAATATACGGTATCCTCTGTTCAGTTCTGCAGTTATATGTGTTGAAAGAGTTTATTGGCCTATTTCAGTACCGAAAGAAAAATATATACGTACTTCACTGGTGCAATTATTTGTGGCAAAAGCGTTTAGTGGCCTATTTCAGTACAGAAAGAAAAAAATATACGCACTTCACTGGTGCACTTATTTATGGCTGTTCTGTCTTCATATTGTCACGAGGGTGTCAGGAGCCACGTCTGACTCCGTTATACCCGGGGTCAGGAAGTCGCAGCGGGTGGCTGCGTGCTCTATGTCTAAAGATAGTGCTGTTTCGTAATGGTAGCTTTCTGGGTTTGCCTTGCAATCCTTTTTGGCTCACTCAGGGATCCGTAGCTTCTCCTCCTCAGCTGTTTCTTGTCCAGCAATTCCAACCTCCTTATATTCCCATCTCCCACTTCTCTGGTTGCCAGATATAGAGCTTCCTGACTGGACTTCTATACTGACCCACTGGAGCTGTGTAGCTGTGATCCCTGGTTGTTGTTCCAGAGTGTTACCCTCCGGATCCCTGTTGGGCCTTGGTGGTCTGCTGTTGTCGCCCACCTGGGATTATATGTTTGTCTGTATTGTCTGTCCTCTCCTTGGTGTTTTCCTCTTAGTGTCAGTGGTGCGGACTAGTGATCCCACCGCCCCATTCACTACACAGGGCTCATCTTAGGGAAAGCCAGGGTTTAGGCACGTGATCGGCGTACGGGTGAGGAACCCGTCTAGGGACGTCAGGGCAGTCAGGTGCCAGCCGCAAGGTGAGTCAGGGGTCACCACCTTTCCCTCTCCCTTGGACAGGGCCTTCCCATTTTCCTCCCTTTGCGTGACGCCGGTCATTACACATACACATTCACACAGCGTGCAGTCTGACATTCAGCAGAAACCATTCCCGTCTTCCAAATAAGAGGACTGTTTTATGTAGTCTAACTTGTTAATTGGCAAAACAGGATTATTGATGTGTGATCAATTGATTGGTAAAACAGATATAGTTGCACAAAGATTGTGGAGTTCAAAAAGGAGAGCTGCAAGGAACAGCTCTGCTGATGTCCTGTAAAATGAAGACTGGGATTCTGTTTCCCAGAATGCCTTGCACTACCCACAATGCCTAGCACCTCCCACAAAGCAAAATCCTTATTAACAAGAAAATATGGTGCAATACATTTTTACCACTGCTAGATGGTGCTTTTACCTAACTAATAGCTACAGAATACAGCAGATGTGATCTGTAATGATACCGAAATGAATCTCCCAATGCTGGGACAGAACAATAGCAAAAGCGTTTATTGGCCTACTTCAGTACAAAAAGAAAAATACATTCTCAGTTCACAGTTCACGTCGGAGGTTATATGTGTTAAAAGCATTTAGTGGCCTATTTCAGTACAAAAATAATAATATATTCTCAGTTCACGTCGGCGGTTATATGAGTTGAAAGCATTTAGTAGACTATTTTAGTACAAAAATAAAAATATATTATTAGTTCACGTCGGCGGTTTTATGTGTTGAAAGCATGGCTGGGAGTCAGCAGGGTGGCAGCAGTGGGAGGTTGGGAGCCAAATGTGTCCGGGGTAGACCACCTGCTTCGAAGCAGCCTACCTGCCTAGGAAATAGTGGTGCAGGGGTTAACGGAAGCAGCGGCAGTAGCAGTTAGTCAGTGCGGACTGTTGGTGGGAAAAATCACCTACGCAGCGGTGTGTCAGTTTTTTGTTAAGTCGCCGGAGGAGGTTAACATGGCCATATGTAGAATATGTGGGCAGAAGGTGAAGAGTGGCCAGGGTGCCAATGTTGGCACCACAGCCCTGTGTCAACATATGCAGTGTGACCATATGTAGTATACTGATGCTGCTGCTGCTACTGCCATCTCCACACTATGTCACATTGCCACTCTATGGTCTGCTCCTGATGCTGCTGCTGCTACTGCCATCTCCACAATATGTCAACTTGCCACTCTGTGGTATCCTCCTGATGCTGCTGCTGCTGCTACTGCCACCTCCACAATATTGTCACCTTGCCACTCTGTGGTATCCTGATGCTGCTACTGCCATCTCCACACTATGTCATCTTGCCACTCTGTGGTATCCTCCTCCTGCTGCTGCTACTGCCATCTCCACAATATGTCAACTTTCCACTCTGTAGTATCTTCCTGATGCTCCTGCTGTCGCCACCTCCAGACTTGGTCATTATGCCACTCTGTGGTCTCCTCCTGATGCTGCTGCTGCCACGACCTCCACATTCTGTCATTGGGCCACTCTGAAGTCTCCTCATGCTGCCGCCAACTCCAGACTGTGTTATTGTGCCACTCGGTGGACCTTCTCCTGATGCTGCTGCTGCCACCTCTACGTTCTGTCACTGAGCCACTCTGTGTTCTCCTTATGCTGCCGCCAACTCCAGACTGTGTCATTGTGCCACTCGGTGGCCTCCTCCTGATGCTGCTGCTGCCGCCACTTCCACACTCTGTCATTGGGCCACTCTGTGGTCTCCTCATGCTGCTGCCAACTCCAGATTCTGTCATTGTGCCACTCGGTAACCTCCTTATACTGCTGCCAACTCCAGACTTGTTCATTGTACCACTCGGTGACCTCCTCATACTGCTGCCAACTCCAGACTAGGTCATTGTGCCGCTCTGTTGCTTCCTGATGCTGCTTCCACCTCCACAATCTTTCATCATTGTGCCACTCTGTGGCCTCCTGATGCTGCTGCCACCTCCAGACTCTTTCATTGGGCCACTCTATGGTCTCCTCATGCTGCTTCCACCTCACCACTATGTCATAGGTCCACTCTGTGGACTTCTCATGCTGTTTCCACCCTCCCCACTTCATAACTGGGCCACTATTTTGCCTTTCGGCCTGGCTGACATGATTTATTTGACCTTTCTTCTGATTTGTCAGAAGGAAGGAAAATTGAGATGCACAACTGATCCTGTCTGTATAGTAGCTGTAATGCCTGTATGGTCCCATCATATTTGGCTTATGATTTGGTAGCCAAAAGCAGGCATGCATACAAAACACAGAAGACATGCAAATATTCCATTCACGTGTCATCTCTGTTTTAGATCCACTCCTGTTTTTTTTTGGGCATTAGCAATACTGATGGACTATTGAGCAAATGCTGACCGAGTAAAGGTGTATGCTCCACAGACAGGATCTGTTTTTTGTGGGTTATTGTTCTGACGGATCAGAGACAGTGCAAATTAATCAGTGACATCAACACAAACTTACTGCTGACACCCTCTCCACTCTGTCCGGGGGGCTCTACTTGCATAAGCGTTTAATAGAACAGGTTCTGTAGACATCTATGTGGAATCAGCTGACGAGGGTGTAAAAAGAAGTGCGCTTCTTCTTGGCGCTAACATCGACCTGTAAGGCTAAGTTCATACTTGAGTTGTTTGGTCAGTTTTGGCCCCGTGACTGCCCTAATAAGTGAAGTGTGCAGTTATTCTAAGAGAGACACCTGTCATCTGCATGTCATACGGACTCACAGTATTATTTCACTACCAAAGCAGACTCCCTATGCATGTTACTACAAGGCACAATGTTCTACACCACTATAAAGGCTCTCAGCAGCCTGGAAATAGCAGTTTTTAACGAAATTCGACGCAAATTCCATCGGATTGAACCAAATTTTTCCAGAAAAATTTGGCGATCCAGCGAATCGAATTTTTTTTAAATTTGCTCATCTCTAGTGGTGACGTACAGTAGGAGGAAGCAGGGTTTTCAGAAGAGTAGTGTCATGTGACTGAGTTCTCAAATTGCCAATCAAGCATCTTTGCGCAATACATATATTGCAAATTTCCTTCTTAAAGAGGACCTGTTATGAATCCTTTTTATTGTGATAATAGGTGTAGCAGTAATAAAGCTGGATACACAGTATTTAGTAGCATTATTAACATACCAATCTGACAACTGAAATCCTAATGTACTACACATTTTAAAAGTGGGCTGTGCATGAAAGACTTACTACAAAATCAGTCAATAATTACAAACTGTGAGTCTCTTGCTTTATAGATTTGTAATGCAATTTCAAATGCTTTCTTGAAATATTGCAGTCATTTACTGGATAATGATGGATTAAACAACTCCACTGTGCATTACTTGTCATAATGGGCATTCATCATAATCTTTACATCAATATTATCTATGCTGTCTACCTTTTCCCCATTCCCTGCCTTAGATAATAAAATGTTAACCTATATTACCTTGGGAAACAATAGTGATAGCATGGGAAATGAAAGGCAAATACCAGGTACATTGAAAGAATGGTAAATGGTAATTAAAACCTATTTAATAAAAATGATAATATCAATCAGATATCAAATATTTCAGCCAAGTGAAAATTTGTGGTTAATCGAGTCCAATCACATCAAGTTCAAATCAATATTGTAAATAATTTAAGTAAACATATTAGAACAACTTATACACTCACCTAAAGAATTATTAGGAACACCTGTTCTATTTCTCATTAATGCAATTATCTAGTCAACCAATCACATGGCAGTTTCTTCAATACATTTAGGGGTGTGGTCCTGGTCAAGACAATCTCCTGAACTCCAAACTGAATGTCAGAATGGGAAAGAAAGGTGATTTAAGCAATTTTGAGCGTGGCATGGTTGTTGGTGCCAGACGGGCCGGTATGAGTATTTCACAATCTGCTCAGTTACTGGGATTTTCACGCACAACCATTTCTAGGGTTTACAAAGAATGGTGTGAAAAGGGAAAAACATCCAGTATGCGGCAGTCCTGTGGGCAAAAATGCCTTGTGGATGCTAGAGGTCAGAGGAGAATCGGCCGACTGATTCAAGCTGATAGAAGAGCAACGTTGACTGAAATAACCACTCGTTACAACCAAGGTATGCAGCAAAGCATTTGTGAAGCCACAACACGCACAACCTTGAGGCGGATGGGCTACAACAGCAGAGGACCCCACCGGGTACCACTCATCTCCAATACAAATAGGAAAAAGAGGCTACAATTTGCACGAGCTCACCAAAATTGGACTGTTGAAGACTGGAAAAATGTTGCCTGGTTTGATGAGTCTCAATTTCTGTTGAGACATTCAAATGGTAGAGTCCGAATTTGGCGTAAACAGAATGAGAACATGTATCCATCCTCTGATGGCTACTTCCAGCAGGATAATGCACCATGTCACAAAGCTTGAATCATTTCAAATTGGTTTCTTGAACATGACAATGAGTTCACTGTACTAAAATGGCCCCCACAGTCACCAGATCTCAACCCAATAGAGCATCTTTGGGATGTGATGGAACGGGAGCTTCGTGCCCTGGATGTGCATCCCTCAAATCTCCATCAACTGCCAGATGCTATCCTATCAATATGGGCCAACATTTCTAAAGAATGCTATCAGCACCTTGTTGAATCAATGCCACATAGAATTAAGGCAGTTCTGAAGGCAAAAGTGGGTCCAACACCGTATTAGTATGGTTTTCCTAATAATTCTTTAGGTGAGTGTATAATGTATATAACATCTTCAGTTGTAAAACAATACTGTCACGTTAGGTGGGGAACGGTGCAGACCTGACCACCACCTACAAAACTGTCCCTACATGTTTGGTCAATCCGCCCTAAGCGACGGCCCCTTACTGGGCGATGGTCCTTTACCTAAGTGCACAGGACCTACTTAGGGTTTAAAAAAGGGGAAATCAGACATACTGAGCCAAAACCACAGAAGGAACAAACTCAGATAAATACACCAATTAGGCTCAAAACCAGGAGGAAATGTCAAATCCAAAATCATCAGTTAGAGGTGAAGTCACTAAAAGATAGAAGGCCAGAAATCCAGGAATCCACATGCAACAAAAACTACTGTAAGAATGTGAGACAATCAGACCAATCACAGGCAACTGTGGTCAGCGGTTTCATGCTTAAATATCCCACGACAGGAAAAACATGAAGCAGGCATCGAGACCGATTAGCCCAGCGTCCATGCTCCCTGAAAGGTCAATGAGTCCCACTGTCAGCTGAGTTGGTTGCCATGGTAATGGAGTGACACTGGTAGCGAGGCATTAGTTATGGTTGACCAGAACTTTTAGGATGCTCCCATTATTTAACCTGCTTTCTTATTTAGAAGAAATACCTTGCTAATATCAAATGGTTCAGTGCTATTAATGCCAGTGATGGAAACACAACCTTAGGCCTCATGCACACGGCCGTTGTTTTGGTCCGCATTCGAGCCACAGTTTTTGGGCTTGGATGCGGACCCTTTCACTTCAATGAAGCTGCAAAAGATGCGGACAGCACTCCGTGTGCTCTCCGCATCCGTTGCTCCGTTCCGTTGGCCGCAAAAAATATATAACATGTCCTATTCTTGTCCGCAAAATATGGTTTGCGGACCCATTGAAGTCATAAAATGCGGATGCACAATGGAAGCCATCCGTATGTCATCCGCATTTGCATTTTTTGCGGATCCGTTGTCTGTCAACCTGTGTCAAAGGTCCTTCAAGCTTTGAACAAAAATAAATAAATAATTGTACAGGAAGTTCAAAGGCAGTTAGCCAAGAGTTTGGATTTGAGAGGAGATATTGGAACCACTTACAAAATAATGCCCCTCTGGGATTTGGATAAACTTATAAGCCTCGTCCAGGAATGACCAGGGCTGTGGGACACGAGGAGCAGTCTGTACCACGACCGGATAAAAAAAAATGCCTCCTGGGAAGAAGTGGCAAGACCCTTGAGGCGTTCAGAGTGTGACCGAGCCAACAGCAGAGGTCGTGCTGATTTAAGTTAGTGCAAGCAATGTTGTTTTGTGTACTGGCCCTGTGTTGTCCTTAATGATTGTTCTACTAGTTCCATGAGGTCATATTCATGACCCTTTTGTGGACAGCCTTAAATCTGGTGTGGAAAAGTAAACTTGAAAAAGTATGGAAGGAATAGCTCACTCTTGTGCGAATAAGGACCAGGTGCTCTAGACCAGAAAAACTGTATCACCCATACAGACAAGTATAGAAAATAGATAAATGAATAGGACTGGCACTCTGTATGTGTGGCAATATGGAATGAATACAATACGTAATATGATAAAAGTGATCACAATTTAATCAAAACAAAATACAATAAAATACACAATAAAATAGAAGCATATATAAACACTTAAAATTGACAGCACTGGCATATAATAATTTCTTTGTGAATTTAAGATGTACAGTTCATGTGCACGACCAAACTCATGGGTAAAGTAGTTATCTTATTGATCACAAAGTTATACAAAGTGCAAAAAGGGGGAAAGTCTGATGATTATGCAGCCTGTGAAAAAATTGTGCCAAAATCTGCACAAAAGTATTGTCTCCTGAATAGCGATGGGTTGCAATCACTATAATGAAGTACTCCAAAGTAAGAAGGTAGCAGATCTTACTTTAAGCTAGCTGGAGTAAAAGGACTTTTATTGTATTTTGTTTTGATTAAATTGTGATCACTTTTATCATATTACGTATTGTATTCATTCCATATTGCCACACATACAGAGTGCCAGTCCTATTCATTTATCTATTTTCTATACTTGTCTGTATGGGTGATACAGTTTTTCTGGTCTAGAGTACCTGGTCCTTATTCGCACAAGAGTGAGCTATTCCTTCCATACTTTTTCAAGTTTACTTTTCCTCACCCTATTTGGAATTTAGCTCCTCCGGTTGCAAATATGGATGTGTGGAATCATATGGAACATAAAATTAAGAAAGTTGATACATTTATGTTTGATGCCCCTGAAGGAACTGACCCATCAACAAATAGAGCAAAATCCACAGCTGAGGTATTTAGAGAATTAGAGACCCTATTATTAAAACAATTAAGACAATACTGGGAAATTAAATCTTTGAAACAATATTTAAATCAAAATACAATACCAAAAGGTCTACAATTATTTAAAATACCAGCCCAAGATTTATGGAGCGAGGAATTTAATCAAGAGTGGGACAAATTTTTAGATACTCAATCACGGGGGTTAATTGAATTAATAATAAAACGCAGGACTCAAATCTTAGCCACAATAGGTGAAAAAATTATTCAAATTAAAGCGGATATGGAACTTCTAGTGAAAGATGAAACATATAACAATTGGCAAGAAAGAATCTGCAGAAGTTTAGATAAAACTGAACAAGATATTATTTTCAAAAAAAGTAAAAAATTAAGAAAGTTTGATATACAAGAAAGCAAATCAAAACCAAATGAAACAGTATTAGACATTCAAAACACTGTAGAAATAATCCCCAATGAAAAACAAAGGTACAATATACCAGTGAGAAACAGATTTGAAAATTTTACAGAGCAAGTTTTTTTAGATCGGACGCCACCCCATCACTCTACACGACCGAAACACAGGAGATCACTATCCCCACTATCCCCAATTCACAAACAAACTCCCCCCCCAAAACACCCTTACAATCTGAGATATCACAATTCACATATAGAGAATCACCAACAAGGACACCCACGAGCACCGAGATACAGAGAACAACAGTTCACAACACCGACACATCAGCAGCATTATTCCAACCAAAGAGATCAAAGAAAACACGTAGAGGACGAAAAAAGACACAAAAACTACAGAAAAGATTATTAGAAAAAGATAATATTATCAATCTAAGTGATGTAGTTTTAACTCAAGCACAAATATCACTCCTAAACAAAGGACTCAAATTCGCCCCATCCGCGAATTTGAACAAATTTGACACATATATTGGTATACAAAAATTTATTAAAAATATGTGCCTAAAAAAATATTTTTTAAAAAACCCATTGGTCCCACAAACATGTACAATTGAAAAATTCCAACATACTTCACTTAGAAATAAATCTAAAAAATTTCCCAGAAATGAGATAGGCCCAGAGATGGCAGGTTTCCAAAAATGTGTTGAAATGGATTTGAGAAAATTGAAAGAAAAACAAACACATTATAGTAATTTATCAAAAAAAGAAACATTAGCAATAAGAGAACTACAGGATAGTGAAGAAATTACAATACGCCACGCCGATAAGGGGGGCGCGATAGTAATTTTAAACACTCAAGATTATAACAAAGAGTGTCTAAGACACTTATCCGATGTAGAAACCTATAAGATATTAAAAGGGGATCCAACTGTCCCTTTTAAAGAAAAATTACTTAAATACAGTACCAAAGGATTAGATCTAGAAATCCTCAGTAAAACAGAATTTAATTTTATTATGGGAACACCTGGTAGATTACCAGTGTTATATTGCCTACCTAAGGTACATAAAGATGCAGCCTGCCCACCAGGCCGTCCCATAATATCTGGCATAGGATCTTTAACCGCGAATCTATCTAAATACATAGATTCGTGGTTACAACCAATAGTCAAAAAAACAAAATCGTATCTCAAGGATACTACAGAGATTATTGAAGTTCTAGAAAAATTAAAAGTAGAAGATAATTGGATCCTAGCAACTCTAGATATTAAATCACTATATACAGTGATCAATCACAACCAAGGGCTCCATGCTCTTAAAGTTCAATTAGGGAAAGAAAATTTAAAACCGGAACAGTCAGAATTTATCGCAGAAGGTGTTAAACATATATTGGAACACAATTTTTTCTTTTTTAAGGACAATTATTACCTCCAGATCACGGGGACCGCCATGGGCACCAGGTTTGCCCCCAGTTATGCTAATTTGTTTTTGGCCCATTGGGAAGAAACATTCATCGATCCCAACATAGGGGGCAACCTGGTGCTCTGGCGCAGATATATTGATGACGTCATCCTGATCTGGAGAGGTAATGAGACTAGTTTATGTTCCTTCATCTCTGAGATAAATAAAAATGACTATAATCTAACTTTTACAGCAAACATGAACCAGCTAGAAACGGAATTCCTTGATCTAAATATAACGAGAAATGAAGATAGATATATATGTCGTACTTTCCAGAAAAAAACAGCCAAGAATGGGTATATATTATATTCGAGCTGCCATTTGCCTCATTGGTTGATGAATGTACCTTTTGGACAGTTTCGGCGCTTGAAAATAAACTGTACAGAAGACTCTCAATATCAAAAAGAAGCTGAATTGTTGAAGGATAAATTCATAGATAAGAGATACCCTACACATATCCTAGAAACAGCATTACAGAAGGCAAACAAAATACCGAGAGAAACCTTTTTTAGAAAAGACCCCAAAAACCCAGACAACTGTAGAATGAACAAAATTACGGACAACGAAACGGACTTTAGGATTGTATTACCATTTTCCACTCAATATAAAAAAATTGACCGTATTATTAATAAATACTGGCATTTATTAACACAGGACAAAATAATTGGTTCACTTTTACCATTAAAACCCAAAATCACATATACACGAGCACAAAATTTAAGTTTAAAAATTGCACCCTCAATTAAATACAATCCGAAAAAAACTGCTTTAACTGGGAATTGGATGAGTCTCAAAGGATTCTACAGATGCGGGAAATGTCAAGGATGCAAAATAACGAAATTTGCAAGAAAAACCACTGACATAAACTCATCACAAAATACCTTCTCTTTGACGGTAAAAAGCTTTCTCACTTGCAATTCCTCCAGTGTAGTCTATCTTATCCAATGTCCGTGTAGAAAACAATACATTGGTAGGACAAAGCGTTGCCTAAAAACAAGGATAAGTGAACATCTGCGTAATATCAGAAATGGATACATAAAACATTCACTATCCAAACATTTTAAAGAGGTCCATAATAAAGACCCAACAGGCATGTTTTTTATGGCACTACAAAAGATTGACACACACTGGCGGGGAGGCAAGCATGTAGAGAGGATGTCTAGGGCTGAATCACGATTGATATTTGATTTTGGGAGCCTTATCCCAATGGGTTTGAATGCCGACCTAGAAATTTTCGGCTTTCTATAGATATGGGTTGTGTGTCCGTTTTCTGACGGTGAGCCTCATGTCAGGCTGTTTAGCAGCACTGAGCCTCTCCCTCCGAGCCGGACACACATCCCCTTGTCATCTCAAATCACTTTTCAACTCTTTTCAAAAACATCTGAATATCGAAATTCTTCAAAGTAGTGGATCGTTGGAATTAATTAAGACACCAAACAATATGTATCATTATTATATGTTTTTATTCTTTTTATACATATATATTTTAATTATCTATATATATTTATATATTTATTGATTTTATCTAGTTGTATATATGTTGTCTGATGAAATGATTAATTGTTGATTAATTTTTTTCTATGCATATATTTTAGGGTTGTTATTTATCTAAAATAATCATTGCAGCATCCATTTATTTATTATTATATTTATATATTGTGTCTCATAAACAAATATTCAACTAAGTCTCCATTATATAATGTTGCAAAATATATTGCATTGAAACCGCAGCACTTATGAGAAATGTAACAATGAACAAAAAACTGGAACTGGGAATCCGAACCACTTTTTGGGTTTCTCTATGTGGCCTATATAAAGCCAATCCAAACTTTGGGAGATCAGCTGCCACTGAGGAAGGGGAAGAGGTCCCCGAAACGCGTCTGGCGCAACCAGCTGATATTCTCCCATTATAACCAAGGCCTTCTCCATATGCACAGATGAGAAAATAATCTGTGAATAATTTGCTGCAATAACTGGAGCGCTCCAGTGAAAAAACTCCCTTAGGACCTGCCGAGCACAGCTCTTGTCATCTGACTGCCGCATACTAGGTCTCGCGATACCTTGCCGGAGCTCCAGATCGGAGGTACGTCACGGATCACGTGAGACGCAGCGCACTCCGCGACACAGACGGCCAAACCAGCAGCACGCTACAGACCGCATTGCTCCGGCGTCTACCTCCAAGTGCGGGGACCTTTCGCACTATACATGTGAGTGACTTTGTCCTTTTACTCCAGCTAGCTTAAAGTAAGATCTGCTACCTTCTTACTTTGGAGTACTTCATTATAGTGATTGCAACCCATCGCTATTCAGGAGACAATACTTTTGTGCAGATTTTGGCACAATTTTTTCACAGGCTGCATAATCATCAGACTTTCCCCCCTTTTTGCACTTTGTATAACTTTGTGATCAATAAGATAACTACTTTACCCATGAGTTTGGTCGTGCACATGAACTGTACATCTTAAATTCACAAAGAACTTATTATATGCCAGTGCTGTCAATTTTAAGTGTTTATATATGCTTCTATTTTATTGTGTATTTTATTGTATTTTGTTTTGATTAAATTGTGATCACTTTTATCATATTACGTATTGTATTCATTCCATATTGCCACACATACAGAGTGCCAGTCCTATTCATTTATCTATTTTAAATCTGGTGTGGCCTGTGCATGTGTTGTCATAGATTTTGTGCTCAAATTTCCTATTCACCACCATGTTTTAATGCATGTCACAACCTTTGCTCCAGCACACAGTAGTAATGTCTACACATCCTGCGACCTTTACAGTTTGGGACTCATGTGGCCCTGTTCTAATAGATCTGGCGACATCTGTCCCCCTCCCATAAAATATTATTGCTAAAAGGGGTACCCCAAATCTTTTTGCTGATCATGTCCATTTTAAAACGCTGCTCATACCCACACCTGCCTCGCCAGGTTGCACAGGACATTGTTTTGCTGGTGTAGAGTTTGGGCTGATGAGTTCAAAGTGTATAAACGACGAGCAGAGTAATCCCTGCTAGACAATGTTAAAAAACGCATTAGCTGTACATACAGAGCTAACTCACACTGGGCCATGCCTCTTCCGTTTATTTATTGTGGCCAGGCCATCGACCCGTGTGACCTGTAGACTGTGGCCTGTTATTGAGTGATTCCCTACTGTACCATGTGCTTTGCATTCTCCCCTTTTAGCATGCTTTGAAAGCTATGTGGTTATTGGGATCTTTTGATGTTACTTGTTTTAAGTTGTATTTTTTGGGGATAGAAATTATATGTATTTTGCAATGTTTTATGTTTTCACAGTCAAGAAGACAAAGACAAGATGGAACAGTTGTAGGGACCAGTTCCGTTGAGAACTCAAGGAGATGGGTCGAAGTGGTGATGGCGCCCCCCGCAAACGGCCATACATGTACACGCAGCAGTTGCGTTTTCTTAGGCCAGTAATGGATTTGAGGCCATAAGTTCTTATATGAAAATAAATCATGTTAGGAACTGTATATATGCAGTA
Source organism: Bufo bufo (assembly GCF_905171765.1). Taxonomy (NCBI): domain Eukaryota; kingdom Metazoa; phylum Chordata; class Amphibia; order Anura; family Bufonidae; genus Bufo; species Bufo bufo. The sequence goes on from NC_053391.1 coordinate 464,588,336, forward strand.
CAGACCAAAAGTTTGGACACACCTTCTCATTCAAAGAGTTTTCTTTATTTTCATGACCATGAAGGCATCAAAACTATGAATTAACACATGTGGAATTATATACATAACAAACAAGTGTGAAACAAGTGAAAATTTGTCATATTCTAGGTTCTTCAAAGTAGCCACCTTTTGCTTTGATTACTGCTTTGCACATTCTTGGCATTCTCTTGATGAGCTTCAAGAGGTAGTCCCCTGAAATGGTCTTCCAACAGTCTTGAAGGAGTTCCCAGTGATGCTTAGCACTTGTTGGCCCTTTTGCCTTCACTCTGCGGTCCAGCTCACCCCAAACCATCTCGATTGGGTTCAGGTCCGGTGACTGTGGAGGCCAGGTCATATGGCACAGCACCCCATCACTCTCCTTCATGGTCAAATAGCCCTTACTTGCAAAGTTTTCCCAATTTTTCGGCTGACTGACTGACCTTCATTTCTTAAAGTAATGATGGCCACTCATTTTTCTTTACTTAGCTGCTTTTTTCTTGCCATAATACAAATTCTAACAGTCTATTCAGTAGGACTATCAGCTGTGTATCCACCTGACTTCTCCTCAACGCAACTGATGGTCCCAACCCCATTTATAAGGCAAGAAATCCCCTGACAGGGCACACCTGTAAAGTGAAAACCATTTCAGGGGTACAGTGTTCATTTTAGGACATGGTCAGATATCATAGTCAAGTATCAAAATAATGCCAATGTGACACCTGACCCTGACACCTGACCCTGACAGTTGACCCTGATACCTGTCTCTGACAGCTGACCCTGATACCTGACCTTGACACCTGACTCTGACACCTGACCCTGACACCTGACTCTCACATCTGACTCTCATATCTGAGTTTGACTTATGCTCTTCATAGGTCAGGGTCAAAGTGAGAATGAGTTGAACAAAAATCCCAAGCTTATACAAGGAAAGCTGGTAGCTCAGTGGTAATGCTGCTGCCCCATGTCCAGGCTTTCTGAGTTCAAAACCCCTTTCAGCCTCAAAAAATGTTTACATTTTATTATGCCCTAGGTAAGAGGCAAATTTAAATGATGTGTGATGCTTATGTGTGATGCTGATATCTCACGTCCTTCACTAGTCAGTGTCACAAAATATTTTAGTTTTACTGTGGTTTTGTATGCTACATCACATAGATGAACAAAAATCACAAGCTCATCCAAGGCAAGCTGATAGCTCAGTGATAATGCTGTTGCCTCTTGTCCAGGCTTTATGAGTTCAAAACCCCTTTCAGCCTCTAAAAAATGTTTGTATTTTATTATGCCCTAGATAACAGGCAAATTTAAATGATGTGTGACGCTGATATCTCACGTCCTTCACTAGTCAGTGTCACAAGGGATCTTAGGTTTACTGTGTTTTTTGCTATACTACATCTCATAGATAAAAAAAAAAAATCACCACCTTCGGTGTCTAAAGCTATAGCTCAGTGGTAAGACACTTGCTTGGCATGTAGTGTTCATGGGTTCAAAGCCCCTTCCAGGCTTTTAATAAAATTAATATTTTATTGAGCTCTAGATCAGAGACAAATTCAAATGGTGTGTGATGTAAGTAGTCCTTTTTTATTTTATTAAGAGTACATGGGCAGCACTATAGTAAAGGGGGCCCTGTATACAGAGCTGTATCCTGGATTTTACATATCTACTGTATATATATATATATGTGTATTATACACACAGGGCCAGATTTATCATTAGCTCAGGTCAGAATTATGGAGTGAAAAAGTCCCAAAAAAAGTCCCAGACTTTTTTCTGCTCTGCACTATGCTCGCCAGTTTTCTGAAAGTGGGCGTGTTTTATTATGTAAATGAATCTCTGTTGGGCGAATAAGTTTGTTTGCTCCACCATCAGATTCACAAATTGTTCACTGAAAAAAAACTAAAAAAGTCATATTCAGTGAAGCCCACTGTGCGAATCTGGATTCCTGGTTGTCCAACAAAGTCAGGAATCAAGGGCTCAAAATCCTCTGGGGTACTCCAGCCAAGTTCACCGGTAGAGGGCTCAGGTGAACTTGCATGGTGAGCTGGAAAACTAGTACGAGCCCCAGGGCTGCTCATACTAGTGTGGGCCACAGGGTTCCTGGCATGGGGGGCTCCTGGCTCCGCCTGGCGGCGTCTCCGCCGCCTTGGGGCTCATCATCATCACTAGATGATGAGGAGAACGAGGATGACAACAGGAAAGTGGGGTCAACCTCGTCCTCACTGGGGCTCTCCGACTCCGAGAACTGGGTTGTATGCCTCCTCGGCCGAGAACATCCGGCGGGCCATCTTAGAACGCTAAAGGGGAGTGCGTGTGTGTTTAAAACTTTATTTAGTGTGTGTGTGTGGGGAAGCGGTGTGTTTTTATGTATACCCTACCCTAACCCACCTTAACCTAACAGAATCCCCGAAAAATTGTTCACAGCCCAAAAACTCGCTGATCAGCGGTACCAAGCTGATCAACGGTGGGGTGGGCGATGCGCTAACAGTGGCCAGGCGCTCTTTTATAGCTAAGAATGCCGGCCACAGTCAGCGCACCTACAAAAAGAAAAAAAATGCGCTTGCGCCCCAAAATATGGGGGGGGGGGCAAGCTGCAGCACCCCTGGGGGGATAGGGGTCGCACAAGTTGCTGTGGACCCTAGACACCCTCAGATCCGGGTGCTGCACACAAAAAATAACGTTGTTTTTTTTCACTACCCCTGCCTAACCTAAAGCTCCCCCTAAATGTTTATATGCCAGATATCACTTTATGGGGTCTCAGGGGCCACAGATAGCGGCGGATCGTGTGGGATGCAGATGGACCGACACAGGGCTCCTCTCTTCTTACTCACACAGAAGTCTGTGGGCGGGGAGAGCGGAGCTCCAGGACGTTATCTCCAGGTCAGTCCCTCCAACCAATCACAGACGATCCTCACCCTCATCCTCCGTCACCGCCACCTCACAGGATCTGCGGAGGGTGATTGGTGGTGTATGTTACACCACTGATCACCTTCCTATTCCGGGTCACCGGAGACCTGAATAACCTGGAAATGCTGCAAACCGCAGGTCTGAATTGACCTGCGGTTAGCAGCGATCGCCGGTATGGGGAAGGGGGGGGTCACAGGACCCCCCCTCGGCATTGTCACAGGATGCCTTCTGAATGATTTCAGCAGGCACACCATTCCTAACACTGCCCGCCGCACAGCGGTGATCGGAAATACACAGGTGTCCATAAGAGGTTCTGTCACCAGAATCAACCCTATTAGACCATACGTACTGCCTGGTAGGGCTCATTATGCTGATTATGTATGATAAATAGCTGCAGAGATATGCATGCAGGACTTTTGTCTCCGCTCCAAAATCATCTTCTGAGCGGAAACCTAACGGACCCCATTATAGTCTATGGGGGTCTATGAGGTCCGTAGGCTCCGTTCGGCTCACTTATGAGCCGAATCCGTCCTTTCCGTTTTCCTGCTCCTATAACGGAGCAGGAGAACGGAAAGGCTGAACGCTGATGTGAACAAGGCCTAAAATGTTTTGTGACACTGACTAGTGAAGGACGTGAGATATCAGCATCACACATCATTTAAATTTGCCTCTTACCTAGGGCATAATAAAATGTAAACATTTTTTGAGGCTGAAAGGGGTTTTGAACTCAGAAAGCCTGGACATGGGGCAACAGCATTACCACTGAGCTACCAGCTTGCCTTGGATGAGTTTGTGATTTTTGTTCATCTAATGTGATGTAGCATACAAAACCACAGTAAAACTAAAATGTTTTGTGACACTGACTAGTGAAGGACGTGAGATATCAGCATCACACATAAGCATCACACATCATTTAAATTTGCCTCTTACCTAGGGCATAATAAAATGTAAACATTTTTTGAGGCTGAAAGGGGTTTTGAACTCAGAAAGCCTGGACATGGGGCAACAGCATTACCACTGAGCTACCAGCTTTCCTTGTATAAGCTTGGGATTTTTGTTCAACTCATTCTCACTTTGACCCTGACCTATGAAGAGCATAAGTCAAACTCAGATATGAGAGTCAGATGTGAGAGTCAGGTGTCAGGTGTCAGGTATCAGGGTCAGGTGTCAGGGTCAGGTATCAGGGTCAGGTATCAGGGTCAGGTATCAGGGTCAGCTGTCAGAGTCAGGTGTCAGAGTCAGGTGTCAGAGTCAGGTGTCAGTGTCAGGTGTCAGGGTCAGGTGTCAGAGTCAGGTGTCAGAGTCAGGTGTCAGAGTCAGGTGTCAGAGTCAGGTGTCAGTGTCAGGGTCAGGTGTCAGGGTCAGGTGTCACATTGGCATTATTTTGATACTTGACTATGATATCTGACCATGTCCTAAAATGAACACTGTACAGGGGACTACCTCTTGAAGCTCATCAAGAGAATGCCAAGAGTGTGCAAAGCAGTAATCAAAGCAAAAGGTGGCTACTTTGAAGAACCTAGAATATGACATATTTTCAGTTGTTTTACACTTGTTTGTTATGTATATAATTCCACATGTGTTAATTCATAGTTTTGATGCCTTCAGTGTGAATCTACAATTTTCATAGTCATGAAAATAAAGAAAACTCTTTGAATGAGAAGGTGTGTCCAAACTTTTGGTCTGTACTGTATACCATTGGGCAATATGAGAATATTGCAGACCTTTCTTCCGGGTTTGGTATGCAATATATGATGGCGGTCGACTATTCATCAGATTATCATGTTTTTACAGAGGATGCACAGTTAGGGCATTTTGTTGCACCAATTGCATAATCATGGGTAACGATGGTTGTAACTCCAGAACGTGTTTATGCCCAGAATATGGATGACACATTTTTATAAAGTGTCCTTTTCTATAAATGTGTGACTTTCTAGACTGTTGAAGTGGACATGCACTTGAGATGTGTGTATATTAACATTTACTTTTTATCCCATGCTATTTCTACTTTAGTTTTTTTATGGGTTGTACGGATTTTGCCTCTTGTAATGTTGGCTTCCAACCCGCCTGTGGCCTTTTTTGAAAAGTATGGCAAGCAATGCGAATCGCCCTCTCCCTTTATATACACAGAACAAATTTCAGAACTTGGTTAGCTCCTAAATGTATCACAATCAGGCCCGGTGCTATAATAAGGCAGACCAAGCGGCTGCCTTAGGGCGCTGATAATGGGGGCGGAAAAATGAAACTTTTTTTTTTTCATTAATCACTTGCATGCCGCCGGCCTCCTGCGGCTGTTCTCCTCTGTGTGGTGGTCTTCATATCTTCTCTCTGGGCTCCCGAGTACTGACAAGTTGTTTGAGGACCTTTCCCACTCTGCCAATCAGTGGCCGCATCTGTGTCACATGTCAGGGCAGTGATTTCCCGCTGAGCCAATCACTGGTCTGACACATGACACAGCTGCAGCCACTGATTGGCTGAGTGGGAAAGGTCCTGAAAGTCTTGTTGGGAGCACAGAGAGAAGATAATAGGACCACACAGAGGAGAAGGGGAGCTGCTGCAGACGGGAACAGGCCCAGGTGAGGAGCATAATGTTTATTTTTACACATTAATAAAGGGGGGGAAATGTGCCCATGGAGGGGGGGGATAAATGTGACATGGAGGGGGTTGAAATGTGACATGGAGGGGGTTGAAATGTGACATGGAGGGGGTTGAAATGTGACACAAAGGGGGTGATGTAAAAAGCAGGGGGTGATATGACATGGAGGTGGAGAAATGTCACATTTCTCCCCCTTCATGTCACATCACCCCCCTATGTCACATTTCTCATCCCCCTCCATGTCACATTTCTCATCCCCCTCCATGTCACATTTCTCATCCCCCTCCGTGTCACATTTCTCATCCTCCTCCGTGTCACATTTCTCATCCCCCTCCATGTCACATTTCTCATCCCCCTCCATGTCACATTTCTCATCCCCCTCCATGTCACATTTCTCATCCCCCTCCATGTCACATTTCTCATCCCCCTCCATGTCACATTTCTCACCCCCCTCCATGTCACATTTCTCACCCCCCTCCATGTCACATTTCTCACCCCCTCCATGTCACATCACGCCCTCCTTTTTAGATCACCCCCACCGAGTTGTGGGGGGGGGGGGGGCACCAAAATGTAGTCCTCCTGTGGATTACAACTTTGTAATCCTCCTGTGGATTACAAAGTTGTGCCGCACATAATGAAGTTCCCAAATACTTTTTAATATACTCACAAGAGTCGTTAAAATTCAGGCATTTGAACAATAAAATCTGTAGCACCGCCCGACCCAGGTTTCTCCAGAATAGCTTCATCAGGGGCAAATGTCCCACCCTTCCTTGGATGTTCCTTTATACTACAGAGGGAGCCATATAACACACCTCCTTCCCTATGTTAATTCATTCGAATTTAAAAAACATTCTCCATAAAATTCTCCATACAATATTACACATCTTTTTTCATTTATAAAATTATAAACCAAGAATTCCTCCTTATTTGGTCGACCAGATGTTACTTCACACATTTCTTTTTTCACCACTATCTCGATCCCATACACCACATATACCTCCTTCCTTTCCCTGCACTTATATCCCTAGTCACGCTGCGTCAGCGAAAAAAAATATTAAATCAAACATGGTTTCAAGTCAAAATCAACATTCAATTCGCTGGGTTGCAGTGAATCTAACCTGTAGATCCACTCAACCTCTCTGCGGTTAATGTTGCTAACCGGATCACCACCCCTCCAGTTTTGAACCACCTTTTCCAAACCCACGAACCAAAGTCCTCTAGGATACTTATTCTGACATTTTTTTTAAATGCATCGAAATGCTATGACTCTCCAGACCTTTTTTGATTTTATTTATATGTTCTTGAAGCCGTGTTTTCAATTTACGTAGTGTCCCCCCTACATACAAATACAGTAGTTGCAGGAATACTTTAATTAATAAATAACCCCTTCTTGTTCACAGCTTATCTCTCCTTTGATATTATGTTCTATACCATTGTCAGTAGTCACCTTTTGTATATTCCCACACTTCTTGTCCTCTTTGGAACGGTTTCTGCAAGCAATGCACAAACCACACCATGTGAACTGGTTTTTAGTTTCTTTTATTCTTTTCAATGGGAATATAACTATGCACCAATGAATTACGTATATTAGGGACCCTGCAATATAAAATATTAGGTTTTCTGGAATTACGGCCCCCATAATTGGATAATTTTTTAGGACCTTCCAGTTTTTTCTTAACATATTTTTGATTGGACCAGCAAGCGCACAAAATTAAGAAACATCTATGCGCATGAAAGACCGCTTTAGCAAGCACAAATCCACCATACCAAAGGGTAATACACTTCTACCTATTCCATACCATTTTCATGTACAGAAAAACAATATTGCACAATTGCGGTTTCAAATCATAGAGGAAATACCATCGCTCTGCCAAGGAGGAAACAGGATTGAAATGTTGAAGAGAAGATAAGCATATTGGATTCACCGTCTCCAGACCCTGGAACCTAAGGGACTTAATATAGAGTATGCGCTCAATAGCTTTTTGTAATTTTTATATAGATGCTCATCATGTTTTTAAATATGTCTTTACAGTGAAATTGAGGTACAGTGAATATTTTCAAGATATTTACTTTTCCGCAACAGCTGATTTTCACTTTGCATAACCCGCCCCGTGAGCTCTCTGGTGTATACACGGTTGCCATGACAAACATGAAGTCAGAACCACATGATATTGGGCGGGCTATTTAAACTTGTTTGTTACTTTGTATGTTATTGCCACGTGTTCACAGTTTGAGAAAGGTACTATAGGTGCCGAAATGCGTCACTGACAAATTTTTTAAAAGTGATCAAAAAAGTTCAATCCACCAGCAACTTGGGAGTGCCGGTCCTTTACTTTCTTTGTTTACTGGGGAATCCGACCCTTTGACCGAGCACCCTGATTCCTTATACACATGGGCGTAGCTAGAAATGACTGGGCCACATAGCAAAAAAAAATTATGGGCCCCCCCCCTGGATCTCCCTCCCCCACATACCTTGTGACGGTTACGCGTAGGACTGAACACAGACAGTTGGTCACTGGCAATGCATTTGTGCCAGTGTAGGAAATGTATGAATCTAAATGTCTGTGTATTAAAGAAGATTATTAAATTGTAAAGGGGTCTGTAACACAAGAAGGTGAAAGTACATATCGTGGGGTGTGTATGTGTATTAGACAGAAGGTAGGGATATGTATCTTGTGTAGTTTGGGTATTAGGGAGAGTAAGGGGTATATATCTAGTGCTGATACACATGTAGGTGAAGAGCGGCTCTGACATAATTTGTCTCTTTTATATTCTAAGCTCCCCTTATATATAATTTTCTTACAGTTCTGAAGACTCAGGGGTGCTGACAGGCTTGACCTCAGGGGTGCTGGCTGGCTTGGCCTAAGGGTTGCTGACAGGCTTGGCCTAAGGGGTGCTGACAGGCTTGGCCGGGCAGAAGGAGTGTGGGAGACTGTGAGGCCTTTTTTCTCCAAGCTGCTCTGAAAAAAAAAAAATCATTACACCTCAGGTCAGACCACCAATCAGACCCCCAATGTTAATCAGACCTCAGCTGACAGCCCCAATAAGATCCCCAATGCTAATAAGACCCCAATAAGACCTCAGATCACACCTCAGCTCAGACCCCAATATGAATGACCCGCAATCAGACCTCAGATAAGAGCCCCATGCCTCATAGCAGCCCCCAGAAGCCTCATAGCAGCCCCCAGTAGCCTCTCCATCAGCCCCCAGTGCCTCTCCATCAGCCCCCAGTGCCTCTCCATCAGCCCCCAGTGCCTCTCCATCAGCTCCCAGTGCCTCTCCATCAGCCCCCATGGCCTCTCACCAGCCCCAGTACCATCTCCATCAGCCCCCAGTGCGCCCTCCCCAGTATTAAAATCATTGGTGGGTAGTGCACCCCCCCTCGGTATTAAAATCATTGGTTGGCATTGCACCCTCCCCCCCTCGGTATTAAAATCATTGGTGGGCAGTGCACCCTACCCCCCTCGGTATTAAAATCATTGGTGGGCAGTGTTCCCTCCCCTGTATTAAAATCATTGGTGGGCAGTGCGGACCCCCCCATCATTGGTGGCAGCGACAGTTCTGATCGGAGTCCCAGCAGTGTAATGCTGGGGCTCCGATCGGTTACCATGGCAGCCAGGACGCTACTGAAGTTCTGTCTGCCATGGCCAGTTACTCTGCAGCATACTTACATGCGCTGTGGCCGCCTGGCGCTCCTTCTTCTTGTAACTAATAGTCTTGTCATAAGACTATGAAGCCAATGGATGGCACTGTTCATGACTCATGAACAGCGCCATTTATTGGTTTCATAGTCTTATGACAAGACTATTACTCTTGTCATAAGACTATGAAACCAATAGATAGCGCTGTTCATGAGTAGTTTAGATCGCAAATTTTCCATGCAAATGGTTTTTCATCTAAAAACAAGGCAGATTCTGCTCATTTTCATATCTTTCCCATATGCCCATGTTTATGCAAATTAGTTTTTACATGGCAAAACTGTATAGAAAGGTTATTGATTATTATGTTAGGACAATCACCCTAATGATATTGATCTAGGTGTGCAGGTCCACCCAAGCCATCCAACAGATGTGAAGTTACTTTGAGGCTTACTGGCTTTCAGTCAGATGAGAGCTGGTTTGAAATGTCTCATAGTGCACAAGGCTGCCATTGTAAGGTATACTGACTAAGCCTGTTATCTGTCTCATGGATAGATTGTTGGTTTGCACGTACCTGGCTTTTGGCATATAGCCTTTGTGTGGTTGTCTATTTATGTCATAGACAATAGGAGTCCAAGACGCATCCAGCCATCCTCTTAATGCTGTTTCAAAACCATTTTGATGGGGTTTCCATCAATTTCTAACCTTTTTTGTGAACCAGACACCCTCTTCTCTTCCGAGCAGGGGGTGCCCGGGGTTCTCCTTTTGACTTCCATTGTGCTCAGTAGAGCACACGAGCATACCGATGTGTTCGACCAGAGCACACAAGCACTTTTGGTGCTCGATCAACACTAGTGGTCAGTTATGCTATGTAAGTTACAGAAACTAAATTCAGTCATATACATTTTTCCGGATATCAAGGGGATCTTTAGATGCAGCAGATGATGTAGCTGCTGTGAGAATATAACCTGTAGGGCCTCTAGCTTCAAATCCACCACCACTAGCGAACACTTCCCCATCATTTTTTTTCTAAATTGTAGCTCAAAATATGTTGTATATGCAGCAAGGTCACGAGGAGCCGTTGCAGTGGTTGGCAGTAGTACTGTAATATAACAGTCTCTTTTTAGTAAGTGCAAAATATAACTTGTAGTACATCCAACAGCAGCAAATACATAGTGCAGTTTCTGGCACTAGTTCAGAAGGTATGGAAGAAGGTTGGATAATTGCAAAATGGGCACTTGTAGGAAAAAGTGTTGACTGCCAGGTTAAGACTTGAACTTTATCTGGCCTAGTACTAGTTTTGGGTGACGGGTGTTTGAGCCATAGTCTTTCACCTTGCAGCACTGTCTGTAATGCAGAATATTGCTGATCACTCTGCTGTCTTGTCTTTCCAGTGTTTTATTGAGGTTGAAAATGGAGTTAGTCTCTCTGGAGAATCTTATATCGATCCAAGGTGCAGGAGTTCTCCAGTGTGCCTCCTCTCAACAGTAGCTCAACAGCTATTCCCCCTCCTTGCAGGAAGCAGGACCAGTTCACTCCTACCAAAGGGGAGGAAAAGGGTGGTTATCCCTCTTCCTGCCAACCTTTGCAAACCATGACCCCTCTGCTGGAATATATGGCCAAAAACATGAAATATATGACATCAGCAATACATAATAATACAGCAATTGCAGATACCCCCAGGTCTAGGGTACTGCACATACCTCTTGCAGTGTCAAAGTACCTTACAGTATATTAGATGCACTGTACAACCAATGAGGTGCAAAATTAATGATCACCATCATAATGTCCATAAGGGGTTATTGTCATGGTGCGGTGTGGGTAGGAAACTAAATTCCGATTCCTCCACCAGAAGGATGAACCAGAATCTCCATCAGGCCTGGAAACAAAGGAAAGAGGAAGATCCTGGTTCATTCTTCTGGTGGAGGAACCGGTCGTCTCTAGTCCTGACAGTAACAGGGTTCTACAGGGTGAGTTAGGGCCCTAGGTTCCGGTGTATGAACTTCTTTACCATTGAGGCCTGTTCATACTTATAGTTAGTCAGGACTTGTATTAGAGTTGCTCTAGGAGGAAACCAGCTCCCTTACCTGAGTGTCCAGGCCTAGTTTCTGTTCCCGCTTTCCATTGGTGTTCGGTGTGGAGTCCTCCCCCTCCACACCGCACCATGACAGTATGTCTCACTAGGTGGCCTTTGAAAACTGAAGAAGGAGAAGAAGAAAAGGTAACCTCTATATCGGTGCTGTCAGCAGGAGTCAGATACCTGTTTCCTTCTATTTGCCTTAAAAACTGGGCAGATGGGATAGACAACAGGTGGAAATTATAGGCAATTAGCAAGACACCCCCAATAAAGGAGTGGTTCTGCAGGTGGTGACTACAGACCACTTCTCAGTTCCTATGCTTCCTGGCTGATGTTTTGGTCACTTTTGAATGCTGGCGTTGCTTTCACTCTAGTGGTAGCATGAGACGGAGTCTACAACCCACACAAGTGGCTCAGGTAGTGCAGCTTATCCAGGATGGCACATCAATGCGAGCTGTGGCAAGAAGGTTTGCTGTGTCTGTCAGCGTAGTGTTCAGAGCATGGAGACGCTACTAGGAGACAGGCCAGTACATCAGGAGACGTGGAGGAGGCCGTAGGAGGGCAACAACCCAGCAGCAAGACCGCTACCTCCGCCCTTGTGCAAGGAGGAACAGGAGGAGCACTGCCAGAGCCCTGCAAAATGACCTCCAGCAGGCCACAAATGTGCATGTGTCTGCTCAAACGGTCAGAAACAGACTCCATTAGGGTGATATGAGGGCCCGACGTCCACAGGTGGGGGTTGTGCTTACAGCCCAACACCGTGCAGGACGTTTGGCATTTGCCAGAGAACACCAAGATTGGCAAATTCGCCACTGGCGCCCTGTGCTCTTCACAGATGAAAGCAGGTTCCCACTGAGCACATGTGACAGACGTGACAGAGTCTTGAGACGCCGTGGAGAACGTTCTGCTGCCTGTAACATCCTCCAGCATGACCGGTTTGGCATTGGGTCAGTAATGGTGTGGGGTGGCATTTTTTTGGAGGGCCGCACAGCCCTCCATGTACTCGTCAGAGGTAGCCTGACTGCCATTAGGTACCGAGATGAGATCCTCAGACCTCTTGTGAGACCATATGCTGGTGCGGTTGGCCCTGGGTTCCTCCTAATGCAAGAGAATGCTAGATCTCATGTGGCTGGAGTGTGTCAGCAGTTCCTGCAAGACGAAGGCATTGATGCTATGGACTGGCCCGCCCGTTTCCCAGACCTGAATCCAATTGAGCACATCTGGGACATCATGTCTCGCTCTATCCACCAACGTCACGTTGCACCACAGGCTGTCCAGGAGTTGGCAGATGCTTTACTCAAGGTCTGGGAGGAGATCCCTCAGGAGACCATCCGCCACCTCATCAGGAGCATGCATAGGCATTGTAGGGAGGTCATACAGGCACGTGGAGGCCACACACACTACTGAGCCTCATTTTGACTTGTTTTAAGGACATTACATCAAAGTTGGATCAGCCTGTAGTCTGTTTTTCCACTTAAATTTTGAGTGTGACTCCAAATCCAGACCTCCATGGGTTGAAAAATTTGATTTCCATTTTTTTTTTTGTGTGATTTTTTTGTCAGCACATTCAACTATGTAAAGAACACAGTATTTTAGAAGAATATTTAATTAATTCAGATCTAGGATGTGCTATTTTTGTGTTCCCTTTATTTTTTTGAGCAGTGTAGTAAGGGGTAGGCAGCTTTCCTACTGGTTGCTAGGGATGTTGCTAAGCTTAGACAAAGACATTGCAACCTTCTCATTGGCCCACAAGCAAGAGTGGAGGTTTCTGATGAAAAAAAAAATCTAGAATATTCAAAATTACGAATATATATCACTATATTCTAAATATTCGCAAATTCTTGAAGTGCCGATATTCGCGATTTGAATATTCATGATCAACACTACTTATCATACATCTATTGTCATCAGTTTGGATCCCCGCAAGTTTTTATTATATTTTATGCATTATTCTTCATATCCATAAATCTGTTATGTAATATGACATTGGCAGTGCTCTGGCCCATTTTTTTTAATCAATTGCAAGAGCAGAGGTAATTACACCATATGCTGGTTTATTAAGCTGCAGCCATTATCCGTTTTTTTCCCTTTCTTAGGGCTTGTTCACATGACCGTGCCATTTTTTGCGGTCCGCAAATTGTGGATCCACAAAAAACAGATGCCGCCTGTGTGCCTTCCGCTATTTGCGGGACGGAACAGGGGGCCCATTATAGAAATGCCTATTCTTGTCCGCAAAACGAACAAGAATAGGACAGGACTCATAATTTTTGCTGGGCCATGGGACAGAGCAACGGATGCGGACCCATTGAAATGAATGGTTCCGTATACAGACCGTATGCGGAGCGCAGAAAACCTACTGTATACAGAATGCAAAATACGTTCGTGTGAACGAGCCCTTAAAGTGGTTCTCTGGGAATTAAGAAAATGAAAATACCTAAATATTACTTTAATATAAAAATATTCCCTAATACCTTTCATTAGTTATAATGGCTCGTTTGGTCTCGAGAGCAATCACTAGGAGAAATAAATTGACCATCATCTTATAAGTACTCACAAAACCTGTCATAATCACACAGGAAAAGTTATTTCAGAACTCTGAGCCAAAGAGCTACCTCATCCTCCTCTACTACTTGTTAGGGATTATACCTCTGAATACATATAATAAAATATTTAGCCAAATCTCTGTAGGGATGGAGTTCACGAGGAGACATGAAGTACAGAGAGGATGGACAGGGCAGACTGTGTCAATGTGGGGCACTGGTAATGTAGACTGCATACAAGTGCTGCTGCTCATTAACCATATCCCCACTCTCCTTTCTGTACTTCATGTCTCGTCATGTTTTCCATGTATTGAGGGTCATAATCCCTAAAATGTAGGAGAGGAGGATTGGGCAGCTATTTGCCTAACTGCTCTGAAGTAACTTGTCCTGCTGTGTAATTAGGACAGGCTTTCTGTATACTAGGATGGCAGCCATTTTTTTACGCGATGATTGCTCGCTAGACAGAATGAGGCATTATAATTAATGACGTGTATTTGGGAATATATTTATAATAAAGTAATACTTATTTTTATTTTCTTAATTCCAATAAAACCCCTTTAACCACCTAACTGTTTTGCCCAAGCTCAACTCAGCCTGTTGGAAAAGTATTTCACTGTTATGTCTGAGCTGGGCTTGGGCAGAAATGGAAGGGGGGCTGCTTTAGCTGCTGATGTCTCCTGAAATCTGGCATTCCAGGCTTTCATCCAAGACTAAAATGACAGCATTTTACTTTCACTTTCAGCTGTATTCACTGTATCCTGATTTCTTTTAGTGATATCTTCACATGTACTGAAAATATTGCTCTCACTCTGGTATTGTATAAAAGCTTGGAATGCCAGCTTTCAAACAATATCTCTATCTGCTACCAAACCAAAGATATGATCAGCTAAAGCATCTGCCCCCCTCCCCTTCAGTCTGAAGGAGGAGGGGGAGCAGTTACAGAGCTGACAGGCTGCAGGAGGAAAGGAAAAATAGTACAAATATATAGAAATGTGGCATCATCACCGTAGTGACCCACATAATAAAGTTATGTTATTTTTACTCCACAATAAACACTGTAAATTCCACAAAATAATGTTAAAATAGCAGGTTTTTTTTATTTTCCCCCCTAAAAATCTAATAACAAAAGTTATTTGCTATGCTATATATCGCTAAATGGTTCCTAAAAAACCTACAGCTAATCCCACAAAATAAAAAGAGAAGTTAGAAGAAAAAAATTGAAAAGTTACGACTGCTGGAACACAAAGAATGAAAATACTATTGGTCCTTAAGGTTAAAGTTTATTATGTCACTACGGGGTTAAAAATGCAATTGTGGATGCGTGGTTTGCCGACCAAGCGTGAAGGCTAGTGATGGACGAACATCGGCTGAGACGGTTCGCGATGGGCCCCATTCACTTTAATAGCAGGCGAACCTGAAAAACCTTCAGCTCATATTTGCAGCCACCAAATACTTAGTTAGAAGTGTACAATTAGTCCCACAACATGGACAGTGACATACTAGAAGGGGATCAAAAACAAATTCCAACCAAAAATATGTATCTTAATCAAGGTATGTTTTTACGCGTCTTAAAGGGAAATTCTCTGAAATGTGTTCTGCTGGAGCCTAGAAAATTTTTATTTTAGGCCACGGGAGTACGTTGTTCCAATGTTGTTTGTCACTATCTGTAGCTGACGTAACACAGCAAAAATCGCAAACCAATGCTTCACTACCCAAATGCACTATATAAAAAGTATATAATTGGTATATAACACCCCTGCTTCAATCAGTTTTTTGGAGGGAGCAACTGGTATATCAGACCAGTTGAAAATGAATGTTCCAATGTCGTTTTGTCACTATTTGTAGCTGAGGTAATGCAGCTAAACCGCAAACAAATGCTGCTTTACCCAAATGCACTATATAGAAAGTATTCAATAATTTTTTTTTTGGGGGGGGGCAACTGGTAAATCACACCAGTAGAAATGATTTGTTCCAAAGTTGTTTGTCACTACCTGTAGCTGAGGTAACACAGCTAAACCGCAAACCAATGCTGCACTACCCAAATACACTATATAGAAAGTATATAATTGGTATATAACACCCCTGCTTCAATCAGTTTATTTTTAGGGGCAACTGGTATATCACACCAGTAGAAATTATTTGTTCCAATGGTGTTTGCCAATATCTGTAGCTGTGGTAACGCAGCAAAACCGCAAACAAATGCTGCACTACCTAAATGCACTATATAGAAAGTATATTATTGGTATATAACACCCCTGCTTCAATCAGTTTTCTTGGGGGGCAAATGGTATATCACACTAGTAGAAATTAATTGTTCCAATAGCGTTTGGCACTCTGTGTAGCTGCAGTATCGCAGCAGAACTGCACACAACTGCTGCACAATACAAATGAACTATGATATACTTTCTATGTTAGAAAGTATATTATAAGTATATTAAACCGCTCAGTAAGTAAAACCGATTGATAGCACACCTATACCAGTCCTTAAAAGGACTTTTGTGGCCCTATTAGCTAGCGTTTGGTGTGCCTAACAATCTGTCCCTGCTTCACGCAGCAACCTCTCCCTACACTGGCAAAAGACTGAATGCAAAATGGCGGCCAGATCAGGTTTATTTATAAGGTAGGGGGTATGTCCATGTGCTGAAACGTCTCAATTGGCTGTCCTGATGGATGTGTCATGGGTCAAAGTTCTTCACATGTAAAAGAATATGTCGCCGGCGGACATCGCCATATGTTTGCCCGTTCGGCGAACCGCGAATGAGCAAAGTTTGCCGCAAAACGACCGGGCGAACCGCAAGGCCATCTCAGCACCCAAGCAGCGACTTATCCAGCTTATCAACATGCACACTACGTCTAAGCCTCTTCTTATTTGGCGACTCAAAGCACCCAGATCATGACCAGAGGCAAAAGGTCAGTGAAAAAACAAGGCAAACTAGACTTTTTCTTCAATTGAGAGGGAGACAAAGATGGCGCTGACTCCACTCCCGCTTCTCCTGCCTCAAGCGTGGTAGCAGCGTCTCCTCAATCTTCACCAGGCACTGACGCTAGAGAAACCTGCTCCACTTCTCATGCCCACTCGAGGGTCCCCCTGCTCCACTTCTCAAGCCCAATCCATGCAAATGGTAAAGAGCGCTTTGGCCCAGGCCTCGTGGAAGCAAAGGCCCCAAACCAGCTTACCAGCCCTGAGAAACAGAGGCCCAAGTTTACGAGATGCCGCAGAGGAGAGAGGCTCTCCAGAGGGTAACACGCTGTGCACCATACAAGAAACTGCAGTACTAGCCCTCCACTCCTTCCCAACATCGGAAGCACCCACTTCGGGTAATCTGCTTAAGGAAATGCTTCTGGACGTCGGTTCCTCCATATTGACAGACCTGGCCACCCTTGTTAAACCCATACAAGCTTTTATATCTCATCTGGGCGGCAGAGTCTCACATGTGGAAGACAAATTGGGCGAATTCGCCAACTCATTTAACCAACTGGTGGACTCATACAATTCCATGTCAGACGATATGGATCTCCTAAAAGCCAAGGTCATCGACCAAGAGGACAGATCCCGGAGAAACAATCTTAAAGTTCCAGGGTATAGGGGAAGATGTACAACTGCAGGATTTGCAATCCTATGTTCAAGATCCAATGAAACTTCTGCTCCCTGCAATCTCCAAGGAAGACCTGGTGAAACACAAAACTCACCGAGTGACAAGACCACAACACTTCCCTGACACAGCACCAAGAGATGTCCTGGCGCACATACATTTTTTCCACACTAAGGAATCCATGATGGCTGCAGCCAGGAAGTATGGAGACCTGCCAGCTCCCTTCGTTGGAGTGAAGCATTTTGTGGACTTATCCCCCGTAACTCTGCAGCAAAGAAGGCCCCTGACCCCCATCACAGCTGCCCTCAGGGACGTTATGCCATACAGGTGAGGATTCCCAACTGAGATCTAGATTCACAAGAATGGCTCTGTCCATCCAATTCTGTCAGTGGAAGAAGAGACTAAGCTACTGACTTCTTGGAATATCTCACCCTGCTCAACAGCAGACCTCCATGGAAAATTAAGCTCCTCCTGGCATCTAGTCACCGCCAAGAGAAGGAACAAGCGCTGAACTGAACTGTATCTCAACTCTGCTAGGAATGCTCCAACTGTGCTGCCTGCGCTGTCTGTAGGCTTGGTCTTAACCATGAGTGAGTGACTGACCCACCATATCTGATCAGTCTTTAATGCTGATAGTTCTATCTTTTCTGTTTTTTTTTCAGTTTTATATTTGTTGTCATTACTGACATAACTATAGCCATTTCTACAGTAGAGCGGACACCTGGATGTTCGGGTTCGACGGGTTCGGCCGAACTTCCCAAAAAAGTTTGAGTTCGGGACCCGAACTTGACCCGAACTTGACCCTGAACCCGAACCACATTGAAGTCAATGGGGACAAGAACTTTTGAGCACTAAAATGGCTCTAAAAATGTCATGGAAAGGGCTAGAGGGCTGAAAATGCCAGCAAAATGTGGTTAAGAGCATGGCAAGTGCTCTGCAAACAAATGTGGATAGGGAAATGACTTTAAATAACATAAAATATGTAAAAATAAAAAATAATATTCTAGATCTAGGAGGACGAGGTCCATATGCAGTAGGAGGTTGAGGAGGCAGTGGATGTGGCGGTGTAGGTGGAAGCGCCAGTGGAGGAGGAGGAGGTAGCCAACACTGGTTTTTGATTTTAATTTATTGTATTTATCTTTTGGGGGTTTAAATTAGGGTACACCCAAAAACATTGGGAAATATAACCTGTGATAAACCCCTCCAGTCATGCTAAACACACGTTCAGACAATACACTGGCTGCAGGGCAGGCCAGCACCTCCAAGGCGTAAAGGGCAAGCTCAGGCCATGTGCCCAATTTAGAGACCCAGAAGTTGCAGGGGGCTGACCCATCAGTCAGTTTGTGTAGGCATGTGCAAACATACTGCTTCACCATGTCGCACGTCCCTGTGATGTTCACGATCCAATTGGATATCTTCTCTATCAACTTTCGATGTTCTTTTCTGCGCCTACCATGTTGATCACGGTTAGCAGTGAATCAGGGTTCCACGCCGGAGAGCGAATGTGAGAAAGAGAGACCACATCCAAGGGAAATCTATGGATGAAATTTAATTGTGATCAAGCGGAAATGTGGGAGAAGCTATTAAAACGGAAGAATTGAAGGAAAGGAGGGGGCGCGCGCCAATTACCCACTCCCGACTCGGGGAGGTAGTGATGATAAATAACAATACAGGACTCTTACGATGCCCTGTTATTGGAATGATTAATACAAAAATTATAGGGAATGTCATTGGGGTATTTAGGATTTGGAAACGTTAGCCAGGAGATTGGCAAACTGCTGCCACTTTGTTGACTCTAGATAACTTCTGCCTGATCGCACGTCCCTGTGACGTCCAAGATCCATTTGGATATCTTCTCTATAAACTTTCGATGTTCTTTTCTGAGCCTACCATGTTGATCACGGTTATCAGCGAATCAGGGTTCCACACCGGAGAGGGAGCGTGAGAAAGGGAGACAGTGAGGGCATTAAGGGCGGTACGTTGTCCTTGATACGGGGATCCAGCAGCGTGGCCACCCAGTAATCAGCACAAGTTAGAATGTGAGCAACTTGGCAGTCGTTGCGGAGACACTTCAGCATGTAATCGCTCATGTGTGCCAGGCTTCCCAGAGGCAACGAAAAGCTGTCCTCTGTGGGAGGTGTATTGTCTGTGTCCTCTGTATCCCCCCAGCCACGCAACAGTGATGGCCATGAGCTGGTCGGGTACCACCCTGCTGTGAACATGGTTCCTCTTCCTCCATCTCCTCCTCCTCATCCTCAACCTCCTCATCCTCCAGAACTGTGCATTGGCTGGACAATTGTGTACCTGGCGTTTGTGGATGCAGGAACCCACCCTCGGAGCCACTTGTGAATGACTGGCCGGAAACCCTTTGAAATAATCCCTCTTTTACCTCCTCCTCCTCCTGTGCCACATCCTCTTCCATCATCGCCAAAAGCGTTTTTTTCAAGGAGGCATAGAAGTGGGATAGTAACGCTGAGAACAGTGTCATTGTCACTGGCCATGTTGGTGGAGTACTCGAATCAGCGCAACAAGGAACACAGGTCTTGCAAAAAGGCCCAGTCATTGGTCGTGAAGTGGTGCTTTTCCCCAGAGCGACTCACCCGTGCGTGCTGCAGCTGAAACTCCACTATCGCCTGCTGCTTCTCGCACCGTCTGGCCATCATGTGCAAGGTGGAGTTCCACCTTGTGGGCACATCGCATATGAGGCGGTGAGCAGGAAGGCCGAAGTTATGCTGCAGCGCTGACAGGCGAGCAGCAGCAGGGTGAGAATGCCAAAAGAGCGCACAGACGGCCCGCACTTTATGCAGCAGCTCTGACATATCGGGGTAATTTTAAAGTAATCTTTGCACCACCAAATTCAGCACATGCGCCAGGCAAGGGATGTGCGTCTAACCGGCTAGTCCCAGAGCTGCTACGAGATTTCGCCCATTATGGCACACCACCAGGACGGGCTTGAGGATCACTGGCACCAACCACTCATCGGTCTGTTGTTCAAGGCCTGTCCACAGCTCCTGCGTGGTGTGGGGTTTGTCCCCCAAACAGATACGTTTTAAAACTGCCTGCTGTCATTTACCCCTGGCTGTGCTGAAGTTGGTGGTGAAGGTGTTACGCTGACCGGATGAGGAGCCGGTAGAGGATGAGGAAGCAGAGTAGGAGGAGGAAGCAACAGGAGGCAAACTTATATGCCCTGCAATCTTCGGTGGTGGATGAACATGCGCCAAATTTCTATACGCCTCATGCCCAGCCGCCACTGCATTTACCCAGTGTGCTGTTATGGAGCTATAAAGTCCCTGACCGTGCTTACTGGTCCATGTATCCGTAGTGAGGTGCACCTTGCCACAGATGGCATTGCGCAGTGCACTGGAAAAGTAGTGGCAGCTGGGCACGACGTACTGTGGGACAGCAACCGCTATAAGGCCTTTAAATCTCTCCATCTCCACCAGACGGAATAACATCATTTCAAAGGACAGTAATTTTGAAATGCTGGCATTTAGGGCCAGAGATCATGGGTGGGAAGGAGGGTACTTCCTCTTCTGCTCCAGTGTTTGGGAGATGGAGAGCTGAACGCTTCCGTGGGACATTGTGGAGATGCTTGGTGACCCAGGTGTTGGTGTTGCTGGCAGATCCTCTGTTTGCGGGGTGGCAGGTGGCACTGTCACTCCAGAGGTGGATGAAGAGGCCGCGACTGCAGCAGAAGAGGAAGCAGGAGGAGCCAGAGAACTTTCTTGGTTTTTGAGGTGTCTACTCCACTGCAGCTCATGCTTTGCACTTAAATGCCTGGTCATGCAGGTTGTGCTCAGGTTGAGAACATTTATGCCTCGCTTCAGACTCTGATTGCACAGCGTGCAAACCACTCGTGTCTTGTCGTCAGCACATTGTCTGAAGAGCTGCCATGCCAGGGAACTCCTTGGAGCTGGCTTTAGTGTGCTCGGTCCCTTTCTGCGGTGGGCAGTAGGAGGCGTACTGTCTAGAGGACGGCCGCTCCGCTTTTGCACCCTGCTCCCTCTTCTGCTGTGCTGGTTGCTCTGTGCGACCACCGCCTCTTCCTCCGAACTACATAGATCACTCGCATGACTTTGATTCCATGTGGGGTCGAGGACCTCATCGTCCTCCACATCATCTTCCACCCAGTCTTCACCCCTGCCTTCCTTGTCAGTCTGCACACTTTCGAAAGCCCCAGCAGTTGGCACCTGTGTTTCGTCATCATCCGAGACGTGCTGCGATGGTCATTCCATGTACTCATCTTAAAAGATAAGTGGTTGGGCATTGGTGCAGTCAATCTTTTCCACTTCTGGGGCAGGGCTAGGTGGATGGCCCTGGGAAACCCTGCTAACAGAGTCATCAAAAAGCAGAAGAGACTGCTGCATGACTTGGGGCTCAGACTGCTTGGCTGATTTGCAAGGGGGTGAGGTGAGAGACTAATGGACATCGGCTGCAGGTGCCAACTGTGTTCTTTCAGCAGGAGACTGGGTGGGAGACAATTAGAAGGAACTGGATCCACTGTCAGCAACCAAATCTACTATCGCCTGTACTTGTTCAGGCCTCATCATTCGTAGAGCAGCTTTAGGCCCGACCAAATACCGCTGCAGGTTTTGTCGCCTACTCGCACCTGAGGAAGGGTTTTACTTGTGCGTGTAGCTGGCACAGATCGACCACGTCCTCTCCATGCAACAGGAGCTCCACCAGCAGCACCACGACCTGGGCCACGTCCCTTATTTGATGCTCTCCTCATATTTTCCAAATTTAGGATCTTGCCTAGAGTTGAGCGGACACCTGGATGTTCGGGTACGGCAGGTTCGGCCGAACTTGAAAAAAAAGTTCGGGTTTGGGACCCGAATTTGAACCCGAACCCTATTGAAGTCAATGGGGACCCGAACTTTTGGCCTCTAAAATGGCTCTAAAATAGACCTGAAAAGAGCCAGAGGGCTGCAAAAGGCAGCAAAATTTGCTTAAGAGCATGGCAAATGCTCTGCAAACAAACGTGCTGAGGGAAATGAATTAAAAAAACATAAAAGACCATAATTTGAAATGATGTAGGAGGAAGAGGTTGAGGAGGCAGTGAATGGGTGGATGTGGCGGTGTAGGCTCACGTTCCGGTCTAGGAGGAAACGGCGGCGAAGGAGGAATAGGTAGCCAACACAGATGTGTGTTATTTTGCATTTTTACATAGGGGTATCCCCCAAAATATTGGGACATATAAAAAAATAAAAAAAAGGAATAAGTGCTCTTGAGTACAAGGATGGATGGTTGAGGCTGTTAGAACTGTCTATTCTGCACAAGGTACAGACAAGTCTTGTGGGATCCAGGCCTGGTTCATTTTAATGAACGTGAGCTTGTCCACGTTGGCTGTGGACAGGCGGCTGTGCCTGTCTGTAATGACGCCTCCTGCCGTCCTAAATACACGTTCAGAGAGTACAATGGCTGCAGGACAGGCCAGCACCTCCAAGGCATACAGGGCAAGCTCTGGCCATGTGTACAATTTGGAGACCCAGAAGTTGAATGGGGCAGAACCATCAGTCAGTACGTGTAGGCGTATGCACAGGTACTGTTCCACCAAATGCTGCCTCCTGCTAACACGCTCCATATCAGCAGTTGGGGCCGGTTGTTGCGGCGAGGTTACAAAGCTTTTCCACATGTCAGGCATGCTAAGGCTACTTTCACACCTGCGTTTAGGTCGGATCCGTCTGGTATTCTGAGGTGCTGGCGCTGACACAGCTGCGTTGGCGACCTCTTCCTCCTCCTCTGCCTTCGCCTTGTGCTTCCACTTGTCCCCCGGCGTCAGTCGGGAATGCTCTCAGGAGCGCGTCTACCAGCGTGCACCTGTAGTCGCGCATCTTCTGATCACGCTCCAGTGAGGAAATTAGGACAGCACATTGTTTTTGTAACGGGGATCCAGCAGTCAGCACACGTTAAAATGTGGGCAACTCTGCCGTCGTTCCGCAGGCACTGCAGCATGTAGTCGCTCACGTGTGCCAGGCTGCCCAGAGGTAAGGACAAGCTGTCCTCTGTGGGAGGCGTATCGTCTGCGTCCTCCGTATCCCCCCAGCCACGCACCAGTGATGGGCCCGAGCTGCGTTGGGTGCCACCCCGCTGTGAACATGCTTCATCCTCATCCTCCTCCTCATCCTCCTCCTCCTCGTCCTCCAGTAGTGGGCCCCGGCTTGCCAAATTTGTACCTGGCCTCTGCTGTTGCAAAAAACCTCCCTCTGAGCCACTTCTAAAATACTGACCTGAAAGTGTTAGAGATGACCCCTCTTCCTCCTCGTCCTGGGCCACATCCTCTTCCATCATTGCCCTAAGTGTTTTCTCAAGGAGACATAGAAGTGGTATTGTAACACTGAAAACGGTGTCATCGCCACTTGCCATGTTGGTGGAGTACTCGAAACAGCGCAACAGGGCACACATGTTTTGCATGGAGGCCCAGTCATTGGTGGTGAAGTGGTGCTGTTCCGCAGTGAGACGCACCGTGCGTGCTGCAGCTGAAACTCCACTATGGCCTGCTGCTGCTCGCACAGTCTCTCCAGCATGTGCAAGGTGGAGTTCCACCTGGTGGGCACGTCGCATATGAGGCGGTGAGTGGGAAGGCCAAAGTTACGCTGTAGAGCAGACAGCCGAGCGGCGGCAGGATGAGAACGCCGGAAGCGCGCACAGACGGCCTGCACTTTATGCAGCAGCTCTGACATGTCAGGGTAGTTGTGAATTAATTTCTGCACCACCAAATTCAGCACATGCGCCAGGCAAGGGATGTGCGTCAAACCGGCTAGTGCCAGAGCTGCAACGAGATTTCGCCCATTATCGCACACCACCAGGCCGGGCTTGAGGCTCACTGGCAGCAACCACTCGTCGGTCTGTTGTTCTATACCCCGCCACAACTCCTGCGCGGTGTGGGGCATGTCCTTCAAACACATCAGTTTCAGAACGGCCTGCTGACGTTTTTCCCTGGCTGTGCTGAAGTTGGTAGTGAAGGTCTGTCGCTGACCGGATGAGGAGGTGGTAGAAGAGGAGGAGGAAGCCGAGTAGGAAGAGAAGGCAACAGGAGGCAAAGAATGATGCCCTGCGATCCTTGGTGGCAGAAGGACGTGCGTCAAACAGCTCTCCGCCTGGGGCCCAGCCGCCACTACATTTACCCAGTGTGCAGTGAGGGAGATATAGCATCCCTGGCCGTGCTTACTGGTCCACGTATCTGTGGTTAGGTGGACCTTGCCACAGATGGCGTTGCGCAGTGCACACTTGATTTTATCCGATACATGGTTGTGCATGGAGGGCACGGCTCTACTGGAGAAGTAGTGGCAGCTGGGAACGACGTACTGTGGGACAGCAAGCGACATGAGCTGTTTGAAGCTGTCCGTCTCCACCAGCCTGAATGACAGCATTTCAAAGGCCAGTAGTTTAGGTGTGCTGGCATTCAGGGCCAGGGTGTAACAGTCGCGTACACATACACAGGGGGGAGGGAAGTGACTACTGCGCTCCACCCTCACCCCTGGCCCCCGCCTACTTGCCTCACGAGTCCTAATGACAGGGGACAACTGGACGGCAATCCCTAGCTTGGAATAAGTGCAGGGAGGACAGACCAGACAAACAACAGAATGTGAACGGAACGAGTCTATACCAGGAAAGCTACGAAGTACAAATGGAGCAAGCAGAGAATAGTCAGGAGAAGCCGGGGTCATAAATACCAGGAGAGTCATGAAGTACCAAAGGAGTCAGCAGAGGATCGTCAGGAGGAAGCCGAGGTCAGAAAACCAGGAGAGCAGTAAAGTACACAAGTAGCAGGCAGAGGATCGTCAGGAATTCAGCAGGAGGTCAGTACGCCAGAAAATACTAAGTCACAGGTGGAACCTAAATAACAGGCAATCTGTGGCCAGCAGACTGCCTGTTTAAATAGGGAGCCAGAGGGGTCATGTGACGTGGCCAGTGTCACATGACTCCACACAGACTACACAGCTGAGCGCCGAGTGATCAGCTCAGCGCTCAACCCTAAAACCATTCTCATGAATGCGCAAAGACGCGCGAAGGGCGTGCATAGTATTATCAGGAGCGCGGGCGACGCTGGAAGCGCTGATGATGCGTGCGTACTCCGGACGTGCCCGCCTCCTAGACCGCACCGTGACACAGGGATCGAGGGTGGCTAAGTGGGAATTTACGCATTCTCTCCAAGGTTTGTGAGATGGAGAGCTGAACGCTTCCGTGTTACATGATGGAGATGCTTGGTGACGGAGGTGGTGGTGTTGGTGGCACATCCTCTGTTTGCTGGGCGGCAGGTGCCAACGTTCCTCCAGAGGTGGAGGAAGAGGCCGAGGCAGCAGCAGAAAAGGGAGCAGGAGGGGCCTGAGCCCTTTCTTGGTTTTGAAGGTGCTTACTCCACTGCAGCCCGTGTCTCGCATGTAGATGCCTGGTCATGCAGGTTGTGCTAAGGTTCAGAACGTTAATGCCTCGCTTCAGGCTCTGATGGCACAGCGTGCAAACCACTCGGGTCTTGTCGTCAGCACATTGTGTGAAGAAGTGTCATGCCAGGGAACTCCTTGAAGCTGCATTTGGTGTGCTCGGTCCCTGGTGACGGTGGCCAGTAGCAGGCGAACTGTTTTGGCGATGGCTGCTCTGCTTTTGCACCATGCTCCCTCTTTTGCTACGCTGTTGGCTCGGTCTCACCACTGCCTCTTCCTCCGAACTCTGAAAGTCAGTGGCACGACGTTCATTCCATGTGGGGTCTAGGACCTCATCGTCCCCTGCATCGTCTTCCACCCAGTCTTCCTCCCTGACCTCCTTTTCGGTCTGCACACTGCAGAAAGACGCAGCAGTTGGCAACTGTGTTTCGGCATCATCAGAGACGTGCTGAGGTGGTATTCCAATGTCCTCATCAGGAAACATAAGTGGTTGTGCGTCAGTGCATTCTATGTCTTCCACC
Organism: Bufo bufo; assembly: GCF_905171765.1. Lineage (NCBI taxonomy): Eukaryota > Metazoa > Chordata > Amphibia > Anura > Bufonidae > Bufo > Bufo bufo. Next base: position 464,614,601 of record NC_053391.1, read on the forward strand.
CCTGGGGAAGGGCTAGGTGGATGCCCTTGGGAAACCCTGCCAGCAGAGTCTTCAAACAGCATAAGAGACTGCTGCATGACTTGAGGCTCAGACAGGTTCCCCGATATGCATGGGGGTGATGTGAATGACTGATGGGCATGGGTTTCAGGCGCGACCTGTGCGCTTTTTGCAGAAGACTGGGTGGGAGATAATGTGAACCTGCTGGATCCACTGTCGGCCACCCAATCGACTAGCGCCTGTACTTGCTCAGGCCTTACCATCCTTAGAACGGCATTAGGCCCGACCAAATAACGCTGTAGATTCTGGCGGCTACTGGGACCTGAAGTAGTAGGTTCAGTAGGACGTGTAGCTGCGGCAGAACGGCCACGTCCTCTCCCTGCACCAGAGGCTCCACCAACACCACCACCACGACCATGACAGCGTCCCTTATTAGATGTTTGCCTCATAGTTAGCGTTCACCAAGCAAAGTAAAAAGTGGTTAAGTCTGTTAAAAATAATTAACCGCCAATATAAACCCTGATGTAGGGTATTGCACTCAATTTTTTTTTTAAACTCTATATGACAGCAGTATTTGTGGCCTAAATTTCACAGTAACTTATGCACCTCTATTCCCAGATGTGCAGTATATTAGAGGTTTTTTTTAACCCCAGTAAGCAAAAGCTGTATTTGTGGCCTAAATTTCACAGTAACTTATACACCTCTAATCCCAGATGTGCAGTATATCAGAGGGTTTTTTAACCCCAGTAAGCAAAAGCCGTATTTGTGGCCTAAATTTCACAGTAACTTATGCACCTCTAATCCCAGATGTACAGTATATGAGAGTTTTTTTAACCCCAGTAAGCAAAAGCTGTATTTGTGGCCTAAATTTCACAGTAACTTATGCACCTCTAATCCCAGATGTGCAGTATATCAGAGTTTGTTTTTTTAACCCCAGTAAGCAAAAGCCGTATTTGTGGCCTAAATTTCATAGTAACTTATGCACCTCTAATCCCAGATGTGCAGTATATCAGAGGGTTTTTTAACCCCAGTAAGCAAAAGCCGTATTTGTGGCCTAAATTTCACAGTAATTTATGCACCTCAAATCCCTGAATCAAACCCCTGTATGTAGAGGGTGTATCTCACAGGGCCTTAACTAGTGTAGGCTTGAATTCAATATTGGTGCACCAAATGGCTGTATTTAAAATCTCTGAATGTAACCCAAATGTATTAAGTGTGTATCTCACAATGACATCTGCATCAAAGGCTGCCAACAAATTTTTTTGTGCCCAAACGAGTGTTTGTTTAACAACTGAATTTGACAGCAGTATATAAGCTTGTAATTTCACACGTGCTGATGCTGCAAGGCATGAAAATAGTGTTTTCTGTCCAAAAAGTGTGTTTTTCAAACCCCAGAAAATGATGGGTGTATTTCTAGCTTAAATTGGACACTGACTAATCAAGATGTTGTAGATTGCCAAAAAGGTGTTTTTTTGGTAACAGAATATGAAAGCTGTATATATTAAACTTGAATTTAACACTTGCAGAACATGAAAATACAGTTTTTTGAAAAAAAAAAGGTGTGTTTTTCAAACCCCAGAAAATAATGGGTGTATTTCTAGCTTAAATTGCACACTGACTAATCCAGATGTTGTAGTTTACCAAAAAAATTGAGATTTGCAATGTCCCAAAAGCTCAGATGCAGTGCTGGTGCACTGAGCTTGCACAAAATGGCCGCCGCCACCACCACCCACCTAACTAACAGAATTATAAAAGTTTTTTTTTTTTGGTCAATGGCCTCAGGGCAGGGTAAAACGATTGTGTCCTGCACCCAAACAACTATTTCTAGGTAGATCGCTGAGTTAGATTCTTTCCTATTCTCTCCCTGAAATCACAAGTCCAGCAGAATCCTCTCCCTACACTTGTAACAGCAGAGTGACATGCAGCGCTACGTGACTCAAGCTTATATAGAGCCTGGGTCACATGCTGCTCTGGCCAATCACAGCCATGCCATTAGAAGGTATGGCTGTGATGGCTTCTAAGGTCAGACAGGTAACCACTTGTTGATTGGCTGCTGTGCAGTCTTTCAAAAAGCGCCAAGAAAGCGCCAAACACTGAGCCCGAACCCAAACTTTTACGAAAAAGTTTGGGTTCAGGCCTGGGTTCCAAAAATCCTAAAGTTCGGTACGAACCCGAACTTTACAGTTCGGGTTCGCTCAACCTTAACAGGAAACTTAACTTCTCCACTCTGATTATCCATTCCCATGACTCTAAGAAAAAAAGAGGAGTTCTATTAGCTCAGTATAGCGTTTATCCCAATAGCATCTTCTGTGGACACTAGAAGCAGGTACATCATACAAGTGGGTTAATTTAACAATACTGTTTGTACCTTGGTGATTGTCTACGCTCCCAATAACTGCCCCCCCCCCCTTTGTTTATTTCTTCACTTCTTAACAAAGCTGCACAGAAATATAAAATAAGTCTTCTGCTGAATAGGAATACTGACTACATCAGAAACTACTATGAGGTTTTTCTGACACAGTTTAGGGTTCATCTTTATAGTGGATAAGGTCTTTGCCTCTAATGTACAAAGTTGGGAGTTCAAATCCAAGCAGAAACATTTCAGAAATAGAGATTAAATTTATATATTTTATATATTTTTTTAGTAATTGTAAAAATTTATGGCACAAAATAAATGTTTAATTACTAATAAATAAATATATATATATATATATATATATATATATATTTATACTTCTGATATATATGAATGCATAACATTTGGGAAACTACTACTGATGTTTTTAGCCATAATATATTATAATATATTATAATATATTATATATTCGAAATATATAATAATATATGTAAATATAGATTTGAGTTGCGGGCCTGCAGGTGAGCTGACTCTGTAAAAGATTTGAGTTGCGGGCCTGCAGATGAGCTGACCCTGTAAAAAATTTGATGTGAGGGCCTGCTGGTGAGCGGACCCTGTAAAAAATTTGATGTGCGGGCCTGCTGCTGAGCGGACCCTGTACAAAATTAGATGTATTCGAAGGCCATATATGCGAGGGCATTATACAGTATGTGACGAATTAGCAATGCATGTTGATATGATGAAAGAGGAGGAGAAGGATGAGAAAAGGAAGATTCAACCATATACCCTTGTTTGTGGTGGAAGGGGTGCATGGGAATACGGTCTATTAACTACAAACCGGATTCCCAAAAAGTTGGGACACTATACAAATTGTGAATAAAAACTGAATGCAATGATGTGGAGGTGCCAACTTCTAATATTTTATTCAGAATAGAACATAAATCACGGAACAAAAGTTTAAACAGAGAAAATGTACCATTTTAAGGGAAAAATATGTTGAATGAGAATTTCATGGTGTCAACAAATCCCAAAAAAGTTGGGACAAGGCCATTTTCACCACTGTGTGGCATCTCCACTTCTTCTTACAACACTCAACAGACGTCTGGGGACCGAGGAGACCAGTTTCTCAAGTTTAGAAATAGGAATGCTCTCCCATTCTTGTCTAATACAGGCCTCTAGCTGTTCAATCGTCTTGGGCCTTCTTTGTTGCACCTTCCTCTTTATGATGCGCCAAATGTTCTCTATAGGTGAAAGATCTGGACTGCAGACTGGCCATTTCAGTACCCGGATCCTTCTCCTACGCAGCCATGATGTTGTGATTGATGCAGAATGTGGTCTGGCATTATCTTGTTGAAAAATGCAGGGTCTTCCCTGAAAGAGATGACGTCTGGATGGGAGCATATGTTGTTCTAGAACCTGAATATATTTTTTTACATTGATGGTGCCTTTCCAGACATGCAAGCTGCCCATGCCACACGCACTCATGCAACCTCATACCATCAGAGATGCAGGCTTCTGAACTGAGCGTTGATAACAACTTGGGTTGTCCTTGTCCTCTTTGGTCCGGATGACATGGCGTCCCAGATTTCCAAAAAGAACTTCGAATCGTGACTCGTCTGACCACAGAACAGTCTTCCATTTTGCCACACTCCATTCTAAATGATCCCTGGCCCAGTGAAAACGCCTGATCTTGTGGATCTTGCTTAGAAATGGCTTCTTCTTTGCACTGTAGAGTTTCAGCTGGCAACGGCGGATGGCACGGTGGATTGTGTTCACTGACAATGGTTTCTGGAAGTATTCCTGAGCCCATTCTGTGATTTCCTTTACAGTAGCATTCCTGTTTGTGGTGCAGTGTCGTTTTAGGGCCCGGAGATCACGGGCATCCAGTATGGTTTTACGGCCTTGACCCTTACGCACAAAGATTGTTCCAGATTCTCTGAATCTTCGGATGATGTTATGCACAGTTGATGATGATAGATGCAAAGTCTTTGCAATTTTTCGCTGGGTAACACCTTTCTGATATTGCTCCACTATCTTTCTGCGCAACATTGTGGGAATTGGTGATCCTCTACCCATCTTGGCTTCTGAGAGACACTGCCACTCTGAGAAGCTCTTTTTATACCGAATCATGTTGCCAATTGACCTAATTAGTGTTAATTGGTCTTCCAGCTCTTCGTTATGCTCAAATTTACTTTTTCCAGCCTCTTATTGCTACTTGTCCCAACTTTTTGGGTATTTGTTGACACAGTGAAAATTGAAATCAACGTATTTTTCCTTTAAAATGATACATTTACTCGGATTAAACGTTTGATCTGTCATCTACGTTCTATTACAAATAAAATATTGACATTTGCCATCTCCACATCACTGCATTCAGTTTTTATTCACAATTTGTTTAGTGTCCCAACTTTTTTGGAATCCAGTTTGTACATTAAAAACAACCCATGTAAAGTGCCTTTATGTTCATCAGCATTCTTCTGGTGGAGTCGAGAAGTTATGGTGAATCCAGGCCTTGTTCATTTTTATATGAGTCAACCTGTCAGCATTTTCATATGACAGGTGGATACGCTTATCTGTTATAATGCCACCAGCAGCACTAGATACACACTCCCCGGGCAGGCCAGCACCTTCAAAGCGTAGAGCGCCAGTTCGTGCCACGTGTCCAGCTTGGACACCCAGTAGTTGTAAGGCACTGAGGGATCATTGAGGATGCTGACACAGTCTGCTATGTACTCCTTCACCAGCTTCCAAAATTTCTCTCTCCTTGTGGCAGTAGGCAACACATCAGGGTGAGGGTGCTGGCGGGGTGTCATGAAACTGTCCCAGGTTTTGGAGAGTGTTGCCTTGCCTTTGTTGGAACTGCTGTGTGTTCCACTTGTCTCCCCTCCTCGGTTGGCCAAGGAAGTACGAACTCTGCCACCAGCGTTGTCAGATGGAAAATTTTGGAGCAATTTTTCAACAAGGATCTTCTGGTATTGCACCATTTTGCTCGTCCTCTCCACCAGAGAAATGAGAGATGAGACGTTCTCTTTGTAGCGGGGGTCGAGAAGGGTAAACAACCAGTAGTCCGTGTTGTTTAAAATGCGTATATAACGCGCGGGTCACGGGAAAGGCAGCCTAACATGAAGTCAGCCATGTGTGCCAGTGTAACAACTGTCGTCATCATGAGGATCGCTCCCAATCTCCTCATCCTCTTCCTCCTCTTCTGCCCACCCACACAGAACAGATGAAATTAAACTTCAATGGGTACTACCCTCTGTAGCTGAGGCAACCGTCTCCTCTTCCTCCTCTTCAGCCTCCAATTCGCGCTGAGAAGACGAACTGAGGGTGGTCTGGCTATCATAAACCTGTGTAATTTCTTCCCCCATTTCCACCTCTTCTACATGCACAGTGTCGTCCTTAATTATGAGCAGCGAGTGTTTGAGAAGACACAGAAGTGGGATGGTGATGCTGATAATACCATCTGTGTTAATTCCTCAAAGTTGCGTGAAACCTCACAGAGGTCAGACATCCATGCCCACTCCTTGCTTGTGAATAGCGGAAGCTGACTGGAAAGGAGACAAATATTTTGCAGCTGGTATTCCACAACTGCCCTCTCCTGCTCACAAAGCCTGGCCAACATGTGAAACGTCGAGTTCCAGCGCGTGCTCACGTCGCACAACAGCCGGTGAGCTGGCAATTTCAAGCGTTGACAGACCGGCTGAAGCCGTTGATGACTTGTGGAAATGTGCACACACGCGGCACATCTTCACCAGTAACTCAGGCAAATTGGGGTAGGTTTTGAGAAATCGCTGAACCACTAAGTTCAAAACATGGGTTAGGCATGGGATGTGTGTGAGCTTGCCGAGCTCCAAAAGCTGCCACCAAGTTACGGCCATTATCAGACACAACCATGCCTGGTTGTAGGTTGAGTGGCGATAGCCACAGCTCAGTCTGGTTTCTTATCCCTTGCCACAGCTCTGCGGCGGTGTGCTGTTTGTCACCTAGGTAGATCAGCTTAAGCAGCCCTGTTGCCGCTTCCCCACTGCAGTGCTACACTGCTTCCAGCTACAGACTGATGAATGACTGGTGCTGCACGCGGATAATTCGGAGGTAGAAGTGGAGGAGGCGGAGGAGGAGAAGTGAGGGTTGGAGCCACTAACGTAGGTGGTGACGGAAATCCTGATGGAATTGGGGCCCGCAATCCTTGTCATCAGTAGCACCTGTTCCTTCCCAGGGTACGAGTCGCTCCCGGCCTCCACAACATTCACCCAGCGTGCCGTCCGAGAAATGTAGCGTCCCTGGCCGAAAGCACTTGTCCTTGTGTCTATGTTTAAGTGGACCTTCCCAGACAATGCGATACTGACTTTAAGCAACCCAGCTTCTTCCTTACCAGCTGCATTGGAGGTGATCCATAACTTTAGAAACCTCTCATATTATAAGCTAAATTAATTCAAATCCAAAGCACTCCCTCTAAACCTTCCAGATCAGGTGCAGCTTCAAAGTAATTTCACCCTAGATTAGCAAATCCAACAGATAAAATATTTAGGAATCACCTTAACCAACTCTGTCCATTCCTTATACAAAACTAATTATCTCCCATTCCTTGATGAGGTCACCTCAGACTTAACTTCCCTAGCTAAACATGAGATCTCTTGGGTGGGACATATTGCTGCGTTTCAGATGTTCTCGCTTTCCAAGTTCCTATTTTTACTTTGAACACTTCCCATTTTACTACCCACTACCTTCTTTAAAAAAGCTTCCAAAATAATAAACTTCTTCATTTGGGCCAAAGGGAAACCCTGTATAACTACTAAACTACTGGTCAAGAGAAAGCCTTTTGGTGGCCTAAGCATTTCTAATATTTACCATTATTATATAGCCACATTGACGTCCGAATGAATTGTGGTCAAGTAAGCCCCTAGTAGCCCATGTAGGCAGATTGAATCGGCTCTTGTACCTTCAGGCAACCTTAACGCCTTATTAATAGAGATGTCGCGAACATAAAATTTTCCGTTCGCGAACGGCGAGCGCGAATTTCTGCAAATGTTCGCGAACGAGCGAACTGAGCGAACCGCCATAGACTTCAATAGGCAGGCGAATTTTAAAACATGGACTCTTTCTAGCCACAGTAGTGATGGAAAAGTTGTTTCAAGGGGACTAACACCTGGACTGTGGCATGCTGGAGGGGGATCCATGGCAAAACTCCCTTGGAAAATTACATAGTTGACGCAGAGTTGGATTTTAATCCATAAAGGGCATAAATCACCTAACAATCCAATTTTTTTTGAACAACGTGGTTTAAAACATCCAGTGTGTGTATACGATCAGGTATGATGTTGTATCGATCAGGTAGTGTAAGGGTTACGCCCGCTTCACAGACATTGACAGACCAAACTCCCCTTTTAATGCACCGCAAACAACCGCAAACAGTCCATTTGCCCAACAGCAAACTTCCCATTTGCACAAGGTTGGATACCAAGCTAGCCATGTCCCGTCGATGTCATTGAAGGTTTCTTCCTCCACCCAGCCACGTACAACACCAAGGGTCCCCGAAAGGTGAATTGAATTGTTTTTCGAACGGGGAGATGGTTAAAAAGACGCTGGCTCCCTTCCTTTTGTTTGAATCCACGCCACGGTCACTGCGTCTGCGCCGTGCAATTTACTCTCACACCCGTGAGTGGTATTTTCTGTAGTACTATTCTCACCAGTTTAATCCCTGTATGGTCCCCAATCTGGGGTCCATTTATTAAATAGATTTTTCGAACGGGGAGATGGTTAAAAAAATGCTGGCTCCCTCCCCTTTGTTTGAATCCACGCCACGGTCACTGCGTCTGCGCCGTGCAATTTACTCTCACACCCGATATGAGTGGTATTTTCTGTAGTACTTTTCTCATCAGTTTAATCCCTGTATGGTCCCCAATCTGGGATCCATTTATTAAATAGATTTTTCGAACGGGGAGATGGTTAAAAAACGCTGGCTCCCTCCCTTTTGTTTGAATCCACGCCACGGTCACTGCGTCTGCGCCGTGCAATTTACTGTCACACCCGTGAGTGGTATTTTCTGTAGTACTATTATCATCAGTTTAATCCCTGTATGGTCCCCAATCTGGGGTCCATTTATTAAATTGATTTTTCGAACGGGGAGATGGTTAAAAAAGCGCTGGCTCACTCCCCTTTGTTTGAATCCACGCCACGGTCACTGCGTCTGCGCCGTGCAATTTACTCTCACACCCGATATGAGTGGTATTTTCTGTAGTTCTCTCTTCTCATCAGTTTAATCCCTGTTACGTCCCCAATCTGGGGTCCATTTATTAAATAGATTTTTCGAACGGGGAGATGGTTAAAAAAACGCTGGCTCCCTCCCCTTTGTTTGAATCCACGCCACGGTCACTGCGTCAGCACCGTGCAATTTACTGTCACACCCGATATGAGTGGTATTTTCTGTAGTTCTCTCTTCTCATCAGTTTAATCCCTGTTACGTCCCCATTCTGGGGTCCATTTATTAAATTGATTTTTTCGAACGGGGAGATGGTTAGAAAAACGCTGGCTCCCTCCCCTTTGTTTGAATCCACGCCACGGTCACTGCGTCTGCGCCGTGCAATTTACTGTCACACCCGTGAGTGGTATTTTCTGTAGTACTATTATCATCAGTTTAATCCCTGTATGGTCCCCAATCTGGGGTCCATTTATTAAATTGATTTTTCGAACGGGGAGATGGTTAAAAAAGCGCTGGCTCACTCCCCTTTGTTTGAATCCACGCCACGGTCACTGCGTCTGCGCCGTGCAATTTACTCTCACACCCGATATGAGTGGTATTTTCTGTAGTTCTCTCTTCTCATCAGTTTAATCCCTGTTACGTCCCCAATCTGGGGTCCATTTATTAAATAGATTTTTCGAACGGGGAGATGGTTAAAAAAACGCTGGCTCCCTCCCCTTTGTTTGAATCCACGCCACGGTCACTGCGTCAGCACCGTGCAATTTACTGTCACTCCCGATATGAGTGGTATTTTCTGTAGTTCTCTCTTCTCATCAGTTTAATCCCTGTTACGTCCCCATTCTGGGGTCCATTTATTAAATTGATTTTTTCGAACGGGGAGATGGTTAGAAAAATGCTGGCTCCCTCCCCTTTGTTTGAATCCACGCCACGGTCACTGCGTCTGCGCCGTGCAATTTACTGTCACACCCGTGAGTGGTATTTTCTGTAGTACTATTCTCATCAGTTTAATCCATGTTACGTCCCATATCAGGGTGGGATTGCCTTTTGTGAAAAAAATTTAGGCCGGGTACCTTCCACTGTGGTGTCCCAATAGCGACAAATTTTTTGAAGGCCTCAGACTCCATCAGCTGGTATGGTAAAAGCTGGCGGGCTAAGAGTTCCGTCAAGCCAGCTGTCAGACGCCGGGCAAGGGGGTGACTCTGTGACATTGGCTTCCTACGCTCAAACATTTCCTTTACAGACACCTGACTGCGGGCAGATGAGATGGAACTGCTGAAGGTGAGAGGCGGAGTGGCGGGTGGTTGAGAGGGGGCAAGGAGGACAGCAGTGGTTGACGTGGCTAAAGATGCTGGACCAGGAGGAGGATGGTGGCTTTGAGCTTGTGTGCTGCTTCTACTCGTCATCATGTGTTGATCCCATAGGCGTTTGTGATGTGCGATCATGTGCCTTCGCAAAGCAGTTGTACCTAGGTGGGTGTTGGACTTCCCACGACTCAGTTTATTTTGGCACAGGTTGCAAATGGCATCGCTGTTGTGAGAGGCAGACACACACAAAAAAAGCCACACTGCTGAGCTTTGCAATGACGGCATTCTGGTGGTGGCAACAGCATGTGTTGATTGGCGTGCTGTCTGGCTGACCCCGGGTGCCGATACATGCTGTCTGACTGTGCCAATAGCTCCTTGCGACGACCTCCCCCTGCTTCCAACTCGTCTCCTCCTTCTCTCTGTCTACCCTTCTGAACTTTCCCCCTCTTCTTCTTCTCTTTGAGCAGGCACCCACGTGGCATCCACGGACACATCGTCATCATCAACCACTTCACTTGTATCTGACACCTCAGCAAAGGAAGCAGCAGCGGGTACAACATCATCATCATCACACTGTACGTCCATGTGTGTAATGCTGCCTGACTGAGACATATCCCTGTTATCTCCATCCTCTGGCATTAATGGTTGCGCATCACTAATTTCATCCAACTGATGTGTAAATAACTCCTCTGAGGGATCAAGTGAAGTGGCTGTGGTGGCTGTGGTGGTAGTGGTGGTGGTGGCGGCGGGCGGGAGAGTGGTAACTTGAGAGCAGGTGACCAACGCTGAGCTGGAGTAGTATGGTGCGTCAAGGTTCTTAGCGGAAGCTGTTGAAGATTGGGTGTCCTGTGTAAGCCAGTCAACTATTTTCTCAGAATTAAATAGAATTTTTTTTATCTGAAAGGTATTTGGGTGAGTGACACCCTGTAACAGTATGAGTGGAGGCCTAGCCAGTGGCCACAATACAGTCTGTGTGGGCCTGACACACACTGGCTTGCAACTGTGATTATATCACAGAAAAATATTAAATATAATTTTTTTTTATCTGCAAGGTATTTTCTGTCACACCCTGTATGAATGGTGTGCACACAGTACTGTCTGTGACTGAGCCTGCAGCCTCTCACACACGGGCAGGCAACTGCAATATACTGTATATATACAGTGGCATGCGAAAGTTTGGGCAACCTTGTTAATCGTCATGATTTCCCTGTATAAATCGTTGGTTGTTACCACAAAAAATGTCAGTTAAATATATCGTATAGGAGATACACACAGTGATATTTGAGAAGTGAAATGAAGTTTATTGGATTTACAGAAAGTGTGCTATAATTGTTTAAACAAAATTAGGCAGGTGCATAAATTTGGGCACCACAAAAAATAAATAAAATCAATATTTAGTAGATCCTCCTTTTGCAGAAATTACAGCCTCTAAACGCTTCCTGTAGGTTCCAATGAGAGTCTGGATTCTGGTTGAAGGTATTTTGGACCATTCCTCTTTACAAAACATCTTTAGTTCATTCAGGTTTGATGGCTTCCGAGCATGGACAGCTCTCTTTAAGTCACACCACAGATTTTCAATTATATTCAGGTCTGGGGACTGAGATGGCCATTCCAGAACGTTTTACTTGTTCCTCTGCATAAATGCCTTAGTGGATTTTGAGCAGTGTTTAGGGTCGTTGTCTTGTTGAAAGATCCAGCCCCGGCACAGCTTCAGCTTTGTCACTGATTCCTGGACATTGGTCTCCAGAATCTGCTGATACTAAGTGGAATCCATGCGTCCCTCAACTTTGACAAGATTCCCAGTCCCTGCACTGGCCACACAGCCACACAGCATGATGGAACCACCACCATATTTTACTGTAGGTAGCAGATGTTTTTCTTGGAATGCTGTGTTCTTTTTCCTCCATGCATAACTCCCCTTGTTATGGCCAAATAACTAAATTTTAGTTTCATCAGTCCACCCCACCTTATTCCAAAATGAAGCTGGCTTGTCCAAATATGCTTTAGCCCACCTCAAGCGGCACTTTTTGTGCTGTGGGCGAAGAAAAGGCTTCCTCTGCATCACTCTCGCATACAGCATCTCCTTGTGTAAAGTGCGCCGAATGGTTGAACGATGCACAGTGACTCCATCTGCAGCAAGATGATGTTGTAGGTCTTTGGTGCTGGTCTGGGGGTTGACTCTGACTGTTCTCACCATTCGTCACTTCTGTCTATCCGAGATTTTTCTTGGTCTGCCACTTCGAGCCTTAACTTGAACTGAGCCTGTGGTCTTCCATTTCCTCAATATGTTCCTAACTGTGAAAACAGACAGCTGAAATCTGTGAGATAGCTTTCTGTATCCTTCCCCTAACCATGATGGTGAACAATCTTTGTCTTCAGGTCATTTGAAAGTTGTTTTGAGACCCCCATGTTGCTACTCTTCAGAGAAAATTAAAAGAGGAGGGAAACTTACAATTGACCCCCTTAAATACTCTTTCTCATAATTGGATTCACCTGTGTATGTAGGTCTGGGGTCACTGAGCTTACCAAGCCAATTTGAGTTCCAATAATTAGTTCTAAAGGTTTTGGAATCAATAAAATGACAACAGTGCCCAAATTTATGCACCTGCCTAATATTGTTTAAACAATTATAGCACACTTTCTGTAAATCCAATAAACTTCATTTCACTTCTCAAATATCACTGTGTGTGTCTCCTATATGATATATTTAACTGACATTTTTTATCGTAACAACCAACGATTTATACAGGAAAATCATGATGATTAACAAGGTTGCCCAAACTTTCGCATCCCACTGTATATATATATATATATATAAAAAAAAAAAGCAGACTGATGTACCAGCCCTGAAAAGGGCTTTTTGGGGTGCTGTCAGGACGCTGTCCTTACAGCAGATGAGTCTGTGGACACAGAACACTGCCCTAGCTAACGCTTTCCCTATTGAATCAGCAGTAGCAGCACTGTCCCTCCTCTCACTGAGAATGCAGATTCCGAATGAATCTAAAATGGATGCTATCCAGGAGGTGAGAGGGTCTGGGAGTGAGGGTCTGCTGCTGATTGGCTGGAATGTGTCTGCTGACTGTGGGGTACAGGGTCAAAGTTTACTCAATGATGATGTATAGAGGGCGGACCGAACATCGCATATGTTCGCCCACCGCGGCGAACGCGAACAAGCTATGTTCGCCGGGAGCTATTCGCCGGCGAACTATTCGGGCCATCTCTACTTATTAATAGCATCCCTAGACCCATCCTCCACCCTTCCTTCCATCCCATCCCTCATTACTTCAGCAATAACAAGCTGGAAACACTTCCATGCATTTCTCCCACAAAAAACATTCTCGCTGCTAGAGGAGACACCGATAGAACTGTTGGAACTTTTTATCCTGGATCAAGACCTTAAATTCTGGATTCATAACTCCCTAGCGAAAATGTCCAAACTTTTCGAAGGAGAGACCCTACGATCAATTCAGGATCTCCACCATAAATACCAAATTCCTAATAAATATTTCTATAAATACCTTCAGATTAGGCATTTCATAAACTCAAAAGTAATCCTGCAGGTGAAGGCCAATCAGGATATCTTCCATTTATGATCCAGAATCCCTTCAACAGGTTCTACCTTATGGCCCATCTACTCACTCATAGGCGACAAAGACTCTTTGTCACGGCCTTTGGTTTGTGCTGTGACATTGTTGCCACACTTGCGGTTGCCCACGGCAACGTGTTGCTGTGAGAGCATGCGGTGGCAGTGTCTCGGCCTTCTGGGTGATTGCCGTGATATGGTTGCCATGCATGCTGTTGCCGGTGGTAACGTGTGGTTTGGTATGCTTGTGTGTGCACTTCCCCTTTAAGTGGCTTCCTTCCTCTGTCTGGTGTTGGAAGGGTTAACTCCCTTCCTGGTGTTTTGTGAAGACTGGGTTTATGTGTGTGTAGGTGTGGCTGCTTGGGCTATTTAGCCTCTGCTGGATGCCTGAAGCTGAGTGTTCCTCCAGTCTTGGTGTATGCTGGTGGTTCACTGTTCCTAGCTTTTACCATCTGTCCAGTGAGGGCCACCCTTGTGGTCATTAATGTTATTATGGTGTCTCTTTTCCTTCTTATCTTTTGGTTTGCGTGGGTTATGTTCAGGGTGTTGTATGTCTTGTGTTGTATTACATGGCTGGTGATGTTTGGTGTCCAGCATGTTTGCTAGACATTCCCCTGTCTCACGTTTATTGCAGCTATGGTTGTCCTGGGTTCCTGTGTGGTTGTGATTTGTGCTGTGCCCTAATGTTGGTGTGGACAGCAGCACTTGTGCACGGGTTCCAGTCAGTGTGTCTGTGGCAGGTAAGTGTGTTATGGGTTTCACTTACATGCCAACTCCATATGCTGTATGTGTTCCCCTCTCCTTGCAGCCTGGCCTCAGAGAGAGACTCCTGTTCCTCCGTGACTAGGATGAACAGGTCGTCTCTTCACGGCTCCTTGGTGAGGGATTACCAGGGCGACTCAGGGTCTCTGGGAATCCAAAGTATGAGCCATCCTACCATCGGCATCTGCTCGTACGGTGAGGAGTCAGGGAGAGGATTAGGGACGCTGTAGGAGGTGACCTGCTCCCTTTTTACTCCTTTTGGCCAGGCTGATACCCTTTTACCCTTTGACACCGCATGGTGGGGGTTTTCCCCACTGCCCACCGTTACACTCTTTCACCAGGTCAACTCCATTTCTCTCATGGGAACTACAAACCACGTATACTGACATAAAATTGTCCACTGCACTTCGGTTCATTTCCTTCAACTTGAAATGTACCTTGCATATTGAATAATTTGTGAAAAACATTTTAAGGTGGTATTACACACTGGATAGATTGTGTTATATGTTCCCAGGCATCTCACATTTCTGTTGGCGGAACTGTGGGTGTAGAAGCACCCTACTTCATATACTTTGGAAATGCCCAAGGTTGAACTCCTTGTGGCACCACATTTTTGCAATAAGTCAGGGGATATCCATTCTTCCCAGGGAGCCGGGGGGCTGTGGCTGTGAGGCGGTCATATTTGGCCTGCTTATGGCCCCAGCCCACCTACCTCTTTAAATATGGGTAGGTGATGGGCCTATCAATGTTTTTTTGGACCTACTTATCCCCCAAATGACCTCATCTGTGGTCTATGTCTCAGGCTACCTTAGGTTTAAGTTTACTTTCATGTTTATGTTTATGTTTACTACTCTTGTTGTCTCTGTTGAAAAAGGTCATTATTGCACCATCTGGAACGGACCGGGCGCTATTGAGGAAGGCCTGGAGCTCCCCATCTATATCTTCAAGAAGATGAGTACCATCCGCTCACTTCCACATTACAACATTCCATACACGATCTCCTTAGCGTTTCTTGCTCCTCTAGCTACCCCCAATGGCTGATGTGAAAATAGCCTCTTATAATGTCAGAGGCTTCAACTCCCCCTCTAAAAGAAGCAAAATCTTTGGGGTCCTGAGGAGAGACAAAGCTAATGTGATATTTTTACAGGAAACCCACCTAAAAATGAATCACTTCCCAAACCTTAACTATTCTCACTATTCCCAATGGTTTCATTGCAGATCTCCATCTTCCAATTCCAAAGGAGTCAGTATTGGCTTCCAAAAGGGCTTTCAACTATTATACCAGATAAAGGACCCAGACGGGAGATACTTAATGTTAAAAGGGCAATTTGGGTACCACACATACACCTTTATTAATGTATATGCCCCAAACAATAAACAAATTCTGTGGCTTAAACAGGTTATAGATGAGGCAGACTCGTTTAGGGAGGGTATTACAGTCTTCGGAGGGGACCTTAACTTGGTCATTAACCCTTTACTTGACTCTTCGTCACACAAATACTCCCACTCTCAGAGAGCACTAAGCTCCCTCATCTCTAAATTCTGGAAAGCCCCTTCTGGTTGATGCATGGAGGACTTTGCATCCAGACACAATTAATTACTCCTTTTCTCCAGTCCATGGTTCATACCAGCGACTGGATTACTTATTCATCTCAAAGGAACACCTCCATCTGTGTTCGGGGGCGGACGTCAGGACAATCCTACTCTCAGACCACTCTCCAGTTTACCTTTCCTTAACTAGCCCCAAACAACAACGCACCTATAAGACCTGGCGCTTAAATGAACAACTTTTGGGCTTACCTGACACCAAATCCCACCTACAACAATTATTGTCTGACTACTTCACTCTCAACGACACCTCTGACATCTATCCCCAAACCCTGTGCGACGCCCACAAAGCCTTCATAAGAGGCCACCTGATTAGCATGGGATCCCACATTAAAAAGGAAAGAACCAAACAAATCGAAGACCTACATAATAATATTATACTTCTTGAAAAACTACACAAACAATCATTACTACAGCTACACTTGACCAAATTAGCCTCATATAGGACTACTTTCAAAAACCTCCGCAACTCAATATCAGCAAAGTATTACCTTCACTCTCAATACAAAATCTACGCAGATGGCAACAAAGCTTTTAAATTTGTGATGCAAAGAATAAAGAAGAGAAGATTAAATAATTATGTCCACAAACTCAAAGACCCCGCAGGCCCCCAAACTTGTGATCTCCAACAAATAGCCAAACATTTCAGAAGCATCTATGAATCCTTGTATAATATAGATCCTACAGACCCGAATCCAACCACTGACCAATCCAAGACTCCCCTTGAAGAGTACCTAAACAAATTAAACCTCCCCTCCCTATCTGACGCCGACAGACTAGTGTTGATCACAAATATTTGAATTGCGAATTTTAATCGCGAATATCGGCACTTTGAGAATTCGCGAATATTTAGAATATCGCAAAATATATTCGGAATCCCGAATATTAGATTTTTTTTAAAATACCAATTTTATGCGAACTTTCGCAATCAAGAAAATAATGCCTGGAGATCCTGAATTCGCGAATTCTCAAATATATGGCGAATATTCGCCCAAATATTCGTGAAATATTGTGAATTCAAATATTGCCCCTGCCGCTCATCACTACGACAGACAAAGCCTAGCTTTCCCATTTACCTCTGAAGAACTCTTAGTAGCCATTCAACAATCCCCCAAAGGGAAAAGCCCAGGCCCCGATGGCCTCCCAACCCCCTACTATTCCACATTTTTTTATATTTTAAGCCCCCATTTACTCAAGGTATACAACTTCACACTTGAAGAAACCTCCCTATCTAGTGATATGACCAAAGCCTACATAACATTCATCCCAAAGGAAGGCAAGGACCATTCGCTATGCCAAAATTATAGACATATTTCACTTCTCAACATGAACCTTAAACACTTGGCCAAGCTTCTGGCCAATAGGCTAGCAAAACTCTTGCCCCTCCTGATTCACAGAGACCAAGAAGGTTTTGTGAAGGGAAGAGAGGGGAAAGATAATACAACCAGAGTCTTAAACATTATATATTATGCAAAACGCAAGCACATTCCCTTTATCCTTTTCAGCACAGATGCTGAGAAGGCCTTCGATAGAGTGAAATGGTCCTTTATGAAGCATGTACTAATAACTCAAAACTTCCCAAATGCATGTCTCTCAGCGATCGACGCAATGTACTTCAATGCATCTGCTTCCATCTCGGTTAACAACCAAATTTCAGACGCCTTCCTTATAAAAAACGGAACCCGTCAGGGCTGCCCCTTATCCCCCTTTTTAATTGTGCTAACACTGGAGCCTCTTCTTCAGTCAATAAGAACCAACAAAGAGATTAAAGGGCTAGCTCTTGGGGACCAGGATCATAAAACAGCTGCATTTGCGGACGATCTGCTTGTTATAATTACTAACCCAGATACCGCTCTCCCAAAGTTTTTCCAACACCTAGAGACCTGCAAATTAGCCCTGACCCAAATCAACATTTCTCTCTTAACTATACACCCCTTGTGAAAAATATTACAGAGCCATTAAATAATCTAGACCTCCCTATCCGCTCGTGGTTTGGAAGGAAAAATATCCTAACTTCCCTGATATTACCAAAACTAACCTACCTCCAACAAGTCTTTCCTATCCCAATCCCTAAAATATACTACAATTCCCTTAGATCTATCTTCAGATCTTTCATCTGGAACAAAAAGAAAGCCCGTCTCTCATACGACACCTTGAGCTGCCCCAAAAACCTGGGTGGGATAGCCCTACCAGACCCCGAACGCTACGGTAAAGCAATTCTCCTTGCTAGAGCGGTGGACTGGTTGAGAGCTCCACAAAGTAAATCATGGGTCCCTATGGAACAATCAATGTTGGGCACCTCTTTCAGAGCCTAACTCCTGGTATCCAAAACTACAAAACTACTAACCTGCCCCCCCCCCCCCCTCACCACTCCTCTTATTAAAGCCACTCTCTCCGTTTGGGATTGGTTTAAAAAAACACAGTACTAAATTCCCTTCCCCTCCCCACTATTGCAAATTAGAGACGTCCTCCACTCAGCCCCAAAAGCTTTATACGACAGCCTTCCTATCAAAATAAGACACTCCACTACGGTGATACATGTATTTTTCCAGGACTCCCAAGCTCCTGGAAAACATTAAACAAAAACTAGAGATCCACTACCCCCATACCAACTGTCTGTATTTTTTGAGAGCCTATCTCTCCCAAAATGTCAGTTTAAGTGACCTCTATAGGCCCCAAGTATGGTTTGAAAGCCTAATTAGTAACCACCAAAACCCCCCGAAACCCATTTCACAAATTTACAAAAGACTTAGAATCCCTCCAACCAGAGTCACCCCAGCTTTTATCAGACATTGGGAAAAAGATATAGATGTCACTTACACCAACTCAGAAATAAAACTCATCCTCTCCTCCCCCCACAAATCCTCCAAATGCATAAGGCTACAAGAAAATGGTTACAAGATCATCACAAGATGGTACAAAACCCCTGACAAAACCTATAGGTTCTCGACTTCTGCCTCCGATACCTGTTGGAGATGCCTGAAAGAGAGAGGCACCTACCTCCATATCTGGTGGTCATGCCCATGTATCAACCAATGGTGGGCACAAATCTTCCAAAAATGCAACCAAATTTGCGGGAGTTCATTCCAACCATCTCCCGAGTCCGCCCTTCTAAACCTTTACCCTCCTACCTATAAGAGTCCTGAATTACAGCTGTTTAGACACTTGATAATGGCAGCTAGGATTTTGATACTGAAATATTGTATCTCTGTAGACACTCCATCAATTGAACAATGGTCCCTTAAAGTATACCAGATTTACAGGTTTAAAGAAATCTCTTCATGGGAAATGCGGGCAAACCATAAGTTCATCAAAATCTGGCATAAATGGGAAGTCTTCAGAGAACAATGATTCACACAGAAAACTAGTAGATCACTTTCTAATACAATTTTCTAACCTACAACGACAAGGACCTGCGCCCGACCCGCCCCAGACCACCCTCTACAGAACAAGCATCCATGAAGTTCTTCACCAATCCTCTCAGTCCAAGCTCAATTGTCAGTGCCTAACGTGTGTAATGGACTCTTCCAGTTTCTACTTTACACAGAAACACAACAGAGACTCATTGTTTAAATCCTCGTATTTGTTATGTTTATTACATGATATCTCTAGGAGGAATATCCAACCTCCTAAATCTGCATTGAAGATTTCATTCAATAAAAAATAAAAATAAAAATTCTTCTGAGAAGGAGATCCTCCATAAGGTACATACTACCTTTCTATATGAGAAAACAATGGACCATGTGACCTCTACTGTTCCAAAATTTTTGAAGATTTAGGACGCCTGGACTTCCTCGAAATATGCATTAGTCGCATGAACTTTGCTCACCACTATTGGGAATTTGCATGTTTGTTTTGCATGCTTATTATTCTAGAACCTTGCATGGTTGTACTGTTTTTGTTTATTCCATTTTTTCTTTGTTTTTGGATAATGTATTGTCATTCTTATTTTTGAAAAGTCAATAAAAAAAATTAAAGATTTAAAAAAAATATGCAATTGTGTCCCCTGATTTGGGCGCAAACGAGATTTACTGCAGACATACACTGCTCCAAAAAATAAAGGGAACACTTAAACAACACAATGTAACTCCAAGTCAATCACACTTGTGTGAAATCAAACTGTCCACTTAGGAAGCAACACTGAATGACAATCAATTTCACATGCTGTTGTGCAAATGGGATAGACAACAGGTGGAAATTATAGGCAATTAGCAAGACACCCCCAATAAAGGAGTGGTTCTGCAGGTGGTGACCTGACCACTTCTCAGTTCCTATGCTTCCTGGCTGATGTTTTGGTCACTTTCGAATGCTGCCGATGCTTTCACTTTAGTGGTAGCATGACACGGAGTCTACAACCCACACAAGTGGCTCAGGTAGTGCAGCTTATCCAGGATGGCACATCAATGCGAGCTGTGGCAAGAAGGTTTGCTGTGTCTGTCAGCGTAGTGTCCAGAGCATGGAGGCGCTACCAGGAGACAGGCCAGTACATCAGGAGACGAGGAGGAGGCCGTAGGAGGGCAACAACCCAGCAGCAGGACCGTTACCTCCGCCTTTGTGCAAGGAGGAACAGGAGGAGCACTGCCAGAGCCCTGCAAAATGACCTCCAGCAGGCCACAAATGTGCATGTGTCTGCTCAAACGGTCAGAAACAGACTACATGAGGGTGATATGAGGGCCCGACGTCCACAGGTGGGGGTTGTGCTTACAGCCCAACACCGTGCAGGACGTTTGGCATTTGCCAGAAAACACCAAGATTGGCAAATTCGCCACTGGCGCCCTGTGCTCTTCACAGATGAAAGCAGGTTCACACTGAGCACGTGACAGACGTGACAGAGTCTGGAGACGCCGTGGAAAACGTTCTACTGATTGCAACATCCTCCAGCATGACCGGTTTGGCATTGGGTCAGTAATGGTGTGGGGTGGCATTTATTTGGAGGGCCGCACAGCCCTCCATGTGCTCGCCAGAGGTAGCCTGACTGCCATTAGGTACCGAGATGAGATCCTCAGACCCCTTGTGAGACCATATGCTGGTGTGGTTGGCCCTGGGTTCCTCCTAATGCAAGAGAATGCTAGACCTCATGTGGCTGGAGTGTGTCAGCAGTTCCTGCAAGACGAAGGCATTGATGCTATGGACTGGCCCGCCCGTTCCCCAGACCTGTATCCAATTGAGCACATCTGGGACATCACGTCTCGCTCTATCCACCAACGTCACGTTGCACCACAGACTGTCCAGGAGTTGGCAGATGCTTTAGTCCAGGTCTGGGAGGAGATCCCTCAGGAGACCGTCCGCCACCTCATCAGGAGCATGCACAGGCGTTGTAGGGAGGTCATACAGGCACGTGGAGGCCACACACACTACTGAGCCTCATTTTGACTTGTTTTAAGGACATTACATCAAAGTTGGATCAGCCTGTAGTGTGTTTTTCCACTTTAATTTTGAGGGTGACTCCAAATCCAGACCTCCATGGGTTAAAAAATTTGATTTCCATTTTTTATTTTTGTGTGATTTTGTTGTCAGCACATTCAACTATGTAAAGAACAAAGTATTTCAGAAGAATATTTAATTAATTCAGATCTAGGATGTGTTATTTTTGTGTTCCCTTTATTTTTTTGAGCAGTGTACATTAAAAATCTACAATAAAAAAGTGACATTTTTGGGAGGGTTTTTCCAATGTTAATGTCACTGTTAGGAGGTTAAATTGAAAATTATATATCTGTACTATCTTAGCCAGTAAAAAGAAGACAAAAAGATTAACCACTAAGGAATCTTTTTTTTTATCCTCTGAACGATTTGTTAAATTTTGTTAAGTAAAAGGGAATTAATTTTAATGCAAATTCTATTAATACTTTTTCTTACTTTTAATTCTCCCTTTTTACCACATATTAGGCCTCATGCACACGACCGTTGTGTGCATCCGCGTCCGTTCCGTCATTTTTCACAGTTTAGCGGAGGTCCCATTCATTTCTATGGAGCTGTGAAAAAAAACTGATAGTCCTCAGTTTTTTCTCCGCGTCCGTGATCCGTAATTCCAGTCCGTCAAAAAAATATAACCTGTCCTATTCTTGTCAGTGGAAAACGGAGGACGGACCCATTCAAGTCAATGGGTCCGTCAAAAAACGGATGCACAACTGGTATTTCGTCCGCGTCCGTGTCCGTTTTTTTCTACAAGACCTTGGTGCAATAAAATTGCACATTTCATTAACCTTCCTTTTTTTTCCCCTGTCAGACAAAAATAAACGAAGACACAAGGAAACACAACTGAAGCAAAATCGGACACAGACCACTGAAGCCAAATCACTGACAGTGAAAAAACACTGTCGTGTGCATGAGGCCTTATTTTGCATCTTGCTGAATTAAAGGTAAGGAGTTTTTAATAGAGGCTTCTAAATTTCCTGCTAATCCTATACAATGAAATCCCTGAACAATGTTATATTTTAAATGAAAAGATAATTTATGATATTGATAAAAGTTAAATATTAAATCTTGATCTGGTGATTATTTGGTGTACTAACCATGTAAGTAGCTTAACAATTACTTCTATGATTGACTAGGTGGGATCCATAATTCTAAATAACAACTGCCTGAAGGGATAATTATAACACATTAGCACCTGCATGCTTTGAGAAGATTGACAAAGGCAGGCTAACATCTGCTTAATATCACTCTTGTGAATTTTACAGATGCATACACACCAATATCATGAGTTTATTTAAAATGGCATGAAGTGTTTGAAGAACTAAGTTAAGCTGACTTTTAAATGAAATTCCATTTTATATGACACTAAGAACTTATTGATTGAAAATTAAAATATCACTCCACAAAAAACTCTTTAAAGGTAGAATAATGTTATAAATTGCAATAACAATTTATACTGTTAAAAATAAAACAAGATTTGCTAGCCTAAAACAGAAATTGTGTTTTGCAAGAACTGTGGCTGCACATAGGATTTGGTTTCTGTCACATTGGGGTTCTGGTGGTTTTGAAGACCTGAATAGCACAGACCAGAGATGGCCAACCTCCGGCACTCCAGCTGTGGTGAAACTACGACTCCCAGCATGCTCCATGCATTTCTATGGAGTTCTGAGAACAGCCAAGCAAGTCTACATCTTGGGAGTTGTAGTTTTACCACAGCTGGAGTGCCGGAGGTTAGCCATCAAAGGCATAGTCTATAGTTAGAACCACCACAGAAACCTGACAGACCACATTATAAGTAATTAGGACTGTCAGGATTCATTGAGATCCATTTAATAAATTTGATGGCTTCCTCTTTAAGAATGGATGCCATGATAGTTGTGTGAATAGAGTGTAACATACATCCATTCAAAGTGTCTATCTACAGCATGTCCATAAATTCCATTTAACTGTTCATGTTAGTGGGCAAAACCCTGAAGGAGGAAAAAGAAGGATGGTCACATGACACTGGTAGGACGTGGGGGAATTGCTTACCCTGATTGTCTCAGAGGCTGACAGACAGCTTGAATCAGCCAATTGGGGGGAATTGCTCCGTTTTTTTTCTTCTAAAAAACAGTTTCTATTTCCTTTTTGTAATTAGATATCTTAGTGTGTTATAGCCGTGTTACTGAACACATACATTGCTGCAAGATAGATTAAATGTTAATTACCTTACGGTATAAACTTACACTGGCGCTGGTAGGTGGAAATATAACAAATCGAGTACAATGGCTAGATAAATGTTCGGCTATAATAGAAAATGAGTATCAATTAACAATGCGATGAAATAATCACCGCGGTGGTAGTTACCTTTTCTTTAGGTGTAAGCCGGCAAAACAAACTAGGTTCTTTGAATGCTTACACGATTCCCGTTCCTGTGTGTAGGGAAGTGTAAGGAAAAGTAAGTCTTCACTGCTCACCTACCAGCATTCACACTGCTCCGGCCGGTAGCTGTGTGGTGCGAGGGAGCAGACTACAGATTCGGCGTCCAGGATCTTCTGTGTGCGTGTGACGTCACCGCAAAGTACTACTGGTGCTCCCAGAGATCAAAGTTCATCCGACGCGTTTCTGAGCCGTCGGGCTCCTTCATCAGGGATGGTCTGACCCTTCAAGTCTGGGAGTTATATAGACATCCTGGTTGCCAGAGCAACACCTGCTCTTATTACACACAGGGAGAAAAAAAAAATTGCTGCAAGATAACAGGTAGCCATAGCAGATATATTTTACATCAGTAACACAAATTATAACTGTAAGGCCCCTTTCACACGGGCGGGTATTCCGCGCGGATGCGATGCGTGAGTTTAACGCATTGCACCCGCACTGAATCATGACCCATTCATTTCTATGGGGCTGTGCACACAAGAGGTGATTTTCACGCATCACTTGTGCATTGCGTGAAAATCACAGCATGCACCTCTTTGTGCGTTTTTCACTTAACGCAGGCCCCATAGAAATGAATGGGGTTGCGTGAAATTCCCAAGCATTCGCAAGCAAGTGCGGATGTGGTGCGATTTTCACGCACGGTTGCTAGGAGACGATCGGGATGGAGACCCTATCATTATTATTTTCCCTTATAACATGGTTATAAGGGAAAATAATAGCATTCTGAATACAGAATGCATAGTAAAATAGGGCTGGAGGGGTTAAAAAAAAAGAATAATAATTTAACTCACCATAATCCACTTGCTCGCGCAGCCCGGCTTCCTTCTTTGCTGATTGCAGAAAAAGGACATGTGGTGACGTCACTCCGGTCATCACATGATCCATCACATGGTCTTTTACCATTGTGATGGATCATCTGATGGACCATGTGATGACCGGAGTGACGTCACCACAGGTCCTTTTCCTGCAATCAGCAAAGAAGGAGACAGAAGAGAAGCCGGGCTGCGCGATCAAGTGGACTAAGGTGAGTTTAATTATTATTATTTTTTTTTTTTTAAACCCTCCAGCCCTATTTTACTATGCATTCTGATAGAATGCTATTATTTTCCATTATACCCATGTTATAAGGGAAAATAATACAATCTACAGAACACCGATCCCAAGCCCAAACTTCTGTGAAGAAGTTCGGGTTTGGGTACCAAACATGCACGATTTTTCTCACGCAAGTGCAAAACGCAATACAATGTTTTGCACTCGCGCAGAAAAATCGTGCATGGTAAATGTGTTCAATCATTTTACCACAATAATAATACAGCAATCATAACACCATTGTCATTGTTAGAGATAAGCAAATTTTTCAAAAATGTAATCGGCCGGTTGGCAGAATTTTGGGAAAAATTTTGCTTCGATCCGAATTTATTTGCAGAGAATTGCATTAAAAAACGGCTATTTCCTGGTTACAGAGAGCCGAACAGGTGTAGACCACTGTGCCTTGCAGTAACACACATAGGGATTCTGCTGTGGTAGTTAAATAATACAGTGAGTCAGTATAACAAGCAGATGACAGATGTCGCTCTTAGAATCACTGCACACTTCACTTATTTGGGCAGTCACGGGGCCAAAACTGACCAAATAACTAAAGTATGAACTCAGCCTTATACGTCGATGTTAGCGCCGAGAAGAAGCGCACTCCTTTTACACGTCGTCAGCTGATTTCACATAGATGTCTACAGAACCTGTTCTATTAAACACAAGCAGAGCCCCTTGACAGAGTGGAGAGGGTGTCAGCAGTAAATTTGTGTTGACATCACTGATTATTTTGCTCTTCAACTGATCCGTCCAAAAAACAAATAACCCCCAAAAAACTGATCCTGTCTGTTGAGCATCTGCCTTCACTCGGTCAGCATTTGGTCAGTAATCCATCAGTATTGCTAATGCAAAAAAAAACAGGAGTGGATCCAAAACAGAGATGACACTGGAATGGAATATAGAAACATAGAATGTGTCGGCAGATAAGAACCATTTGGCCCATCTAGTCTGCCCAATATACTGAATACTATGAATAGCCCCCGGCCCTATCTTATATGAAGGATGGCCTTATCCCTAACCCATGCATGCTTAAACTCCTTCACTGTATTTGCAGCTACCACTTCTGCAGGAAGGCTATTCCATGCATCCACTACTCTCTCAGTAAAGTAATACTTCCTGATATTACTTTTAAACTTTTGCCCCTCTAATTTAAAACGATGTCCTCTTGTAGCAGTTTTTCTTTTAAATATTCTCTCCTCTTTTACCTTGTTGATTCCCTTTATGTATTTAAAAGTTTCTATAATATCCCCTCTGTCTCGTCTTTCTTCCAAGCTATACATATTAAGGTCCTTTAATCTTTCCTGGTAAGTTTTATCCTGCAATCCATGTACCAGTTTAGTAGCTCTTCTCTGAACTCTCTCCAAAGTATCAATATCCTTCTGGAGATATGGTCTCCAGTACTGAGCACAATACTCCAAATGAGGTCTCACTAGTGCTCTGTAGAGAGGCATGAGCACCTCCCTCTTTCTACTGGTAATTCCTCTCCCTATACACCCAAGCATTCTGCTAGAATTTCCTGCTGCTCTATGACATTGTCTGCCTACCTTTAAGTCTTCTGAAATAATGACCCTTAAATCCCTTTCCTCAGATACTGAGGTTAGGACTGTATCACTGATTTTATATTCTGCTCTTGGGTTTTTACACCCCAGGTGCATTATCTTGCACTTATCAACAATACATTTTAGTTGCCAGAATTTTGACCATTCCTCTAGTTTTCCTAAATCCTTTTCCATTTGGTGTATCCCTCCAGGAACATCAACCCTGTTACAAATCTTTGTGTCATCAGCAAAAAGACACACCTTACCATTGAGGCCTTCTGCAATTTCGCTGATAAAGATATTAAACAATATGGGTCCCTGAACAGATTCCTGAGGTACCCCACTGGTAACATATATACTCCATTGACTACAACCCTCTGTTGTCTGTCCCTCAGCCACTGCCTAATCCATTCAACAATATGGGAGTCCAAGGCCAAAGACTGCAATTTATTGATAAGCCTTCTATTTGGGACAGTATCAAAAGCCTTACTAAAGTCTAGATAAGCGATGTCTACTGCATCTCTGCCATCTATTATTTTAGTCATCCAATCAAAAAAATCAATAAGAATAGTTTGACTTGATCTCCCTGAAGTAAACCCATGCTGTTTTTCATCTTTCAATCCATGGGATTTTAGATGTTCCATAATCCTCTCCTTAAGTATGGTTTCCATTAATTTCCCCACTATTGATGTCAGACTTACTGGCGTATAGTTGCCCGATTCCTCCCTACTACCTTTCTTGTGAATGGGCACAACATTTGCTAATTTCCAAACTTCTGGGACGACTCCTGTTGCCAGTGATTGGTTAAATAAATCTGTTAATGGTTTTGCTAGTTCACCTCTGAGCTCTTTTAACAGCTTTGGGTGTATACCATCAGGCCCCTGTGATTTATTTGTATTAATTTTAGACAGCTGACTTAGAACTAGGGATGAGCGAACCCGAACTGTATAGTTCGGGTTCGTACCGAATTTTGGGGTGTCCGTGACACGGACCCGAACCCGAACATTTTCGTAAAAGTCCGGGTTCGGGTTCGGTGTTCGGCGCTTTCATGGCGCTTTTTGAAAGGCTGCAAAGCAGCCAATCAACAAGCGTCATACTACTTGGCCCAAGAGGCCATCACAGCCATGCCTACTATTGGCATGGCTGTGATTGGCCAGTGCACCATGTGACCCAGCCTCTATTTAAGCTGGAGTCACGTAGCGCCGCACGTCACTCTGCTATTATCAGTATAGGGAGAGGTTGCAGCTGCGATGTTAGGGCGAGATTAGGCAGATTAACTCCTCCAAAAGACTTCATTCTGTGATCGATCTGCAGCTGTGGATCATTGAAGTGCTATTATTGACTTGCTCACTTTTTTGAGGCTGCCCAGAGCGTTTTTAGATCACTTTTTTTTTTTGGGGTGATCGGCGGCCATTTTGTGACTTGTGGTGCGCCAGCACGAGCTATCACCAAGTGTATTTAACCATCAATAGTGTGGTTATTTTGTGCTATATCCTACATCAGCTGCAGGCTGAGCCTGTGTCACCGAAGTGCATTTAACCATCAACAGTCTGGTTATTTTTTGGCCATATACTACATTAGCTGCAGGCTGAGCCTGTGTCAAAGAAGTGCATTTAACCATCAACAGTCTGGTTATTTTTTGGCCGTATACTACATCTGGTGCAGGCTGAGCCTGTGTCACCCAAGTGCATTTAACCATCAACAGTGTGGTTATTTTTTGGCCATATATTACATCAGGAGCAAGTTGAGCCTGTCACCCAGCGCCTAAAAAATAGACCTGACATTTCTATTCAACCAAATCTGCACAGTTTTAGCTGGTCAAGTTATTTGTAGTGACCGTAAAAGCAGACTTTTTGTTCTGGGTTGAAAAAGCATTCCCAAATTTGCCATTCTGAAAATAACTAGTTTGTGGTATTTGAGGCCTACTTGAAATCTATCCCAAAAAGAAAATCTTACATTGAAGGTATTGATAGTGTCATTCAGAAAAACCTAAGACACACGCTAGTGTGCTGATAGAAGTGTCATTCTGTGATTAAACCTATAACTGTCACACAGCGCAAAAAAAAACAGGTCTCACATCTCTATTCAACCAAATCTGCACAGTTTTAGCTGGTCAAGTTATTTGTAGTGACCGTAAAAGCAGACTTTTTGTTCTGGGTTGAAAAAGCATTCCCAAATTTGCCATTCTCAAAATTGTGGTGAACGGGAACAATGAGGAAAACATCTAATAAGGGACGCGGACGCGGACGTGGACATGGTGTTAGTGGACCCTCTGGTGCTGGGAGAGGACGTGGCCATTCTGCCACAGCCACCTGTCCTAGTGAACCAACTACCTCAGGTCCCAGTAGCCAGCAGAATTTACAGCGATATTTGGTGGGGCCCAATGCCGTTCTAAGGATGGTAAGGCCTGAGCAGGTACAGGCATTAGTCAATTGGGTGGCCGACAGTGCATCCAGCACGTTCACATTATCTCCCACCCAGTCTTCTGCAGAAAGCGCACAGATGGCGCATGAAAACCAAGCCCATCGGTCTGTCACATCACCCCCATGCATATCAGGGAAACTGTCTGAGCCTCAAGTTATGCAGCAGTCTCTTATGCTGTTTGAAGACTCTGCTGCCAGGGTTTCCCAAGGCCATCCACCTAGCCCTTCCCCAGGGGTGGAAGAGATAGAATGCACTAACGCACAACCACTTATTTTTCCTGATGATGAGGACATGGGAATACCACCTCAGCACGTCTCTGATGATGACGAAACACAAGTGCCAACTGCTGCGTCTTTCTGCAGTGTGCAGACTGAACAGGAGGTCAGGGAGGAAGACTGGGTGGAAGACGATGCAGGGGACGATGAGGTCCTAGACCCCACATGGAATGAAGGTCGTGCCACTGACTTTCACAGTTCGGAGGAAGAGGCAGTGGTGAGACCGAGCCAACAGCGTAGCAAAAGAGGGAGCAGTGGGCAAAATCAGAACACCCGCCGCCAAGAGACTCCGCCTGCTACTGACCGCCGCCATCTGGGACCGAGCACCCCAAAGGCAGCTTCAAGGAGTTCCCTGGCATGGCACTTCTTCAAACAATGTGCTGATGACAAGACCCGAGTGGTTTGCACGCTGTGCCATCAGAGCCTGAAGCGAGGCATTAACGTTCTGAACCTTAGCACAACCTGCATGACCAGGCACCTGCATGCAAAGCATGAACTGCAGTGGAGTAAACACCTTAAAAACAAGGAAGTCACTCAGGCTCCCCCTGCTACATCTTCTGCTGCTGCCGCCGCCGCCTCGGCCTCTTCCTCCGCCTCTGGAGGAACGTTGGCACCTGCCGCCCAGCAAACATGGGATGTACCACCAACACCACCACCTGCGTCACCAAGCATCTCAACCATGTCACACGGCAGCGTTCAGCTCTCCATCTCACAAACATTTGAGAGAAAGCGTAAATTCCCACCTAGCCACCCTCGATCCCTGGCCCTGAATGCCAGCATTTCTAAACTACTGGCCTATGAAATGCTGTCATTTAGGCTGGTGGACACACACAGCTTCAAACAGCTCATGTCACTTGCTGTCCCACAGTATGTTGTTCCCAGCCGCCACTACTTCTCCAAGAGAGCGTGCCTTCCCTGCACAAACAAGTGTCCGATAAAATCAAGTGTGCACTGCGCAACGCCATCTGTGGCAAGGTCCACCTAACCACAGATACGTGGACCAGTAAGCACGTCCAGGGACGCTATATCTCCCTAACTGCACACTGGGTAAATGTAGTGGCGGCTGGGCCCTGGCGGAGAGCTGTTTGGCGCACGTCCTTCCGCCGCCAAGGATCGCAGGGCAACATTCTTTGCCTCCTGTCTCCTCCTCCTCCTACTCAGCTTCCTCCTCCTCTTCTTCCACCTGCTCATCCAGTCAGCCACACACCTTCACCACCAACTTCAGCACAGCACGGGGTAAACGTCAGCAGGCCATTCTGAAACTCATATGTTTGGGGGACAGGCCCCACACCGCACAGGAGTTGTGGCGGGGTATAGAACAACAGACCGACGAGTGGTTGCTGCCGGTGAGCCTCAAGCCCGGCCTGGTGGTGTGCGATAATGGGCGAAATCTCGTTGCAGCTCTGGGACTAGCCGGTTTGACGCACATCCCTTGCCTGGCGCATGTGCTGAATTTGGTGGTGCAGAAGTTCATTCGCAACTGCATAAAGTGCGGGCCGTCTGTTCGCGCTTCCGGCGTTCACACCCTGCCGCTGCTCGCCTGTCTGCGCTACAGCGTAACTTCGGCCTTCCCGCTCACCGCCTCATATGCGACGTGCTCACCAGGTGGAACTCCACCTTGCATATGCTGGACAGACTGTGCGAGCAGCAGCAGGCCATAGTGGAGTTTCAGCTGCAGCACGCACGGGTCAGTCGCACTGCGGATCAGACCCACTTCACCACCAATGACTGGGCCTCCATGCGAGACCTGTGTGCCCTGTTGCGCTGTTTCGAGTACTCCACCAACATGGCCAGTGGCGATGACGCCGTTTTCAGCGTTACAATACCACTTCTATGTCTCCTTGAGAAAACACTTAGGGCGATGATGGAAGAGGAGGTGGCACAGGAGGAAGAGGAGGAAGAGGGGTCATTTTTAACACTTTCAGGCCAGTCTCTTCAAAGTGACTCAGAGGGAGGTTTTTTGCAACACCAGAGGCCAGGTACAAATGTGGCCAGACAGGGCCCAATACTGGAGGACGAGGAGGACGAGGATGAGGAGGAGGTGGAGGAGGATGAGGATGAAGCATGTTCACAGCGGGGTGGCACCCAAAGCAGCTCGGGCCCATCACTGGTGCGTGGCTGGGGGGAAACACAGGACGATGACGATACGCCTCCCACAGAGGACAGCTTGTCCTTACCTCTGGGCAGCCTGGCACACATGAGCGACTACATGCTGCAGTGCCTGCGCAACGACAGCAGAGTTGCCCACATTTTAACGTGTGCGGACTACTGGGTTGCTACCCTCCTGGATCCCCGGTACAAAGACAATGTGCCCACCTTACTTCCTACACTGGAGCGTGATAGGAAGATGCGCGAGTGCAAGCGCACGTTGGTAGACGCGCTACTGAGAGCATTCCCAAATGTCACAGGGGAACCAGTGGAAGCCCAAGGCGAAGGCAGAGGAGGAGCAAGAGGTCGCCAACGCAGCTGTGTCACGGCCAGCTCCTCATAGGGCAGGGTTAGCATGGCAGAGATTTGGAAAAGTTTTGTCACCACGCCACAGCTAACTGCACCACCACCTGATACGGAACGTGTTAGCAGGAGGCAACATTTCACTAACATGGTGGAACAGTACCTGTGCACACCCCTCCACGTACTGACTGATGGTTCGGCCCCATTCAACTTCTGGGTCTCCAAATTGTCCACGTGCCAGAGCTAGCCTTTTATGCCTTGGAGGTGCTGGCCTGCCCGGCGGCCAGCGTTTTGTCTGAACGTGTATTCAGCACGGCAGGGGGCGTCATTACAGACAAACGCAGCCCCCTGTCTACAGCCAATGTGGACAAGCTGACGTTCATAAAAATGAACCAGGCATGGATCCCACAGGACCTGTCCATCCCTTGTGCAGATTAGATATTAACTACCTCCCCTTAACAATATATTATTCTACTCCAGGGCACTTCCTCATTCAATACTATTTTTAATTTCATTTTACCATTATATTGCGGGGCAACCCAAAGTTGAATGAACCTCTCCTCTGTCTGGGTGCCGGGGCCTAAATGTGTGACAGTGGCCTGTTCCAGTGGTGGGTGACGTGAAGCCTGATTCTCTGCTATGACATGAATACAGATTCTACGCTGACATAAGGCCAGATTCTCTGTTACGGGACCGCTCTACTCTGCCTGGGTGCCTGGGCCTAAATGTGTGACAGTGGCCTGTTCCAGTGGTGGCTGACGTGAAGCCTGATTCTCTACTATGACATGAAGACAGATTCTGCGCTGACATAAGGCCAGATTCTATGTTACGGGACCGCTCTCCTCTGTCTGGGTGCCGGGGCCTAAATGTGTGACAGTGGCCTGTTCCAGTGGTGGGAGACGTGAAGCCTGATTCTCTGCTATGACATGAATACAGATTCTGCGCTGACATAAGGCCAGATTCTCTGTTACGGGACCTCTCTCCTCTGCCTGGGTGCCTGGGCCTAAATGTGTGACAGTGGCCTGTTCCAGTGGTGGGTGACGTGAAGCCTGATTCTCTGCTATGACATGAAGACTGATTCTGCGTTGACATAAGGCCAGATTCTCTGTTACGGGACCTCTCTCCTCTGCCTGGGTGCCTGGGCCTAAATGTGTGACAGTGGCCTGTTCCAGTGGTGGCTGACGTGAAGCCTGATTCTCTGCTATGACATGAAGACAGATTCTGCGCTGACATAAGGCCAGATTCTCTGTTACGGGACCGCTCTCATCTGTCTGGGTGCCGGGGCCTAAATGTGTGACAGTGGCCTGTTCCAGTGGTGGGTGACGTGAAGCCTGATTCTCTGCTATGACATGAATACAGATTCTGCGCTGACATAAGGCCAGATTCTCTGTTACGGGACCTCTCTCCTCTGCCTGGGTTCCTGGGCCTAAATGTGTGACAGTGGCCTGTTCCAGTGGTGGGTGACGTGAAGCCTGATTCTCTGCTATGACATGAAGACTGATTCTGCGTTGACATAAGGCCAGATTCTCTGTTACGGGACCTCTCTCCTCTGCCTGGGTGCCTGGGCCTAAATGTGTGACAGTGGCCTGTTCCAGTGGGGGGTGACGTGAAGCCTGATTCTCTGCTATGACATGAATACAGATTCTGCGCTGACATAAGGCCAGATTCTCTGTTACGGGACCGCTCTCCTCTGTCTGGGTGCCTGGGCCTAAATGTGTGACAGTGGCCTGTTCCAGTGGTGGGTGACGTGAAGCCTGATTCTCTGCTATGACATGAATACAGATTCTGCGCTGACATAAGGCCAGATTCTCTGTTACGGGACCTCTCTCCTCTGCCTGGGTGCCTGGGCCTAAATGTGTGACAGTGGCCTGTTCCAGTGGTGGGTGACGTGAAGCCTGATTCTCTGCTATGACATGAAGACTGATTCTGCGTTGACATAAGGCCAGATTCTCTGTTACGGGACCTCTCTCCTCTGCCTGGGTGCCTGGGCCTAAATGTGTGACAGTGGCCTGTTCCAGTGGTGGGTGACGTGAAGCCTGATTCTCTGCTATGACATGAATACAGATTCTGCGCTGAAATAAGGCCAGATTCTCTGTTACGGGACCGCTCTCCTCTGTCTGGGTGCCGGGGTCCTAAATGTGTGACAGTGGCCTGTTCCAGTGGTGGGTGACGTGAAGCCTGATTCTCTGCTATGACATGAAGACAGATTCTGCGCTGACATAAGGCCAGATTCTCTGTTACGGGACCGCTCTCCTCTATCTGGGTGCCTGGGCCTAAATGTGTGACAGTGGCCTGTTCCAGTGGTGGGTTACGTGAAGCCTGATTCTCTGCTATGACATGAATACAGATTCTGCGCTGACATAAGGCCAGATTCTCTGTTAAGGGACCTCTCTCCTCTGCCTGGGTGCCAGGGCCTAAATGTGTGACAGTGGCCTGTTCCAGTGGTGGGTGACGTGAAGCCTGATTCTCTGCTATGACATGAAGACTGATTCTGCGTTGACATAAGGCCAGATTCTCTGTTACGGGACCTCTCTCCTCTGCCTGGGTGCCTGTGCCTAAATGTGTGACAGTGGCCTGTTCCAGTGGTGGGTGACGTGAAGCCTGATTCTCTGCTATGACATGAAGACAGATTCTGCGCTGACATAAGGCCAGATTCTCTGTTATGGGACCTCTCTCCTCTGCCTGGGTGCCTGGGCCTAAATGTGTGACAGTGGCCTGTTCCAGTGGTGGCTGACGTGAAGCATGATTCTCTGCTATGACATGAAGACAGATTCTGCGCTGACATAAGGCCAGATTCTCTGTTACGGGACCGCTCTCCTCTGTCTGGGTGCCGGGGCCTAAATGTGTGACAGTGGCCTGTTTCAGTGGTGGGTGACGTGAAGCCTGATTCTCTGCTATGACATGAATACAGATTCTGCGATGACATAAGGCCAGATTCTCTGTTACGGGACCTCTCTCCTCTGCCTGGGTGCCTGGGCCTAAATGTGTGACAGTGGCCTGTTCCAGTGGTGGGTGACGTGAAGCCTGATTCTCTGCTATGACATGAAGACTGATTCTGCGTTGACATAAGGCCAGATTCTCTGTTACGGGACCTCTCTCCTCTGCCTGGGTGCCTGGGCCTAAATGTGTGACAGTGGCCTGTTCCAGTGGTGGCTGACGTGAAGCCTGATTCTCTGCTATGACATGAAGACAGATTCTGCGCTGACATAAGGCCAGATTCTCTGTTACGGGACCGCTCTCCTCTGTCTGGGTGCCGGGGCCTAAATGTGTGACAGTGGCCTGTTCCAGTGGTGGGTGACGTGAAGCCTGATTCTCTGCTATGACATGAATACAGATTCTGCGCTGACATAAGGCCAGATTCTCTGTTACGGGACCTCTCTCCTCTGCCTGGGTGCCTGGGCCTAAATGTGTGACAGTGGCCTGTTCCAGTGGTGGGTGACGTGAAGCCTGATTCTCTGCTATGACATGAATACAGATTCTGCGCTGACATAAGGCCAGATTCTCTGTTACGGGACCTCTCTCCTCTGACTGGGTGCCTGGGCCTAAATGTGTGACAGTGGCCTGTTCCAGTGGTGGCTGACGTGAATCATGATTCTCTGCTATGACATGAAGACAGATTCTGCGCTGACATAAGGCCAGATTCTCTGTTACGGGACCGCTCTCCTCTGTCTGGGTGCCGGGGCCTAAATGCGTGACAGTGGCCTGTTCCAGTGGTGGGTGACGTGAAGCCTGATTCTCTGCTATGACATGAATACAGATTCTGCGCTGACATAAGGCCAGATTCTCTGTTACGGGACCTCTCTCCTCTGCCTGGGTGCCTGGGCCTAAATGTGTGACAGTGGCCTGTTCCAGTGGTGGGTGACGTTAAGCCTGATTCTCTGCTATGACATGAATACAGATTCTGCGCTGACATAAGGCCAGATTTTCTGTTACGGGACCTCTCTCCTCTGCCTGGGTGCCTGGGCCTAAATGTGTGACAGTGGCCTGTTCCAGTGGTGGGTGACGTGAAGCCTGATTCTCTGCTATGACATGAATACAGATTCTGCGCTGACATAAGGCCAGATTCTCTGTTACGGGACCTCTCTCCTCTGCCTGGGTGCCTGGGCCTAAATGTGTGACAGTGGCCTGTTCCAGTGGTGGGTGACGTTAAGCCTGATTCTCTGCTATGACATGAATACAGATTCTGCGCTGACATAAGGCCAGATTCTCTGTTACGGGACCGCTCTCCTCTGTCTGGGTGCCGGGGCCTAAATGTGTGACAGTGGCCTTTTCCAGTGGTGGGTGACGTGAAGCCTGATTCTCTGCTATGACATGAAGACTGATTCTGCGCTGACATGAAGCCAGATTCTCTGCTATGGCATGAAGAGACTGATTCTCTGCTGACATGAAGCCAGATTCTTTGCTATGGCATGAAGAGACTGATTCTCTGCTGACGTGAAGCCAGATTCTCTGCTATGGGACCTCTGTCCAATTGATATTGGTTCATTTTTATTTTTTTTATTTTTATTTTAATTCATTTCCCTATCCACATTTGTTTGCAGGGGATTTACCTACATGTTGCTGCCTTTTGCAGCCCTCTAGCTCTTTCCTGGGCTGTTTTACAGCCTTTTTAGTGCCCAAAAGTTCGGGTCCCCATTGACTTCAATGGGTTTCGG
Source organism: Bufo bufo (assembly GCF_905171765.1). Lineage (NCBI taxonomy): Eukaryota > Metazoa > Chordata > Amphibia > Anura > Bufonidae > Bufo > Bufo bufo. The sequence goes on from NC_053391.1 coordinate 464,650,675, forward strand.
GTTCGGGACGAAGTTCTGTTCGGGTTCGGATCCCGAACCCGAACATTTCCGGGAAGTTCGGCCGAACTTCTCGAACCCGAACATCCAGGTGTTCGCTCAACTCTACTTAGAACCTCTTCCTCTGTAAACACACATGCATCAAAAGATTCCTTAGTCTTCTTTCCTAACTGAGGTCCTTTTCCTTTATTTTCCTTTGTAAAAACTGAGCAGAAGTATTTATTGAGGCAGTCAGCTAGTTCTTTATCTTCTTCCATATACCTTCCTTCTTTTGTTTTTAATTTTGTAATTCCTTGTTTTAGTTTCCTTTTTTCATTTATGTATCTGAAGAATGCCTTATCGCCTTTTTTCCCTGACTGAGCTAATTTCTCTTCTGCCTGGGCTTTGGAAGCTCTTATGACTTGTGTGGCCTCTCTCTGCCTAATCTTATAAATTTGCCTGTCATCCTCGTTTTTGTTTTTTTTATAATTCCTAAATGCTATCTTTTTGTTTTTAAAGGGGTATTCTCATCACGCAGTTTTATAATTACCTGCTCCCAGCGTGCTGTCCACTTCCTGGTTTCGGCAGGGGGCGGGCTCCATCTTGATTGAAGTCTTCTCCCGGCCGGGCCGCGCGCTGGACTGAATGCGCGCGCTGGACTTAATGATCACTGTTAAATCATTAACAGATTTAACAGTGATCATTAAGATGGGAATACCCCTTTAATGATTTTGGCCACTTCTGCTGAGTACCACAGTGGTCACTTCCTTTTTTTGCTTTTACTCACAAGCCTAATGCAATTTTCTGTTGCCTTCAATAGTGCCACTTTTATGTAGTGCCATTTCTCCTGGACTCCAATGAAACTGTTCCAATCTGATAAGGATTCGTATACCACTAATCTAATTTTAGAAAAGTCAGTTTCTCTAAAATCTAAAACTTTTGTTTTTGTGTGGTGTGACTCAATCACTGTACTTATAGTAAACCACACTGACTGGTGATCACTAGATCCCAAGCTTTCCCCTACAGTAATATCAGATACCAAATTCCCATTTGTGAATACTAAATCTAAAATGGCCTCCTTCCAGGTTGGCTCCTCAACTACTTGCTGTAAAGATAATCCCAGTAGGTAATTTAGAATATCTGTACTCCTGGCAGAACTAGCTATTTTGGTTTTCCAGTTTACATCAGGAAGGTTGAAGTCTCCCATATTTGCATGTCTTCTGTATTTTGGCTACCAAATCACAAGCCAATTCTGATGAGACCATACAGGCCTTACAGATTCTACACAGACAGGATCTGTTGTGCGTCTTATTTTTCCTTCCTTCTGACAGATCAGAAGGGTCAAATAAATGATGATGTCAGCCATGCCGAAAGACAAAATAGTGGCCCAGGAAAAGAGTGGCCTTTTGACATAGTGGTGAGGTGGAAGCAGCATCAGGAGAGTGGCACAATAACAGTGTGGAGGCGGCAGCAGCATCAGAAGACCACAGAGTGGCAAGGTGACATAGTGTGGAGGTAGGTGGCAATACCAGTACCCTCTGAAGATGGTGGGTAAAAGAAGGAGCACTTGGATTAGATTTGTGGCATCAGGTGGGTGGCAGCATCAGAATAGTAGCTGAGGCAGGTAGCCAGAATAAACTGGTCTCTTTTGTCAAACTGTTGGTGTGGTACCATGGATGATTAGTGTTGGTCAAGCACCAAAGTGCTCGGGTGCTCGAGTAGAACACCTCGGGATGCTCGGGTGCTCTACCGAGCACCCGAGCACAATGAGAGAGCACGAGCAATAAACCAGGCACCCGGTGCTCTGTAGAGGGTGTCTGTTTTACAGGAAAATGTCAAAAATTTATGTAAACACCACTGAAAAGGTTCGGGAACAGCATGAAGAGGATGTCTGGATGCATTTTGGATTCCCAGGTAGCGATGGCCTTGCAGTTTGTCGTTTCGCGGCAAACTTTGCTCGTTCGCGATTCGCAGAACATGTGACCATATGACGATATCTGCACGCGCCATATTTTTTTGCATAGCACCGAACTTTGACCCATGACTAGGGTTGAGCGAACTCGAACTGTAAAGTTCGGGTTCGTACCGAACTTTAGGATTTTTGGACCTTGGACCCGAACCCGAACATTTCCGTAAAATTTCGGGTTCGGTGTTCGGCGCTTTCTTGGCGCTTTTTGAAAGGCTGCACAGCAGCCAATCAACAAGCGTCATACTGCTTGCCCCAAGAGTCCATCACAGCCATGTCTACTAATGGCATGGCTGTGATTGGCCAGAGCAGCATGTTACCCAGGCTCTATATAAGCTTGAGTCACGTAGAGCTGCACGTCACTCTGCTGTTACAAGTGTAGGGAGAGGATGCTGCTGGACTTGTGATTTCAGGGAGAGAATAGGAGAGAATCTAACTCAGCGAGTTATAAATAGTTGTTTGGGTGCAGGACACAATCGTTTTACCCTGCCCTGAGGCCATTGACCAAAAAAATAAAAACTTTTATAATTCTGTTAGTTAGGTGGGTGGTGGCGGCGGCCATTTTATGTATGCTCAGTGCACCAGCACTGAATCTGAGCTTTTGGGACATTGCAAATCACCATTTTTTGGGGCAAACTACAACATCTGGATTAGTCAGTGTGCAATTTAAGCTAGAAATACACCCATCATTTTCTGGGGTTTGAAAAACACACTTTTTTGACAAAAAACACTATTTTCAGGCCTTGCAGCATCAGCACGTGTGAAATTACAGGCTTATATACTGCTGTCAAATTCAGTTGTTAAACAAACACTCGTTTCGGCACCAAAAATTTAGTTGGCAGCCTTTGATGCATATGTCATTGTGAGATACACCCTTAATACATTTGGGTTACATTCAGAGATATTAAATACCGCCATTTGGTGCACCAATATTGAATTTAGGCCTACACTGGTTCAGGCCCTTTGAGATACACCCTCTACATACAGGGTTTTGAATCTGGGATTTGAAATACAGCCATTTGAAATACATCCATTTTGTGCAAAGATATATTTACTTCAGGCCTACACTGGTTCAGACCGTGTGAGATACCCACCTATACATACAGGGGTTTGATTCAGCCATTTGAAATACAGCCATTTGAAATACAGCCATTTTGTGGCAAGATATATTTACTTCAGGCCTACACTGATTCAGGGCGTGTAAGATCCCCCCTATACATACAGGTGTTTGATTCAGCCATTTGAAATACAGCCATTTGAAATACAGCCATTTGAAATACAGCCATTTTGTCCAAAGATATATTTACTTCTGGCCTACACTGGTTCAGACCGTGTGAGATACCCCCTACATACAGGGGTTTGAATCAGGCATTTGAAATACAGCCATTTGAAAAACATCCATTTTGTGCAAAGATATATTTATTTCAGGCCTACACTGATTCAGGGCATGTGAGATCCCCACTATACATACAGGGGTTTGATTCAGCCATTTGAAATACAGCCATTTGAAATACAGCCATTTTGTGCAAAGATATATTTACTTCAGGCCTACACTGGTTCAGGCCGTGTAAGATACCCCCCTACATACAGAAGTTTCAATCAGGCATTTGAAATACAGCCATTTAAAATATAGCCGTTTTGTGCAAAGATATATTTACTTTAGGCCTACACTGATTCAGGGCGTGTGTGATCCCCCCTATACATACAGGGGTTTGAATCAGGCATTTGAAATACAGCCATTTGAAATACAGCCATTTTGTGCAAAGAAATTTGTAATTGAGGCCTAGTCTGGTTCAGGCCGTTTAAGATACACCCTTTACATACTGTCGTTCTTTTCTACTATTAATTAAACACCCATTTAGGGCAAGATCCTAAATGAAAAAAATATGAGGAGAGCGTCAAATAAGGGACGTGGCCCAGGTCGTGGTGCTGCTGGTGGAGCTCCTGTTAGAGGGAGAGGACGTGGTCGATCTGTGCCAGCTACAATCACAAGTGAAACCCCTTCCTCAGGTGCGAGTAGGCGACAAAACCTGCAGCGGTATTTGGTCGGGCCTAATGCTGCTCTACGAATGGTGAGGCCTGAACAAGTACAGGCGATAGTTGATTGAGTTGCTGACAGTGGATCCAGTTCCTTCACATTGTCTCCCACCCAGTCTTCTGCTGAAAGACCACAGTTGGCACCTGCAGCCGATGTCCATCAATCTTTCACCTCAACCCCTTGCAAATCAGCCAAGCAGTCTGAGCCCCAAGCCAGCAGCAGTCTCTTCTTCTTTTTGATGACTCTGTTAGCAGGGTTTCCCAGGGCCATCCACCTAGCCCTGCCCCAAAAGTGGAAGAGATTGAGTGCACCGATGCCCAACCACTTATTTTTCAAGATGAGTACACGGGACGACCATCGCAGCATGTCTCGGATGATGACGAAACACAGGTGCCAACTGCTGGGGCTTTCGAAAGTGTGCAGACCGACAAGGCAGTCAGGGGTGAAGACTGGATGGAAGATGATGTGGAGGACGATGTGGACCTCGACCCCGCATGGAATCAAGGTCATGCGAGTGACCGATGTAGTTCGGAGGAAGAGGCAGTGGACGCACATAACAACCAGCACAGCAGAGGAGGGAGCAGCGTGCAAAAGCGGAGCGGCCATCCTCTAGACAGTACGCCTCCTACTGCCCACCGCAGCAAGGGACCGAGCACACCAAAGACAGCTCCAAGGAGTTCCCTGGCGTGGCAGTTCTTCAGACAATGTGCTGACGATAAGACACAAGTCGTTTGCACACTGAGCAATCAGAGCCTGAAACGAGGCATAAACGTTCTGAACCTGAGCACAACCTGCATGACCAGGCATTTAAGTGCAAAGCACGAGCTGCAGTGGAGTAGACACCTCAAAAACCAAGAAAGGTCTCTGGCTCCTCCTGCTTCCTCTTCAGCAGCAGTCACGGCCTCTTCATACACCTCTGAGTTACAGTGCTTCCTGGCACCCCACAAACAGAGGATCTGCCAGCAACACCAACATCTGGGTCACCAAGCATCTCCACAATGTCCCACGCAAGCGTTTAGCTCTCCATATCCCAAACGCTGGATAGGAAGAGGAAGTACCCCCCTACCCACCCACGATCCCTAGCCCTGAATGCCAGCATTTCTAAATTACTTGCCTTTTATATGCTGTCATTCCGTCTGGTGGAGACAGATAGTTTTAAAGGCCTTATGGTGGTGGCTGTCCCACAGTACGTCGTGCCCAGCCGCACTACTTTTTAAGGCGAGCCATCCCTTCCCTTCACAACCAAGTAGGGGACAAAATCAGGTGCGAACTGTGCAATGCCATCTGTGGCAAGTTGCACCTCACTACGGATACATGGACCAGTCAGTGACATTATATCTCCATAACAGCACACTGGGTAAATTCAGTGGCAGCTGGGCCTGAGGCGGATAGCAGTTTGGAGCATGTCCTTCCACCACCGAGGATTGCAGGGCGCTTCAGTTTGCCTCCTGTTGCTTCCTCCATCTACTCTGCTTCCTCATCCTCTACCAGCTCCTCATCCGGTCAGCGTAACACCTTCACCACCAACTTCAGCACAGCCAGGGGTAAACGACAGCAGGCAGTTTTAAAACGTATCTGTTTGGGGGACAAACCCCACACCGCGCAGGAGCTGTGGACGGCACTTGAACAACAGACCGATGATTGGTTTGTGACAGTCAGACTCAAGCCCAGCCTGGTGGTGTGCGATAATGGGTGAAATCTCATAGCAGCTCTGGGACTAGCAGGTTTGACGCACATCCCTTGCCTGGCACATGTGCTGAATTTGGTGGTACAGAGATTCCTTAAAAATTACCCCGACATGTCAGAGCTGATGCATAAAGTGCGGGCCGTCTGTGCGCGCTTTCGGCGTTCTCACCCTGCTACTGCTCGCCTGTCAGCGATGCAGCGTAACTTTGGCCTTCCCGCTCACCGCCTCATATGCGAAGTGCCCACAATGTGGAAATCCACCTTGCACATGCTGGCCAGACTGTGCGAGCAGCAGCAGGCGATAGTGGAGTTTCAGCTGCAGCACGCACTTGTCAGTCGCTCGGCGGAACAGCACCACTTCACCACCAATGACTGGGCCTCCATGCGAGACCTGTGTTCCTTGTTGCGCTGTTTCGTGTACTCCACCAACATGGCCAGTGCCGATAATGCCGTTCTCAGTGTTACTTTCCCACTTCTATGCCTCCTTGAAATAACGCTCCTGGCAATGATGGAAGAGGATGTGGCACAGGAGGAGGAGGAAGAGGGATGATTTCGTAGGGTTTCCGGCCAGTCATTCCCAAGTGGCTCCGAGGGTGTGTTCCTGCACCCACAAACCCAAGGTACACAATTGTCCAGCCAGGGAACAGTTCTGGAGGATGAGGAGGTGGAGGATGAGGAGGAGGAGGAGATGGAGGAGGAGGAACCATGTTCACAGCAGGGTGGTATACAGACCAGCTCATGGCCATCACTGGTGTGTGGATGGGGGGATACAGAGGACACAGATGATACACCTCCCACAGAGGACAGCTTTTCGTTGCCTCTGGGCAGCCTGGCACACATGAGAGATTACATGCTGCAGTGTCTCCTCAACGACCGCCGAGTTGCCCACATTCTAACTAGTGCTGATTACTGGGTGGCCACGCTGCTGGATCCCCGTTACAAGGACAACGTATCGTCCTTAATTCCGTCACTGGAGCGTGATCGTAAGATGCGGGAGTACAAGCGCACGCTGGTAGACGCGCTGCTGGTGGCATTCCCACCTGACAGCGGGGGCACAGTGGAAGCACAAGGCGAAGGCAGAGGACGAGGAAGAGGTCGTCAATGCAGCTGGGGCATTGCCAGCACCTCAGAAGGCAGGGTTAGCATGGCCAAAATGTGGAAAAGCTTTGTTAGCACGCCACAACAACCAGCACCACCAGCTGATATGGAACGTCTTAGGAGGCAGCATTTCACCAACATGGTGGAGCAATATGTGTGCACACGCCTACACGTACTGAATGACGGGTCTGCCCCCTTCAACTTCTTGGTCTCCAAATTAGGCACATGGCCTGAGCCTGCCCTTTACGCCTTGGAGGTGCTGGCCTGCCCTGCAGCGAGTGTATTATCTAAACATGTGTTTAGCACGGCAGGGGGCGTCATCACAGACAAGCGCAGCCGCCTGTCCACAGCCAATGTGGACAAGCTCACATTCATTAAAATGAACCAGGCATGGATCCCTCAGGACTTGTCCATAACTTGTGCAGAATAGACATGTATACCGGCACTAAGCAGCCATTGTTATACTGCAGCGCAATTGCTCATGTTTGTATTTTGGATATTTCACACTCTTTTGGAGTGTACCTTAATTTTACAAAATTAAATTAAAACCAAAAACCTGTGTTGGCTAACTCGTCCTTCCACCTACCCCGCTGCGTCCACCGCCTCCTCAAACTCCTACTCCACATCCAACTCCACCTCATAAATCCTTTTTTTTTTTTGTACGTGTTTTCTTTTATATCATTTCACTACTTTGTCATTTACATTTTAGGGTGAAATTCACAATTTTTGGGGTGTATAGTACCACTGCTATACCTAGTAGACCAGTAAAAAAAATATAAAAAATTGTCAGTTACATTTTATGGTGAAATTAACAAATTTTTTGGTGTATAGTACCACTGCTATACCTAGTAGACAGTTTAAACAAAAAAAAAATTGTCATTTACTTTTTCGGGTGAAATTAACCAATTTTTGGGTGTATGGTACTACTGCTATACCTAGTCGGCCGGTAAAAAAATAAATAGTCATTTACATTTTAGGGTGAAATTCACCAATTTTGGTGTGTATAGTACCACTGCTATACCTAGTGGAACGTTAAAAAAAAATATATTAAATTGTCAGTTATATATTCTGGTGAAATTCACCAATTTTTGTTTGTGATGTACCACTCCTATACCTAGTAGACCGGAAAAAAAAAATTGTCAGTTTCATTTTTTGATGAAATTCACCAATTTTTGGGTGTAATATACCCTCCTCTACCTAGTTGACAGCTTAATAAATTTCAATAATTTTTCTGTTACATTCTTGGGTTGACATTATACAATTTTAGACATGAATAAAAACCTGCTATGCATAGGTGACAGGGAATAAAATTTTATTAATTATTCAGTAATTAATGTGCACCACATCCTTTCATTCAATGCTTAAACTTTGAAAAGTTGTCACACTTTTATGCTTTAATAATTTCTGCCATATTTCAACTCTAATTTTAAATTTGAAAAAATTGATCCTCCCTTAAATTTGGTCTCTCTTTCTCACGCTTCCTCTCCGGCCTGGAACCCTGATTCCCCGCCACCTGTAATAACCATGGTAGGCGCATAAAAGAACATCGAAAGTTGATAGAGCAGATATCAAATTGGATCGTGAACATCACGGGTACGTGCGACATGGTGGGGCAGTAAGTGTGCACACGCCTACACGAACTGACTGACAGGGGTCAGCCGCTGCAACTTCTGTGTCTCCAAATTGGGCACATGGTCTGAGCTTGCCCTTTACCTCTTGGAGGTGCTTGCCTGCTCTGCAGCCGGTGTATTGTCTGAACGTGTGTTTAGCATGACTGGAGGGGGTTATCACAGGTTATATTTCCCAATGTTTTGGGGTGTACCCTAATTTAAAAAATAAAATTAAAAACCAAAAACCAGTGTAGGCTACCTTCTCCTCCACCGCCACTTCCACCGCCACCGCCACAACCACTGCCTCCTCAACCTCCTACTCCATATGGACCTGGTCCTCCTAGATCAAGATTATTATTTTTTATTTTTACGTATTTTTACATTATTTTAAGTCATTTCCCTATCCATATTTGTTTGCAGAGCACTTGCCATGCTCTTAACCACATTTTGATGCCATTTGCAGCCCTCTAGCCCTTTCCATGACATTTTTACAGCCATTTTAGTGCTCAAAAGTTCGGGTCCCCATTGACTTCAATGGGGTTCAGGTTTGGGGTCAAGTTCGGGTCAAGTTTGGGTCCCGAACTCGAACTTTTTTCTGAAGTTCGGCCGAACCCGTCGAACCCGAACATTCAGGTGTCCGTTCAACTCCAATTATAACCAATCTGCCAAAGCAGAACCTCTCAAAATTGGTGACCATGTGTGGTTAAAAAATAACCATCGTACCAGCAAATTAGATAGCAAATGGGAGAGAGAACTTTACACCATTACCGCTATTCTCAATCCAGAGACTGATACTTATGAGATTACCCAAGAGGACAAATCACGTGTAGTGCATCAAAATTGCCTTAAGTTATGTCTCAATGAAGATACTCAAGGAGAAACTCTTCAAGAAGCTGTTCAAGAGGAAACTCAATCCGTAGAACCAGAGCCGGTAAAATCATCTGATTCAGAATGTCCAATACAGTCTTTTGGAAAAAAGTTATTAGACTCTGATCCTTTACAATGGTTCTTTACCCCATGGCTCAATATCTTAGTGCGAGATAATGGGCAAAATCTCGTAGCAGCTCTGGGACTAGATTGTTTGACACACATCCCTTGCCTGGCGCATGTGCTGAATTTGATGGTGCAGAGGTCCCTTAAAAATTACCCTGATATGTCAGAACTGTTGCATAATGTACGGGCCGTCTGTGCGCGCTTTCGGCGTTCTCACCCTGCTGCTGCTCACCTGTAAGCGCTGCAGCGTAACTTCGGCCTTCCCGCTCACACGTACTGACTGATGGGTCTGCCCCATTCAACTTCTGTGTCTCCAAATTGGGCATATGGCCTGAGCTTGCTCTTTACACCTTGGAGACAAAAATCAACTTGTACCACAGTGATGGGAAGAGAAGAGTATGGAGAAGGAAAGAAACTGCTTATGATCCTAAGCATACCACCTCATCAGTGAAACATGGTGGTGGTAGTGTCATGGCGTGGGCATGTATGGCTGCCAATGGAACAGGTTCTCTTGTATTTATTGATGATGTGACTGCTGACAAAAGCAGCAGGATGAATTCTGAAGTGGTTCAGGCAATATTATCTGCTCATATTCAGTCAAATGCTTCAGAACTCATTGGACGGCGCTTCACAGTGCAGATGGACAATGACCCAAAGCACACTGCGAAAGCAACCAAAGAGTTTTTTTAAGGGAAAGAAGTGGAATGTTATGCATTGGCCAAGTCAATCACCTGACCTAAATCCGATTAAGCATGCATTTCACTTGCTGAAGACAGAACCGAAGGGAAAATGCCCCAAGAACAAGCAAGAACTTAAGACAGTTGCAGTAGAGGCCTGGCAGAGCATCACCAGGAAATCTCACTATATTTAATTTGAAATCATTTTTTATTTATTTATGTGCAACCTAAATTGTACATAGCACTAGATTAGAACATCAAAGCAGTACAAATGAATAAAAACATGTTATAGTAGTCATCTGGTACTGGAATGTTATTTGATGTAAGAGTGCCCTTTCAAGCCACTTGTGACATCAAATGAAAGGCTATTAGCACACACAGATAAACTTGCTAACCTGTCATTTGCCTGGGGTGATTCCCTTGTGATATCTAGCAGGTATAAAAACATGGTACATCAGCTAGGCTTGCAAAACAGAATTAATATTAGCACCGGCAGTAGCTGATAAAATGTGTCTTGATAGCAAGTGTAATTCCACATAATTTGACCTAATATAGGAAAGTAATACTTAAAATATATACTTTTTTCAAGTACATCATATATTCTTGTATATGATTTGTGTCCCCTGTATTGTCATTATTGTTATTAGTAATGTACCCTGATTACAGATGAGCAAAGTTCTGAAAAAATCGATTTGGCTGCTCTTTTTAAAGAAATTCGATTTGTGATTAATTACTTTGTTACAAAGCAAATTCCTTAGTATGTAGCGGTGGCTATGACATTGAACAGCTGCCCCGCCACCCATCATTAAACCCCCTCAGATGGCACGTTCATCGCTGATCACGGCATCTGAGATTAAAATGAAGGCATTTCAGGGGCTAACCTGTTTTTAAAAAACATACTCACCTTATCCATTTGATCGTGGAGAGGCTGTTGTAGAAATCTTGATTGAAGATACTGAGCAAAATTTTGTCACGGTCTCTACAATCAAGATGGCTGTGACAGCCTCTTTGCGAGCAAATGGATAAGATGAGTATATTTAGTTTTTTTACCGCCATACCGAAATTTGGCTTCACGGCGAATCAAATTTTTACTGAAAGTCCACTTCGGATACTTTGATTCGCTGAACACTAGTCATGATAAAAGATATCAAGAAAATAGAAGATGATGAGTCCCATATTCTACAGGTCCAGCAGGGTAATGGTGGGTTCACATCAACGTTATGAATTCCGCTATTGATTTCCGTTATAACATGGTTATAATGCAAAATAACGGAATACATAAGATGGAATTCAAAACGGAAACCTTTAGAGGCATTCCATTTTGATCCGTCAGAATAAAAGTCTATGGGCAAGCATAACAGATCCGTCTGGTTTCCGTTATGCAGGACAGAAAAAAAAGTCCTGTTGACAGAACTTTACTTTAGGGTTAACTTACTTTAGGGTACAATAGCAGGTTCACTTACTTTAGGATGTAATAAAGGGTTCATTTCATTTAGATTGCAATAATGGGTTTACTTACTTTAGGGTGCAATAGGGGTTCACTTACTTTAGGGCACAATAGGAGGTACACTTATTTTAGGGTGCAATAACAGGTTCACTTACGTTAAGGTGCATTGGAGAGTCACTTAGTTTAGGGTCCAACTTTTTTTTTTTTTTTTACTTTAGGCGTTTTCTTTGGGCTATGCGATTTGGCTAGCAAATACAATGAAAGTATCTGAAACTCATTTGACAATGACCAGTGAGGAAAGTCAAACATCATTTAAATTTGCCATGTAATTAGCCTTTTTGAAAAATGTCATTCTTATTTTTTGTTTGCTAGCAGGTCTTGAACTCAAAATGTACAATACATAAGACAGAGTCATTTAGCATAGAGCCACTAGCTCATCTGTTACTACATTTGGATTTCCTTTGGTTATTTCATCTACCTAGCACATACGAAGTGTACATGAAACTCATTCTGATCTTAATCCCAACCAGTGAGGAAAGTCACACATCATTAACATTTGTCTTCTAGATAGGTTATTAAAAAATACTTCACAGTTCTTCTTTGCTACTGGGTCTTGAACCTAAAACCTGCTGTTTGAGATACAGAGACCTTACTATTAGCTAGCTAGCATTTTCTTTGGCTATGGGTTCTTTCACACTAGCGTTTTTCTTTTCCGGCATTGAGTTCCATCCTAGGGGCTCAATACCGGAAAAGAACTGATCAGTTTTATCCTAATGCATTCTGAATGGAGAGCAATCCGTTCAGGATGCATCAGGATGTCTTCGGTTCAGTCATTTAGACTTTTCAGGACGAAGATAATACTGCAGCATGCTGCGGTTTTATCTCCGTTCAAAATTACGGAACACATGCCAGAATGTCGGATCCGGCCCAAGTGTTCCGGCAAAATGGATCTGGCATTGCGTTCTGCGCATGCTCAGACCTCAAAAAAAGTGAAAATAAATAAATGCCGGATTCGTTTTTCCAGATGACACCAGAGAGACGGATCCGGCATTTCAATGCATTTGTCATACGGATCAGGATCCTGATCCGTCTGACAAATGCCATCAGTTTGCATACATTTTGACGGATCCGGCAGGCAGTTCTGGCAACGGAACTGCCTGTCGGAGTCCTCTGCCGCAAGTGTGAAAGTACCCTATGTGATTTGGCATGCAATGAGTATCTGAAACTCATTCTGACTTTGACAATGATCAGTGAGGAAAATCAGACACCAAAGTCAAACATCATTTGAATTAGTCATCTACTTAGATTATCTAAAAAAAAAATAATCACTCTTATTTTGTCTACGAAAAGGTCTCAGAACTTACAATGTATGAGACAGAGACTCATTTCTTATAAAGAGCTGATTTTCTTTGTCTATGTAATTTAAAGTCAAATACAAGTCAAAGTCATGAGGCAAGAGATTGCGTCAGTACCAGGGGTATCACAAGGTCAAAAGTCAAATACAAGCCGAGGTCAAACAAAGGAAGTCACACATGCAAGGAACACTAGTGAGGTAGCAAGACCAATCACAAGCAACCTGTTTAAATAGGTCTAATTGATGGGTCATGTGACGTGGCCAGCGCCACGTGACCCGTGTCCAGCACATCAATTACACCTGAGCGCCGACTCATTGCCATCGCCGCTCAGTTCTCCCCCTGCTCATTGTCTAGGGGGATGAAGGATGCTGTCCATGCTGAGGAAGCGTGTGTGGCTGGGTCCTCTCCGCCCCCTTGTTACCATGGAGATGAGGACGCCTGCCGCGTCCTCGCTCCTCCTGACGGCGGCACTGCAGGGAGAGACGAGCCACTGGCTCTCCGTTATAATATTCAGGCAAAAATATATAGTAAGCAAACAAAAAAAAGTTTGTGCATTGAGTAGTAAGATATCAATCAGGTGTCAGAGTCAGAAATTAAAATCAGTTGTCAGAGTCAGATATCACAGTCAGATATCAGAGTCAGATATCAATTGAGATGTCAGCATTAAATGTCAGAGTCAGATGACAGATGTCAAAGTCAGATGTCTCACAATGGGTATATGTGAGAGTGTGTGTTATATGTGCTTGCTATCTGCTGATTTCATGCTCCAATACTCTCCCTTGCCTTGCGCTCAATTGTGCAGGACAGAGGAATTTTCAGGGAGATCCGGTGACGTACCAGGCTCTACATAGGGACTGCTAGGCGGAGGCTTTCGCCCAGCAGTGAGTCCAGTGATGTCAGCAGCACTAACAGGCGGCTCTGAGCCCAGACAACCACTGTAAGTACTGTACTTAACAAAATCAAATGCAAGCCGAGGTCATACAAAGGAAGTCACACATGCAGGGAACACTAGTGAGGTACTGTGGCCAGCAGGTTGCCTGTTTAAATAGGTCTAATTGATGGGTCATGTGTAGAGATGTCCCGAACTATTCACCGGCGAACATCGCTTGTTCGCGTTCGCCGCGGCGCGCGAACATATGCGTTGTTCAGTCCGCCACCTATACGTCATCATTGAGCAAACTTTGACCCTGTGCCTCACAGTCAGCAGACACATTCCAGCCAATCAGCAGCATACCCTCCCTCCCAGACCCTCCCACCTCCTATCAAAAAGCAAGGACAGCATCCATCATAGATTCATTCGGAAGCTGCAGTGTTAGTGAGAGCAGGGAGAGTGCTGCTGCTGCTGATTTAATAGGGAAATCGTTAGCTAGGCCAGTGTTCTGTGTCCACTTCAGTCCTCAAAGACTCATCTGATCTGCTGTAAGGACAGCATCCTGACAGCCCCCCAAAAAGCCCTTTTTAGGGCTAGTACATCTGTCTGCTTTTTTCTCTCTGTAATATAATTGCAGTTGCTTGCCAGCGTGTGTGTCAGGCCCACAGCGTGTACTGTGCCCACTACTGCCAGTGCCCACCACTCATATCTGGTGTCACAGTAGCTTGCATTTAAAACAGTAAAACAATTTTTTCACTGTAATATAATTGCAGTTGCCTGCAAGCGTGTGTGTCAAGCCCACAGCGTGTACTAAGCCCACTACTGCCAGTGCCCACCATTCATATCTGGTGTTACAGTAGCTTGCATTTAAAACAGTAAAACAAATTTTTCACTGTAATATAATTGCAGTTGCCTGCCAGCGTGTGTGTCAGGCCCACAGCGTGTACTGTGCCCACTACTCATACCTGGTGTCAGAGTAGCTTGCATTTAAAACAGTAAAACAATTTTTTCACTGTAATATAATTGCAGTTGCCTGCAAGCTACTGTGCCCACTACTGCCAGTGCCCACCAATCATATCTGGTGTCACAGTAGCTTGCAAGCATAGTACCACTAATTGAAAAAAAAATGACAGGCAGAGGCAGGCCACCCCGCAGGGGCCGTCGTGGTCGTGGTGCTGTGATTTCCTTTGGCTCTAGAATAATGTCCAGTGTTCAGAGGCCACGTACCCTGAACTCGAAAAGTTCTGAGGACATAGTTGACTGGCTAACACAGGACACCCAATCTTCTACAGCTTCCGATCGGAACCTTGATGCACCATCTTCCTCCAGCTCAGCTTCGGGCACCTCTCAAGTTACCACTCGCCCAACTGCCGCCACCAACAACACTAGCACCACAGCTGCTTCACTTGATCTGTCAGAGGAGTTATTTATACATCAGTTGGAAGAAATGAGTGATGCGCCACCATTATTGCCAGAGGATGTAGATAACAGGGATATGTCTCAGTCAGGCAGCATTACACACATGGACGTACTGTGTGATGATGATGATGTTGTACCCGCTGCTGCTTCCTTTGCTGAGTTGTCAGATACAAGTGAAGCGGTTGATGATGACGATGTGTCCGTGGATGTCAAGTGGGGAGACAGAGAGGAGGAGGAGACGAGTTGGAAGCAGGGGGAGGTCGTCGCAAGGAGCTAGTGGCACAGTCAGACAGCATGTATCGGCACCCGGGGTCAGCCAGACAGCACGCCAATCAACGCATGCTGTTGCCACCACCAGAATGCTGTCATTGCAAAGCTCAGCAGTGTGGCATTTCTTTTGTGTGTCTGCCTCTGATAACAGCGATGCCATTTGCAACCTGTGCCAAAAGAAACGGAGTCGTGGGAAGTCCAACACCCACCTAGGTAAAACTGCTTTGCGAAGGCACATGATCTCACATCACAAACGTCTATGGGATCAACACATGATAAGTACAAGCAGCACACAAACTCAAAGCCACCATCCTCCTCCTGGTCCAGCATCTTCAGCCACGTCAACCACTGCTGTCCTCCTTGCCCCCTCTCAACCATCCGCCACTCCGCCTCTCACCTTCAGCAGTTCCTGCTCATCTGCCCAAAGTCAGGTGTCTGTCAAGGAAATGTTTGAGAGTAAGAAGCCAATGTCACAGAGTCACCCCCTTGCCCGGCATCTGACAGCTGGCTTGTCGGAACTCTTAGCCCGCCAGCTTTTACCATACAAGCTGGTGGAGTCTAAGGCCTTCAAAAAGTTTGTCGCTATTGGGACAACGCAGTGGAAGGTAGCCGGTCGAATTTTTTTTTCACAAAAGGCAATCTCCAACCTGTACTCTATTGAGGAAAAGGAAGTCATGGCATGTCTGGCACACAGTGTTGGGGCAAGGGTCCATCTGACCACTGATGCCTGGTCTGCAAAGCACGGTCAGGGCAGGTATATCACGTACACTGCGCATTGGGTAAACCTGCTGACGGCTGCCAAGCATGGAATGCGTGGCTCTGCAGAGGAGTTGGTGACACCACCACGACTTGCAGGCAGGCCTGCTGCCACCTCCTCTACTCCTCCTACTCCAACCTCTTTGCTAACCTCCTCGGCTGAGTCCTATTCTCCACATCAACTGCACCCCCCCAGCTCCCCAGGTGCTATTCAACATCCCAGATACGACAGTGTCACGCCGTCTTGGGGTTGACTTGCCTGAAAGCAGAGAGTCACACCGGAAAAGCACTCTTGTCCGCCCTGAACGCACAGGTGGATCAGTGGCTGACTCTGCACCAATTGGAGATCGGCAAAGTGGTGTGTGACAACGGAAGCAATTTGTTGGCGGCATTGAATTTGGTCAAGTTGACACATGTGCAGTGCATTTCACATGTGTTGAATCTGATCGTACAACGCTTTGTGCATAAGTACCCAGGCTCAAAGGACGTTCTCAAGCAGGCCAGGAAGGTGTGTGGCCATTTCAGGCGTTCCTACATGGCCATGGCGCACTTTTCCGATATTCAGCGGCGAAACAACATGCCAGTGAGGCACTTGATTTGCGACAGCCCGACACGTTGGAATTCAACACTCCTAATGTTCGACCGCCTGCTCCAACAAGAAAAAGCCGTCAACGAGTATTTGTATGACTGGGGTGCTAGGACAGCCTCTGCAGAGCTGGGTATTTTTTTGTTACGTTACTGGACGCTCATGCACAATGCCTGTAGGCTCATGCGTCCTTTTGAGGAGGTGACAAACCTAGTCCGTCGCACCGAAGGCACCATCAGCGACATCATCCCATTTGTTTTCTTCCTGGAGCATGCCCTGCAAAGAGTGCTGGATCAGGCCGTAGATGAGCGTGAAGAGGAAGAGGAAGAGTTGTGGTCACCATCACCACCAGAAACAGCCTTATCAGCATCGCTTGCTGGACCTGCGGCAACGCTGGAAGAGGAGTCTGAGGAAGAGGAGTCAGAGGAGGAATGTGGCTTTGAGGAGGAGGAAGACCAACCACAGCAGGCATCCCAGGGTGCTCGTTTTCACCTATCTGGTACACGTGGTGTTGTACGTGGCTGGGGGGAAGAACAGACCTTAAATGAGATCAGTGAGGACGAGGAACGAGACATGAGTAGCTCGGCATCCAACCTTGTGCAAATGGGGTCTTTCCTGCTGTCATGCCTGTTGAGAGACCCTCGTATAAAAAGGCTGAAGGAGAACGACCTGTACTGGGTGGCCACGCTACTAGACCCCCGGTATAAGCAGAAAGTGCCTGAAATGTTACCGAATTACCGGAAATACCGGAAAGGATGCAGTTCCAAAACAAGTTAAAAAGTATGCTTTACACAGCGTATAAGGGTGATGTCACAGCACAACGGGAATCTAACAGGGGAAGAGGTGAAAGTAATCCTCCTCCTACCACAACCACGCCGGCAAGGACAGGACGCTTTACAGACGTGTTGTTGATGGAGGACATGCAGAGCTTTTTAAGTCCTACGCATCGCCACAGCCCTTCGGGGTCCACCCTCAGAGAATGACTCGACCGACAGGTAGCAGACTACCTCGCCTTAACTGCAGATATCGACACTCTGAGGAGCGATGAACCCCTTGACTACTGGGTGTGCAGGCTTGACCTGTGGCCTGAGCTATCCCAATTTGCGATAGAACTTCTGGCTTGCCCCGCGTCAAGTGTCCTGTCAGAAAGGACCTTCAGCGCAGCAGGAGGTATTGTCACTGAGAAGAGAAGTCGCCTAGTTAAAAAAAGTCTAGATTACCTCACCTTTATTAAGATGAATGAGGCATGGATCCCGAAGGGACTGACAGTGGGGGATGCATTTGACTAAAAAAGGCCTGATGAGATGCCTTGGGCTAAAAATGGTCCACACGCTGCTGTATTTAATCTCTGCATGCCGGATGACTTGTGTGACTTCTCCGCCACCAACTAGGGTTCAAGCCGCAATGTTTTAGTGCACTTTCTGCCTGGAAAAATTAATTTATCCGGCCGCTGCTACAGCAGCGGCTGCAACAATACCTAATTTTTCAGGCATGTGTACATGCCTAATTTTTCTGGCCTGTGGTGCTGCACTGTGGCTGCAAAAACAAAACAAAAAAAAAGGCACATACATGTGTCAATTCCCCTTTGTGATCGTTACCTTGTTGTGGTGAAGGGACTTGCGTATCACAATGAAGCGATCACCTCTATGAGTTTGTTGGCAATGGCAATGTTGGCACACCCCAGATGATAAGGTCGTTGCTTCATTGTGAACAGACCAAAAGCGATCGGCTGGATAATTTTGCATGGAAAAAACATACATTTTCTTTGTGATCATCTAAGGTGATCATTAAAGCCTACTAGGCCAACATTGGGCCCACACTGCAGAATCATTGTTTTCTGGGTCACTTAACTGTCACTTAACTACCTCAGCACGACCATAGGCTTTGAAAAACAGCCATCGCCTGCAATCTCCCAAACGTGCGCACGAGCACAGTCATCACTACACCAAGATTGACGCATAGAGGAATAAAATTTATGTCATGAGTGTGTCAACTATTGACAACTCTTTGCGGTTGTCTAAACTCTATTCGATACACGATCCCTGATAGCGGACGTTACAGGGATTTAACTGATAAGAATAGTACTACTTAACATACCACTCATATCGGGTGGCACAGTACACTGCACGGCGCACGCGCAGTGCCACAAATTGGAAGTAAGAGGACCAACCAAGCATCTGTTTCCATCTCCCGGTTCCTAAAATCCATTCCATACATGTCCCCTAATAGGGGACGTAACAGGGATTAAACTGATAGGAATAGTACTACTTAACATACCACTCATATCGCGTGGCACAGTACATTGCACGGTGCACACCCAGTGCCCCAAATTGGAAGTAAGAGGACCGACCAAGCATCTTTTTCCATCTCCCGGTTCCTAAATATTATTCCATACACTACACCAGCCCCTGATAGGGGACAAAACAAAGATTAAACTGGTAAGAACAGATTTTTTTTAATTAAAAAAAAAGAGGACAGCCACTGCGGAGCTGGGTATTTTTTGGCCACGTTAGCTGAATGCTCATGCACAATGGCTGTAGGCTCATGCGTCCTTTTGCGGAGGTGACAAACCTGGTCAGTCAAACCCAAAGCAACATCATCAACCTCATCCCATATGCATTTTTTCTGGAGCGTGCCCTACGAAGAGTGCTGGATCAGGCCGTAGATGAGCATGAAGAGGAAGAGTTGTGGTCACCATCACCACCAGAAGCAGCCTTGTCGTCGTCGATTGCTGGACCTGTGGCAATGCAGAGAGAGGAGTCTGAAGAACAGGAGTCAGAGGAGGAAGGTGGTTTTGAGGAGGTGGAAGACCAACCACAGCAGGCGTCCCAGGGGGCTTGTTGTCACCTTTCGGGGACCCTTGGTGTTGTATGTGGCTGGGTGGAGGAAGAGACCTTCAATGACATCAGTGAGGACAAGGAACGGGACATGGCTAGCTTGGTATCCAACCTTGTGCAAATGGGGAATTTGCGGTTGTGCACATGGACTGTTTGCTGTTGTTTGCGGTGCGTTAAACGGGGAGTTTGGTCTGTCATAGTTTGGTCTGTCACTGTGAAGCGGACGTAACCCTTACACTACCTGATCGATACAACATCATACAACATCATTGATGTTTTAAAGCACGTTATTCCAAACAATTTAGGAATGTTAGGTGATTTATGCCCTTTATGGATTAAAACCCGACTCTGCGTTAACTACGTAATATTCCATGGGAGTTTTGCCATGGATCCCCCTCCGGCATGCCACAGTCCAGGTGTTAGTCCCCCTTGAAACAACTTTTCCATCACTATTGTGGCCAGAAAGAGTCCCTGTGGGTTTTAAAATTTGCCTGCTTATTGAAGTCTATGGCGGTTCGCCCGGTTTGCGAACATTTGCGGAAATTCGCGTTCGCCGTCCGCGAAAATTTTATGTTCGCAACATCTCTAGTCATGTGACGTGGCCAGCGCCATGTGACCCGTGTCCAGCACATCAATTACACCTGAGCGCCGACTTATTGCCATCGCCGCTCAGTTCTCCCCCTTCTCATTGTCTAGGGGATGAAGGATGCTGGCCATGCTGAGGAAGCGTGCGTGGCTGGGTCCTTTCCGCCCCCTTGTTACCATGGAGACGAGGACGCCTGCCGAGTCCTCGCTCCTCCTGACGTATGTGATGACGCCGGCGCTGCAGGGAGAGACGCACCACTGGCTCTCCGTTATAATATTCAGGCAAAAATATATAGTAAGCAAGCAAAAGAAATTTTGTGCATTGAGTAGTAAGATATCAATCAGGTGTCAGAGTCTGAAATTAAAATCAGTTGTCAGAGTCAGATATTACAGTCAGATATCAGAGTCAGATATCAATTGAGATGTCAGCATCAAATTTCAGAGTCAGATGACAGATGTCAAAGTCAGATGTCAAAGTAAGGAGTTAGGGGTCAGAGTCAGATTTCAAAATAAGGTGTCAGCATCAAATGTCAGAGTCAGGAGTCAGAGTCATTTATCAGGTAGAGTATTTTGCCTCAAAATGATATTATTCTGATATTTGAATGTGATATCTGATCATGTCCTAGGCTGAACATGGTACAAAGCTGTAAGAAATAAAAGGAACATACACACCTGAGTCATGCACCAATGTGCATTTTACTGCATGCAACCCCTGAAAGTGGAGCATTGAGTAATGTAGATGCAGCTACAGATGCCAAGCAGAAAAGAAAGGTAAACCTCTGGTGCCACCAGATGTAAGGTAGCTATCCTATAATGCTCAGCCTTTTAAAGAGGCCTTGAGGCTTAACTTGTATAATAGCAAAGCCAGTAATAATAACAATAATAATGTTTATTTATATAGCGGCAACATATTCTGCTGCGCTTTACAATCAGGGGGTTCAAGTACAAACAGAGTCATAAATAAAATAGCAACTAACAATGAGGAAGAGGGCCCTGCTCGCAAAAGCTTACAAACTATGAGGAGATAGGGGTGGATAGTGCATGTTTTGTGCAATAATCTTAACACAATAGCGGAGTAGATATAAAGCTACATGAACTAGTCACCTATGCTCCTGAATGCATGGGGTGTGGATATTTGACAGTGGATGAGGTTCAGAAGAATGATGATGGGGTGGGGGGAGGGGCAATGGAGAAGAAGAGTGTATCTTAAATCTGTTGGCATCAGAGGTTCAGATTTCCTTTCCTTTTGGAAAGCTAGTTGTATCAGAAGTTCGGTTTTCTTTTCTTTTTGGAAAAATAGTTAATTTGCATTTCTTTTTCCCAGAGAAGCATTGCCTGGCCTATAGGACTTCTCGAACAAACTAGGAGCCCTTCGTAAGGACAAATATTACAGGTAAAAATTTTATCCCAGAATAATGACAAACAGGAACTCACAACAGCAAAGCTCCGCACTTTTTTTCCTGGAGTACACTGGATTACAATTCCCAGTGTCATTTTCTTCTCTAGGCCTCTGAGTGGGGCAGAGAGGAGGGCAAGCAGGAAGAAGACAGAGGAAGCACATCATCAAGAGAGTAAAGAGGCTGAATGTCCACAGTAGATGTGCAGCATCATCTGGATGGGGAAACGGGTCAAAACATTAAGCAGTAGGAGGCCTTTTATGTAGCAAATAGAAAAATTACTACCTGCAGAGGGATATCGGGAATATATAACACCAGGAGAAAACCTGGTGGACTGATTGGGCCCAGTTAAGTTAATTTTTTAAAGCTGGCACGTGTGCAGTTCTTTCCATGAGACTGATGCCTGCACATGGATGGGAGACCACACGAGGGCTCGGGTGACAGAACGACATCGGAGGAGCTAGGAGGGTACTTGAGGACTAGGGAAGGTGCTGGGCTCACACATAATAAGGGGCGAGCTGGGTTCCACTGAATGGTAGGATCGCCCCTTGGGCTCTTTTCACAGTTCATTTGCATACAAATTGCATAAAATTGTTTTTTTCTGCAAAACTACAGCAGTCATAATTTACACACTGGTATATTTCTGACATGCTGTAGGAGACCTTTAATAGCATGTAAATGGCTCTATAGGGATAATACTGGTTACAGAATCCCTTTAAGGGCCTGAAAAAGAGGTCACATAACCAGATCATATAATCATCAGTTCAGGTTCTCAACTCACAGAAACATCAAGACCACTGACAGGAGAAAAAGAAGGTGTGCAAGTGTTATCTATGTGTATGCATTGGTATATGTGTTATGAATGGGTATATGTGAGAGTGTGTGTTATATGTGCTTGCTATCTGCTGATTTCATGCTCCAATACTCTCCCTTGCCGTGCACTGAATTGTGCAGGACAGAGGCATTTTTTAGGAGATCCGGTCACCTACCAGGCTCTACATGGGGACTGCTAGGCGGAGGCTTCCGTCCAGCAGTGAGTCCAGTGATGTCACCAACACTTACAGGCGACTCTGAGAACAGACAACCCCTGTAAGTACTGTACATAACCATCTGTCTAGTCCAAAAAACATGACACTGCACAGTACCACATTTCTTGTCATGTATATATAACTACATAGTACCGCTTCTCTTGTAATGTATATATGGCTCATCACAGTACCACTTCTCTTGTAATGTACTGTGTATATGAATCTGCACAGTACCACTTCTCTTGTTCTGTTACTGGGTATAATTCTCAGTATCTTCACTTATTTTGTATATATGGACACTGCAACAGTACTACTTCTCCTGTCCTGAATACTGGGTGTAATTCTCATTATCTTCTCTTATTCTGTATGTATGAAAACTGCACAGCACCACTTCTCTTTTCATGTATATATAACTCAGCACAGTACAACTTTTCTTGTTATGTACTGTATATATGACTCTGCAAAGTACCACTTATCTTGTCATGTAAATATGACACTGCACAGTACCGCTTCTCTTGTCCTTTATATATGATTAGAGTTGAGCGAACCCGAACTGTAAAGTTCGGGTTTGAACCGAACTTTAGGGTTTTCGGGACCCGGACCCGAACCCGAACATTTACGTAAAAGTTTGGGTTCGGGTTCGGTGTTCGGCGATTTTTATGGCGCTTTTTGAAAGGCTGCAAAGCAGCCAATCAACAAGCGTCATACTACTTGCCCCAAAAGGCCATCACAGCCATGCCTACTATTGGCATGGCTGTGATTGGCTAACTGCAGCATGTGACCCAGCCTCTATTTAAGCTGGAGTCACGTAGCGCCGCCCGTCACTCTGTTCGGATTAGTGTAGGGAGAGGCTGCAGCTGCCGTGAGGGAGAGATCAGGGAGAAATCTTATCAAGAACTGGTTTATGTACTCAGCGATCTACAGAAAAAGCGTTTTGTGGGTGCAGTGCACAATTTTTTTAAGCCTGACCTGAGCCAACTACTGCTGAAAACGAAGTTTTTTTTCTTCAGTTAGTCAATATCAATACATAATCGGCAGCCATTTTATGCAACGATAGTGCACCAGCATAGGCTATCTGCAAGTCCAGAAATACAGCTTTGGCATACTGGGGTGAAAAAACCCTCTAATATACTGCACATCTGGGATTAGACAAGCATAAGTCACTGTCACATTTAGGACACAAATACAGTTTTTTGGTTAGGGTGAAAAAACCCTCTAATATACTGCACATCTGGGATTACACGTGCATAAGTGACTGTCACATTTAGGACAGAAATACGGCTTTTTGGTTAGGGTGAAAAAACCCTCTAATATACTGCACATCTGGGATTACACGTGCATAAGTCACTGTCACATTTAGGACACAAATACAGTTTTTTGGTTAGGGTGAAAAAACCCTCTAATATACTGCACATCTGGGATTACACGTGCATAAGTGACTGTCACATTTAGGACAGAAATACGGCTTTTTGGTTAGGGTGAAAAAACCCTCTAATATACTGCACATTTGGGATTACACGTGCATAAGTCACTGTCACATTTAGACCCAAAATACGGCATTGGCATACTGGGGTGAAAAAAGCCTCTGATATACTGCACATATGGATTACACATGCATAAGTGACTGTCACATTTAGAACAGAAATACAGCTTTTTGGTTAGGGTGAAAAAACCCTCTAATATACTGCACATCTGGGATTACACGTGCATAAGTCACTGTCACATTTAGGACAGAAATACAGCTTTTTGGTTAGGGTGAAAAAACCCTCTAATATACTGCACATCTGTGATTAGACAAGCATAAGTGACTGTCACATTTTGGACAGAAATACAGCTTTTTGGTTAGGGTGAAAAAACCCTCTAATATACTGCACATCTGGGATTACACGTGCATAAGTCACTGTCACATTTAGGACAGAAATACAGCTTTTTGGTTAGGGTGAAAAAACCCTCTAATATACTGCACATCTGGGATTACACGTGCATAAGTGGCTGTCACATTTAGACCCTAAATACGGATTTGGAATACTGGGGTGAAAAAAGCTTCTGATATACTGCACATCTGGGATTAGACAAGCATAAGTCCCTTTCACATTTAGGACAGAAATACAGCTTTTTGGTTAGGGTGAAAAAGCCCTCTAATATACTGCACATCTGGGTTTAGACAAGCATAAGTCACTGTCACATTTAGGATAGAAATACAGCTTTTTGGTTAGGGTGAAAAAACCCTCTAATATACTGCACATCTGGGATTAGACAAGCATAAGTGACTGTCACATTTTGGACAGAAATACAGCTTTTTGGTTAGGGTGAAAAAACCCTCTAATATACTGCACATCTGGGATTACACGTGCATAAGTCACTGTCACATTTAGGCCATTAATATGTCTTTGGCATACTGGTGTGAAAAAAGCCTCTGATATACTGCACATCTGGGATTACACGTGCATAAGTGACTGTCACATTTAGGACAGAAATACAGCTTTTTGGTTAGGGAGAAAAAACCCTCTAATATACTGCACATCTGGGATTAGACAAGCATAAGTGACTGTCAAATTTAGCCCATAAATACGGCTTTGGCATACTGGGGTTAAAAAAGCCTCTGATATACTGCACATCTGGGATTAGACAAGCATAAGTGACTGTCACATTTAGGACAGAAATACAGCTTTTTGGTTAGGGTGAAAAAAACCTCTAATATACTGCACATCTGGGATTAGACAAGCATAAGTGACTGTCACATTTAGGACAGAAATACAGCTTTTTGGTTAGGGTGAAAAAACCCTCTAATATACTGCACATCTGTGATTAGACAAGCATAAGTGACTGTCACATTTAGGCCATAAATACGGCTTTTTGGTTACTGGGGTGAAAAAACCCTCTAATATACTGCACATCTGGGATTAGACAAGCATAAGTGACTGTGGCCTGTGGCCTGTAAATGGAAAACAGGCACATTTAAATTGGAGTTTATACACCTCCAGGATTCTATATATACAAACTAAGAAGATAGGTTGGCGTTTGCAGGAGGTGCTCAAACCCACATGCAGTTGTGCATATATATAGGGGAGCAAATCCTGCACTTGTGGCCCGTTGCTAATGGCAATCCCCAGCAAAATGCATACGGTGGAGGATGCCCGCGGCGAACCACAAGTACCACAATAGACATCCTACACAAGGTAACAAGTGCGGATTGATAATTAATATAACAATATAACAAAATAACAAAGATAGGTGCACTCTGCAGTCTCACTAAACCCTCAAACTGATTTTGGACAGAAATACAGCTTTTTGGTTAGGGTGAAAAAACCCTCTAATATACTGCACATCTGGGATTACACGTGCATAAGTCACTGTCACATTTAGGCCATTAATATGTCTTTGGCATACTGGTGTGAAAAAAGCCTCTGATATACTGCACATCTGGGATTACACGTGCATAAGTGACTGTCACATTTAGGACAGAAATACAGCTTTTTGGTTAGGGTGAAAAAACCCTCTAATATACTGCACATCTGGGATTAGACAAGCATAAGTGACTGTCAAATTTAGCCCATAAATACGGCTTTGGCATACTGGGGTTAAAAAAGCCTCTGATATACTGCACATCTGGGATTAGACAAGCATAAGTGACTGTCACATTTAGGACAGAAATACAGCTTTTTGGTTAGGGTGAAAAAAACCTCTAATATACTGCACATCTGGGATTAGACAAGCATAAGTGACTGTCACATTTAGGACAGAAATACAGCTTTTTGGTTAGGGTGAAAAAACCCTCTAATATACTGCACATCTGTGATTAGACAAGCATAAGTGACTGTCACATTTAGGCCATAAATACGGCTTTTTGGTTACTGGGGTGAAAAAACCCTCTAATATACTGCACATCTGGGATTAGACAAGCATAAGTGACTGTGGCCTGTGGCCTGTAAATGGAAAACAGGCACATTTAAATTGGAGTTTATACACCTCCAGGATTCTATATATACAAACTAAGAAGATAGGTTGGCGTTTGCAGGAGGTGCTCAAACCCACATGCAGTTGTGCATATATATAGGGGAGCAAATCCTGCACTTGTGGCCCGTTGCTAATGGCAATCCCCAGCAAAATGCATACGGTGGAGGATGCCCGCGGCGAACCACAAGTACCACAATAGACATCCTACACAAGGTAACAAGTGCGGATGTGATAATTAATATAACAATATAACAAAATAACAAAGATAGGTGCACTCTGCAGTCTCACTAAACCCTCAAACTGATTTTAAAATTGAGAGATTAGTCAACATGTCCTACGGTGTAGAACATGTCTAAGCCCGGGCACCACGCCAAGGTTTCTCAAGTAGCCCGGGACCTAACACTCTTCTACCTGAGCCGTTTGGGCAATACCAGGAGCCAGTGGGCAAATTACAGGAGCATCAGGCCAACTCACAAACAGCTCACCTAGTTACCTCCAGCATCTTGCCATGCTTGCAATGGGAGGAGGGAGGAGTCTGCGAGTCCCACTCAAGACTGGCTGATATGTCCCAGGCTTTACAGGTACACCTAGATGTGGCCTGTAAATGGAAAACAGGCACATTTAAATTGGAGTTTATACACCTCCAGGATTCTATATATACAAACTAAGAAGACAGGTTGGCGTTTGCAGAAGGTGCTCAAACCCACATGCAGTTGTGCATATATATAGGGGAGCAAATCCTGCACTTGTGGCCCGTTGCTAATGGCAATCCCCAGCAAAATGCATACAGTTGAGGATGCCCGCGGCGAACCACAAGTACAACAATAGACATCCTACACAAGGTAACAAGTGCGGATGTGATAATTAATATAACAATATAATAACATGCTGGAGGTAACTAGGTGAGCTGTTTGTGAGTCGGCCTGATGCTCCTGTAATTTGCCCACTGGCTCCTGGTATTGCCCAAACGGCTCAGGTAGGAGAGTGTTAGGTCCCGGGCTACTTGAGAAACCTTGGCGTGGTGCCCGGGCTTAGACATGTTCTACACCGTAGGACATGTTGACTAATCTCTCAATTTTAAAATCAGTTTGAGGGTTTAGTGAGACTGCAGAGTGCCCCTATCTTTGTTATTTTGTTATATTGTCATAAATACGGCTTTGCCATACTGGGGTGAAATGAGCCTCTGATATACTGCACATCTAGGATTAGACGTGCATAAGTGACTGTCACATTTAGGCCATAAATGCGGCTTTTGGTTACTGGTGTGAAAAAACTCTCTGATATACTGCACATCTGGGATAAGACGTGCATAAGTGAGTGTCACATTTAGTCCACAAATACCGCTGTCATATAGAGTTTAAAAAAATAAAATAGAGTGCAATACCCTTCATCAGGGATTATATTGGCGGTTAATTATTTTTAACATACTTAACCACTTTTTACTTTGCTTTGTGAAGGCTAACTATGAGGCAAAAATCTAATAAGGGACGCTGTCATGGTGGTGGTGTTGGTGGAGCCTCTGGTGCAAGGAGAGGACGTGGCCGTTCTGCCACAGCTACATGTTCTACTGAACCTACTACCTCAGGTCCCAGTAGCCCCCAGAATCTTCAACGATATTTGGTCGGGCCTAAAGCCGTTCTAAGGATGGTAAGGCCTGAGCAAGTACAGGCGCTAGTCAATTGTGTGGCCAACAGTGGATCCAGCACGTTCAGATTATCTCCCACCCAGCCTGAAACCTAAGCCCATCAGTCTGTCACATCACCCGCGTTCATATCGGGGAACCTGTCTGAGCCTCAAGTCATGCAGTAGTCTCTTATGCTGTTTGAAGACTCTGCTGGCAGGGTTTCCCAAGGGCATCCACCTAGCCCTTCCCCAGGGGTGGAAGACATAGAATGCACTGACGCACAACCACTTATGTTTCCTGATGAGGACATGGGAATACCACCTCAGCACGTCTCTGATGATGACGAAACACAGGTGCCAACTGCTGCATCTTTCTGCAGTGTGCAGACCGAAAAGGAGGTCAGGGAGGAAGACTGGGTGGAAGACGATGCAGGGGACGATAAGGTCCTAGACCCCACATGGAATGAACGTCGTGCCACTGACTTTCAGAGTTCGGAGGAAGAGGCAGTGGTGAGACCGAGCCAACAGCGTAGCAAAAGCGGGAGCAGGGTGCAAAAGCAGAGCAGCCGTCGCAGAAACAGGTCGCCTGCTACTGGCCACCGTCAACAAGGACCGAGCACACCAAAGGCAGCTTCAAGGAGTTCCCTGGCATGGCACTTCTTCATACAATGTGCTGATGACAAGACCCGAGTGGTTTGCACGCTGTGCCATCAGAGCCTGAAGCGAGGCATTAACGTTCTGAACCTTAGCACAACCTGCATGACCAGGCATCTACATGCGAGACACGGGCTGCAGTGGAGTAAGCACCTCAAAACCAAGAAAGGGCTCAGGCCCCTCCTGCTCCCTCTTCTGCTGCTGCCTCGGCCTCTTCCTCTGCCTCTGGAGGAACGTTGGCACCTGCCGCCCAGCAAACAGAGGATGTGCCACCAACAACACCACCTCCGTCACCAAGCATCTCCACCATGTCACACGGAAGCGTTCAGCTCTCCATCTCTTCAAACCTTTGAGAGAAAGAGTAAATTCCCACCTAGCCACCCTCGATCCCTGGCCCTGAATGCCAGCATTTCTAATCTGCTGGCCTTTGAAATGCTGTCACTCAGGCTGGTGGAGACGGACAGCTTCAAACAGCTCATGTCGCTTGCTGTCCCACAGTACGTCGTTCCCAGCCGCCACTACTTCTCCAGGAGAGCCGTGCCTCCCCTGCACAACCAAGTATCCGATAAAATCAAGTGTGCACTGCGCAACGCCTACTGTGGCAAGGTCCACCTAACCACAGATACGTGGACCAGTAAGCATGGCCAGGGACGCTATATCTCCCTAACTGCACACTGGGTAAATGTAGTGGCGGCTGGGCCCCAGGCGGAGAGCTGTTTGGCGCACGTCCTTCCAAGGATCGCAGGGCATAGAAACATAGACATAGAAACATAGAATGTGTCGGAAGATAAGAAACATTTGGCCCATCTAGTCTGCCCAATATACTAAATACTATGGATAGCCACTGGCTTTATCTTATATGAAGGATGGCCTTATGCCTATCCCATGCATGCTTAAACTCCTCCACTGTATTTGCAGCTGCCACTTCTGCAGGAAGGCTATTCCATGCATCCACTACTCTCTCAGTAAAGTAATACTTCCTGATATTACTTTTAAACCTTTGCCCCTCTAATTTAAAACTATGTCCTCTCGTAGCAGTTTTTCTTCTTTTAAATATTCTTTCCTCTTTTACCTTGTTGATTCCCTTTATGTATTTAAAATTTTCTATCATATCCCCTCTGTCTCGTCTTTCTTCCAAGCTATACATGTTAAGGTCCTTTAATCTTTCCTGGTAAGTTTTATCCTGCAATCCATGTACCAGTTTAGTAGCTCTTCTCTGAACTCTCTCCAAAGTATCAATATCCTTCTGGAGATATGGTCTCCAGTACTGAGCACAATACTCCAAATGAGGTCTCACTAGTGCTCTGTAGAGCGGCATGAGCACCTCCCTCTTTCTACTGGTAATGCCTCTTGCTATACACCCAAGCATTCTGCTAGCATTTCCTGCTGCTCTGTGACATTGTCTGCCTACCTTTAAGTCTTCTGAAATAATGATCTCTAAATCCCTTTCCTCAGATACTGAGGTTAGGACTGTATCACTGATTTTATATTCTGCTCTTGGGTTTTTACATCCCAGGTGCATTATCTTGCACTTATCAACATTAAATTTTAGTTGCCAGATTTTTGACCATTCCTCTAGTTTTCCTAAGTCCTTTTCCATTTGGTATATTCCTCCAGGAACATCAACCCTGTTACAAATCTTTGTGTCATCAGCAAAAAGACACACCTTACCATTGAGGCCTTCTGCCATTTCGCTGACAAAGATATTAAACAATATGGGTCCCAGAACAGATCCCTGAGGTACCCCACTGGTAACAAGACCTTGGTCTGAATATACTCCATTGACTACAACCCTCTGTTGCCTGTCCCTCAGCCACTGCCTAATCCATTCAACAATATGGGAGTCCAAGCCCAATGACTGCACTTTATTGATAAGCCTTCTATGTGGGACAGTATCAAAAGCCTTACTAAAGTCTAGATAAGCGATGTCTACTGCACCTCCTCCATCTATTATTTTAGTCACCCAATCAAAAAAATCAATAAGATTAGTTTGACATGATCTCCCTGAAGTAAACCCATGCTGTTTTTCATCTTTCAATCCATGGGATTTTAGATGTTCCACAATCCTCTCCTTAAGTATGGTTTCCATTAATTTCTCCACTATTGATGTCAGGCTTACTGGCCTATAGTTGCCCGATTCCTCCCTACTACCTTTCTTGGGAATGGGCACAACATTTGCTAATTTCCAATCTTCTGGGACGACTCCTGTTGCCAGTGATTGGTTAAATAAATCTGTTAATGGTTTTGCTAGTTCACCGCTGAGCTCTTTTAATAGCTTTGGGTGTATCCCATCAGGCCCCTGTGACTTATTTGTATTAATTTTAGACAGTTGACTTAGAACCTCTTCCTCTGTAAATACACATGCGTCAAAAGATTCATTAGTCTTCTTTCCCAACTGAGGTCCTTCTCCTTCATTTTCCTTTGTAAAAACTGAACAGAAGTATTCATTGAGGCAGTCAGCTAGTTCTTTATCTTCTTCCATATACCTTCCTTCTTTAGTTTTTAATTTGGTAATTCCTTGTTTTAGTTTCCTTTTTTCATTTATGTATCTGAAGAATGCCTTATCGCCTTTTTTCACTGACTGAGCTAATTTCTCTTCTGCCTGTGCTTTAGAAGCTCTTATAACTTGTTTGGCCTCTCTCTGTCTAATCTTATAAATTTGTCTGTCATCCTCGTTTTTTTTTTTTTTTTTATAATTACTAAATGCTATCTTTTTGTTTTTAATGATTTTGGCCACTTCTGCTGAGTACCACAGTGGTCTCTTCCTTTTTTTGCTTCTACTGACAAGCCTAATGCAATCTTCTGTTGCCTTCAATAGTGCCACTTTTAAGTAGTCCCATTTCTCCTGGACTCCAATGAAACTGTTCCAGTCTGATAGGGACTCGTATACCACTAATCTAATTTTAGAAAAGTCAGTTTTTCTAAAATCTAAAACTTTTGTTTTTGTGTGGTGTGACTCAGTCACTGTACTTATAGTAAACCACACTGACTGGTGATCACTAGATCCCAAGCTTTCCCCTACAGTAATATCAGATACCAAATTCCCATTTGTGAATACTAAATCTAAAATGGCCTCCTTCCGGGTTGGCTCCTCCACTACTTGCTGTAGAGATAATCCCAGTAGGGAATTTAGAATATCTGTACTCTTGGCAGAACTAGCTATTTTGGTTTTCCAGTTTACATCTGGAAGATTGAAGTCTCCCATAATGATAACTTCCCCCTTCAATGTCATTTTAGCTATTTCCTCAACTACTAGATCATCTAATTCTTTGACTTGGGTAGGAGGTCTATATATAACAACTACACGAGTTACCTTATGATTATCAAGCTTCAAGGTAACCCAAACTGACTCTAAATTGTTCTCGCTAACTTGTATCAAATTCGACTTTATGCTATCTTTCACATACAGGGCCACCCCTCCCCCTTCTTGCCTTCTCTGTCTTTCCTGTATAGAGAGAACCCTGGCATCATTCTTTGCCTCCTGTTGCCTCCTCTTCCTACTCGGCTTCCTCCTCCTCTTCTACCACCTCCTCATCCGGTCAGCGACAGACCTTCACCACCAACTTCAGCACAGCCAGGGGTAAACGTCAGCAGGCCATTCTGAAACTGATGTGTTTGAAGGACAGGCCCCAAACCGCGCAGGAGTTGTGGCGGGGTATTGAACAACAGACCGATGAGTGGTTGCTGCCGGTGAGCCTCAAGCCTGGCCTGGTGGTGTGCGATAATGGGCAAAATCTCGTTGCAGCTCTGGGACTAGCCGGTTTGACGCACATCCCTTGCCTGGCGCATGTGCTGAATTTGGTGGTGCAGAAATTCATTCACAACTACCCCGACATGTCTTAGCTGCTGCATAAAGTGCGGGCCGTCTGTGCGCGCTTCTAGCGTTCTCATCCTGCCGCCGCTCGGCTGTCTGCTCTACAGCGTAACTTTTGCCTTCCCGCTCACCGCCTCATATGCGATGTGCCCACCAGGTGGAACTCCACCTTGCACATGCTGGAGAGACTGTGCAAGCAGCAGCAGGCCATAGTGGAGTTTCAGCTGCAGCACGCACGGGTGAGTCGCACTGCAGAACACACACCACTTCACCACCAATGACTGGGCCTCCATGCGAGACCTGTGTGCCCTGTTGCACTGTTTCGAGTACTCCACCAACATGGCCAGTGGCCATGACGCCGTTATCAGAGTTACAATACCACTTCTATGTCTCCTTGAGAAAACACTTAGGGCGATGATGGAAGAGGATGTGGCCCAGGACGAGGAGGAGGAAGAGGGGTCATCTCTAACACTTTCAGGCCAGTCTCTTAGAAGTGACTCAGAGGGAGGTTTTTTGCAACAGCAGAGGCCAGGTACAAATTTGGCCAGCCAGGGCCCACTACTGGAGGACGAGGATGATGAGGAGGATAGGGATGAAGCATGTTCACAGCGGGGTGGCATCCAACGCAGCTCGGGCCCCTCACTGGAGCGTGGCTGGTGGGATACTGAGGACGCAGACGATACGCCTCCCACAGAGGAAAGCTTGTTCTTACCTCTGGGCAGCCTGGCACACATGAGCGACTACATGCTGCAGTACCTGCGCAACGACTGCAGAGTTGCCCACATTTTAACGTGTGCTGACTACTGGGTGGCTAGTTATTTACAATTGGTCACTAGGACCAGTGATTGTCTCTGGGTTGACACGTGTTATTAGGGTGTCTAAAAATTAACATTTATTGTTTATCCTTAAAATTCACTAAATAGAACTAACATGATTAAAACTATCAGCCGTGTCTGCACTATGGCTAATAATAGTCTGAATATAGCTGTGAGGTCACTGGAGGTCAACCTGTACTTGGGCTGCCTTGCTATCTCCACTATCTCCACGCTGGATCTACCATGCTCTATTACTGCACACTGTTAATGTCACAGTGCACTATCCTTGGATAGCGGATACTCTCCTAGCGCTCACTATTTGCTCATTGTTAGGTTTTGTCCGAACTTGTTGCTTTGCAAGACACCAGCTGGCTAAAATGTAACATGTATCACTCTCTTCCCCCCCGACATGTTTCGCCAAACACTTGCCGTCTTCAGGGGTTTGGGCAGTGAACTGTGAGTGGGGGCGGGACCAGGCTTTTAAAACCTCCCTGCATGCGTCATGATTCTGCTGTCTAATGTGTATCTATTTTACGCCTACATTCAAGCAACCGACCAATCTGTATCCACCGCTTAGAGAGCTCTTGATCGAGAGTACCTCCCACTCGTCTGTTAGCCTATGGGCTTGTATTACACCTCCTGCGCATGCGCTCAATCTTTGTACTAGTCGGGACTGGGCATGCCTAGGTACTTGTATTCCAATCCCGATCTCCTGATTGATTTACGCATGCGTGCGCTGTTAAGTCACGGGAGTTTAACTCCCCACAGCGCATGCGTGTGATGGTCCTGCCATTGGGGGGGCCGGCCAGGTACATCTCAACTGTGCGCATGTCTACGCGCCTACTAATTATGCAGTGCAGACTACTGGGTGGCCACCCTGCTGGATACCCGTTACAAAGACAATGTGCCGTACTTAATTCCCTCACTGGAGCGTGATCGGAAGATGCGTGATTACAGGTGCACGCTGGTAGACGCGCTCCTGAGAGCATTCCCGACTGACGCCGGGGGACAAGTGGAAGCACAAGGCGAAGGCAGGGGAGGAGGAAGAGGTCGCTAACGCAGCTGTGTCAGCGCCAGCATCTCAGAAGGCAGGGTTAGCATGGCCGACATGTGGAAAAGCTTTGTCACCTCGCCGCAACAAGCGGCCCCAACTGCTGATATGGAGCGTGTTAGCAGGAGGCAGCATTTGAACAACATGGTGGAACAGTACCTGTGCACACGCCTACACGTACTGACTGATGGTTCTGCCCCATTCAACTTCTGGGTCTCCAAATTGTCCACATGGCCAGAGCTTGCCCTGTATGCCTTGGAGGTGCTGGCCTGCCCTGTCATTACAGACAGACGCAGCTGCCTGTCCACAGCCAACGTGGACAAGCTCACGTTCATTAAAATAATTATCCCATATGGCAAATGGCGAAACAGAAACATAAAGTCAAAATAACCGATTCACCGTTTCTGGTCGCTTCACCTTCTACAAAATAATTAAGTAAAAATGATCAAAAAGTCATACATACCCCAAAATGGTATCAATCAAAAGTACAGATCACACCACAAAAAATTAGCCCTCAAACAGCGCTGTACACATAACTACAAAAATGGTTATAGGGGCCAGATGGCGATGAAAAGAAAGAAATAATATTTTTCAAGGTTTTAATATTTTTTTCAGTATTTAAACATAAGAAAAACTAGACATATGTGGTATTGCCATAATTGTACTGACCTCAGAATGAAAGTAACACATCAAACAGGGAACCCCCGTAAATATAAAACCCATAAAACTGTTGCGGAAATGCTTTTTTTTCCAATTTCACCCCATTTGGATTTTTTCCTGCTCCCCACTGCATCGCATGCAATAGTAAATAATGAAATAAAAAATTTAAACTTGTCCTACAAAAAACAAGCCGTCATATGGTTATGTGAACCGAAAAATAAAAATGTTATTGCGCCGGAAATGCAGGGAGTAAAAAATGAAACCACAAAAACGAAAAACCCTCGGAGACTGAAAGGGTTAATAATATAGAGACGTTTTCTGTAAACACTTACACCATTCTATTTCCTATGAAATAAAAA
Organism: Bufo bufo; assembly: GCF_905171765.1. Taxonomy (NCBI): domain Eukaryota; kingdom Metazoa; phylum Chordata; class Amphibia; order Anura; family Bufonidae; genus Bufo; species Bufo bufo. Next base: position 464,686,203 of record NC_053391.1, read on the forward strand.
ATGCTAGCGTCATTTTTATCACTGAGAATTAGGTGCATTTTAAAATAAACAGTTTGTGAGGTAAGAATGAACCAATAAATTAATGAGTAAATAAATAACAATGTGAAATGTAATCTAAAAAGAAAGTAAGAGCCAGAAATAAAATGACATATTTTGTTATACCCCCAAATCCCCTCTGTTTAAGCATGGTGATTAATATCAGCTGCAGTAGGAAATTAAATTCAGGGAAGAGTAGTAATATGCAGATATGCATATTTCCAGGCGGAATGGCTAGCCCTGGGTAACATAGTCAGGTTGATTAATCTGCTTCAACAGAATACAAAATGAAGCATCTGAATCTCAGGGGCTTCTGCAAAAAATGACTGGAAATTACTTTTTATTTCCACACTTGCTTATGAGTAAAGTAAAGCAAACTTACTGGACCGCCACGTGGTTGTCCATAACAGATATATCAGTTTCATATTGAGTATTATGCTGCTTTTTCTCACATTATTGTAAAGAAAAAAATCTAAATATATATCTAATAATGCAAATATTGAGATGTTATCACTATCTGAAATAAAATTCACAGTTTAAAACCAAAATACCAATCAGTAGTGTTGATCGAGCACCACAGTGCTCGGGGGATCGGGCCGAACACATCGGGATGCTCGGGTGCTCTACCAAGCACCCGAGTATAATGGAAGTCAATGGGAGAACCCGAGCATTAAACCAGGCACCCCCTGCTCTGAAGAGGCAAGAGTGCCTGGTTCATAGCAAAAGGTCAGAAATGAATGGAAACACATGTCTGGATGCATCTTGGACTCCCAGGTCACTGCTGGGCCAGTAATTTGGAAAGTTGCGCATTTAGTGCTACGGCCCGTGGGCAAGTACATTTGTACGCTGTGCTGGGACACGGAAATGGATGTGGTCACTGATGGTGATTGCGAAGGTCGAGGTGTAGGACGAGAGGCATCCAGGCCTGCGCCTTCGACAGGGGATTGGCGAGCACATGACGCAGGGGAAGAGGAGGCAGTAGTGTGACCTGCAGACACAGATTGTGGACCCAGGCGTTCGGCCCACCTATTACAGAGCTTTCAATGCCATGTGGTGGATCATGTTGCTGGTGGTGAGGTTGCTAGTTTTCACGCCCCGGCTCATTTTTGTATGGCACAGGTTGCAAATTACAATTCTTTTGTCGTCCGCACTTTCCTCAAAAAAGCGCCAGACTGCGGAACACCTACCCCTTGACAAGGGAGATTTACACAAGGGTGTGCTTCGGGGAACAGTTGCGGGCCTGTTTGGTGTGGCCCGCCTTCTCCCTTTTGCCACCCCACTGCCTCTTACAGCCTGTTGCAGTGCAGCAGATCCCTCCCCCTCTGTACGGCTGTCCTCGCTCGGCTTTCCACCTTCCCAGGTTGCGTCAGTGACTTCATCGTCCACCACCTCCTCTTCCACTTCCTCACTCTGATTATTCTCTTGACTTGTTGACTTAACCACTGCCTCAGTGATTGACAACTGTGTCTCATCCTCTTCATCAACCTCTTGAGACCGTAATAGCCGTTAAATTATTGGCAACTGTGTCTCATCATCATCCACCTCATTAAACAGTAATTGCCGTTCCCCACCGTTATCTTCTTGTGATTGTGCATCCTCAAGAGTTTGGTAATCAGGGCACAAGATCTGTCCCTTTATAAGCGTGCTTGGCGAGAGGGACAAATCAAGGAATGACGCTAAAAAGAGCTCCTCGGAATATCCGAGTGTGGGGTCACTTGTTTGCCGAGACTCTCCATGGCTACTGAGACTGAACTTGGTGGAAGACAGGGTGGTGCTTAAGCGACTGGAAGCATTATCTGTTGCAATCCAACTGACCACCTGGTCGCACTGGTATGGCTTCTAGAGTGGTGTCCTGTGCCGCCCTGCAAACTGGGACATGAAGCTAGGTATCGTAGATGATAGTTTTTATTGTGCTCTGGCAGCAGGCACAGTTTCACCGCGCCCAGGGCCACGGCCTCTGCGTGCACCATCAGCATCACGGCCACTGACCCGTCCCTTATGTCAATGCTGTCACCCGTGGCTAATGAAAAATTACAGGGAATGTCACAGGTGTTTGGGAGGAGGAAACGTTATACAGGAGAGGTACCACCGGTAATGTCACTGTATGTCACAGATACATTTTTGAAGCGCACACGTTACACTTTAGATGTGGCCCTGGTAATGTCACTGTCAGAAGCGGACACGGTCTATTAACAAAGTACACTGTATGTCACAGATACATTTTTGAAGCGCACATGTTACACTGCAGATGTGGCCCTGGTAAGGTCACTGTCAGAAGCGGACACCGTCTATTGAAAAAATACACTGTATGTCACAGATATTTTTTGGATGCCCACACTTTACACTGGAGATGTGGCGCAGCTAATGTCACTGGCCGCAGCAGACACCGTGTACGGAAAAAGTACACTGGATGTCAGATATATTTTGAATGCGCACACTTTACACTGGGGATGTGGCACGGATAATTTAACTGTCGGCAGCAGACACCGTCTACGGAAAAAGTACACTAGATGTCACTGATATTTTAGGGATGAGCACACTTTACACAGGAGATGTGGCGCAGATAATTTAACTGTCCACAGTGACCTATTAGACACAATTTAGCACAGGATGCCCTAAAAATATATATTGCTGCTGTCACACACAATAGTCCTTAAAAGGACTTTTGTGTCCCTGAAAAGTTTTTCTAATAAAATCTTCTAATAACACTCCCTACACTGTCTGTCCCTTCCTATGCTCAACTCTCCCTGACTAAGACTGAGCCGAACACGCGCCATTGGGTGCTATATAGCACCCGATGACGCGTTCTGGCCAGCCAATCACTGTAGTGCCCGTAACCAACATGGCTACGGCATTATAGTGAGGGCAGAACTTACATGCACCTTTATTGGCTGCGTAGCAGCCCAGAAACGTGCGGGGAGGAGATTTGATTATTGCGCTCAAGCACATGCGATACTGGACCGTGTACCGCCATGTGCTGAGCATCGAGATCCTCTAGCCGAACTGGTGTTCTGCCGAGCATGCTCGATCAACACTAGCAGTCAGTCCATAAGATGAATATTATCTAGTGCAGTGTTTCCCAACCAGTGTGCCTCCAGCTGTTGCAAAACTACAACTCCCAGCATGCCCGCACAGCCAAAGGCTCTCCAGGCATGCTGGGAGTTGTAGTTTTGCAACAGCTGGAGGCACACTGGTTGGGAAACACTGATCTAGTGTACCCAGAAATGTTGTACATAGGTTGCATGTTTTGGGTCTACTACAGTATTTCTTTTCCATGCTGGATTTTGTAAGTTAAAGGGAATCTGTCACCAGTTTTATGGTGTCCTAACTAAAGGCATCATAAACTTGTGACAGCACACAGCAAAACGTTAAAATCTGAATATCTAAATCCAGTTGATGCTGCAGCTGTTCAACACACAGTGCCGCCTGGGAGACTTCATATTCATGAGGTCTCGGACCTCCATGTCTGATTGACATTTTTTTTCTGCATAGTAATCAATGATTGGGGTGGGGAGATTGGGAGTTCATGAACAGGAGGGCTCACAGGCATGCATGTTGAGCAACTCCAGTGCTAGAACTGTAAATACTGTCTTTTTTCAGACTATAAGACGCACCAGACCAAAAGATGGATTTAGAGGAGAAGAATACAAAAAAAAACATTTCATCACACCTCAAATCAGAACCCTAATCCTCATCAGACTCACATTCTTCATCGGACCACAGATCAGACCACAAAAATCTGACCCAAAGCTCTATCAGCCTCAGATCAGACCCTTATCAGGCCCCCAAGCTCCATCAGCTTTAGATCAGACCTCTCCCAGTCTTCATCAGCCTCAGATCAGGTCCCCCAGTCTCCATCAGACCCCCATCAGCCTCAGATCAGACTCCAATCAGACTCAAGTCAGAGCCCCATCAGACCTCAGATCAGAAATAAAAAAATAAATAAGTAACAAAATGTACCTCGCTTGCTCCACATGGTGCTGCCATTCTCCAGATGCAGGACTGGCTGCTCCCTGTTCTTCTTCCGGCCCGCAGTGCACTGTTACCTGACATCAGGTCATAGTGCGTGCCTATGTGCACTACATCCTGACACTGAATGCAGTCAGGACACAGTATAGAAAGGGGCTTGGAAGAATACCCGACAGGGTGAGTAGAGATAGCACAGAGATTCCCTTACCATTCCCTGCACTTCCTGCATGCTAATGACTGCTTAAATATTAGAAGTGGTGATTAGGATTTGGACCATAAGATGCACTGGGAAAAGTGTGTCTTATTGTCCAAAATACGGTACGTACAGTACTTTGGCAAAATGCATGGATAAAGTAAGTGACATTGTGTTTGCTAAAGGTATCCAAGCTAGTTATGCTGCCCTTAGGGTACTTTAAAAATTGCAAAATAATATATTTAACCTCTTAAGGATTGGACCAAATTCGTTTCTGCCAATTCCATTTTATCCTCACCTTCCAGGATCCACAACTTTAAAATTTTTCCATATAAGGACTTATTTTTTTTGCGGGACAAGTTGTACTTTTAACATGTGAAAAAAAAAACAATTCTGCAATTTTTTTTGGGGGTGTATTTTTACAATGGTCATGACATGACATTCTTATTCTGCTGGTCAGTACAATTGCAGAGATACCAAATTTGCATTGCTTTTATTATGTTTTACTACTTAAATAAACAAAAAAAACCATTTTTTATTTTTATACTTCTGTATGCAAACCTGTATGAGGGCTTTTTTTTGCAGGGTGAGCTGTAGTTATTGGTACCATTTTAGGTACATACCACTTTTTGATCCCATTTTATTACCATGGCGAATCGTGCTTTTCTCCCCCTACAATGGAATTCACTGCACAGGGAAAATATTTTATATTTTAATGGGAGAGTTTTTGGATGTGAGATACGTATTAGGTTAACCCAATAATGACCACCAATACGCCTTTTCATTGTGTTCACTAATGGGCCTTAGGCTAGGCCACCACCTTTTTACGCCGGACCTAGTTATAAGCGCTTCACAAGCCTTCCATGCAGTGAGAGCGTGGTTTCATTCTCACATGAGAGCCAGGCTCCTGTTCTAATGGACCGAATCAGCAGATCCAGGCCGCTTAACTCCTTAGATGCTGTGGTCAAATGGTTAAAAGTAGAGTTGAGCGGACACCTGGATGTTCGGGTTCGACTGGTTCATCCGAACTTCACAAAAAAATTCGAATTCGGGACCCGAACCTGAACCCCATTGAAGTCAATGGAGACCCAAACTTTTGAGCACTAAAATGGCTGTAAAAAAGTCATGGAAAGGGCTAGAGGGTCTGCCAAATGGCAGCAAATATGGTTAAGAGCATGGCAAGTAATCTGCAAACAAATTTGGATAGGGAAATGACTTAAAATAACATAAAATAGTAAAAATAGAAAATAATAATCTTTATCTAGGAGGACAAGGTTCATATGGAGTAGGAGGTTGAGAGAGGTGGATGTGGTGGTCTAGGTGGAAGCGGTGGTGGAGGTACACTGCTTTTTGGTTTTATTTTTTATTTTTTATGGTTTAAATTTGGGTACACCCCAAAAACATTGGGAAATATAACCTGTTATAACCCCCTCCAGCTGTGCTAAACAAACGTTCAGACAATACACTGGCTACAGGGCAGGCCAGCACCTCCAAGGCGTAAAGGGCAAGCTCAGGCCATATGCCCAATTTGTAGACCAGATGTTGAAGGGGCAGACCATCAGTCAGTACATGTAGGCGTGTGCACACATACTGCTGCACCATGTTGACATCCCCGTGATGTCCACGATCCATCTGCTCTATCAACTTTCGATGTTATTTTCTGGGCCTACCATGTTCATCACGGTTAGCGGCGAATCAGGGTTCCACCCCGAGAGGGAGCTTTTTCACGGCAAAAATGTAAAATGTCACCCAAGATTGTAACAGAAAAATAAGTGAAATTTATGAACCTGTCTACTAGGTAGAGCAGGGGTATATCACAACCAAAATTGGTGAATGTCACCCGACAATGTAACATAAAAAATTTGTGAAATGTATTAACCTGTCTACTAGGTAGAGCAGGGTATATCACAGCCAAAAAATTGGTGAATTTCTCCCGAAAAATGTAACAAATTGTGAAATTTGATACCTGTCTACTAGGTAGAGCAGGGGTATATCACAGCCAAAAATTGGTGAATGTCACCCAACTATGTAACAGAAAAATTTGTGAACTATACTAACCTGTCAACTAGGTAGTGCAGGGTTATATCACAGCCAAAAAATTGGTGAATTTCACCCGAAAATGTAACAGACAAATTACTGAAATTTGTTTACCTGTCTAATAGTAGAGCAGGGTATATCACTGCTAAAAATTTATGAATTTCACCCTAAAATGTAGCATACAAATTAATGAAATGACATAAATAAAATACGTACAAATAATTTTTTTTTTATCTTGATGTATGAGGTGGAGGTCCATATGGAGTAGGAGGTTAAGGAGGGCGGTGGACGTAGTGGTGTAGGTGAAAGCGGCGGTGGAGGAGGAGGAGGTAGGCAACACTGGTTTTCGGTTTAAATTATTATTTTTTTGTTTAAATTAGTGTACACAAAAAAACATTGGGAAATATTAAAAAATACACAATGAGAAAGTGCGCTGGAGTATAACAATGGCTGGGAAAGGCCGGTATACATGTCTATTCTGCACAAGTTACGGACAAGTCCTGTGGGATTCATGCCTGGTTCATTTTAATGAACGTAAGCTTGTCCACATTGGCTGTGGACAGGCGGCTGCTCTTGTCTGTGATAACGCCACCTGCCGTGCTAAACACACGTTCAGACAATACACTGGCTGCAGGGCAGGCCAGCACCTCCAAGGCGTGAAGGTCAAGCTCAGGCCATGTGCCCAATTTGGAGACCCAGAAGTTGAAGGGGGCAGACCCATCAGTCAGTACGTCTAGGTGTGTGTGCACACATACTGCTCCACCATGTTTCTGAAATGCTGCCTCCTGCTAAGATGTTCCATATCAGCTGATGGTGCTGCTTGTTGTGGCATGCTAACAAAGCTTTTCCACATTTCGGCCATTTCTAACGCTGCCTACTGAGGCGCTGGCAGTGCCCCAGCTGCGTTGGCGACCTCTTCCTCCTTCTCTGCCTTCGCCTTGTGATTCCACAGTGCCCCTGCTGCCAGGTGGGATGCTATCAGCAACGCGTCTACCAGCATGCCCTTGTACTCATGCATCTTACGATCACACTCCAGTGATGGAATTAAGGACGGTATGTGTACTTGTAACGGAGATCCAGCCAGCGTGGCCACCCAGTAATCAGCACAAGTTCGAATGTGTCCAATTCGGCGGTCGTTGTGGAGACACTTCAGCATGTAATCGCTCAAGTGTGCCAGGCTGCCCAGAGGCAACGACCAAGCTGTTCTCTGTGGGAGGTGTATCGTCTGTGTCCTCTGTATCCCCCCAGCCACGCAACAGTGATGGCCATGAGCTGGTTCGGGTGCCACCCTGCTGTGAACACGGTTCCTCCTCCTCCTCCATCTCCTCCTCCTCATCCTCCACCTCGTCATCCTCCAGAACTCTGCCTTGGATGGACAATTGTGTACCTGGCGTATGTTGGTGCAGGAACCTACCCTCGGAGCCACTTGTAAATGACTGGCCTGAAAACCCTTGGAAATGATCCCTCTTCCTCCTCATCCTGTGCCACATCCTCTTCCATCATCGCCTGAAGCGTTTTTTCAAGTAGGCATAGAAGTGGGATAGTATTGTTGAGAATGGCACTGGCCATGTTAGTGGAGTACTCGAAACAGCGCAACAAGGCACACAGGTCTCGCATGGAGGCCGACTCATTGGTGCTGAAGTGGTGCTGCAGCGACTCACCCGTGTGTGCTGCAGCTGAAACTCCTCTATCACCTGCTGCTGACTCACGCAGTCTTGCCAGCAATGTGAAAGGTGGAGTTCCACCTTGTGGGAAATTCGCATATGAGGCGGTAAGCGGGAAGGCAGAAGTTACGCTGCAGCGCTGACAGGGTGAGAACACCGAAAGCGCTCACAAACAGCCCGCACTTTCTGAAGCAGATCTGACATATTGGGGGTAATTTTTCAGGAACCTCTGCACACAAAATACAGCACATGCGCAGGCAAGGGATGTGCATCAAACCGGCTAGGCCCAGAACTGCAATGAGATTTGCCCATTATCGCACACCACCAGGCCGAGCTTGAGGCTCACTGGCACCAACCACTCATCGTTCTGTTGTTCCATGCCTGTCCACAGCTCCTGCACAGTGTAAGGTTTGTCCCCTAACAGATAAGTTTTAAAACTGCCTGCTGTCGTTTACCCTGGCTGTGCTGAAGTTGGTGGTGAAGGTATTACGCTGACCGAATGAGGAGGCGGTAGAGGATGAGGAAGCAGAGTAGGAGGAGGAAGCATAAAGGAGCAAAGAGAAATGCCCCCTGCAATCCTCGGTGGTGGAAGGACATGCGCTAAACTGCTATCCGCCTCAGGCCCAGCCGCCGCTTCATTTACCCAGTGTGCTGTTAGGGAGATATACGTCCCTGAACGTGCATACTGGTCCACGTATCTGTAGTTAGGTTGACCTTGCCACGATGGCGTTGCGCAGTGCACACCTGATTTTATCCCCCACTTGGTTGTGCAGGGAAGGGATGGCTTGCCTGGAAAAGTAGTGGCGGCTGGGAACGACGTACTGTGGGACAGCCACCGCTATAAGGCTTTTAAAACTCTCCATCTCCACCAGACGTAATGACAGCATTTCAAAGGCCAGGAATTTTGAAATGCTGCCATTCAGGGCCAGGGATCGTGAGTGGGTAGGGGGGTACTTCCTCTTTTGCTCCAGTGTTTGGGAAATAGACAGCTGTACGCTTCCATGGGACATTGTAGAGATGCTTGGTAACCCAGGTGGTGGCATTGCTGGCACATCCTCTGTTTGCGGGGTGGCAGGTGCCACTGTCACTCCAGTGGGGGATGGAGAGGCCAAGACTGCAGCAGAAGAAGAAGCAGGAGGAGCCAGAGACCTTTCTTGGTTTTTAAGGTGTCTACTCCACTGCAGCTCGTGCTTTGCACTTACGGTAGATGCCTAATCATGCAGGTTGTGCTCAGGTTGAGAACGTTTATGCCTCGCTTCAGGCACTGATTGCACAGCGTGCAAACCACTCGTTTCTTGTCGTCAGCACATTGTCTGAAGAACTGCCACGCTAGGGAACTCCTTGGAGCTGGCTTTGGTGTGCTCAGTCCCTTGCTGGGGTGGGAAGTAGCAGACGTACTTTCTAGGGGATGGCCGCTCCGCTTTTGCACCCTGCTTCCTCTTCTGCTGTGTTGGTGGCTCTGTGTGACCACTGCCTTTTCCTCCGAACTACACCGGTCTCTCGCATGACCTTGATTCCATGTGGGGTCGAGGACCTCATCGTCCTCCACATCATCTTCCACCCAGTCATCACCCCTTCCCTCCTTTTCGGTCTATACACTTTCGAAAGCCACAGCAGTTGGCACCTGTGTTTCGTCATCATCCGAGACGTGCTGCGATGGTCCTCCAATGTACTCATCTTGAAACATAAGTGGTTTGGCATCGGTGCACTCAATCTCTTCCACTTCTGGGGCAGGGCAAAGTGGATGGCCCTGGGAAACCCTCTAGCAGAGTCATCAAAAAGCAGAAGAGACTGCTGCATGACTTGGGGCTCAGACTGCTTGGCTGATTTGCAAGGGGGTGAGGTGAAAAACTGACGGCCATGGGCTGCAGGTGCCAACTCTGATCTTTCAGCAATGGACTGGGTGGGAGACAGTGTGAAGGAACTGGAGGCACTGTCAGCGACCCAATCTACTATCGCCTGTACTAGTTCTGGCCTCACCATTCGTAGAGCCGCATTCGACCCTACCAAATAACGCTGAAGGTTCTGTCACCTACTCGCACCTGAGGAAGGGGTTTCACTTGTGCGTGTAGCTGGCACAGATCAACCACATCCTCTCCCTACAACAGGAGCTCCACCAACACGAGCAGCACCATGACCAGAGCCACGTCCCTTATTTGACGCTCTCCTCATTCTTTGCGTTCACCCACAAAACTAACAGATGGTTTATGTCAGGCGACATTTTAAAAGCCAATAGTGAACAATTAAGTGACAGTAAGGCAGTGTCGGTGTCATAAAGAGGAAAAATTTCTTGAGGTCACACAATAGTGTGACAAGCAAATTTTAAACAATTACTTCACGGTCACAAAAAATTTGAATTTGTCAACCAACAATGTAACAGCAGTATTGACTGGTTGTATTGGACTGTCACAAATGCAGCAAAGGCCCCAAATATAGTATCTAGAACAAAATGGTTGTTGTTTTTTTAAACCAGAATATAACTGCAGTATTTAATGCTTGTATTGGACTGTCATAAATTCAGCAAAGGCCCCAAATGTAGTATCTTGCACAAAATGTTTTTTTTTTTTTGTAAAACCAGAATATAACAGCAGTATTTAACGGTTGTATTGGACTGTCATAAATGCAGCAAAGGCCCTGTAACGGTCACGTCCACACACAAACAAGGGGAAGGATAGTGACCACTGCGCTCCACCCTCACCCCTGACCCTGCCTACTTGCCTCACGAGTCCTGATGACAGGGGACAACTGGAGGACAGTCCCTTACTTAGGATATGTGCAGGGAAGACAGACAAGACAAAATACGGAACGTGAACGGACCGGGTCAGAACCAAGAGAGCTACGCAGTACAAAGGGTTAAGCAAAGAACGGTCAGGAGAAGCTGGGGTCAAATACCAGGAGATTAGAGAAGTACCAGAGGAGTCCGCAAAGGGTAGTCAGGTGGGAGCCGAGGTCACAATACCAGGAGGGATGCGCAGTACAGGAGTAGCAAGCAAAGGATCGTCAGGGAACAGAATCAGATGAGTATTCAGTAGTCCAACAAATAGCCAGGAACATAGAATTAACAGGCAACCTGTGGCCAGCAGGCTGCCTGTATTTATAGTGGGGTCTGAGGGTCATGTGACGTGGCCAGCGTCACATGACCGACAGACAAACAAGTCGAGCACAGAGTGATCAGCTCGGCGCTCAAGGCAGACCTAGGAGCAGGGAGCCTCCCAGCTAGCAAAGCCGCCCTGGGAACGAGGCCAAACACAGATCATCGCTCCCAAAGCTAAGCAGCAGGTCTGCGGCTGATGGGAGACCGAGTGCGCCTTTGGCGCCCCGTGACAGTACCCTTCCTTTTTACGAGGGGCCATCGGACCCAAGACTTCAGGCGATGGCCTTTCAGGGTGTTCTAAATAAAATTTTCGAACAAGTCTAGGAGCATGAACCTCCCTGGCGGGTACCCAAGATCTCTCATGGGGTCCATACCCCTTCCAGTGAATCAGGTACTGTAAGGAATTCCGCACTCTACCGACATCCACCATCTTAGACACCACATACTCGACAGCATCATTAACAAGAACCGGCGGAGGCGAGGCTTTCAACGGTACAACAGGTTCAAAATACTTTTTAAGTAGAGATTTATGAAATACATTATGTATGTGGAACGACTCGGGCAGCTCCAACTTAAACTATACCAGATTATTTCACCTCTGTGATCTTATACGGTCCAATAAAACGAGGAGCAAATTTTCAAGAAGCTACCTTGAGAGACAGATTCTTGGAGGACAACCAGGGCTGGGACAAGGCCATTTGGTGCCCAGGGCGAAGATGGCAAACTGCGCCCCCCCCCCCCCCCCCCCCGTTTTTAAGAAAGAATCAATGTTGTTTCAAAACAAGAATATACTTAAAGCAATAGAACAAAGGACTGTGGGACTTTGAAAGTATTCATTTTAAAACACGTGTGTAAACACGAATATGAACTTTGCCCCACGATAGCTCTTTTGTAGAACCCCCATAAAAACTTACAGTTACTTGACTTGGCCCTTGGGGATCTCGGACGCCACTTCAACACTTGGCCGGGGGCTCGGCGGAGCTGATGTTGTGCTTTATCCTAATGAGAAAGATTTCATAATAAGGATTTGGAGAAGGGGCAGAGGAATAGCAGAGCAGGGAGAGGCTGGTGCTGCTACTAGGGGGTCATACCATGGGGGAGTAATAAAGCCCACCATAATGCCCCCCCCAGTAGTAATAATTCTCCTTATAATATGCAAAACATACCCCTTTGTAATGCCCCCAGTTGAGCTAATGTTCCCATAATGTGCCAACATAAAATACCCCTTCTCAGTGCCCCCGTAGATGACCCCCATAGTGCTCCCCCCTTCCCCATAGTACCCACCATAATGTGTCCCAGTATAAAATGCCCCTATACAGAGCCCCCCATATAAAATATCTTCTTTTTAGCCTCAGTAGATGCCCCTAAATAATCTGCAGTAAGATGTGCCCCCATAGATGCCCCCATATCATGTGCCAGTAGCCAGAGCCCCCCCCCATATCATGTGCCAGTAGCCAGAGCCCCCCCCCATATCATGTGCCAGTAGCCAGAGTGCCCCCATATCATGTGCCAGTAGCCAGAGCCCCCCCCCCCCATATCATGTGCCAGTAGCCAGAGTGCCCCCATATCAGGTGCCAGTAGCCAGAGTGCCCCCATATCATGTGCCAGTAGCCCCCCATATCATGTGCCAGTAGCCCCCCTTATTGCCAATAGCCCCCTTATGGGCCAGTAGCCCCCCTTATGTGCCAATAGCCCCCCTTATGTGCCAGTAGCCCCCTTATGGGCCAGTAGCCCCCCTTATGTGCCAGTAGCCCCCCTTATCATGTGCCAGTAGCCCCCCTTATCATGTGCCAGCCCAGTAGTCCCCCCTTATCATGTGCCAGCCCAGTAGCCCCCCTTATGTGCCAGCCCAGCCCAGTAGTCCCCCCTTATCATGTGCCAGCCCAGTAGGCAGCCCCCCTTATCATGTGCCAGCCCAGCCCAGTAGTCCCCCCTTATGTGCCAGCCCAGCCCAGCCCAGTATTGTACCTATATAAATAAAAAAAATAATAAAAAAAACTTATACTTACCTCCAGCAATGTGATGCGATGCAGGCCGCCTCTTCCGTCTGTGTCCCTCGCTATACGGCAGTCAGGCGACGCGATGACGTTATCGCGCCGCCTGCACCGGCCTCTGATAGGCTGCCAGCATTAGGCCGGCAGCCTATCAGAGGAACAGGAGGGGACACACCTCTCCCTCCTCTGCCGCAGCGCAGGCATCTGTATTGCAGTCCTGAGGACTGCAATACAGATGACTATGGAGATGAGCGCTTCCGCAATGGAAGCGCTCATCTCCTGCTCTGCCCTGCCGCCGGCCGCGGCCGCCCCCACTTGTCACCAGGGCCGCGGCCTTGCGGCACTCAGGCTTGCCGGCCCACCTGCGCCCCCCTCCTTGTAGCGCCCAGGGCACCCGCTCCTTCGGCCCCTGCCTTGTACCGGCCCTGAGGACAACCATACTTTATCCCCAACCTGAAAGTTCACCCCCCTTGAACGTCTCCTATCGGCCTTGAGTTTTTGAGAACTTTGAACCTTTTCTAGGTACGATTGAACCAGGGCCCAAACTGTGCACAGTTCGGAGGAGAGTTTATTCGCTTCAGGGTTAGAGTAGGAGACGGACGACCCAGAATGAAAACGGGGATGAAAACCATGGTTACAAAAGAAAGGGGAGACCCCAGCAGAAGAATTGACACGGTTATTCAAAGCAAAATCAGCCAACGGAAGGAATTTGACCCATAATTGCTGGTCATCAGCAACATACAACCTCAATAATTGTTCCACAGACTGATTAAGGCGTTCAGTCTGCCCATTACTCTCAGGATGGTTGGCGGAAGAAAAAGACAATGAAATTTTACCTCTTTGACAGAAGGCCCTCCCGAATTTGGACACAAACTGCACACCCCTGTCAGAAACAATATTTTCCAGGATGCCATGTAAACGAACAATCTCTTTCACAAAAATAGACGCCAGGGTTTTTGCATTCGGAAGTTTAGACAGGGAAATGAAATGAACCATCTTGCTAAACCTATCGACCACTACCCAAACCACAGTCTTACCTTCCGCCAGTGGTAGGTCAGTTATAAAGTCCATCGAGATATGGGACCAGGGTCTACTGGGAATGGGTAGGGGTCGTAGGTTACCAGCAGGGCGAGTCCTAGGTGTCTTAGACCTGGCACAAACCTCACAGGCTGACACGTAGGACTTGACATCCCTGGTCAGAGTGGGCCATCAATAAGATCTAGAAACCAGATCCTTAGTGCCCTCAAAACCCGGATATCCACAAAAGGCAGAATCGTGACGAACTTGTACGGGAACAAACAACTTATCTGTTGGGGTGGATGCCGATGCCAGATGTTGTTCAGCCTTAATGCGAGCCGAGATATCCTGGGTTAGAGCCGCTAAGAAGATGTTTGCTGGTAGGATGGATTCAGGCAGTGCCTCAGTGGGTTGAAAAGCATGAAAGCTCCGAGATAATGCGTCTGCCTTCACATTTTTACTTCCCGGCCTGAACGTAATGGAGAAATCAAAACGGGTAAAAAACTGAGCCCATAGGACTTGCCGGGAATTCAACCTCTTAGCAGACTCGAGAAACATTAGGTTTTTATGGTCAGTGACAACAGCTACCCGATGCCTTGCTCCCTCCAAAAAATGCCTCCACTCCTCAAATGCCCATTTAATAGCCAGCAGCTCCCTATTCCCTATGTCGTAATTTCTCTCCGTGGGAGAGAATTTCCTGGAGAAGAAGGCACACGGTCTCAGGTTAGTGAGGCTAGCAGGACCTTGTGAAAGGACTGCTCCTGCGCCGTCCTCGAACGCATCCACCTCCACAATAAAGGGTCTCTCCTGATCAGGCTGGATCAGAATGGGAGCGCTACTAAATGCCTTTTTTAATGTTTCAAATGAAGAAATGGCCTTGGTAGACCAATTCTCCAAATCCGCCCCTTTCTTAGTAAGGTCGGTCAATGGTTTAGCAATTACAGAAAAATTCATGATAAATTTACGATAGTAATTAGTGAAACCCAAAAAAACGTTGTAAGGCCTTTAAGAATGAAGGCCTTTCCCATTCCTTAATTGCCAAAACCTTACCAGGATCCATCTTAAAGGCATGCCCTAGAAACAGTATCTCCTGTACACCAAAGAAACATTTCTCTTGCTTAGCGGATAGCTGGTTCTCCCTCAACACCTCTAATACTTGTTTGACATGAGACACATGAGATTCTAAATCAGGAGAGAATATCAAAATGTCATCAAGATAGACAATAATAAAATTACCTAAGAACTCCCTAAGAATATCGTTCATTAAGTTTTGGAACACAGCTGGGGCATTGCTGAGTCCAAAAGGCATCACCTGATATTCAAAGTGTCCTATCGGAGTATTGAACGCTGTCTTCCATTCGTCTCCCTCCTTGATTCGGATTAGATTGTATCCCCCTTTCAGGTCAATCTTGGAAAACCAGGTTGCCCCCAGAACCTGGTTAAATAAATCCGGAATCAATGGGAGAGAGTATCTATTTTGGACAGATATCAATACAAGCCTAAGACCACCATCCTTCTTCTTAACAAAGAAAAACCCTGCTCCCATAGGAGAGACTGAAG
Source organism: Bufo bufo (assembly GCF_905171765.1). Lineage (NCBI taxonomy): Eukaryota > Metazoa > Chordata > Amphibia > Anura > Bufonidae > Bufo > Bufo bufo. The sequence continues at coordinate 464,701,767 of NC_053391.1, forward strand.
GTCTAATATGCCCTTTAGCAAGGCTCTCCTTAATATAATCTTCCATAGCCTTGCGTTCGGGCTTAGAAAGATTATAAATTCGCCCTTTAGGAAATTTGGCACCCTCTATTAGCTCAATCATAAAGTCTATGGGGGGGTAGAACCTTTTGGAGTAGCGGATGAGAATACATCAGAATATTCCTTAATAACTGAGGGTAATGTATTAGACCTTACTGAAACCCCAGCCTGGACCACGGACAAGCATGAGACACACTTAGGTCCCCATTTCACCAACTCTCCTTTGGACCAATCTATTGTGGGGTTATGTAAACGGAGCCAAGGCAACCCTAGTACCACCTCAACCGGTAGGTTCTCCAGGACTAAAAGAGAACATCACTCAGAGTGGCACACACCCACGGTTAGAGAAATTTCAGAGGTACATGACCTCACCGTACCACCAATCAGGGGAGTAGCATCAATAGCCATGACATGGATAGGTGTAGGTAAAGCAAACATTGGAATACCCAATTTACTAGCATATTCAAAGTCAATAAAGCTGGCCGCTGAACCAGAATCAATAAAGGCCTTAACAAGCCACTTATTAACCCCCAGAGAAATTGTTATGGGTACCAAAAGCTTACATTTAGAAAAATCAGGGTGTACCTGGTCTGTAGGTTGTCTTGCCTTAGGAGACTTGTCAGAGAGGACCCTCTTAGGACACTTGTTGATCCAATGGCCAGGATCTCCACAGTGGAAGCACTCTTCGCGTCTGCGACAAAGATTACCCCGGGTCATGCCAACCTGCATGGGTTCCTCGGTGGAGACCTCAGTGTTGTTCCTGGAAAAGGCCTCTGGCTGGACCACCATCTGAGAACAGAACTGTCGTTCTTGTCGTCTCTCTCTAACTCGTCGGTCAAGTAAGACAACTAGGGTCATCATCTCCTCTAAGGTCTCTGGAATTTGATAACTGACTAAGTGACTAATAGATATTTTAAATTATCAGACAGACCAGACCTAAACGGACACTTCAGGGCTGGTTCATTCAATCCTGAGGGGACACACCACCGTCTGAATTGGGTGCAATACTCCTCCGCAGGGAGATGGCCCTGAACTAGTGCCCTAAGAGCCTGTCTGGTTCGTCATAGAGGGTACCCAGGGCCAGAAAAAAACCCTCAACAGAAGTTAGACAACTGGCCCCAGGAGGTAACGAGAATGCCCAGTCCTGGGGATCACCCTGTAGTAGAGAAATGATAATACCCACGCATTGGCTCTCAGGACCGGAGGACACGGGGCGCAAACGGTAGTAGAGTTTGCAACTCTCCTTAAAGGAGAGAAACCTCTTCCGGTTTCCAGAAAAGGGTTCTAAAAGCTTGATCTGGTGCTCAAAATGTGGACTGGAGGGCTGAGGAGTGAAAGAACCTTGCCCTAACTCAAAAGAATGGAGTTTCTCTCCTAGTTCCTGCACCATCTGTGTCAGGTTAGAGACATGGTCAGTCAGGGTCACAAGAGGATTCATTAAGTAAAACAGTGGGTGCGGGAACCACGCTATGTGTCAGTGATGAATGTCAGTAGTTCAACTAGAATCCTAGAGAGATGGGGGCCTGAAGTCGCATCCAGCTTTCAGAAGCAACAGTCACAGGTACGTATTTCTCATACAGGGAAACTGTTATACACCTCCTGCTGGTCCTCAGATCCCGTCATGAGCCACCGACCGCTGATTCCAACACCGGGTCAAGATACCTTCACAAAGGAACAGAAGAGATGGTGCAATACCCTCGATATCTTAAAGGTAACAGGGTTTTATTATACTCACAATCTCAAAGTTGTTAGCATGCACATAAAAATGCCCGACCCGGGTTTTGCAGTTAGCTTCTTCAGGCGCTGCGTTACGAACACCGCCGTGAACCACGAGTAAAAGGTAACTCCTACCCCAGAACTAAAACAGACTTCCGTTGTCCGCTAGCATGTCAATCAATCAGTCAGTATCAAATGCCGTAAACATATACAAAATGTGCAATATAGACAATTACATAAAATCTTAAATAGCTTTTAAATAGACAATATCATATAAAAACAATGTTATGAATTAAACTAAAAAATAGTATGTATAAAAATAGCTAGTATGTATAAGAACAACAGTATCAGACTAATCAAACCATACAGACTGCTTTTATATCCCATTTGATATTATGTCCTTGCGGCTGCAACGTGTCCATTTCAAAAATCCATTGCGCCTCTTTTTTGTTAATTTGTGTAGCGGGATTGCCTCCTCGCCAGTGACGTTTAACCAGTTCGATGCCACAGAATTTTAAACCAGTGGGGTCCTTCTGATGAAATCTCTTAAAGTGTGCTAAGACACTATGCGTCTCCAGCCCTTTTTTAATGTTCCTAAGGACCAGCAGGAGGTGTATAACAGTTTCCTTGTATGAGAAATACGTACCTGTGACTGTTGCTTCTGAAAGCTGGATGCGACTTCAGTCCCCCATCTCTCTAGGATTCTAGTTGAACTACTGACATTCATCACTGACACATAGCGCGGTTCCCGCACCCACTGTTTTACTTTATTATTGAGGAGACTGAACCTACTCCATTAAGGGCACCGCTGCTTTTGTCCTAATTTTTCACACCAAATACTGTTCATATATTCCTTTCTGTACAAGAGGATTCATGATACAGTGGTTATTGGGCCTGTTAATCTGTAACGGTCACATCCACACACACATAGGGGGAAGGATAGTGACCACTGTGCTCCACCCTCACCCCTGGCCCTGCCTACTTGCCTCACGAGTCCTGATGACAGGAAACAACTGGACGACAGTCCCCTACTTAGGATATGTGCAGGGAAGACAGACAAGACAAAATACGGAACATGAACGGACCGGTCAGAACCAAGAGAGCTACGCAGTACAAAGGGTTAAGCAAAGAACAGTCAGAAGAAGCCGGGGTCAAATACCAGGAGAGTAGAGAAGTACCAGAGGAGTCCGCAAAGAGTAGTCAGGTGGGAGCAGATTTCACAATACCAAGAGAGATGCGCAGTACAGGAGGAGCAGGCAAAGGATCGTCAGGAAACAGGATCAGGTGAGTATTCAGTAGTCCAACAAATAGCCAGGAACGTAGAATTAGCAGGCAACCTGTGACCAGCAGGCTGTCTGTATTTATAGTGGGGTCTGAGGGTCATGTGACGTGGCAAGTGTCACATGACCGACAGACAGACAAGTCGAGCACCGAGTGATCAGCTCAGCGCTCAAGGCAGACCTAGGAGCAGGGAGCCTCCCAGCTAGTAAAGCCGCCCTGGTAACGAGGCCAAACACAGATCTTCGCTCCCGAAGCTAAGCAGCAGGTCTGCGGCTGATGGGAGACCGAGTGCGCCTTTGGCGCCCCGTGACAGGTCCCAAATGTAGTATCTAGGACAAAATGGGTGTTTTTTTTAAATGCAAAATATAACTGCAGTATTTAAAGCTTATTTTGGACTGTCACAAATGCAGCAAAGGCCCTAAATGTAGTGTTTTGCACAAAATGGGTGTTTTTTTTAAAACCAGAATATAACAGCAGTATTTAACACTTGTATTGGACTGACACAAATGCAGCAAAGGCCCCAAATGTAGTATGTAGGATAAATGAGTGTTTTTAAAAAAAAACATAATCTAACAGCGGAATTTAACGCTTGTCTTGGACTGTCACAAATGCAGCAAAGGCCTTAAATGTAGTATCTAGGAAAAAATGGGTGTTTTTTTAAAACCAGAATATAACTGCAGTATTTAAAGCTTGTATTGGACTGACACAAATGCAGCAAAGGCCCCAAATGTAGTATGTAGGATAAATTAGTGTTTTTTTAAAAAAAAACATAATCTAACAGCGGAATTTAACGCTTGTCTTGGACTGTCACAAATGCAGCAAAGGCCCCTAATGTAGTATCTAGGAAAAAATGGGTGTTTTTTTAAAACCAGAATATAACTGCAGTATTTAAAGCTTGTAGTAGACTGTCACAAATGCAGCAAAGGCCCTAAATGTGGTGTCTTGCACAAAATGGGTGTTTTTTAAAGCCAGAATATAACAGCAGTATTTAACGGTTGTATTGGAGTGTCAAAAATGCAGCAAAGGCCCCAAATGTAGTATGTAGGACAAAATGGGTGTTTATTTTTTTAAACCAGAATATAACAGCAGTATTTAACACTTGTCTTGGACTGTCACAAATGAAGCAAAGGCCCCAAATGTAGTATGTAGGACAAAATGGGTGTTTATTTTTTTAAACCAGAATATAACGGCAGTATTTAAAGCTTGTATTGGACTGTCACAAATGCAGCAAAGGCCCCAAATGTAGTATGTAGGACAAAATGTTTTTTTTTTTTTTTAAACCAGAATATAACTGCAGTTTTAAAGCTTTTATTGGACTGTAACAAATGCAGCAAAGGCCCTAAATGTGGTGTCTTGCACAAAATAGGTGTTTTTTAAAACCAGAATATAACAGCAGTATTTAACGGTTGTATTGGACTGTCACAAATGCAGCAAAGGTCCCAAATGTAGTATGTAGTACAAAATGGGTGTTTTATTTTTTTAAACCAGAATATAACAGCAGTATTTAACGCTTGTTTTGGACTGTCACAAATGCAGCAAAGGCCCCAGATGTAGTATCTAGGACAAAATGGGTGTTTTTTTAAAACCAGAATATAACATCAGTATTTAACACTTGTATTGTACTGTCACAAATGCAGCAAAGGCCCAAAAATGTAGTATGTAGGATAAATTAGTGTTTTAAAAAAAAATATATATATAACAGCGGAATTTAACGCTTGTCTTGGACTGTCACAAATGCAGCAAAGGCCCCTAATGTAGTATCTAGGAAAAAATGGGTGTTTTTTTAAAACCAGAATATAACTGCAGTATTTAAAGCTTGTAGTAGACTGTCACAAATGCAGCAAAGGCCCTAAATGTGGTGTCTTGTACAAAATGCGTGTTTTTTAAAGCCAGAATATAACAGCAGTATTTAACGGTTGTATTGGACTGTCAAAAATGCAGCAAAGGCCCCAAATGTAGTATGTAGGACAAAATGGGTGTTTATTCAAAACCAGAATTTAACAGCAGTATCTAACGCTTGTATTGGACTGTCACAAATGCAGCAAAGGCTCCAAATGTAGTATGTAGGACAAAAAATAGGTGTTTTGTTTTTTTAAACCAGAATATAACGGCAGTATTTAAAGCTTGTATTGGACTGTCACAAATGCAGCAAAGGCTCCAAATGTAGTATGTAGGACAAAAAATAAGTGTTTTGTTTTTTTAAACCAGAATATAACGGCAGTATTTAAAGCTTGTATTGGACTGTCACAAATGCAGCAAAGGCCCCAAATGTAGTATGTAGGACAAAATGGGTGTTTTATTTTTTTAAACCAGAATATAACAGCAGTATTTAACGCTTGTCTTGGACTGTCACAAATGCAGCAAAGGCCGCAAATGTAGTATCTAGCACAAAATAGGTGTTTTTAAAAAACCAGAATAGGATGGCCAGACCAGAAAGAAAAAATACCGATTTGTATCAGGGACTACTGGGGCTTTAGAGATGAGATAAGCATACAAAATGGAATTCTGTATAAAGGACACAGAGTCATCATATCAAAAAACATGCGCCCAGAAATTATAGCGAGGACTCATTCTAGCCACTTAGGAATAGAAGCATGCCTTCGCAAGGCCAAGGATGTCATCTTTTGGCCACACATGGGCCCAGAGATTATAGAGGCAATAAAGAACTGTAATACTTGCAATAAGTATATGCGTAAACTAACAAAAGAACCTCTGATGACTCACAAATTGCCCACTCTACCCTGGAGCAAACTAGGCATGGACTTATTTTCCTTAACAGGACAAGATTACTTAATAATTGTTGATCATTATTCAGATTTCTGGGAAATTTATTTAGTTTCTGATACCACCTCTAAAACAATTATAGATTGTTGCAAAGCACATTTTAGCAGACATGGAATCCCTGATTCTGTAATTACAGATAACGGACCACAGTTTGTCAGCTCAGAGTTTGCACGATTTTGTAGAGAGTGGGAATTTGAACATCTTACATCATCCCCATATCACAGTCAGTCCAACGGTAAAGCTGAAGCTACTGTAAAAATAGCAAAAACACTCATAAAGAAAGCTAAACGAGATGACAAGGATATCTGGAAAGCGGTTCTTGACTGGAGAAATACCCCATCAGAAGGCACCAGCAGTAGTCCTGTACAACGGCTAATGTCAAGAAGGACCAGGACTTTACTTCCGACTGCTCAGAAACTGCTGTTTCCAAAGGTTATAAAAGGAGTGGTCGAGAACCTAACTGAAAGACGCAAAAAAGCAAAGGCATATTATGATAAAGGAGCCAAGGAACTTCCTGAACTAAGCATTGGTCAGCTAGTGCGAATACAACCATCGCCGTCGTCAACAGATGAAATTTGGCGACAAGGTATTTGTTTGGAGAAAGTTGCTCCACGATCTTATAAAGTGGAAGCAAATGGACAGTTGTACAGAAGGAATAGGAAGTTTCTGAGGACTGCAGATGACAAATCTGACATTGAAATAAGTGAAGTGATTACACCAGGTACATCTGCAGATGAGACAAATCCCAAAGAAACAGGGATGGATGATCATATGCAACAATGTGAAGCTCCTGCCACACCAAGACGTACTAGAACTAGGGTTATTAGAACACCAACAAGATATAAGGATTTTGTATGCTAGATACATTATAAAAAACTGTCACCTTTGGAATGTATTGTGGTATCCAATCATCTTATGTTATATATTACTTGATTTCACAAGAAAGGGAGGATGTTAGGAGTTATACATACACAAAATGTTTTTTTTTTTTAAACCAGAATATAACAGCAGTATTTAACGCTTGTATTGGACTGTCACAAATGCAGCAAAGGCTGAAAATGTAGTATGTAGGACAAAATGGGTGTTTTTTTAAAAACAGAATATAACAGCAGAATTTAACGCTTGACTTGGACTGTCAGAAATGCAGCAAAGGCCTCAAATATTATGCCTTGCACAAAATGGGTGTTTTTTAAAACCAGAATATAACAGCAGTAATTAACGCTTGTCTTGGACTGTCACAAATGCAGCAAAGACCCCAAATGTAGTATCTAGGACAACATGTTTTTTTTTTTTAAACCAGAATATAACAGCAGTTTTAAAGCTTGTATTGGACTGTAACAAATGCAGCAAAGGCCTTAAATGTGGTGTCTTGCACAAAATAGGTGTTTTTTAAAACCAGAATATAACAGCAGTATTTAACGGTTGTATTGGACTGTCACAAATGCAGCAAAGGTCCCAAATGTGGTATGTAGTACAAAATGGGTGTTTTATTTTTTTTTAAACCAGAATATAACAGCAGTATTTAACGCTTGTCTTGGACTGTCACAAATGCAGCAAAGGCCCCAGATGTAGTATCTAGGACAAAATGGGTGTTCTTTTTAAAACCAGAATATAACATCAGTATTTAACCCTTGTATTGGACTGTCACAAATGCAGCAAAGGCCCAAAAATGTAGTATGTAGGACAAAATGTGTGTTTTTTTTAAACCAGAATATAACAGCAGAATTTAACGCTTGTATTGTACTGTCATAAATGCAGCAAAGACTCCAAATGTAGTATCTAGGACAAAATGTTATTTTTTTTTAAACCAGAATATAACTGCAGTTTTAAAGCTTGTATTGGACTGTAACAAATGCAGCAAAGGCCCTAAATGTGGTGTCTTGCACAAAATGGGTGTTTTTTAAAACCAGAATATAACAGCAGTATTTAACGGTTGTATTGGACTGTCACAAATGCAGCAAAGGCCCCAAATGTAGTATGTAGTACAAATTATTATTATTATTTTTTTTAAACAGAATACAACAGCAGTATTTAACGCTTGTCTTGGACTGTCACAAATGCAGCAAATGCCCCAGATGTAGTATCTAGGAAAAAATGGGTGTTTTATCAAAACCAGAATTTAATAGCAGTATCTAACGCTTGTATTAAACTGTCACAAATGCAGCAAACGCTCCAAATGTAGTATGTAGGACAAAATGGGTGTTTATTTAAAACCAGAATATAACTGAAGTATTTAAACTTGTATTGTACCGTCACAAATGCAGCAAAGGTTGCAAATGTAGTGTCTTGCACAAAATGGGTATTCTTTTAAAACCAGAAAATAACAGCGGTATTTGACGCTTGTATTGGACTGTCACAAATGTAGCAAATGCTCCAAATGTAGTATGTAGGACAAAATGGGTGTTTTTTTTTAAACCAGAATATATCAGCAGTATTTAGCGCTTGTATTGGACTGTCTGAAATGCTGCAAAGGCCCCAAATGTAGTTTCTTGCACAAAATGGGTGTTTTTTTAAAACCAGAATTTATCAGCAGTATCTAACGCTTGTATTGGACTGTTACAAATGCAGCAAAGGCCACAATTGTAGTATCTTGCACAAAATGGGTGTTTTTTTAAAACCAGAATATAACTGCAGTATTTAACGATTGTATTGGACTGTCACAAATGCAGCTAATTATTTTTTCACCCACAATTAACAGATTTTATTTCACTAGCACAAATGCAGTGCAGTTCGCAAATGTACTTTTTAGCAAAAAATATATAATTTGTCCCAACTGAATCTAACAGATGGATTTACTTGGATTGTACCTTACAGAAAAAAAAATGTGAATGTCACCCCCTGGGTCCCTGAACTCACAGACGGATTCCCCATATTATTTTTCTTCCCCTGGCACATATGCAGTGTAGGTGCACTTATAAAATGGGTATATGTTGCCCACTGAACTAAAAGAACAGGGTTAAATTATTGTCCCTGGCACATATGCAGTGCTGGTGCACTGAACTTGCACAAAATGGCCGCCGACGCCGACCTAACTAACAGACTAATAAAATGTATTTTTCTGTGTCACTGGGCTCAGGGCAGGGTACAAAAATGTTGCACTGCACCCACAAAACAAAATGGCTGTAGATTGCAGAGTTAACAACAAGTTCTGAGAACAGATAGATTCTTTCCTATTGTCTCCCTCACAGCAGCAGCATCCTATACCTGCACTAGTAAGAGCAAAGTTTTGTGCGGCGCTACGTGACTGCAGCTTTTATAGAGGCTGGGTCACATGCTGCACTGGTCAATATACAGCCATGCCATTAGTAGGCATAGCTGTGATGGCTTCTAAGGGCACACGAGTTAAACGCTTGTTGATTGGCTGCCCAGTTTGTTGGATCCAACTGCCGGTCACCTGCTGCACCACGAGGTACTCTTATATATAATATGTAGTTTCAGGATGTAAGGGTAAAAGCTAAGTATAATTTTAAAGTATATAGTGGTCAACTATTGGCCCAACCCCATACCAACAACAGCACCTGTTTGGCCAATATATTATATGGCAGCTACTAGTTTTCAGGCCCCTGTCCCTTATGGCAATACTCCTGCGGCCATGTTTGATCCATCCACCATGTTCGGCTCATCAGGTATTAACCGCAAAACATGTTTAAAGCGAACTACGTACCATCCGGTTCATAGTATATATTTGTATAGTTTTCGATTTTACACTTGAAATATAGAAATCATTCTTTTTTTTTAAAGTTATTCATGTCTACAGTGTTAAAAAATAATGTCCGTTTTTTTCACTATTTTTCCATTTAACAGAACATAGCCAATTACAATTTTAATGTGTACATTTTTATATTTATACCAAGGAATCAAATAAAAGACATTTAATTTATCCTGTTGTGGTTGTGATAATGCACCAGGAAGTGTTGGAACAACGCAGGCTATCCTTAGCCTGCATTCCCTTTTCCTGCCTACATACCGTTTACAAGTAGTGTTGGGCGCTAATATATTCAAATAGCGAATATTAATTGTGAATATCGGCACTTCGAGAATTCGCAAATATTTAGAATATAGTGATATATTTGTATTTTCAAATATTCTAGATTTTTTTGCATCTGAACCCATGATCCCTCTCTGCTTCTTGCTTGTGGGCCAATGAGAAGACTGCAATGCCTTTGTCTGAGCTTAGCAACATCCCTAGCAACCAATAGGAAAGTTGCCTACGCCTTACTATATAAGAACCCCCCCAGTAGCCATTTTCTGTAGTTTTGTGGAGTTCTGAGAGAGACAGCAGTGTTATTGCTGTGCTCTGTGCTTTCCACTCATTACATTAGATAGATAGATAGATAGATAGATAGATAGCTTATATATACTGTATAATACAGATAGTTATAGATAGTGCACCAATCAGTAATATGTAGTCAGACCTGCTAAAATGTGAAGTTTCACGTATTCAAAATATTCACATCATTAGTGCCGATTAGCGTAATTGCGAATATACTGGAGCACTCTATCAGCTTATAAAGCCATTTTTAATGTTATGCTGTGCCAACCATTTTTTTCAGTCTCAGGAAACTTCTAGCAACTTGGAAAATGTAGCAAAAGTGACTCACGCCTGTATTGTGCGCGCATTCCGCGAATATTACATTGCCAATTTTCGCAATCAAGAAAATAAACGCAAATTCGCGAATATATGACGAATATTCTACAAACACAGCTCTCAGAGGCAAGGTCTCCTTTGTAAGGGTAGTGCCATGTAATTGCAACTGCTCGCCCCCTTCACATCAGACCCTGGCCAATCTGACATTGATGAGCTATCCTAAGAATAGGTCATCAATATTACTCAATTGCACAACCCCTTTAATATATTATTTGCAATCCAATTGCAACTCAAAAAATAAAAAATTTAAGACTGCTGGAACAGAGAGGGGAATAGAACATGTCACCACAAAATGCTATGGGAAAAGATTCAGTAAAACTTGTAATTTATACATTCTTATATCTGCTTTTTTTGAGTTCAGTTGTACATTAATAGCACTGCCTATATAAGTGTGTATATAGAGATAGCTGACACTGAAAGCTGTACACGAGACCTGTCTCAAGTTTAGAAAGAAAATGGGTAAATTACAAGTTTTATTGAATGTTTTTCCACAAAACTATATAACAATCTGTTAATATTCTCCTGCAGATTGCATTGCATTTCCTGATGACAGGTTATGCTAAAATTAGTTATGTCACTTAGGCCTTTTCACACAAGCAAGTGCACAGTGCATCCGTACTGAATCCAGACCCATTTCATTTCCAGGGTCTGTCTGCGCACATGGACATTACCACTGATCATCTTGCTTCAGGAAAAATCACAGCATGTTCTATGTTCTAAGTTTTTAACTCAGCCCCGGCTCCTTATAAATCAATGGGGCTTGCGTAATAATGCATTATTCTCTGATGGTTTTCTAGGATGTGCTGAGTGTTATTCTTTAGTTTTTCTTCCAGACACTATCGCTTGTGCAAAATAAGATTAAGGGGTTAAAATACAATTAAGTCACCTGAGTTGTGCGCCAACTATATTTAAACTCTACAATGAAAATGTGACATTTCCAGGAGTTTTTTTTTTTTTTTCAATTTAGTTTTTCAATGAAACTCAAGTAACACAATTCAGATTTTCTTCTGGATCAACCAAAGCAGAAAAAGACCTGGGGGTGTAGAAAGTTTTTGCCCTTTTTTTCAGTCTAATGACCATGTGACTACTTTTTGGTGGTGGATAAAGGATATGTTCACAGCATCATTTAACCTAGTCCAAATTTTCAAGTTTAAAAATACATAAACTGACAGCAGCATTCAGTGCTACGTATACATTAGTTTCATACAAGAAATGCTAACCTGCACTGAAGCAGGCCTGACCTGCAAATTAGGAGCAATGATATACAATGAGCTACAATTCACTTACTTGTTTTCACTGCAGATCTCTTGACAAGCTGTTGTGCTTTTTATTTAAACAAAAGACATCCCTGGAAGATACACAGTATGATTATGTAGTTAACTTTGGCATATGTAAATGAGACCAAGAGTAGTCACCACCTACCCTTTCACGTTCCACTTCATAATGCTTCATAGTGTTAACATAGTAATATTATCTTTCTTTCTGTACATATGTGATTTTTGATTATTTAATGGTATTATTTATTTTGAGCGGGTAGAAAAATATTTACCGCAAAAATGCAAAATGTCATTTTGTGTCTTTTCTCTGCTATTCCTTACTAGAAACCTAAGCCTGTTATTTAAAATCATTCAGGGTCTCTCCAATAATTGTATAGAAGTAGGCATTATGCTATATTATTAAAGCTGTAATTTCCTGCTGAATCTGGCTGGATGTTTCTTTTTATCACTTGGCAATTTCTATCTAGTTATGGCATAATTAAGTTTCCTGACCCTTGCTCGCTCTCTTAACAGGACGCTTAGAAATATACTAGAATTGCAGATCTTCAACCTGATGTCCTCTCTCCCTGCACAGTAATGGAATAAAATTATTAATCCAGTAATTGTACAGAACACATTACTTTGCATTGAATGTTCCTATTTCTCATTTTCTGTTAGTGACAATCAGCCAGAGGTACAAATCATTTCTGCAGGGAGTAGAGCCCTTGAAAAAAGCCTCTCATTCACTCTGTTGGAGCTACCTGCACCACTGTGATTATTCAAAGTCTAACACAGTACTAGGCTCAAGTGAACAAAACACAGTGAATAAAATGGGCTAAGGAAAAAGATATTTTTCATGCCTATAGCTTCAGTCACCCAAATTAGGAATTTTATTCCAAAGGCTAAACTTCACATCTTATTGCATGCCTAATAATGGGCTAATGAGCAAGCTATTCACTGCTCAGTCTAACAGGAGCTCTTGTTTTCAAGTTTTTTGTTAGAGCGGGAACTTGGAAAAAAGTTTCACAACTTCCCATTCAATGAATTCTCAAAGGATGCAGCATTGACCAAAACACAATGATTTTCCCCATAGATATATTTTTTTCATAATATAATGAATTACTAAGTGAATGCAGTGTGAAGCCTTACTTGACTTTAGTCTATCACTTTCTGATATTACAATGCATCTGAAAGGTATCAGCATATTAAGACTATGGATACTGCTAGATTTTAAGACACAGGACATTTTAGTAATTCAGAGGGAGAGTTATGAAATAAAATGATGAATGGGGGCAGGTGTCATGATATACTAGTTTTAAAATTCATGAACGGTGAGAAACTTGAGGATACACTGAAATAAACAATCTGATTTCTTTAAAAACACTTTAAATACATTATCAATTTTTATCATTTTATCTATCTAAAAAATGGAATTCCACGGCACTCCCAGAAGTACTGTAGTTCAACAGTAGTGTTCTTTAATCACCAATGCAACGTTTCAGTCCTCTTACTGGGGACTTTTCTCAAGCAGTAGTATTCCTGGGAGTGCTGTGGAATTCCTTTTTGATTTAATTTGCTTGTTGAATCGCTTCCACAGCCATTGGGACACCACTATTAAAAGAAATTCTGCAGTGCCACTTATATTTTTATTTTTGATATCTATCTATCTATCTATCTATCTTTCTATTTATCTATCTATCTATATACAGATGCAGCCGAGCCAAACTTAATGGTTAACGCATTAAGTATAGAATGGCAAGAAAAAGATTGACTTTTCAATGGATTTCCATGGCTTTTGTCATGAGATAACCAAGATAACAATGTGTCATGTGTTATCAGAGTCAATTTTAGCTTAGCTACATATCTATCTATCTATCTATCTATCTATCTATCTATCTGTCATGCTTCGGTGTGGAAAGGAAACACCACACCAACAGGGAATCAGGCCTGAGAACTAGGGAAGGAAGATGGACACCTCCTAGTGAAAACCCTAACCAAAATCCTGACTGACTAGCAGTATGAACAGCCCCAAAAGGTAGGTGAGTTTATACACAGGAATACCTAGAGTCCTATCTAGCCCTATAGGACCCTGATACTAATGGCAGGGACGAGACTACCTGTTCCTCCAAAAGGAAGGACGAACAGGAGTGTACTTGAGGCCTAATACAAACAATAGGGAAATGCAACACACAGAACCCAAACAAAATACAAAATGGAAAGGAAAGACTTAACTTCAAAGAGGCTATGGAAGCACCAGGAGCTCAGCTGAGATCCCACCACAAACAATCCACAGGCACAGAAGCTATAAACCACACAGCATAGTGGGAGAAGCAACTATAAATAAGGAAGGTTAAATGACCACATAAGCAACACCTGGAGGCAAGGGGTGTGGCCATTACCAGAAACAACACAGACACCTATTGATCCACAAGGAAAACATGTCATATCAAACCACATGTTGCCAGTATCACAGATCTCTTGCCACTCACTGTTGCCGGGACAACCGTATGTCTTGATACGTCCTTGACTCTATCCATCTATCTATCTAAAAATCTCATATCTATCTATCTATCTATCTATCTATCTATCTATATTTCTATTATTTATCTATCTGTCCATCCATCCGTCTATCTAACCTGTCTATCTCATACAAAAAATTAAGAAATATACTAAAATTTCAAAAGGACTTTTAAAAAATAGGAAAACTGATATAAAAGTTTTTAAAAAAATGTTTTATTCTATTTTGACATTTCAACATTTGATATAAAACTAGAATATTGTGCTTTTCGTTGTGAAATGTGAACTTACATTGAGAGAGGATCTTGAAGAAACCGGTCTAATTTTCCCATCAGACATTTTGACATTTGTTTTTCTCTTTGTCATTGAAACGTGAGATATCCCCCATACCTAGATTTTAAGAACACAATCAGTCTGAAAACTTCAAAAAGGGGATTAAATGATTGCGAAACTATTGAACATCATTTAACTCGGGGCCTGGAAGAAGCCGCTGGGCGAAACATGCATCGGGGAGTCGCTGGAGGCCACACCACCTTGCGGTTTGTACCACCATTTTTTTAACGTATTATTTGATATACTTGTCCTGGTTGCAGCAGTCAGAGTTTGTCCAATTGCTTTCAATGGTGGCAAACTGCTGCGTATATAGTATATGGACCCCCTTGTAGCTCTGGGTATAAGGTATTATTTGTCTGAGTGGTTCTCATGTGGGATCCCTGGACCGCTGGGAACTTTCTCTAGTTCTCCTCCCCTTTATACTCATTGGGCCAGATTTATCATTACTCTGACAGCTCACTCCACTTTCACATATGGCTAAAGTCAGTTTTAGCCAAGTCAGATTTATGATCGGCCCTTTAAGACTGTAATAAATGTGGTATGACGGTAGCAGTTTATCCGTCAGTAAGCAGCTTTACAAAAGTCTCACATCTTTACGAAAAAGACGCACGTTTTTATGAAAAAGTCGCATGTTCTATTAAAAAGTCTCATAAGATAAGCATGGTCCTCACTGGAGTGAAATTGCGACTTTTTTGCGACTTTTTTGCGACTTTTTAAATAGTCCCAATAGTAAATCTGTCTAGAGATTCATTTACATAAGAAAACACGCCCACTTTCAGAAAACTGGCGAGCATAGTGCAGAGCAGAAAAAAGTCGCAAATTTGTGCGCAGTTTTAGCGTTTTGGACTTTTTTTGGGACTTTTTCACTCCATTATTCTGACCTGAGCTAATGATAAATCTGGCCCATTGTATTTTTGATGGTAGTACTCATTTGACTCACTCCTGCTATACACAGTGTTCTATGGGCTCTAGCTAGTTGTGGACTTGTGGGATTTGCAGACCTCTGTTGGTGTGTGAGACCTACCATGTGCTGCTATATTGGATCCATTTTAACCATATTGATGTAATGATTCTATGAGATTTATATATACATTTTAGTGTATTGGATTTAATAAAGATTGTTAATTTTACTAATTGTGCGTGGCTCTTTTTGGTGTTTATAGAGTTTATGTACCGCGCTAATGGCAATTATCTAAGTGTTATGGGAGTTTTTATAGCCTCTAATTAGAGTTGAGCAGACATCTGGATGTTCGGGTTCGACAGGTTCGGCCGAACTTCACAAAAAAGTTCGGCCGAACTTCACAAAAAAGTTAGAGTTCGGGACCCGAACTTGAACTGAACTTGACCCCAAACCCGAACCCCATGAAGTCAATGGGGACCCGAACTTTGGAGCACTAAATGGCTGTAAAAGTCATGGAAAGGGCTAGAGGGCTGCAAATGGCAGCAAAAAAATAAATCTTGATCTAGGAGTAGAGATGTCCCGAACTAT
Organism: Bufo bufo; assembly: GCF_905171765.1. Taxonomy (NCBI): domain Eukaryota; kingdom Metazoa; phylum Chordata; class Amphibia; order Anura; family Bufonidae; genus Bufo; species Bufo bufo. Next base: position 464,717,848 of record NC_053391.1, read on the forward strand.
TCGCCGGCGAACAGTTCCCGGCGAACATCGCTTGTTCGCGTTCGCCGCAGTCGGGCGAACATATGCAATGTTCGGATCCGCTCCAAATACGTCATCATTGAGCAAACTTTGACCCTGTACCTTACAGTCAGCAGACACATTCCAGCAATCAGCATACCCTCCCTCCCAGACCCTCCCACCTCCTATCAAAAAGCAAGGACAGCATCCATCTTAGATTCATTCTGAAACTGCAGTGTTAGGCCTCATGCACACGACCGTATTTTTTTGCGGTCCGCAAAAACGGTTTCCGTTTTTTCCGTGATCCGTGACCGTTTTTTTTCGTCCGTGGGTCTTCCTTGATTTTTGGAGGATCCACGGACCTGAAAAAAAAGTCGTTTTGGTGTCCTCCTGGCCGTGCGGAGCCAAACGGATCTGTCCTGAATTACAATGCAAGTCAATGGGGACGGATCCGTTTGACGTTGACACAATATGGTGCAATTTCAAACGGATCCGTCCCCCATTGACTTTCAATGTAAAGTAAGGAGTTAATATACCATAGGATCGGAGTTTTCTCCAATCCGATGGTATATTTTAACTTGAAGCGTCCCCATCACCATGGGAACGCCTCTATGTTAGAATATACCGTCGGATTTGAGTTACATCGTGAAACTCAAATCCGACAGTATATTCTAACACAGAGGCGTTCCCATGGTGATGGGGACGCTTCAGGTTAGAATATACTAAAAGAACTGTGTACATGACTGCCCCCTGCTGCCTGGTAGGTGCTGCCAGGCAGCAGGGGGCAGCCCCCCCCTGTAGTTAACACATTGGTGGCCAGTGCGGCCGGCCCCCCCCCTCCCCTGTAGTTAACTCATTGGTGACCAGTGGGCCCCTTCTCCCTCCCCTGTAGTTAACTCGTTGGTGGCCAGTGGGGCCCCCCCTCCCTCCCCTGTAGTTAACTCATTGGTGGCCAGTGGGCCCCCCTCCCTCCCCTGTAGTTAACTCATTGGTGGCCAGTGGGCCCCCCTCCCTCCCCTGTAGTTAACTCAATGGTGGCCAGTGGGCCCCCCTCCCTCCCCTGTAGTTAACTCGTTGTTGGGCGTGTGCGGCCGGCCCCCCTCCCATCCCTGTAGTTAACTCGTTGGTGGCCAGTGGGCCCTCTCCCCTCCCTCCCCCTCCTAATTAAAATATCCCCCTATCATTGGTGGCAGCGGAGAGTACCGATCGGAGTCCCAGTTTAATCGCTGGGGCTCCGATCAGTAACCATGGCAACCAGGACGCTACTGCAGTCCCGGTTGCCATGGTTACTTAGCAATTTGTAGAAGCATTATACTTACCTGCGAGCTGCGATGTCTGCGTCCGGCCGGGAGCTCCTCCTACTGGTAAGTGACAGGTCTGTGCAGCGCATTGCTTAATGACCTGTCACTTACCAGTAGGAGGAGCTCCCGGCCGGACGCAGACATCGCAGCTCGCAGGTAAGTATAATGCTTCTACAAATTGCTAAGTAACCATGGCAACTGGGACAGGAGTAGCGTCCTGGTTGCCATGGTTACCGATCGGAGCCCCAGCGATTAAACTGGGACTGCGATCGGTACTCTCCGCTGCCACCAATGATAGGGGGGAGACTTTAATTAGGAGGGGGAGGGAGGGGAGAAGGCCCACTGGCCACCAACGAGTTAACTACAGGGGAGGGAGGGGGGGCCCACTGGCCACCAATGAGTTAACTACAGGGGAGGGAGGGGGGCCCACTGGCCACCAATGAGTTAACTACAGGGGAGGGAGGGGGGGGGCCGGCCGCACTGGCCACCAATGTGTTAACTACAGGGGGGGGCTGCCCCCTGCTGCCTGGCAGCACCTGCCAGGCAGCAGGGGGCAGTCATGTACACAGTTCTTTTAGTATATTCTAACCTGAAGCGTCCCCATCACCATGAAAACGCCTCTGTGTTAGAATATACTGTTGGATCTGAGTTTTTACGAAGTGAAAACTCAGCTCTGAAAAAGCTTTTATGCAGACGGATCTTCGGATCCGTCTGTATTAAAGTAACCTACGGCCACGGATCACGGACACGGATGCCAATCTTGTGTGCATCCGTGTTCTTTCACGGACCCATTGACTTGAATGGGTCCGTGAACCGTTGTCCGTCAAAAAAATAGGACAGGTGATTTTTTTGACGGACAGGATACACGGATCACGGTCTCGGCTGCAAAACGGTGCATTTTCCGATTTTTCCACGGACCCATTGAAAGTCAATGGGTCAGCGAAAAAAAACGGAAAACGGCACAACGGCCACGGATGCACACAACGGTCGTGTGCATGAGGCCTTAGTTAGAGCAGGGAGAGTGCTGCTGCTGCTGAATTAATAGGGAAATCGTTAGCTAGGCCAGTGTTTTGTGTCCACTCCAGTCCTCAAAGACTCATCTGCTGTAAGGACAGCATCCTGACAGCACCCCAAAAAGCTCTTTTTAGGGCTGGTACATCAGTCTGCTTTTTTTAAAAATTTTTTATATATATATATATGTATATATATTGCAGTTGCCTGCCCGTGTGTGAGAGGCCACAGGCCCACAGACTGTACTGTGCACACCACCCATATCGGGTGGCACAGTACCTTGCAGATAAAAAAGTCATTAAATTTTTTCTCTGTAATACAGTATAATTGCAGTTGCCTGCCAGTGAGTGTCAGGCCCACAGACTGTACTGTGCCCATTGCCCACCACTCATATCGGGTGGCACAGCACCTTGCAGATAAAAAAGTCATTTAATTTTTTCTCTGTAATATAATTGCAGTTGCCTGCCAGTGTGTGTCAGGCCCACAGACTGTACTGTGCCCACTGCCAGTGCCCACCACTCATATCGGGTGGCACAGTACCTTGCAGATAAAAAAGTCATTTAATTTTTACCCTTTAATATAATTTCAGTTGCCTGCCAGTGTGTGTCAGGCCCACTGACTGTACTGTGCCCACTGCTAGTGCCCACCACTCATATCGGCTGGCACAGTACCTTGCAGATAAAAAAAGTCATTTGATTTTTTTCTCTGTAATATAATTGCAGTTGCCTGCCAGTGTGTGTCAGGCCCACTGACTGTACTGTGCCCACTGCCAGTGCCCACCACTCATATCGGGTGGCACAGTACCTTGCAGATAAAAAAGTCATTTAATTTTTTCTCTGTAATACAATTGCAGTTGCCTGCCAGTGAGTGTCAGGCCCACAGACTGTACTGTGCCCACTGCCCACCACTCATATCGGGTGGCACAGCACCTTGCAGATAAAAAAGTCATTTAATTTTTTCTCTGTAATATAATTGCCGTTGCCTGCCAGTGTGTGTCAGGCCCACAGACTGTACTGTGCCCACTGCCAGTGCCCACCACTCATATCGGGTGGCACAGTACCTTGCAGATAAAAAAGTCATTTAATTTTTACCCTTTAATATAATTGCAGTTGCCTGCCAGTATGTGTCAGGCCCACTGACTGTACTGTGCCCACTGCCAGTGCCCACTACCCATATCGGGTGGCACAGTACCTTGCAGATAAAAAAGTCATTCAATTTTTTCCCTGTAATATAATTGCAGTTTCCTGCCAGTGAGTGTCAGGCCCACAGACTGTACTGTGCCCACTGCCCACCACTCATATCGGATGGCACAGCACCTTGCAGATAAAAAAGTCATTTAATTTTTCTCTGTAATATAATTACAGTTGCCTGCCAGTGTGTGCCAGGCCCACTGACTGTACTGTGCCCACTGCCAGTGCTCACCACTCATACCGGGTGGCACAGTACCTTGCAGATAAAAAAGTCATTTAATTTTTTCTCTGTAATACAATTGCAGTTTCCTGCCAGTGAGTGTCAGGCCCACAGACTGTACTGTGCCCACCGCCCACCACTCATATCGGATGGCACAGCACCTTGCAGATAAAAAAGTCATTTAATTTTTCTCTGTAATATAATTACAGTTGCCTGCCAGTGTGTGTCAGGCCCACTGACTGTACTGTGCCCACTGCCAATGCCCACCACTCATATCGGGTGGCACAGTACCTTGCAGATAAAAAAGTAATTAAATTTTTTCTCTGTAATATAATTGCAGTTGCCTGCCAGTGAGTGTCAGGCACACAGACTGTACTGTGCCCACTGCCCACCACTCATATTGGGTGGCACAGTACCTTGCAGATAAAAAAGTCATTTCATTTTTTCTCTGTAATATAATTGCAGTTACCTGCCAGTGTGTGTCAGGCCCACAGACTGTACTGAGCCCACTGCCCACCACTCATATAGGGTGGCACAGTACCTTGCATGCATAGTACCACTAATCTAAAAAAAAAATGACAGGCAGAGGCAGGCCACCCCGCAGGGGCCATCGTGGTCGTGGTGCTGTGATTTCCTTTGGCCCTAGAATAATGCCCATTGTTCAGAGGCGACGTACCCTGAACTCGAAAGATTCTGAGGACATAGTTGACTGGCTTACACAGGACACCCAATCTTCTACAGCTTCCGCTCGGAACCTTGACGCACCATCCTCCCCCAGCTCAGCTTCGGGCACCTCTCAAGTTACCACTCGCCCGCCCGCTGCCACCACCAACACTAGCACCATAGACACTTCACTTGATCTGTCAGAGGAGTTATTAACACATCAGTTGGAAGAAATGAGTGATGCGCAACCATTATTGCCAGAGGATGTAGATAGCAGGGATATGTCTCAGTCAGGCAGCATTACACACATGGACGTACGGTGTGATGATGATGATGTTGTACCCGCTGCTGCTTCCTTTGCTGAGTTGTCAGATACAAGTGAAGCGGTTGATGATGACGATGTGTCCGTGGATGTCACGTGGGTGCCCGCTCGAAGAGAAGAAGAACAGGGGGAAAGTTCAGATGGGGAGACAGAGAGGAGGAGGAGACGAGTTGGAAGCAGGGGGAGGTCGTCGCAAGGAGCTAGTGGCACAGTCAGACAGCATGTATCAGCACCCGGGGTCAGCCAGACAGCACGCCAATCAACGCATGCTGTTGCCACCACCAGAATTCCGTCATTGCAAAGCTCAGCAGTGTGCCATTTTTTTTGTGTGTCTGCCTCTGATAACAGCGATGCCATTTGCAACCTGTGCCAAAAGAAACTGAGTCGTGGGAAGTCCAACACCCACCTAGGTACAACTGCTTTGCGAAGGCACATGATCTCACATCACAAACGCCTATGGGATCAACACATGATAAGTACAAGCAGCACACAAACTCAAAGCCACCATCCTCCACCTGGTCCAGCATCTTCAACCACGTCAATCACTGCTGTCCTCCTTGCCCCCTCTCAACCACCCGCCACTCCGCCTCTCAACTTCAGCAGTTCCTGCTCATCTGCCCACAGTCAGGTGTCTGTCAAGGAAATGTTTGAGCGTAAGAAGCCAATGTCACAGAGTCACCCCCTTGCCCGGCGTCTGACAGCTGGCTTGTCGGAACTCTTAGCCCGCCAGCTTTTACCATACAAGCTGGTGGAGTCTGAGGCCTTCAATAAAATTGTAGCTATTGGGACACCGCAGTGGAAGGTACCCGGACTAATTTTTTTTTCACAAAAGGCAATCCCCAACCTGTACTCTATTGTGGAAAAGGAAGTCATGGCATGTCTGGCACACAGTGTTGGGGCAAGGGTCCATCTGACCACTGATACCTGGTCTGCAAAGCACGGTCAGGGCAGGTATATCACGTACACTGTGCATTGGGTAAACCTTGGAATGCGTGGCTCTGCAGAGGAGTTGGTGACACCGCCACGACTTGCAGGCAGGCCTGCTGCCACCTCCTCTACTCCTCCTACTCCATCCTCTTCGCTAACCTCCTCGGCTGAGTCCTATTCTGCTGCTGCGTCTTGCTCCACATCAACTGCACCCCCCCAGCTCCCCAGGGGCTATTCCACATCCCGCCGGATACGACAGTGTCATGCCATCTTGGGGTTGACTTGTCTGAAAGCAGAGAGTCACACCGGACCAGCACTCCTGTCCGCCCTGAACGCACAGGTGGATCAGTGGCTGACCCCGCACCAACTGGAGATCGGCAAAGTGGTGTGTGACAACGGAAGCAATTTGTTGGCGGCATTGAATTTGGGCAGGTTGACACATGTGACGTGCATGGCACATGTGTTGAATCTGATTGTACAACGCTTTGTGCATAAGTACCCAGGCTTACAGGACGTCCTCAAGCAGGCCAGGAAGGTGTGTGGCCATTTCAGGCGTTCCTACACGGCCATGGCGCACTTTTCCGATATTCAGCGGCGAAACAACATGCCAGTGAGGCGCTTGATTTGCGATAGCCCGACACGTTGGAATTCAACACTCCTAATGTTTGACCGCCTGCTCCAACAAGAAAAAGCCGTCAACGAGTATTTGTATGACTGGGGTGCTAGGACAGCCTCTGCGGAGCTGGGTATTTTTTTGCCACGTTACTGGACGCTCATGCGCAATGCCTGTAGGCTCATGCGTCCTTTTGAGGAGGTGACAAACCTAGTCAGTCGCACCGAAGGCACCATCAGCGACATCCTCCCATTTGTTTTCTTCCTGGAGCGTGCCCTGCGAAAAGTGCTGGATCAGGCATCCCAGGGTGCTCGTTGTCACCTATCTGGTACCCGTGGTGTTGTACGTGGCTTGGGGAAAGAACAGACCTTCAATGAGATCAGTGAGGATGAGGAACGGGACATGAGTAGCTCGGCATCCAACCATGTGCAAATGGGGTCTTTCATGCTGTCATGCCTGTTGATGGACCCTCGTATAAAAAGGCTGAAGGAGAACGGCCTGTACTGGGTGGCCACGCTACTAGACCCCCGGTATAAGCAGAAAGTGGCTGAAATGTTACCGAATTACCGGAAGTACCGGAAAGGATGCAGCAGTTCCAAAACAAGTTAAAAAGTATGCTTTACACAGCATATAAGGGTGATGTCACAGCACAACGGGAATCTAACAGGGGAAGAGGTGAAAGTAATCCTCCTCCTACCACGACCACGCCAGCAAGGACAGGACGCTTTACAAACGTGTTGTTGATGGAGGACATGCGGAGCTTTTAAAGTCCTACGCATCGCCACAGCCCTTCGGGGTCCACCCTCAGAGAATGACTCGACTGACAGGTAGCAGACTACCTCACCTTAACTGAAGATATCAACACTCTGAGGAGTGATGAACCCCTTGACTACTGGGTGTGCAGGCTTGACCTGTGGCCTGAGCTATCCCAATTTGCAATAGAACTTCTGGCTTGCCCCGCTTCAAGTGTCCTGTCAGAAAGGACCTTCAGCGCAGCAGGAGTTATTGTCACTGAGAAGAGAAGTCGCCTAGGTCAAAAAAGTCTAGATTACCTCACCTTTATTAAGATGAATGAGGCATGGATGCCGAAGGGACTGACAGTGGGGGATGCATTTGACTAAAAAAGGCCTGATGAGATGCTTTGGGCTAATAATGGTCCACACTCTGCTATATTTAATCTCTGCATGCCGGATGACTTGTGTGAATTCTCCGCCACCAACTAGGGTTCAAGCGGCAATGTTTTAGTGCACTTTCTGTCTGGAAAACATAAATTTTTTCAGCCGCTGCTACAGCAGCGGCTGCGACAATATCAAATTTTTCAGGCATGTGTACATGCCTAATTTTTCGGGCCTCTGGTGCTGCACTGTGGCTGCAAAAACAAAACAAAAAAAAAAAGGCACATACATGTGTCAATTCCCCTTCGTGATCGTTACCTTGTTGTGGTGAAGGGGCTTGCATATCACAATGAAGCGATCACCTCTATGAGTGTGTTGGCAATGTTGGCACACCCCAGATGATAAGGTCGTTGCTTCATTGTGAACAGACCAAAAGTGATCGGCTGGATAATTTTGCATAGAAAAAACATTAATTTTCTCTGTGATCATCTAAGGTGATCATTAAAGCCTACTAGGCCAACAATGGGCTCACACTGCAGAATCATTGTTTTCTGGGTCACTTAACTGTCACTGAACTACCTCAGCACGACCATAGGCTTTGAAAAACGGCCATCGCCTGCAATCTCCCAAACGTGCTCACGAGCACAGTCATCACTACACCAAGATTGACTCATAGAGGAATAAAATTTATGTCATGAGTGTGTCAACTATTGACAACTCTTTGCGGTTGTCTAAACTCTATTCGATACACGTCCCCTGATAGGGGACGTAACAGGGCTTAAACTGATAGGAATAGTACTACTTAACATACCACTCATATCGGGTAGCACAGTACATTGCACGGCGCACACGCAGTGCCCCAAATTGGAAGTAAGAGGACAAACCAAGCATCTTTTTCCATCTCCCGGTTCCTAAAATCTATTCCATACCCCAGCCCCTGATAGGGGACGTAACAGGGATTAAACTGATAGGAATAGTACTACTTAACATACCACTCATATCGGGTAGCACAGTACATTGCACGGCGCACGCGCAGTGCCCCAAATTGGAAGTAAGAGGACCAACCAAGCATCTTTTTCCATCTCTAGGTTCCTAAAATCTATTCCATACATCGGCCCCTGATAGGGGACAAAACAGAGATTAAACTGGTAAGAACAGATTTTTTCATTTAAAAAAAAAGAGGACAGCCACTGCGGAGCTGGGTATTTTTTTGCCGCGTTACTGAACTCTCATGCACAATGGCTGTAGGCTCATGCGTCCTTTTGCGGAGGTGACAAACCTGTTCAGTTAAACCCAAGGCAACATCATCGACCTCATCCCATATGCGTTTTTTCTGGAGCGTGCCCTGCGAAGAGTGCTGGATCAGGCCGTAGATGAGCATGAAGAGGAAGAGTTGTGGTCACCATCACCACCAGAAGCAGCCTTGTTGCCATCGATTGCTGGATCTGCGGCAACGCAGAGAGACGAGTCAGAGGAGGAAGGTGGCTTTGAGGAGGTGGAAGACCAACCACAGCAGGCGTCCCAGGGGGCTTGTTGTCACCTTTCGAGGACCCTTGGTGTTGTACGTGGCTGGGTGGAGGAAGAGACCTTCAATGACGTCAGTCAGGACATGGAACGGGACATGGCTAGCTTGGTATCCAACCTTGCGCAAATGGGGAATTTGCGGTTGTGCAAATGGACTGTTTGCGGTGCATTAAACGGGGAGTTTGGTCTGTCACTGTGAAGCGGGCGTAACCCTTACACTACCTGATTGATACAACATCATACCTGATGTTTTAAAGCACGTTATTCCAAACAATTTAGGAATGTTAGGTGATTTATGCCCTTTATGGATTAGAACCCGACTCTGCGTCAACTACATAATTTCCCATGGGAGTTTTGCCATGGATCCCCCTCCGGCATGCCACAGTCCAGGTGTTAGTCCCCTTGAAACAACTTTTCCATCACTATTGTGGCCAGAAAGAGTCCCTGTGGGTTTTAAAATTAACCTGCCTATTGAAGTCTATGGCGGTTTGCCCGGTTCGCCCGTTCGCGAACATTTGCGTAAATTGCGAACGGAAAATTTTATGTTCGCGACATCTCTAATCATAACACAGAAGACCAGAAGTCTTCTTCTTTATCTTCTCTGTCCAGATGGGCTTTTGCTAAGGTTAAAAAATTACTTGCTGGTTGAATAAAAGTAACTTTAAGTCAAAATTTGCCTGGTGTATGAATAATTATGGGCAGCACTGTATATTTCTTGTTGGAATGAAATAGGTTACTATACACTTTAACCATAAAACAATTAAATAGTGAAGTGCGTATATATTTTTCTGGTAGTACTGAATTACGCCACTATACACTTTCACCAGAAATAACTGCAAGACTGCAGTGTGTATATAATTGTATTGTTTTACTGAAATACGCCCTTATACGCTTTCACCAGAAATAACTGCAGCAGTGAACTGAGAATATATATTTCTTGTTGGACTAAAATAGGCCACTATACGCTTTGACCAGAAAAAAATTGAGTGAAGTGCCTATATATATTTCTTGAATTATTGAAATACGCCCCTATACGCTTTTACTAGAAATAACTGCAACAGTGCAGTGCGTATATATATATATATTTTTTTTACTGTAATATGCCCCTATATGCTTTTAACAGAAATGAAATATTCCCCTATACGCTTTTATTAGAAATAACTGCAGAAGTGACCTGAGAATATATATTTCTTGTTGGAATGAAATAGGCCACTATACGCTTTAACCAGAAAACAATTAAATAGTGCGTATATGTTTTTCTGGTAGTACTGAAATATGCCCCTATACGCTTTCACCAGAAATAACTGCAACAGTGTAGTGGATATATATATATATATATATATATTTTTTTTTTTTTACTGTAATACCCCCTATACGCTTTCAACAGAAATAACTGCAGAAGTGAACAAAGAATATATTTTTCTTGTAGTACTGAAATACGCCCCTATATGCTTTTAACCGAAATAACTGCAACAGTGTAGTGCGTATATATTTTTCTTTTTTTTTATGAAATACGCCCCTATACGCTTTCACCAGAAATGACTGCAGAAGTGAAATGCGTATATATTTTTATTTTAGTACTGATATAAGATACTAAAGATACTAAGATATAAGCCACTAAAGGATTTTCAACATAGCATTTGCAGCCCAATAACAAATAGCTGGAATGGCAGAGCTGTCTAATGGCTATTTGGATCCCAAATAATCTTTCCCTGCACTTGTAAATTGCCTTCCTATCAATGTCCCTAGCGCCTTCTGACGTCTCTCCCTGCAGGGCTGGTGCAAGGATTTTTGCCACCCTAGGCAAAAGCTAATTTTGCCGCCCCTTGACTCCGCCCATTGACCACACCCCTTTACCCGCCCCTTTTTCAGCCACCTATTGCATGCAACATTTAACTATGGTCGTGTACCCTGTGCCAGTCTATGGTCATGTACCCTGTGCCAGTCTGACTATGGTCATGTATACATAATATCCAGCCATTGTCTGCCACCTAGTACCATCCCAGTGATGCCAATCCCAGTGATGCCAAACACGAGCAGTGCAACCTATTCACTGCCAGGCGCCATTCAGCCACTGTCTAAAATCCTGTGCAACCAGGGCAACATATAACAGTATGCTGCCTTGTGCCCTCTGCCAGTCTGGCACTGTCCTGCACCCTGTACCATTCATAGCCCTTTAGACAGTCTGTGCCACCTATTAGGCTCCATGTGCCACTGCTGGGCACCCTGTGCCAGTCAGAATCTATGGTGTATGCCACCCTGCTGCCAGTCACTGTCCTGCAGCCTCTGACACCCTATTGCAGGTTGTCAGAGTGCGGTTGCCAGGGGTGCTCACCAGGTTCTGCTCCTCGCTGTGCTCCAGGTCCACATTGCCTTGGCTCTTGCCAAGATCATGTGTCTTCGGCGCGTAATCCCGCAAGACCCACCTCTGGAGGTCACTGGTCTCGCGGGATTGCGCGCCCGAAGTCAGGGCCGGTGCAAGGATTTTTGTCAACACAAGAGAATCTACATTTCTTGCCCCCCCCCCCATCATTTCACATTTCTGCCCCTCATGATTTATGTCCATTTCTTGCCCCCCCCATCATTTCACATTTCTGCCCCCATGATTCATGTCCATTTCTTGCCCCCTCCATGTGCTAATATCATAGTGCCATCCTCTCCCCCTAATGTGCCAGTATCAAGTGCCTCTCTCCTCCCCCCTCCATGTGCCAGTATCAATGCGCCAATAGCCCCCTCCCTCCCCCCCCTACCCCCTGTGGCAGTAAAGTAACAGTAAAGTAACAGTCTGGTATTAAAAAAAAAAAAACACTTTCAGAAAAGTTTCTCCTGGGATTCGAACTCACAACCTTTCACATCAGAGACAAGGAATTTACCCACACAACTATGAAAGTTGTATAGCTAGTTACTTAAAAAAAATATATATATAAGTCTTCTACTGTAGATAACTTTGATACCTAGTGTACATCCATACAATTTTTTTTTAAGTAACTGGCTGTACAGCTTTCATAGCTGTGTGGGTAAATGCCTTGCCTCTGATGTTTAAAGGTTGTGAGTTTGAATCCCAGGAGAAACTTTTCTGAAAAACAGGCTAAATGAGATTTAAATACACCAGGGTCTCATAGCTGCGTGCCACTCGCTCTGCCCGAAGTGACTGAACAAACGGCCGGCAGGAACAGAAGGAGTCAAGGAGATGATGTCAGATGGATCACAAGTAGGGGGCGGGGCGCAAGCGGCGGCCGGGTGCTACTGTTTGGGATTCGGACTCCAGAGTGTCGGCGCCCCCAGGCAGAGTGCGCTCTACACGGTGGCCTACTCTGCTTATGGGTCGCGCCGGCCCTGTCTCCCTGCACTAAGATGCTGTGAAATGATTCCTCCCTATCCTTTCCATGCACTTATAAATCATTTTTTCATTTTTTTTTGCCCACAATGAAGTTTTTCCAATTGCTGTCCCTAGCGCCTTCACACGTCTGTCCCTCCACTCTGAAAGCTAAAGAGAACTCCAGCCGTTGTGATGCAAGAAGGTGAATCTTTATTGATGTGCAGCTTTTAAATACAGTGACGTTTCTGCCAAGTGCAGCCTTTATCAAACTGTGACAAAGAGATAATAAAAGACTGTATCAATATATATATAGGCAAATCATGGCTGTAAAAATGTAAACGGACACAAAGTAGAAGAAGTAATATAAGGAGGTCTTATCCAGAGAGCCTTTACAGCAACAAGAGATGTTACAATGGTAAGGAAATCATATTGGAACAAATTAAATCAAATCCGGATTTATCTGATGAAGCCGATAAGGTAGGTATTGAGGCCAAAAAACGATATGTATCAACCAACTACATACAAGAGAAATATATGTCAAAAGAAATATATACATGTGATGAAAGCACCTTCGTTACTGGGAGTTGGAGAGGCCTGCTTGCCAGCCTCTCGCCCTGTGACTATGGCCCCTGGGACACTATTTGGGCATATTGGATTTTAAAGGCACTGTTTCTGCCCCTTGGACTATTTACTGGAACAGATTCAAACATGTGGCGGCCATCTTAAATTGACCAGCAGTGTTTTGCCGTCGAGTATATGGAACTATTTTAGGCATGGGACCATGTGCACAGTAAGGCAAAAATAAGACTTCCAGGAAATTCCTGAACCCCTGAACCGATCTGGGTGATTTTTGGATATGTTGTCCGCCCAGATCAGAGCTATCCAGGGATGCATAATTTAGGGGATATGTGGGACTTTGGGGTGTTTTCTGTGTTTTGGGAAAAAATTTGTGTTTTCTGCCTAAGAGTGATTAACTTAATTGTGTTTGGTAATTGTATCACAGGCACAGCCCATTGTATTTGTTGATTGCGTCACAGACAGTGCCCATTGTATTTAGTTAATTGTGTCATAGGCAATGCACATTGTATTTGTTGCTTGCGTCACAGACAATGCCCATTGTATTTTGTTAATTGTGTCACAGGCAGAGGGGTAGTGTCCCTTGCTGGAATACCTGCATAAAAGGCTCACAAAGTCTTGGCTCATGTTTGGGGGATGGGATAACTGCACTGTTGGGGATTGCTATTAGAGATGTCGTGAACATAAAATTTTCCGTTCGCGAACGGCAAACGCGAGTTTACGCAAATGTTCGTGAACGGGCGAACCGGGCGAACCGCCATAGACTTCAATAGGCAGGCGAATTTTAAAACTTACAGGGACTCTTTCTGGCCACAATAGTGATGGAAAAGTTGTTTCAAGGGGACTAACACCTGGACTGTGGCATGCCGGAGGGGGATCCATGGCAAAACTCCCATGGAAAATTACATAGTTGACGCAGAGTTGGGTTTTAATCCATAAAGGGCATAAATCACCTAACATTCCTAAATTTTTTTGAACAACGTGGTTTAAAACATCCAGTGTGTGTATACGATCAGGTATGATGTTGTATCGATCAGGAAGTGTAAGGGTTATGCCGCTTCACAGGCATTGACAGACCAAACTCCCCTTTTAATGCACCGCAAACGACCGCAAACAGTCCATTTGCCCAACCGCAAACTCCCCATTTGCACAAGGTTGGATACCAAGCTAGCCATGTCCCGTTGATGTCATTGAAGGTTTCTTCATCCACCCAGCCACGTACAACACCAAGGGTCCCTGAAAGGTGAATTGAATAGATTTTTCGAACGGGGAGATGGTTAAAAAAACGCTGGCTCCCTCCCCTTTGTTTGAATCCACGGTCACTGCGTCTGCGCCATGCAATTTACTCTCACACCCGATATGAGTGGTATTTTCTGTAGTTCTCTTCTCATCAGTTTGATCCCTGTTACGTCCCCAATATGGGGTCCATTTATTGAATAGATTTTTTGAACGGGGAGATGGTTAAAAAAACGCTGGCTCTCTCCCCTTTGTTTTAATCCACGGTCACTGCGTCTGCACCGTGCAATTTACTGTCACACCCGATATGAGTGGTATTTTCTGTAGTACTATTCTCATCAGTTTAATCCCTGTTACGTCCCCAATCTGGGGTCCATTTATTGAATAGATTTTTCAAACGGGGAGATGGTTAAAAAAACGCTGGCTCCCTCCCCTTTGTTTTGATCCACGGTCACTGCGTCTGCGCCGTGCAATTTACTGTCACACCCTATATAAGTGGTGGGCAGTGGGCACAGTACAGTCTGTGTGGGCCTGACACACACTGGCTTGCAACTGCGATTATATTTATTACAGAGAAAAAATAAATTGGCTTTTTTTTATCTGCAAGGTATTGTGAGTGTGACACCCTGTAATGGTATGAGTGGTGGCCTGGCCAGTGGACACAGTACAGTCTGTGAGCCTGCAGCCTCTCACTGTCTGACAACTGCGATTATATCACAGAGAAAAAATAAATTGGCTTTTTTTTATCTGCAAGGTATTGTGAGTGTGACACCCTGTAACGGTATGAGTGGTGGCCTGGCCAGTGGACACAGTACAGTCTGTGAGCCTGCAGCCTCTCACTGTCTGGCAACTGCGATTATATCACAGAGAAAAAATAAATTGGCTTTTTTTTATCTGCAAGGTATTGTGAGTGGGACACCCTGTAACGGTATGAGTGGTGGCCTGGCCAGTGGACACAGTACAGTCTGTGAGCCTGCAGCCTCTCACTGTCTGACAACTGCGATTATATTAAAAAAATTTAAAAAATTGACGTTTTTTTATCTGCAAGGTACTGTCTGTGACACCCTGTATGAATGGTGTGCACACAGTACAGTCTGCAGCCTCTCACACACGGGCAGGCAACTGTAATATATATATATATATATATATATATATATATATATATACACTGCTCAAAAAAAATAAAGGGAACACAAAAATAACACATCCTAGATCTGAATTAATTAAATATTCTTCTGAAATACTTTGTTCTTTACATAGTTGAATGAAAATAAAAAAATGGAAATCAAATTTTTCAACCCATGGAGGTCTGAATTTGGAGTCACACTCAAAATTAAAGTGGAAAAACACACTACAGGCTGATCCAACTTTGATGTAATGTCCTTAAAACAAGTCAAAATGAGGCTCAGTAGTGTGTGTGGCCTCCACGTGCCTGTATGACATCCCTACAACGCCTGTGCATGCTCCTGATGTGGTGGCGGACGGTCTCCTGAGGGATCTCCTCCCAGACCTGGACTAAAGCATCTGCCAACTCCTGGACAGTCTGTGGATAGAGTGAGACATGATGTCCCAGATGTGCTCAATTGGATTCAGGTCTGGGGAATGGGTGGGACAGTCCATAGCATCAATGCCTTCGTCTTGCAGGAACTGCTGACACACTCCAGCCACATGAGATCTAGCATTTTCTTGCATTAGGAGGAACCCAGGGCCAACCGCACCAGCATATGGTCTCACAAGGGGTCTGAGGATCTCATCTCGGTACCTAATGGCAATCAGGCTACCTCTGGCGAGCACATGGAGGGCTGTGCGGCCCTCCAAAGAAATTCCACCCCACACCATTACTGACCCAATGCCAAACCGGTCATGCTGGAGGATGTTGCAGGCAGCAGAACGTTCTCCACGGCGTCTCAAGACTGTCACATGTGCTCAGTGTGAACCTGCTTTCATCTGTGAAGAGCACAGGGCGCCAGCAATCTTGGTGTTCTCTGGCAAATGCCAAATGTCCTGCACGGTGTTGGGCTGTAAGCACAACCCCCACCTGTGGACGTCGGGCCCTCATATCACCCTCATGGAGTCTGTTTCTGACCGTTTGAGCAGACACATGCACATTTGTGGCCTGCTGGAGGTCATTTTGCAGGGCTCTGGCAGTGCTCCTCCTGTTCCTCCTTGCACAAAGACGGAGGTAGCGGTCCTGCTGGTGGGTTGTTGCCCTCCTACAGACTCCTCCACATCTCCTGATGTACTGGCCTGTCTCCTGGTAGCTCCTCCATGCTCTGGACACTACGCTGACAAACACAGCAAACCTTCTTGCCACAGCTCGCATTGATGTGCCATCCTGGATAATCTGCACTACCTGAGCCACTTGTGTATGTTGTAGACTCCGTCTCATGCTACCACTAGAGTGAAAGCACCGCCAGCATTCAAAAGTGACCAAAACATTAGCCAGGAAGCATAGGAACTGAGAAGTGGTCTGTGGTCACCACCTGCAGAACCACTCCTTTATTACGGGTGTCTTGCTAATTGCCTATAATTTCCACCTGTTGTCTATCCCATTTGCACAACAGGATGTGAAATTGATTGTCACTCAGTGTTGCTTCCTAAGTGGACAGTTTGATTTCACAGAAGTGTGATTGACTTGGAGTTACATTGTGTTGTTTAAGTGTTCCCTTTATTTTTTGAGCAGTGTATATATATATATATATATATATATATATAAAAAAAAAAAAAAAAAAAGCAGAATGATGTACCAGCCCTAAAAAGGGATTTTTGGGGTGCTGTCAGGACGCTGTCCTTACAGCAGATGAGTCTGTGGACACAGAACACTGCCCTAGCTAACGCTTTTCCTATTAAATCAGCAGCAGCAGCACTGTGCCTCCTCTCACTAAGAATGCAGCTTCCGAATGAATCTAAAATGGATGCTGTCCAGGAGGTGGGAGGGTCTGGGAGGGAGGGTCTGCTGCTGATTGGCTGGAATGTGTCTGCTGACTGTGAGGTACAGGGTCAAAGTTTACACAATGATGACGAATAGGGGGCGGACCGAACTTCGCATATGTTCGCCCGCCGCGGTGAACACGAACAAGCTATGTTCGCCGGGAACTATTCGCCGGCGAACTATTCAGGACATCTCTACCCAACATTACATCATGCATGAGCTCTAAGTTCATAAGTTCCAGTTCCCACTGGAGTCTCACCCTCAGTGAGAGCCATCGGATAGTCCTTGTTATCCGCATGAATGTCCACCAATGCTTGGACTGGCAGTCACACATTTTTGTAGCAGTCTCCAGTCCCGGTGTCTTAACACCTACCGGCTCGGCAGGTAGCAACTGCCACCGGCTCACACCACAGTTCATGGCATCTGAGTTACCAGGGCACTGGTCAGAAACATGCCCAGCCTCCAGAGACTTGCTCACTGTCACTTTGTCTGCTACCCAAGCAACAACAGGAACTGTCACTTTGTCTGCTACACAAGCAATAACAGGACCGCTCTTACCAATTGACATCACAGGCTCGGCACTCCTGGGAGATGAGCGTGCTCCAGGAACAAGTTCGCCAAGGTCATCATCCTTTTCCTGAATCTTAGGAACTTCCGGCCCTTGGTTTTTGGCGCCACGATCACATGCAGACTCCTCAATGCAGTGGTTGCCATGGGAAACACCTTGACCTTGAATCCTGTCTATTCCCGGACGATGAGTCCCACACTCTACTGAATACTTTTCCTCAGATTTTCCAGCAACACAATTTGAAGCACTTTCTCCACTCCATAGCTGCAAAAACAATGGAAAGTCTTTGCCCAGTATGACTTCCTCCCTCAGGGTCTCCCATATCAAGAGCTCCCACTGTGCAGAGCCATAGTCCGTTACAAAGGTCATAGACACAGTGGTATCTGTCCCTGGCCCCCTCTTCACAAATTCCAGATCTTCGGGCCTGACCCGGGACACTTGTTGACGGGAATATAGCGTGACCCAAGTCGGGGATCTCCCAATCACCGGCTCGCAGGATCTTTCACATGTTTCATCATGTCTCCTTGATCAAACGATCCTCCATTGCACTTTGCACTTAGCAACGGCACACATCGCCTTTTCCTCTGGAACTCCAGGCACATCACTGTCACCTTCTTTACAAAGTGTCCCCTCAGCATTGAAGAATTTCTCCTCAGGGCTAGCTGCAGTTGCTTCTTGTTGTGAACAATGTCCAGCTCACCTGCTGCCTCTATCCCTTGTATTGACTTCCCTGATGCACGAAGACCTTGGTAAGACCGTGAGATAATAGAAATAAAGCGATGAATCCAGCATTGAAGTAGAAAATATTGTGGGTTCCTTTATTCAGTGTAGTACAGATCCATACAGTGACAGAATCACCTCTGTGTTCCAAATAACCGTCTATGCGTTTCGAACAAACATGTTCTTAGTCGTGACTGATCAGAAATCCAAATGGCCATGGCGAAATAGGCTAGTCGCGACCTCTCCTCCCATCTCCAGGTGGTGATTAGGAGGGGCAGATTGTGGCACAGCCAAGCCTAAGCCAGTGGGAAAATCTGAAATCAAGATGGGTGTAAGTTAAATATCTAAAAAACCAAGTGAGTGCACTTAAAATGTGTGCTATTCAGACTCTTGGGTCTAAGTCAGGAATGACAAACTGAATAAACCAATCTCATAGAAAATAAACGAGATAATGGTAAAAAAAAAAAGGATATAAATTCCTGAAAAAACCGCATGGTCTGAATAGTGGTTTCCAATGTTAAAAACAGAACGAAAAAATGCAAATCAGACATGGCGAATATATCCTCTTAGCTGCTATTCTCGATGAAATAACACAATAAACATATGGGTACACCAGGAATGGACCAGATCCTAGTAAAGGTACATGAGTTCTTTTTTTAGGTTCAAGCCATTCAGATGACTCGTCTTTAATCGGAGAATCCAGAAGGCTTCCTTTGTATTTAATCGCCTTTGGAAGTTGCCCCCTCGAATAGAGGGAAAAACTCGCTTGATTCCAAAGGCAGAAAAAGTTCGTAAGCTCCTGTCATGCATCGAGATAAAATGCCTGGCAGCATTCGAAATATTGACATAGAGTTAGTAACATAATTCAAATGTTCCAGGATTCTGTTTTTCAACCTTCTTATAGTGCTTCCCACATAGAGGAGGTCACACTGAGTACATCTAATAACATAAATAACCCCAGTGGTATTGCAATTTATATAAGACTTAATGGGGAAGGTTGAGGTATGTTCTGAGTCCTGGAACATTTTGGTGGGCACAACATAACCGCAAGTTTTGCAGGGGTGAACCCGGTATATTTAAGCCAGGTACTTGCCTGGGTTCTTTTTGGAGCAGATGTGAATAGTGAAGGGGACAACGATGAAGCTAGCGTGGGGGACCGTCTAGCTGCCACTCTGTAGCCATTTTGTAATAAACCATGTAGAATATCGTCTTCATATAGAGTCGATATGCACCATGAAATTACCTGTTTAACCTGCCGGAATTGGTTACTATAAGTGAGAACCAGAGTAGGCAGGTTATTGTGATCTTTCACAATTGCTGTATTCGCGTTGTCCCCAACCCTATCACCTCCTCCAAAAAGTAATGTCTTGCGACTTTTCGTCTGTGCTATTTTTTCGGCTCTTTTAATCATCCAAGCAGGATAACCCCTTGCCAACAATCGTGACGTGATGAGTCGGCATTCCAATGTGAAGGCCACGTCATCACTACAATTTCTTCTGGCACGCAACGTCTCGCCTACCGGTATAGACTTAATAGTATGCATAGGATGATGGCTGTTGGCTCTCAAAATTGCATTACCAGAGACTGGTTTGCGATAAGTAATTGAATGTATAATCGAGCAAGGAAAACCCATAAGAGTTAGATCGAGAAAATTAATCGTAGACCTATCCTGTGAATGAGTAAATCTTAAATTATAAGGGTTATCACTGAGATAGCACATAAAATCAGGTATGGCAGGCACATCGCTGCTCCAAATAATGAGCAGATCATCGATGTACCTGCCATACCATTCCAATGCCGCTGCAAAAGGGTTGTCAGTAGTGTATATATACCTTTCTTCCCAGTACGACATGGTTAAATTCGCTAGGCAAGGGGAAAATTTGGCCCCCATCGAAACTACCCGTATTTGCAAAAAGAACAGACCGTCAAAAGAGAAGTAATTATGAGTCAACAAAAATTCTGTGACTTCTCTAACATAATCTATGAAATATAAATTATGGCGGCTGTACTTGTGCAAATGAAATTCCAATGCGAATAAAGCCACCTCGTGGGGGATAGAAGGGTAAAGTAAAGAAACATCACTAGTAAGCCAGGTAAAATTGGAAAACCACTCCTTCTGATAAAAACTTCTCAAAATATCTCCAGTGTCTTTAATATAACCTGGCACTCGTTTGACAAGGGGCTGTAAAATCGCATCTAACCATGCTCCTAATTTTTCAGTCAAAGAACCTATGCCAGAGACAATGGGGCGCAGTGGGGGTGGATTTAACACTTTGTGAATTTTGGGTAAAGCATGTATGATGGGTGTTATGGGTGACTCCACTTGTAGATACAAAAACTGTTTATGGCTAAAATAGCCTAGATCTTTGCCCTTGTTTAAAAGAGCAAGATATTGAGCCTGAAAGTCATTGATAGGATCATTTTTCAATTGTTGTAAGTGGAGGTATCCAGAACAATATCCATCATTTGTTGCTTATAATATAAACCATTTTATTCAACACCACCACTGCGCCCCCCTTATCTACCATTATTGCAACAATATTCGCTTTATCTCTTAGTTCAAGAAGGGCATTTCTTTGGGATTTGGACAAATTATTTTGTTGGGAGCTGACATCTTTTTGGACACAGAGAAGCTGTTTCTCAACCACCTCTTGGAAAAGGTCCATTCCTGGTGTACATGAATTCAGAGGGTAGAATCGCGGGTTCCCGGTTCGAAAATCCGGAACCTCGGAAGTCGCAGTGCTACCGTCAGGGTCTGACTGAAGCTCAATCAAATTGGCCAAAGACAATTGTTCAATAAAAGACATACTAGCAAACTTATTGCAAGGCTGAGGATGTGACGATTGGTTAGACATGTTCTCAGACCCATGAAAATGTCTTTTGACCGTAAGGTGATGAATGTTTTAATATCCATGAGTGTTGAAAATAAGTAAAAATCATGGGTCAGAGCAAAATTCAAACCAAGTCTCAATATGTCAATTTGATTATCTGTTAACAGCTCGTCTGATAGGTTAATAACTTCAAAATCATTAACAGTACCCAGAATGGGGTTCATTTCTTGTGATGCCGCGTGGCCATGGTATGCGGCTTTCTTGTGTTTTTCGGCCCCCTCTTCTGGGTAGTTTTTTGGAATTTCATCTTCTTTCCCTTTATTTTTCGATTTTTTGTAATACGAGATCTTGTTAGACGAAATATCGGCTTCTTGTTCAGTCGAGGGGTCGATATTCAGAATTAGATTGCAGACATTCAGACTCTGAAGAAAAACTAACAGTCCGAGTTCTAGACGGAGACTTGTGCTTGTTTTTCGATTTCTAAAGGATGGGTCTTGGTGTGTTACGCATTTGTTCTCTCCTCCCCCACTCATACACCTGTTTGTTATGGTAATGATATAAGTCTCTCTGAAACTTTCTATGCTTAATCTCAGTGATACTTTCTTCAAGCTGACGAACCGATGTAGTGATTTTTTGTTGAAGGGCTTCATACTCAGGGAGAGATTCGTATTGTTTGAAATTCAGTTTACACTCATCAATTTCCATTTGCAAGCCTGCTAGCTTGAGACCCTCCTGTTCAAAAATCTGAGACATCAGCTTAAGAGAACAGTCAGTAAGAGTGTTATTCCAGTTTTCCACAAACGAATCCGAGAAACAAACAAGCCTTAGACCTCTGGGTATCATCGATTTTTCTAGATATTTAGTGAGTGTCCTATGGTCCCACCACAATCTAATTTCATGTAATAAAAGTTTTTCCAGTTCGAACCCAAGGTTGTTCATACTTAATTGACTTTGTATAGGCATGTCATCGGTGCAAAAAACCTGGTCCCCCGCGCTAGCTTCATCGTTGTCCCCTTCACTATTCACATCTGCTCCAAAAAGAACCCAGGCAAGTACCTGGCTTAAATATACCGGGTTCACACGGTGCGGCAGTCACCCCTGCAAAACTTGCGGTTATGTTGTGCCCACCAAAATGTTCCAGGACTCAGAACATACCTCAACCTTCCCCATTAAGTCTTATATAAATTGCAATACCACTGGGGTTATTTATGTTATTAGTTGATAAGTAGAGAGAGACGCGGCACTCACCGCATATCCGGTCTGAAGAAGCGCGACTTACGCGCGAAACATCCGTCGCCGACGCACATTGTGGACATCCAGCTCCCCTGCCTGCGCAGCATGCCGCTTGAACTGCAATAAAAGCAATCAGCAACAACCACTGGTGAGTGCCGCGTCTCTCTCTACTTATCAACTTTGAACCCTATTTACAACGCTGAGCACCGCCACTGCATGGTCTCCAAAGACAGCTGCATGTCCTTGGATCTCGTACGGATACAAGATACACACAGGTGTACTCACGTAGTGCCGCTGATTTTCCTTTTTCCTCTCCTTCCTCGCCTTATTTATGTTATTAGATGTACTCAGTGTGACCTCCTCTATGTGGGAAGCACTATAAGAAGGTTGAAAAACAGAATCCTGGAACATTTGAATTATGTTACTAACTCTTCTTATGTCAATATTTCGAATGCTGCCAGGCATTTTATTTCGATGCATGACAGGAGCTTACGAACTTTTTCTGCCTTTGGAATCGAGCGAGTTTTTCCCTCTATTCGATGGGGCAACTTCCAAAGGTGATCAATACAAAGGGAAGCCTTCTGGATTCTCCGATTAAAGACGAGACATCCGAATGGCTTGAACCTAAAAAAAGAACTTATGTACCTTTACTAGGATCTGGTCCATTCCTGGTGTACCTATATGTTTATTGTGTTATTTCATCGAGAATAGAAGCTAAGAGGATATATTCGCCATGTCTGATTTGCATTTTTTCGTTCTGTTTTTAACATTGGAAACCACTATTCAGACCATGCGGTTTTTTCAGGAATTTATTTCCTTTTTTTTTTTTTTTACCATTATCTTCTTTATTTTCTATGAGATTGGTTTATTCAGTTTGTCATTCCTGACTTAGACCCAAGAGTCTGAATAGCACACATTTTAAGTACACTCTTTTTAGATATTTAACATTAACATTACACCAATGTTGATTTCAGATTTTCCCACTGGCTTAGGCTTGGGTGTGCAATCTGCCCCTCCTAATCACCACCTGGAGATGGGAGGAGAGGTCGCGACTAGCCTATTTAGCCATGGCCATTTGGATTTCTTATCAGTCACGACTTAGAACATGTTTGTTCAAAACACGTAGATGGTTATTTGGAACACAGAGGTGATGCTGTCACTGTATGGATCTGTACTACACTGAATAAAGGAACCCACAATATTTTCTACTTCGATGCTGGATTCATTGCTTTATTTCTACTAGATGCAGTTGCGCCTCCAAAGCCTCCCGCTCAGCATCAAACCACACCATTTCACTTTGGGTGCAACCAATCAGTCTTCCTGCTGCTTTATCCACCACAACCACCTGACATATTCCTCCATGACACCCATGGTAACAGACCTTCCTGTACACAGTAGTTTTCCCTGACTCACCTCTAAGCACAGCTTGTACACAGGGTCTCAGGCTCCAAGCCTTAGCAGGTCAGCTCATCAGACACAAGTCCAGTAGGGAAGAGGTCAGGCTTCACATAGCCTCGTGGCCCCTCAGCCCTCCTGGCTGAGACCACCCAGAGCCTCTGTAGGCCTCTGTTTCCAAGTTTTCTCTCCTTAGACTGAACACACAGAGGGTTGGTTTTATCCTTCCTTGATTACAGCAGGCCTCACCTGCAATCACCTCAGGTAAAAGACAACACCCGTACTGGAAGGGTGTGGACTGGCAGATCCCACAACCAAACCTATCCACCAGTCCAAATGAAATCCAGCCCAGAACAAATGTAAACAAAACTATCTCAGCAAACTATGCTTTGCTGAAACCCCTGCAGCTTTCTGGATTTTATTTATCTCACCCAGCACTTATACTGTCCATGTCACCACAATATATATATATATATATATATATATATATATATATATTTTTAATTATTATTATTTTTTGGATCAAAAATTTTACAAATGTTTGGAACTCCAACCGAAGTGAATAAAGAGCATGTCACACATGCACGCCTCGCTCCTATTGGCGTTGGGGACCCTGTTCTACACATAGGTTCAGGTCCCAGAGGTGGGACCAACACCTATCTGATATTGGTGACATATCCTAGCAATATGTCATCAACATCTGAGATTAGACAACCCATTTAACTATATAACATGCAAATTATAGAAAAACTTTTTAAGCACCCCTCTTTAGACATTTCAAATATCGATGAGGGTATACATTTATAACAGCCAAAATTAATATAGAAGGGCATACCATACTGCCCACAGGTAATGAATGTTTACTTACTGTGTCCTTGCTCTCTATGGGAATGACAGGCCATCTTCATCCCAGACACTTTGACCATCCAGAATCCCTTTTCCCCAGCTAGCCATCCATTCATCACATGGTTACATAGTTTTCCACATATTCCATGAAGAAAGGCTCTACTTTAGTAATAAAACTCGGGGCCATCTGTGACAATGTGAAGAGAGCTGCAGCTGGATACATTTTGACCCCTGTGCTGAGCTGATTAGTCTGTTTCCACTTGCCTTTTCAGCCTGCTCAGCTCTGTGGAGACCCCTTTGTCCCGTGTAAAGGTGGAGGGACTAGGGCCCTGTATCCAGGGCCGGACTGGCCTGTCGGGATACTGGGAAATTCCCTGATAGGCCGGCAGGCCTGAGTGTCACAAGGCCGCAGCCCTGGTGGCAAGTGGGGGCGGCAGGGCACAGCAGCAGGAGATGAGCGCTTCCATTGTGGAAGCACTCATCTCCATAGTCATCTGTATTGCCGTCCTCAGGACGGGGATACAGATGTCTATGCTGCGGCAAGGGAGGGAGAGGTGTGTCCCCTCCTGTTCTTCTGATAGGCTGCCGGCCTAGTGCTGGCAGCCTGTCAGAGGCCGGTGCAGGCGGCGCGATGACGTCATCGCGCCGCCTGAGCCGTATAGCGAGGGACACAGGCCGTAAGAGGCCTGCATCGCATCGCTGGAGGTAAGTATAAGTGTTTATTTTTTTTATATAGGTACAATACTGGATCATGATGGGGGCTACTGGCACATGATAAGGGGGGCCTACTGGCACATGATAAGGGGGGACTTACTGGCACATGATAAGGGGGGCCTACTGGCACATGATAAGGGGGCTTTTGGCACATGATATTGGGGCTATTGGCACATGATATGGGGGCTATTGGCACATGATATGGGGGCTACTGGCACATGTTATGGGGGCTATTGGCACATGATATGGGGGCTATTGGCACATGATATGGGGGCTACTCGCACATGATATGGGGGCTACTGGCACATGGTAAGGGGGGCTACTGGCACATGATAAGGGGCGTCAACTGGCACATAAGGGGGGGTTACTGGCACATGATAAGGGGGCTATTGGCACATGATAAGGGGGCTACTGGCTCATGATATGGGGGCTACTGGCACATGATAAGGGGGATATTGGCACATGATATGGGGGCTATTGGCACATGATATGGGGGCTATTGGCACATGATATGGGGGCTATTGGCACATGATATGGGGGCTATTGGCACATGATATGGGGGCTACTGGCACATAAGGGGGGCTACTGGCACATTATAAGGGGCGGCTACTGGCACCTAAAGGGGGCTATTGGCACATAAGGGGGGCTACTGGCACATGATATGGGGGGCTCTGGCTGCTGGCAGATGATGGTGGGGGGGCTCTTATTACTGGCACATGATTGGGGGGAATCTTACTGGCACATGATTGGGGGCATCTATGGGGGCACATCTTACTGGCACATGATTGGGGGCACTATAGGGGCATCTACTGAGGCTAAAAAGAAGGGGTATTTTATATGGGGGCGCTGTATAGGGGCATTTTATACTGGGACATATTATGGTGGGGGGAAGGGGGGAGGAGCACAATGGGGTCATCTACGGGGGCACTGAGAAGGGGTATTTTATATTGGCACATTATGGGAACATTAGCTCAACTAGGGGTATTACAAAGGGGTATGTTTTGCACATTATAAGGAGAATTATTACTACTGGGGGGGCATTATGGTGGGCTTTATTACTCCCCCATGGTATGACCCCCTAGTAGCAGCACCAGCCTCTCCCTGCTCTGCTATCCCTCTGCCCCTTCTCCAAATCCTTATTATGAAATCTTTCTCATTAGGATAAAGCACAACATCAGCTCCGCCGAGCCCCCAGCCAAGTGTTGAAGTGGTGTCCGAGATCCACCAAGGGCCAAGCCAAGTAACTGTAAGTTTTCATGTGAAATATGTTTATGTTTGTAGTTGATCTTTATTATCAATTTTACATTCCAGATTTATTTATTTTTTTGCAGCATATGGGTGAGATTTTATAAATATTTTTATTATTTGGTTGAAAGGCTCATTGGGGGGGATTGTAACAGGACTGCCGTAGAATATCTAAAATAGCTGGTCAAGTAAAATGTTGCATGCAACAATCATTAAATAGGTGGCCAACAAAAAAGGGGCGGGTCAAAGGGCGTGGTAAAACACTGTCTGAGCATGCTGAGAGTTGTAGTTTTGCAACAGTTGGAGGCATCCTGGTTGGGAAAACACTGTGATAATATGAACAATGGGGGTTCTACAAAAGAGCTATCGTGGGGCAAAGTCCATATTCGTGTTTACACACGTGTTTTAAAATTAATGCTTTCCCCTATTATAAACAAGTAAATAATGACGCAATGCTGTTTTATCCCCAGTCCAGCCCTGCCTGTATCTGGCATATCTAAAGTATTGTATATGTAAATCAGGCCTCAACTGGCAGCCTCCCTGGAAACTCACTAAACAAATCTATACTCTAGCTGTATTTCTAACGAAGCAGCGGGTGGGCCAGTGGCGTCTGACTGACATCATCACGTCAGTCAGTCGCACTCTCACTAATGAAGCGGGTGCAGTGTGACTGCCATAAGACTTTGCAGGCTCACCTTCTGCTTCCTTAGTGAATACAGCAAGAGTATAGACCAGGGGTGCACAACATTTTCTGGTTTGGGGCCACATTGTCAGACTGAACCAACCACAAGGGCCAAAAATAAAACTTAAAGGGTGTTACTGAATAAACTGGGGTGCGACTGAAATACTGTATTTATGGCATATCGAACACACGGTATCTACCATAAACGTCTAGTTACACTTCCAGGATTTCCATCTAATGAGAGAATACATGAAAAATACATATGAGCAGCCGCAAGACATGTAGATGGTAGAGGCCACACAGAATAGTATTGAGGTCCACAGTACCGTTAGCACTGCCCTGATGCAGGTCCTGACAGTAGGTGACCTACTGAAATCTCAATGTACTCCATAACTTTGATAAAAGTTTTAGAGCAAGGGGTACATGCACTTCAACAATTCCTTGCAGAAAAAAAAATGAATGACATTTCTTGAATAGATGTATTTTCTTTTCAATCTGAAAAATAATGCATGTTTTTTTTACACGCAAGATTTTCCCATAGCTTTTCATTCTATCTGTAAAATAGTACCTGACAGTAATCACAACTCGTAAGGATTTTCAATCTGATGTGTCCCATTTTATCATGGTAGTTAAATGCCCATTCTTGTTCGCTGTGATAAATGCTATAGCCATTTAGCAGCACAAAAAAGAGAGATATGTTAAACCAAATATTGCTTCAGATTGTGTCTTTTATTCTCCTTTATCATCACATCTTAATTTATAGTATAATCATCATTATCACAACTGTCAGCCTCATTTAACCTTCCCTGATCTCCCATGATTCTTTGCTGTCAGGTCTGATTGCCTGCCTTCTGCTGACTGACTGATAATGGCTGACTGATTAGCCCTCCCCAAGAAGAAGACAATGATATATAGAGCAGTGTATCCTGCTGTATATATTAATGAGGAGCTGGTAAAGCTTTGATAAGGAGGTGGAATGATCCATCAGCCAGGCAAGGAGCCTGTAAAATTGGTGGAATATTTTATGGAAACAACACCAGGGAAAAGTGCAATGACCCAGTGCTTAAATACTTCTGAGCTGTCACCTCATGTTGTAATTAACATCAGATAGCTGCGGCGTGGATAGCACCAAGAGTGGATCACTTCCCAAATCCAGTTTGCACTGTCGCTCCTGATTCCTGGGCTCAGCTTACAACTACAGCGAGCATGCAATTAATCGTTTGTTTTCTTTGGCTGCGAGAAATGTTTATCTTTTAAAGCTGCTCTTATTGTATAGTGTTACCTATAAAAGGAATGAGCCATTGTCATTTTTTGTACTGCGGTTGTTACTTACTCAGCAGAGGCCTGCTTCACCATTAGATACAATGCTTCTGATGGCTACTTGAGTTTGAATGCACTGTTATTACAGGTATTACATGAAATTGCCTGTGTTATGTGAAGGGGATTATAGAGGTTCTGGATCAATAACTTCAGAGGATGTTGGGAGTGATTACAGTGCTATGTCAATTTTCCCATTTGGCTGTCACTACGGATTTACAAGAGCCCACCTTCTTTATTCACATGAAATTGTTCATTATATTTGTAAATTCTGTGTATCTCTATTTATTTAAAGTAACTGATTTGTGTAAAATACAATGACATCCTATATTTTGGTGTGCAGTAGATGCAAGGAGACGTCGTCACTAAAATCAGCATATTGAGTAATACATTCTCTAGGAAAATAGACAGAATGCAGAGCCCATTGGGCAAAGTGTAACATCCCTACATAGACTGTTTGCTGATTCAGTCAGAGCTTCACAAAACCTCACTACATGCAGAAAAATAGTAAAGCATTATAATATTAAAAAAGAAAGGCTGCATTGTTCAGTAGTGTATGTGCAGTATGAGGAGAGGTTCCCTGGCTTCTATACCGGGCAATACAATACTAATAATAGGTTATACTCTTTTATTGGCGGTCACGTGATTTTTATATTTTTTTTATTATATGACTGTGGCTTTGTCTTGAAAGGGGTTGTTCAGTATTAGAAAAACATGTCTGCTTTCTCCCAAAAACAGCAGCACACTTGTCCACAGGGTGAGGTATTGCAGTTCTTTACCATTGACTGCAACGGAGATGAACAGCAACACCACGCACAACCTGTGGAACGGTGTGCTACTGTTTTTGGAAGAAAGCAGCCATGGGTTTCTAATCCTGGAGAATCCCTTTAATAATAATATCCTTGCCCTTCTGTTCAAGACTGACAATGATGAACAGACCCTTGATATTCATATCAGCTGAGATTGTAGTGAGCACGTGTGGCTTAGTTGATGAGGATACTCCATTGACTGGCGCTTTGGTTATAAAAGGGTTCTGTTCTTGCTATTGGGGGGTTCAGCGGCACACAGTCCTAAAGAGAGAGTCTCTTTGATAGACCTGATCATGGTCTGGACCCTATCCACCAAAAGTGTTACTAGTAAGAAGTGAAATTCATCTTTGGCACTGGAATGACATGCAATGATCAGCTGCACAGCACTTCCATATGGACCTAATGGGAAAAGCCCTTGTATTGTACGAGTGACTCCATGTTTGGCCATAGGATTATATCTGAGTAAACATTCATTCTGTAATATCTTTCAAAATTCTAAAACTGTATCACACTGGGTTTCCAGATGCTGTTATATCCCTTTTCTCTACTTGCATATTTAATACCAGAAAACTTCACTCAATTTACAGACAGGTTATTTGATGGGACAGATAAATTGGCTTTCATGAAGATTGGTTCTGGTATGGCACATGGATTTCTAGTAAGCCAGCGATTGACAGGGCAAGCTATGGCTGGCTGGCAATGCATTTCCACTGCAGTGCTCACTTCAGGGAAAAAGTAGCATTGCAAGCCAACCATTTCATTCAGTAAATGCTGATGCAATATATTGCTGGGTCAATATAAGCTGCTTTTACTTTGTGGCTCTCCAGTAATTTAGGATGCTTTTGAGTTGGCAACCCCCCACAATGATGTCCAAATGTCCTAACAGGGCATATTAAGGGAGGTGCAACCCATGTAAGAGCAAAAATAAATCCTGTAAACTTAGAATTTTGTATATTTCTACAGTTGTGTATGATTTCAGAGTTGCTCCCTGTTTGACCATAGTTCTAGAAAAAAGAGAAACAATCTTTTGGAAAAGATTTTCCTACCTTCCTCAACCAATCAGTTCCTTCCGATAGTAAAAAATATGTAGATGGAACAAAGATAAAAATATTGCTGTGTGAAGATTACCTATCAGTGGCAAGTTAATATACCAAACATAGAGTAGCTAGGAGAATTTTAAGGGTAGGTCCCAAATGGATGTAAAGTCAGCGCTAAAAAATCTGCAGTGGATTTACATCCAGAATTGTAGATTCTGTGAAAGGGTGAAATCTGCAGCATAAATCGACATACTGCAGATTTACTAAAGTATTCACAACACATTTCAATTGCCATGTTGATTTTTCCAGAGTGTGTGAATGAGATTTGGTAAAATGACATCCACTTTGCTGCTACTGTAATACTCAGTAGATTTTCCACCCTGAATTCTGAGGAAAATCCCCAAGGATCTATCTGCTACATGTGAATATTACCTAAGGCTCAACCAAGTTTCAAAAGTGCTTATCCAGTTGGGAATTACAGGAATTTCCAAATGAAGCTATGATCCGGTCAAATCGAAACTACCCTGCAAAATCTGTTTTAAATGGTATAAAGCTGAATACACATGGACTCACTTTGGGTTTTCAGTGACTGAGTTTGGTGAAAACAACTTAATGAATTATATGATGCCTACCATACAATTTACAGGAGGGATAGTGCTAGACCATTGACTTCCAGTAAAGGTTAAAGTTAATGCTACAGTATACAATTTTTTTTTATTATGATTGTCATTTCCAAATTAGTGACAACAGTTTGGAGAAGGCTCTTTTCTGTTCCAAGACATCCATGCCACCCTGTTCCATTCTGTTGTATGATGGGTGACAATATGCAAGGATATCTTGGGAATCCTAACTCCAACCACTTATTATTTTTATGGGTGACACCAATCTCCTAAGCTTGCGTTTCAGTATTTTGTATTACTGATGACATAGGATATACTTATCAGTGGTAAAAAAAAATAATCGTGTTTGCTGCTGTTAGGCTGGCGGCTGTCTGCTGCTATACTGCTTTTCTAGGCAAGGTCGCGGGCATCGCCCCACTCACCCTGTGTATATTGGGACTAGTACTCAGTGAACTTCCTTACAATGCTGAAGTTAATCCTTCCCTCTTGCTCTCTGTCCAGGTGCTTACTAAGGTGTTGATCAGCCTTCCTTATTTAGCCGGACTGGTGGTTCCTCTAGTGCAGTGATGGCGAACCTTTTACAGACCGAGTGCCCAAACTGCAACATAAACCCACTTATTTATCGCAAAGTGCCAACACAGCAATTTACCTTGAATACTACAGATCAATATAGAATATCTTCCATGTACTTTATCATTTATTTACAATATCCTGCCTACATTCAGTGCGCTGCCTGTGCTGTTCATAGTGCGCCCTGCACTGATGAATGTAAGGAAAAGTCTAAGGCATATTGGTACACCATAGACTTTTTCCAGGGTGTGGGTGCCCACAGAGAGGGCTCTGAGTGCCGCCTCTGGCACCGGTGCCATAGGTTCGCCATCACTGCTCTAGTGTCTAGTAATCAGCAAAGGTGTAATCTCTTATCTGACTACATGTGTACCATACCTAGCCTGACTACTGATTATACTCCTTCGAGCCTGCCTCGACCTTTGAATTGCTATCTGAAACATGCATGTACTCACCCTACCCTGACCTTGGACTGTATTATGATTATGCCTTTTGCCTGATCCCTTGATGCTTTGCACCGGTGTCTCTGGGAATTAAAGGATAAATACCAGGGAACCACCAGGACAATGTCCTTTTGGTTTAGCCCAAAGTCAAACTGGTGAATTGGCACAGTGGGTCCACACCTACTGCCAGTTACAGTTGCACTTTATTATTTTTTAAAATAAATTATCTGTGGTGTGATTAGTATGGCCAGGTCCAGAAATTTAGTTTATCAGGGCTGATTAGCTTATCAGCATCTGTATTCCCATATATTATGTATGCACCAGTGTGCTTTTAAAGGGACACTCAATATTCATAGATAACAATTTTTTTAAACTATTTTGACAATTTTTCTTTTTCATTTTGTCAGTTATTTACCATTAATAATTCAAAACAAAATATTATCTTACTGTAGCAGTCAGAAGGAAGAGAAAAAAGGTCATATGTAGGCAAACTATTTTCAGATGAATGCTGCTGTGAGTCGAAGATGCTATCTGCTAGTATAATAATAGGATTAGAATTGGGAAAACAGTATGACAGCCTTATTGTTCTCTTGATAGGATTAGATAAAGATGTCGACAGAAGAGCATTTCACTTTTCAGAGTAATGTGTGATGATGTAATTGAGTCACTCATCCCCTTCTGCCTCTGGCCAAAGTGAATGGTCTGACTGAAAAAGTCAAGAAAGGCTGTTTGCTGTGCAAAAGGCCCAAACAAATTGTCAGTTAAGGAGCCAGAACAGGAAGTGAAGACTTAAAAAAAAAAGTAATCTATAAAATAGAGATAATCAATTCAAGTCGTCACAAACCAGGTTCGTTACGAACTTCCCAAAAATTCATACACAAAAAGAACCCGAATCTTTTCAGGTTTGCTTCAGCCAAATCCAGTAAAACAGTGTGTAGCGCCATTTTACTGCACATGTCAGTGGTAAAAACCACGAGGGAGGAAGGAGGATGCTTACATGACCCTGAGAAGAAGGGGGGGCTTGCCCTTATTGGCTCACAGGCTGACTGACAGCCTGGATTAGCCAATCAGTGGGACAGCAGACAGGTAAGCATCCTTATAGAACAAGCAGAATGTAATTTTGTGTTGGGCTTTAAATGAGGCTGGATGGGTGTAGCAGATCTTGGGGACAGTGTAAAATCACAATAAAGCTTCTATTTTAGTGTCAGGGATAATGAGGGGAAAAGCTAGAAGGAAGAATAAGAAGCCCCTTTCATTTCAATAGAGCTGAGCTGC
This sequence comes from Bufo bufo, assembly GCF_905171765.1. Lineage (NCBI taxonomy): Eukaryota > Metazoa > Chordata > Amphibia > Anura > Bufonidae > Bufo > Bufo bufo. The sequence goes on from NC_053391.1 coordinate 464,751,096, forward strand.
AATACCACACACAACCTATGGACAGGTGTGGGTCTGTTTCTGGAAGAAAGCAGCCATGTATTTCTAATCCTGGACAACGCCTTTAAACAAGGCGGCTGCCAGTTACCACAACAAGAGTTGCCTCTTTATCTTGTTCTCCCTTGCCACATCCATGGGCAGTATGGTGGTTTTTACATCATCATCATCATCATTTTCTGCTTCTTCAGCTCAGACTCCTCCTCCTCTACACCATTGTCAGCCATCGATAACAGAATGCGTGGCAAGGAAACAACTTTACACACCCAGCATGGAGTGCACTCAGCCAAGCTGGAAGCTACCTAGCCACCATTATTTCTTCCAAAAAGTCATATCTGCCTTGTAATCTCACAAGCCCAAAAACAAGGGCGGCTCCTTGCAATTGTCATTGTGAGGCAAGTTGCACGCCACAGTGGACACCTGGATCAGATCTTACAGGCAGGTACATACATGTCTTTCACAGCCCATTTGGTTAATGTTTTTTGTGGCAGCAGAGAGGAGGCACCCCAGCAAAAAGGCCAGGTTCTTTTGACCCACCATGAATATGTCAGCCTGGCTCCAACACCAGGCACTTATCTGTGTCCTCTACCTCTTCCTCCATGGACACCTTCCTGTCCCCAGCAGCAGGGCACAGCATTGCTTGCACTTCCCCTCATCAAGTCAAGCATTGGCATGCGGTGTTGGAGCTGATTGGCCTGAGTGACAGTAGCCACATAAGCAAGCAGTTGCTAAAGTACATCAAGCATGCATTCAGCTGTCACCCCGCCCACTCCAACTGGACAATGTGGTTAGTGACAATGGCCACGACATCATAGCAGCGCTGAACCTGGGGAAAATAACACACGATCCCTACATGGCGCACATGATTAACCTAGTCGCGTAATGATTTTTAAAAAAAAAAGATTTACACTGATTTTCGCAAGGTGCTGACAATGTCCAGGAGACTGTCTTCACATTTTAGCCATTTTTATGTAGCTTACCTGGACTTGCAATGACAGAACGCCCTGTCATTACACTTCTTAATCCACGACATTCCAATTTGCTGGAATTCAACATTGCACATGATAGAGCATCTGTACGAGCAGCAGATATGCATGAATGATTTTGTCATGCACCAGACCACCTCAGCAGGGAACATGTCTTGTTTTGAGGTCAGGCAGTGGAAACTCATTCAAGACGCCTGTCGGGTGCTGAAGCCCTTCAAAGAGTCCACAAAATTTGACAGTAGGGACAACTGTGGCATGAAAAACTCATCCCCTCATATTTCTCTTAGAGCAGGCATTGACCATAATTATATATGTACACCTTCGGACCTTCAGGAGGAATTTTTTTTTAGGATTTCATTTTAGTAATCTAGTCTTTATTAAGTAATATTTAGCCATTCTATCACAAAGGATTAACTGTTTGTCTAGCTGTTTGTCTAGCTTCACTTTGTGCTGGTTATCAAATAAACTTTGGTGGTCATTTATTAAGACTGGTGTTCTAGACGCTGGTCTTCATACTAGGGGTGGGCGGTATAGGCGATATAGGCGATATGCGATATAAATTTGGGCCACGATATGGATTTTCGCCATATCGCCTATATCGCCGGACCGCGATATGATCGCGCTCTCTGCGCGCACCATTTTCTCCTGAGCCCGCCGGCCGGCACAGTGGAGGGAGAAGGAGGGAGTCTCTCCCTCTCCACTGTGTGCGGCTGCCGCTGAACACCAATGAGGACAGAGTAGGAGGAGGAGGGGAGGGACTGTGGCCAATGAATGTGCCAGCCTTATCCCACAGGGTCCCCCTCCTCCCCCCATCATTGGTGGCAGTGGGCAGTTCCGATTGGAGTCCCAGCAGTGTAATGCTGGGGCTCCGATCGGTTACCATGGCAGCCAGGAGTCACGCTACTGAAGTCCTGGCTGCGATGGTATGTTAGTGAGCAGCATTATACTCACGTGCGCCGTGGCCGCCGGTCGCTCCTTCTGTCTGTGCGCCGCATTGCTAATGCTTATAGCATTAGCAATGCGCCGCACAGACCTATGAGAAGAAGGAGCGACCGGCGGCCACGGCGCACGTGAGTATAATGCTGCTCACTAACATACCATCGCAGCCAGGACTTCAGTAGCGTCCTGGCTGCCATGGTAACCGATCGGAGCCCCAGCATTACACTGCTGGGACTCCGATCGGAACTGCCCACTGCCACCAATGATGGGGGGAGGAGGGGGACCCTGTGGCCACTGCCACCAATGATTAATACTGGGGAGGGAGGGGGGGTGGGTTTGAGTTACCATAGGGGGGCAGATAAGAGGCTGGGGGGGCAGATAAGAGGCTGAAGGGGCAGATCAGAGGCCGGGGGGGCAGATCAGAGGCCGGGGGGGCAGATAAGAAGCTGGGGGGGCAGATAAGAGGCTGGGGGGGCAGATCAGAGGCTGGGGGGAGCAGATCAGAGGCTGGGGGGAGCAGATCAGAGGCTGGGGGGGCACATGAGAGGCTGGTGGGGCACATGAGAGGATGGTGGGCGGATCAGAGGCTGGCTGCCATGGTCAGCTCCCTGCTGTTGTGTGCACAAAGCACAGGGCAGCAGGGAGAGTGTAAAGTCCTATTCACCCTAATAGAGCTCTAATAGAGATATATTGTTTTCTATATTGGGGGGGGGTGTTTAAACTTTTTTTTTTTTTACTTTTTATTTAATAACTATTAGCCTCCTTAAGGGCTAGAACCCTTGTCATATTCACCCTAATAGAGCTCTATTAGGGTGAATATGACAAGGGTTCTAGCCCTTAAGGAGGCTAATAGTTATTAAATAAAAAGTAAAAAAAAAAAAAGTTTAAACACCCCCCCAATATAGAAAACAATATATCGCAATATATATCTCATATCGCACATACATAAAATTATATCGCAATATAAATTTTTGGCCATATCGCCCACCCCTACTTCATACCCCCATTATCTGACCCATTCCTTTCCCCACCCACAGCACTCCCACTTTTTTAGACCTGGCGTGAGCGGGGAAAAGTCGCAGATTGCAGCACAACTAACTGTTGAGTTGCAATCTGCGCCAGAAATATAGGCATATTTCTGGATCATTAATGACCCCCTTATCTCTAAATTACTAAAAGGCCATAAGCACTTATTTAAGCTACATTCTTAACAGTAAGATAAGAATTGAGCTATAATGCGGTTTTATGAGATCAGAGATAAGGAGTCGTCAGCTGACCTGCCTGATGGAACACAGTAAAAATGCACAGCCTGCTACTAGAGAATATCAAAGCTGTATAAAGAAAGGAGCTATACACTTTTTTAGGAAGACCAGTTGAACAAAAAAGATTTTTAGTTAAAAATGAGTACAGTGCAGTAATGAAAAAAAAAAATCCCCCCACAGGTGTAAATAGCCTTAGGCCTCATGCACACGACAGTATTTTTTCACGGTCCGCAAAACGGGGTTCCGGTGGTCCGTGATCCGTGACCGTTTTTTCGTCCGTGGGTCTTCCTTGATTTTTGGAGGATCCACGGACATGAAAAAAAAGTCGTTTTGGTGTCCGTCTGGCCGTGCGGAGCCAAACGGATCCGTCCTGACTTACAATGCAAGTCAATGGGGATCCGTTTGAGGTTGACACAATATGGTGCAATTGCAAACGGATCCGTCCCCCATTGACTTTCAATGTAAAGTCAGGAGTTAATATACCATAGGATCGGAGTTTTCTCCAATCCGATGGTATATTTTAACTTGAAGCGTCCCCATCACCATGGGAACGCCTCTATGTTAGAATATACCATCGGATTTGAGTTAGATCATGAAACTCAGATCCGACAGTATATTCTAACACAGAGGCGTTCCCATGGTGATAGGGACGTTTCAAGTTAGAATATACTGAGAACTGTGTACATGACTGCCCCCTGCTGCCTGGCAGCACCCGATCTCTTACAGGGGGCTGTGATCCGCACAATTAACCTCTCAGGTGCCGCACCTGAAGGGGTTAATTGTGCGTATCATAGCTCCCTGTAAGAGATCAGGGGCTGCCAGGCAGCAGGGGGCACACCTTCCTCCCTCCCCAGTTTGAATATCATTGGTGGCCAGTGTGCGGCCCCCCTCCCTCCCTCTATTGTATTATCATTGGTGCAAGTAATTTGGAAGGAAAGGCCTCGGAAGCATTGAAAATCCTCTTAAAAGCTTCTTCTTTTATTGAACATACAAAACAGCAGACATGACCACTGGGTACACGGAATACAATATATGTGATTAGCAGGTTGTAAGAAAGGTGTGACACATAGTGGGACAACCAATGGAGCGGGTGCCTTGTCTCTCAGAATTTTGGAGGGTTGGACATCATGCTCCTTTAAATTGTGGGGTCACACTATGAAGCACCGTTACGACTAAGGGTCTAGCACCCGAAACGCGTCAACATTTGTATTCCGTGTACCCAGTTGTCATGTCTGCTGTTTTGTATGTTCAATAAAAGAAGAAGCTTTTAAGAGGATTTTCAATGCTTCCGAGACCTTTCCTTCCAAATTACTTGCAGCCTGCAGTGGGGACACTCCCCTAAGGTTTCTGGAGTCGGGACTATTGCACAATCAGGAAGGTGAGCTGGATAAAGTTTTTCTGTATTATCATTGGTGGTCAGTGTGCGCCCCCCCAGCCCCCCTCCCTCCCTCCCTCTATTGTATTATCATTGGTGGTCAGTGTGCGGCCCCTCCCTCCCTCTAATGTATTATCATTGGTGGCCAGTGTGCGCCCCCCCCGGCCCCCCCTCTATTGTATTAATATCATTGGTGGCCAGTGTGCAGCCTCCCCTCTCTATCCCCCCCTTCCCCGATCATTGGTGGCAGCGGAGAGTTCCGATCGGAGTCCCAGATTAATCGCTGGGGCTCCGATCGGTAACCATGGCAACCCGGACGCTACTACAGTCCTGGTTGCCATGGTTACTTAGCAATATTAGAAGCATCATACTTACCTGCTGCGCTGTCTGTGACAGGCCGGAAGCTCCTCCTACTGGTTAGTGACAGGTCTGTGTGGCGCATTGCTTAATGATCTGTCACTTACCAGTAGGAGGAGCTCCCTGCCGGTCACAGACAGCGCAGCAGGTAAGTATGATGCTTCTAATATTGCTAAGTAAGGGAAGGCCGCACACTGTGCCACCAATGAAAATAATACAATAGAGGGAGGAAGGGGGGGGCCGCACACTGTGCCACCAATGAAAATAATACAATAGAGGGAGGGGGGGCCGGGGGGGCCGCACTAGCCACCAATGAAATTAAAACTGGGGAGGGAGGGGGGTCTGCCCCCTGCTGCCTGGCAGCCCCTGATCTCTTATAGGGGGCTATGATATGCACAATTAACACCTCAGGTGCAGCACCTGAGGGGTTAATTGTGCGGATCACAGCCCCCTGTAAGAGATTGGGGCAGTCATGTACACAGTTCGTAGTATATTCTAACTAGAAGCGTCCCCATCACTATGGGAACGCCTCTGTGTTAGAATATACTGTCGGATATGAGTTTTCACGAAGTGAAAACTCATCTCTGAAAAAGCTTTTATGCAGACGGATCTTCGGATCCGTCTGTATGAAAGTAACCTATGGCCACCTATCACGGACGTGGATGCCAATCTTGTGTGACTTGAATGGGTCCGCGAACCGTTGTCCGTCCAAAAAATAGGACAGGTCATATTTTTTTGATGGACAGGAAACACGGATCACGGATGCGGCTGCAAAACGGTGCATTTTCCGATTTTTCCACAGACTCATTGAAAGTCAATGGGTCCGCGAAAAAAAACGGAAAACGGCACAACGGCCACGGATGCACACAACGGTCGTGTGCATGAGGCCTTAAAATGTATCTGTATACTTTTTATTAGTGTACTACCAAACTATCCTCAGGATAGGTCATTAATATCCAACTCGTGAGGGTTCAGCACCCCACTCCCCCAGCAATCAGCTGTTCTCTGCCGCCTCAGGCACTGGAACTAGCACTGTGAATGGAACAGGAAGCATTGCTCCATTCAAAGTATAGTGGCAATGACATAATTGCAAACACTTGTGCCGGGTCTCAAGCAATAAAGTCATCCCAACCACCTGGGCTGAAATGGAAGCAAATCAGACTGCTGCAGCTTGCATTGTGGACGGCAGGAGTGAGGGCTATAAAGGGGACATATTACATACTGTGGGCTATAATGGGTGCATTGTATATACTGGGGGCTATAAAGGGGGATTTTTCAAATACTGGGGGATATGATGGTGACATTTTATACACTGGAGGCTATAAAGGAGGGCATAATAGCTACTTGGAGCATTACTGGAGAAGCATATTACAACTAATGGTGAATATTATAACTACTGGGACACTACAGGAGGAGCATAACTACCGAAGGTGCTCCATATGGTATTTTAACTACTGGGGTGCAAAGGGTGGCCACGCCCCAGGGCCCTCTATGTCGCGTCCCTGGTGTAAGAAATGCTGAGTGGTATGTTGCGGCCTAAAATGTCTCTTTATGTGTGCCACGGTGCTCCTACCTGGATACGAAGAATTTGAAGAAATAACTCCTTGAGATGAAGTTCAATGGCAGTTTTACTTTGAATAAACATTTCTTCAAACAGTTTGCAGGCTTTGTCTTGGTTCGAGCAGGCTTTAGCATTAAACTAGCAGGCAAACTCTGCTCTATCCTTCTCTCACTCTGCTGTACTGACAAGCTGACTTTGTAACTTGGTTTATTCTTTATGCTGCACTTAACTTTTTAGTCGGACTTATCTTCAGCCAAGGAATAGGTTAGAATCCTGGCAGCTCCAACATGGAGTCTCCACCAGCACAAACCAGGACTGCCCCGTCTCCTTCTGGTAGCAAGCAGGACTGGCCTACTTCTGACCAAAGGGGGGAAGAATGGAATGGTGAATTCCATTCTATCTAACTATAGCTCTGACGTGTTTGCTGCCACCTGCTGGTGAACCAGGCACATTGCATGAACAGTTACATAACAAGATCATGAATGCACATTGTGGAGGACCTGGAAAGACATACATAAGTTGACATTATATTAGCGCATTACAGATAGTAGCAGGGTGCAGTAATGGTAATACCACTCTGGGGTGTTACAGGGGCACTGCAGGGAAACAATATAACTACTAGGGGCACTACTAGGGGTATTATAGGAGACACTATTACTGTGGCCACTATAGAGGGGCTTTATCACTGTTGTGGGAACCGGATATTAGAACTTCAGTGATAAGGTTTACAGTGGCCCCAACACTACGCTGAATGCCTCGGATCACAGGCGTTGCTAGGTTAAAACATTCGGGGCCTAGGCCCCTGATGTTTTGTCCCAGGACCCGGATGTTCTGCCTGCCTGCTAGATACAACTGTATTGCCCTCTTCAGGATGGCAATACATCTGAATCTAATACACTGGAAGAGCTGAAGGACCTGTGATGACATCACTGGTCCATGTGACCAATAAAACAGGCAGTGGTTGAGAAAGATCTGCGATGATGTCACCATTATATGAACAGTGCAGGAGAGGATGGCAGTGAAGAGGAGAAGTCCTGGGGGAAGAAGTTATGGTGAGGTCTGCTACATGAGAAGAGGTAAGTGAAGGGAGAGGCAGAGGAATGCTGGGAGTTGTGGTTATTTAACTGGGACTGTATGCAGGGCAGTTCAGCACCTCCAAGGCTGACAAAGCTTTTCCAAATTTTGGCCATGCTAACCCTGCCTTCTCAGGTGCTGGCGGTGCCCCAGCTGCGTTGGCGACCTCTTCCTCCTCCTCTGCCTTCGCCTTGTGCTTCCACTGTGCCCCCGCTGTCAGGTGGGAATGCCATCAGCAGCGTGTGCTTGTAGTCGCGCATCTTCCGATCAGTAACAGATGTTTTCACAAAATTTAGTTCCCTGTCAGCAATGCAGAGCAGGGGTTCATTCACGGAAAAAGGGAGTTCATGTCGCCCAACAATAGAACAGAGGATTTTGAGAGATTTAGGCCCATGTCAACCAGGCACAGCAGGGGTTCATTCACGGCATAAGGGGGTTTATGTCACCCAACAATAGAACAGAGGATTTTGAGAGATTTAGGCCCCTGTCACCCAGGCGCAGCAGGGATTCATTCACGGCAAAAGGGGGTTCATGTCATCCAGCAATAGAACAGAGGATTTTGAGAGATTTAGGCCCCTGTCACCCAGGCACAGCAGGGTTCATTCACGGAAAAAGGGGGTTCATGTCACCCAGCAATAGAACAGAGGATTTTGAGAGATTTAGGCCCCTGTCACCCAGGCACAGCAGGGGTTCATTCACGGCAAAAGGGGGTTCATGTCACCCAGCAATAGAACAGACGATTTTGAGAGATTTAGGTCCCTGTCACCCAGGCACAGAGAGGGTTCATTTACGGCAAAAGAGGGTTCATGTCACCCAGCAAATAGAACAGGGGATTTTGAGAGATTTAGGCCCCTGTCACCCAGGCACAGCAGGGGTTTGTATACGCCAAAAATGGTAAAATGTCACCCGACAATTGAAAATAAGATTTTTTTTCAATTTAGGGCACTAAAATTGGCACTTTTTTGCATTAAAATGGCTCTAAAATAGTCCTTGAAAAGGCTAGAGGGATGTAAAAGGTAGTAAAATGTGCTTAAGAGCATGGCAACTGCTTTGCAAAGAAATGTGGATAGTGAAATAACTTAAAATAAAATAAAATAACTAAAAATTACAAATTATTAACCTGCAACTCAGAGAAGGAGGTGGATATGGAGTCGGAGGTTGAGGAGGCGGTGAATGTGGTGTTGTAGGTGTAGGCAGCAATGGAGGAGGAGGATGTAGCCAACAATGTTTTTTTTATTTTTTTATTGGGGTAGGTAGCCCCCAAAATATTGGGACAAATAAAATAAAAAAATAAAACAAAGAATCATTGCACTTGACTTGAGTACAAGAATGTATGTTTGATGGTGGTATAAATGTCTGTTCTGCACAAGGTACAGACAAGTCTTGTGGGATCCAAGCTTGGTTCATTTTAATTAACGTGAGCTTGTCCACGTTGGGTGTGGACAGGCGGCTGCGTCTGTCTGTAATGACGCCTCCTGCCATGCAGGGCCGTTTGAAGGAATTTGGATGCCCCAAGCAAAATAGACATGGAGGCCCCCCCCTCCACGCCCTCCCCACCTTACGCACGCAAAGCCTACAGGAACCACAGTATAGCCATACAGTTTAAGTTCACCCACACTTTATATAAATAAAAAAGGAGGTTTACAGTGCAAATACTGCTGTTGCAATTAATGTGCATGAAATTTGAACATTTTCAACAAATGTCCTACTTACTCGCCCCCTCCCTTTTTTTTTTTTTTTTTACTCCCTACCCTACCTTAGATAAGTTCCTAAGTTAATTCAGTCCTCCGGCTCCTTCCCTGGACCCTGTAGCATGGCCGAGCTCCTCGCTCTCAACCTCCAGTCCTGGCTGTCACTCAGTGCGGCCGGGAACCGTGTGGTACAGGTCAGGAGATTTAGTTTCATGTTCCCGGCCGTGGCCGGACTAAAAGGAAGTGAGCACTCAGTGTACACTTCCTGTCAGTCCGGCCGGGAACAGGAAACTGAATCCCCTGTTCCTGTACCGCGTGGTACCCGGCCGGACTGAGTGACAGCCAGGAGGTAGAGGAGGAGAGCTCGGCCACGCTACAGAGCAGCAGTCAGCAGAGGAGGAACTCGGGAGGTAACCAGGAGTGCTGCAGCCGCCTGAGGCTCTCTATAGAGCGCTCAGGCAGCTGCAGCCTTAAAGGAAGCAAAACAAGCGCCGGCTCTGCTTGGCCCCGGGCCAGCTCAGGGCCCCAAGCAATTGCTTGTTTTGCCTGTCTGTTAGCGACGGGCCAGCTGCCATGCTAAATACACGTTCAGAGAGTACACTGGCTGCAGGGCAGGCCAGCACCTCCAAGGCATACAGGGCAAGCACTGGCCATGTGGACAATTTGGAGACCCAGAAGTTGAATGGGGCAGAACCATCAGTCAGTATGTGTAGGCGTGTGCACAGGTACTGTTCCACCATGTTGTTCAAATGCTGCCTCCTGTTAACACGCTCCATATCAGCAGCTGGGGCCGGTTGTTGCGGCGAGGTGACAAAGCTTTTCCACATGTCGGCCATGCTAACCCTGCCTTCTGAGGTGCTGGCGCTGACACAGCTGCATTGGCGACCTCTTCCTCCTCCCCTGCCTTGGCCTTGTGCTTCAACTTGTCCCCCGGTGTCAGTCGGGAATGCTCTCAGGAGCGCGTCTACCAGCGTGCGCCTGTAGTCGCGCATCTTCCGATCACGCTCCAGTGAGGGAATTAAGGACGGCACATTATCTTTGTAACGGGGATCCAGCAGGGTGGCCACCCAGTAGTCAGCACACGTTAAAATGTGGGCAACTCTGCAGTCGTTGCGCAGGCACTGCAGCATGTAGTCGCTCATGTGTGCCAGGAGGCCCAGAGGTAAGGACAAGCTGTCCTCTGTGGGAGGCGTATCGTCTGTGTCCTCCGTATCCCCCCAGCCACGCACCAGTGATGGGCCCGAGCTGCATTGGATACCACCCCGCTGTGAACATGCTTCACCCCCATCCTCCTCCTCCTCCTCCAGTAGTGGCCCCCTTCTGGCCAAGTTTGTACCTGGCCTCTGCTGTTGCAAAAATCCTCTTTCTGAGCCACTTCTAAAAGACTGGCCTGAAAGTGTTAGAGATTACCTTTCTTCCTCCTCCCCGTTCTGGGCCACATCCTCTTCCATCATCGCCCTAAGTGTTTTCTCAAGGAGACATAGAAGTGGTATTGTAACGCTGATAACGGCGTCATCGCCACTGGCCATGTTGGTGGAGTACTCGAAACAGTGCAACAGGTCACACAGGTCTCGCATGGAGGCCCAGTCATTGGTGGTGAAATGGTGCTGTTCCGCAGTGCGACTCACCCGTGTGTGCTGCAGCTGAAACTCCACTATGGCCTGCTGCTGCACGCACAGTCTCTCCAGCATGTGCAAGGTGGAGTTCCACCTGGCGGGCACGTCGCATATGAAGCGGTGAGCATGAAGGCTGAAGTTACGCTGTAGAGCAGACAGCTGAGCGGTGGCAGGATGAGAACGCCGGAAGAGCGCACAGACGGCCCGCACTTAACGCAGCAGCTCTGACATGTCGGGGTAGTTGTGAATGAATTTCTGCACCACCAAATTCAGCACATGCGCCAGGCAAGGGATGTGCGTCAAACCGGCTAGTCCCAGAGCTGCAACGAGATTTCGCTCATTATCGCACACCACCAGGCCGGGCTTGAGGCTCACTGGCAGCAACCACTCGTCGGTCTGTTGTTCTATACCCTGCCACAACTCCTGCGCAGTGTGGGGCCTGTCCCCAAAACACATCAGTTTCAGAAGGGCCTGCTGATGTTTACCCCTGGCTGTGCTGAAGTTGGTGGTGAAGGTCTGTCGCTGACCGGATGAGGAGGTGGTCAAAGAGGAGGAGGAAGCCGAGTAGGAAGAGGAGGCAACAGGAGGCAAAGAATGATGCCCTGCGATCCTTGTCGGCGGAAGGACGTGCGCCAAACAGCTCTCCGCCTGGGGCCCAGCCGCCACTACATTTACCCAGTGTGCAGATAGGGAGATATAGCGTCCCTGGCCGTGCTTACTGGTTTTCATATCTGTGGTTAGGTGGACCTTGCAACAGATGGCGTTGCGCAGTGCACACTTAATTTTATCCGATACTTGATTGTGCAGGGACGGCACGGCTCTCCTGGAAAGTAGTGGCGGCTGGGAACGATGTACTGTGGTACAGCAAGTGACATGAGCTGTTTGAAGCTGTCCGTCTCCACCAGACTCAATGACAGCATTTCAAAGGCCAGTAGTTTAGAAATGCTGGCATTCAGGGCCAGGGATCGAGGGTGGCTAGGTGGGAATTTACGCTTTCTCTTATAGGTTTGTGAGATGGAGAGCTGAACGCTTCCGTGTGACATGGTGGAGATACTTGGTGACGGAGGTGGTGTTGTTGGTAGCACATCCTCTGTTTGCTGGGCGGCAGGTGCCAACGTTCCTCCAGAGGTGGAGGAAGAGGCCGAGGCAGCAGCAGAAGAGGGAGCAGGAGGGGCCTGAGCCCTTTCTTGGTTTCTTACTCCACTGCAGCCCGTGTCTCGCATGTAGATGCCTGGTCATGCAGGTTGTGTTAAGGTTCAGAACATTAATGCCTCGCTTCAGGCTCTGATGGCACAGCGTGCAATCCACTCGGGTCTTGTCGTCAGCACATTGTGTGAAGAAGTGCCATGCCAGGGAACTCCTTGAAGCTGCCTTTGGTGTGCTCGGTCCCTGTTGATGGTGGCCAGTAGCAGGCGAACTGGTTTGGCGACCTCTGCTCTGCTTTTGCACCCTGCTCCCGCTTTTGCTACGCTGTTGGCTCGGTCTCACCACTGCCTCTTCCTCCAAACTCTGAAAGTCAGTGGCACGACCTTCATTCCATGTGGGGTCTAGGACCTCATCGTCCCCTGCATCGTCTTCCACCCAGTCTTCCTCCCTGACCTCCTTTTCGGTCTGCACACTGCAGAAAGACGCAGCAGTTGTCACCTGTTTCGTCATCATCAGAGACGTGCTGAGGTGGTATTCCCATGTCCTCATCAGAAAACATAAGTGGTTGTGCGTCAGTGCATTCTATGTCTTCCACCCCTGGGGAAGGGCTAGGTGAATGCCCTTGGGAAACCCTGCCAGCAGAGTCTTCAAACAGCATAAGAGACTGCTGCATGACTTGAGCCTCAGACAGGTTCCCCGATATGCACGGGGGTGATGTGACAGACTGATGGGCATGGGTTTCAGGAGCCACCTGTGCGCTTTCTGCAGAAGACTGGGTGGGAGATAATGTGAACGTGCTGGATCCACTGTCGGCCACCCAATTGACTAGCGCCTGTACTTGCTCAGGCCTTACCATCCTTAGAACGGCATTAGGCCCGACCAAATATCGCTGTAGATTCTGGCGGCTACTGGGACCTGAGGTTGTAGGTTCAGTAGGACGTGTAGCTGTGGTAGAACGGCCATGTCCTCTCCCTGCACCAGAGGCTCCACCAACACCACCACCACGACCATGACCGCGTTTCTTATTAGATGTTTGCCTCATAGTTAGCGTTCACAAAGCAAAATAAAAAGTGGTTAAGTATGTTAAAAATAGTAGTCGGTTGTAGTGGCTCACTCCTTAGTAGTTACAGGGTGGTGCTGCAAGCTCATATAGAGGGAATCACCCCACCCTCTGTTAAAAAGTAAATGTAACAATGGAAAAATGAGCGAGCACTCATACACTTGGCAACCAAATTGACATATGCAGAAAATATTTATTGTTAAATCCCCATAAAATTCAAGTAATAAAAATAATAAAAACTGTGTATTACAGCAATGACATACAAAAACTACAATCACATAAACTATAGTAGTTATAATAGTATAGTCGATATTGTATTGAATGCTAAAATATATGATAATAAAATATTAGAGACTAGTCTATAGTCGATAAATTCACTGATATAAATCACACACCAAAAACTTCAAGTATTGTCCAGGTCTTATACACTCACCTAAAGAATTATTAGGAACACCTGTTCTATTTCTCATTAATGCAATTATCTAGTCAACCAATCACATTGCAGTTGCTTCAATGCATTTAGAGATGTGCTCCTGGTCAAGACAATCTCCTGAACTCCAAACTGAATGTCAGAATGGGAAAGAAAGGTGATTTAAGCAATTTTGAGCGTGGCATGGTTGTTGGTGCCAGACAGGCCGGTCTGAGTATTTTACAATCTGCTCAGTTACTGGGATTTTCACGCACAATCATTTCTAGGGTTTACAAAAAATGGTGTGAAAAGGGAAAAACATCCAGTATGCGGCAGTCCTGTGGGCAAAAATGCCTTGTGGATGCTAGAGGTCAGAGGAGAATGGGCCGACTGATTCAAGCTGATAGAAGAGCAACGTTGACTGAAATAACCACTCGTTACAACCGAGGTATGCAGCAAAGCATTTGTGAAGACACAACACGCACAACCTTGAGGCGGATGGGCTACAACAGCAAAAGACCTCACCGGGTACCACTCATCTCCACTACAAATATGAAAAAGAGGCTACAATTTGCACAAGCTCACCAAAATTGGACTGTTGAAGACTGGAAAAATGTTGCCTGGTGTGATGAGTCTCGATTTCTGTTGAGACATTCAAATGGTAGAGTCCGAATTTGGCGTAAACAGAATGAGAACATGTATCCATCCTCTGATGGCTACTTCCAGCAGGATAATGCACCATGTCAAAAATTGGTTTCTTGAACATGACAATGAGTTCACTGTACTAAAATGGCCCCCACAGTCACCAGATCTCAACCCAATAGAGCATCTTTGGGATGTGGTGGAACGGGAGCTTCGTGCCATGGATGTGCATCCCTCAAATCTCCATCAACTGCAAGATGCTATCCTATCAATATGGGCCAACATTTCTAAAGAATGCTATCAGCACCTTGTTGAATCAATGCCACGTAGAATTAAGACAGTTCTGAAGGCAAAAGGGGGTCCAACACCGTATTAGTATGGTGTTCCTAATAATTCTTTAGGTGAGTGTATATGCTGTTATTGTGAAGGGGGAGGTAATTCCTCTGTGAATCTATCTCAGATTGGGAAAATGAGTGTCACTGCAGCACGCCAGACCTGCAGGGTATAGCGAAGCGAGGTCACGGTTATAGGCAATCGAGGGTTGCTCACTGTATGGGAGAACCCTGAGCAGGCATGCGGCAGTGAAGGAGAGGTAGACACCGTTCCTCTGGGGCACACTCTGTATATAGGGACCAGGCCTGATGGTGGATGAGGTGCCCTGGATGTTACAGGTATTTTTAGTGCCTGGGGCAAGGTCCCTGTTAGATTCGTGACGCCAGTGCCTGTAACGGTGGCACACCGGTTTATAGGAGGAATAACTGAGTACTCAGTGGATAAACCAAACGTTGCTTTACTTGGTGAACACAGTCCAACTTTGTACATACAGTTACAGTTGATAGTGATGATAACGCAGTCCCTTGAACAATACTTCACAAGCAGGTAGACTTTAAATAGTGGCAGGTATTAATCATGCAAGATACTTGGAGGGCACAACTGTTAATACTTTGCAGTGCAATGCTGCTCTATCCCCTTCAGCTATTCTAGCTGGCTGGATCCCAAGGCCCGGATGCCTAAATGCTGGCTTTAATCCTTGGTATATAAATCCTTCCTCCAGTATTGGCGCTTGCTTTACTTTATAGAACCTCTGCCCATTCAGGGTACTTATCTGACCTGGTATTGTCCTTACTCGGCTTGAGGGTAACTGCAGGTTTCTCCCAGGAGGTGCTGTCCTGCAACTGGGGTGTCTCTACTGAGCTAATCCTAGCCTCAGGAGCTTCAGGTGGACGAAGTAACTCCTCTAGTCCCCTGGAATGAACTAACTCTCCCCTGTCTGGGCCTTCCTATATATATCTAGGGCTCTCTAGCTCCCTCTAACGTCTGGGAGGCTAAACTACACCCTGACAGGCCTGACACCCAGCTAACACAGGGAAATGCATACACATAACATTACAGGTAATAAAAACACATTAACCCCTTCTGTGCAGTGCCCACCTTTACCTAGTGGGACACTACATCACTTTAAATATTGTGGGTGTATTTCCCCTGGGAACGTAGTGTATTCATAAAATGTCCACAGGAATCCTGATAATGTTGGAATAAAAAGTCTCTTATGGTATTTCCTTTTAAAGTCGAGGTAAGCTTTAAATCGGTATTTGGCTTACCATCTGGTGTCTGCTGTCTCCCTGTTGTTTGAGTGGAGCTTTAAATGTCTGCCGGCTTATTTGATCGCTCCTTCCAACAAGCTGGTTCAAATTTCGCGGGAGTTCCAAAGATCGCGGGAGTTGACACTCTGTTCCGCAATTTCCTTTGGTACAGCTTTTCGACGATAAAAGTAGTTGTTCCTTTACTGTAAAAAAAATTTCTTTCTCTGTATGGCCATACAGTTTTATCGGAGGCTTCTCAATACAGGTACATCACTTGTTTCACATACGCGTTTCGGGTAGATTCGCTCTCCCTTCCTGAGTGGTCAAGTGTCTGCCTGCCTGGCCTCAATTTTTATCCATTCCTTAATTACTTCCCAACTTTCAAACACCTGCTGTTCATGCTGTTCCCAATTGGTCAGGAAATCCTCCCACATAATCAGGGGATAATTCTATACAGCATTGAAAAAAAAATTATTATTAATTTTTTTTCTACTTGCAGTTTCCATGCATTTTTTTGGGGACACATGCGTTTTTTTGCCCAGATGTCCCAATTGGTGTGATATACTGATGTATGAAATATAAACTTAATATCTAATTGCTAACACTTATAAATTAACATTTTAATGATAAAATATTATTAAACAAATTATTTAGATTAAAATCCGGATATAAAACTATAAATACTCCCCAACATTTATAAGGGATTTGAGGAATCTTGAAAGTTGGAGATTTATAGGATTCTTGGAATTTGATAAAATTCTTGGAATTTGATAGAGAAGGAAGGGTGGGTATCTAGGAGCCAAGGACACGTCACAGCGCCGATAAACGGCCTAGCATGCGACGTGCCGTCGGCCACAAGACACCCAACCTACATGAATCCAAAAATCTCCAACTCCGAATTAAGACCTTTTGGTTGTAGAGATCCAAATTTATAAATGCGTCTGGATTCTATCCTAGACATCTGTGTAATAAAATCACCGCCTCTCCAGTGTTTCTCCACCTTCTCCAGTGCCACAAACATCAGACTGGATGGATCCTGGTTGTGTACGTCTTTATAATGTTTTGATAGGTAATGTTTATCGTACCCCTTCCTGATGTTAGCAATATGCTTGGCCACTCTTTTTTTGAATGGCCTCTTAGTGCGTCCTATATATAGTCTATTGCAAGGACACTGGAGAAGGTAGATAACTCCACTGGAGTCACATGTAAGACAATCTTCTCTCTCCCAATTGAAATCATTCTGAGTCGAGGGGACAGTCGTCGTCAGGTGGGGTTTCTTATTCATTCTACAACCCATGCACCTTCCACATTTATAAAAACCCTTCAGACTCAGCCAGGTTCCTGAAAGACTCAACTTGTTCTGTTTCCAAGGTTTTACAGTAGGGGCCACCTTAATAACTAGATTAGGTGCCCTAGTGAAAGTAATCGTCGGAACAGTTGGAAGTAGATGTCCCACAATTTTGTCATTCAGCACGTGGTGCCAATGGGTTTTAATAATTTTCTGAATCTTCCTATAGTTCTCATTAAATGGAAGAACAACCCTAATAGCTTCTTCTTTGTTTTGTGTTTTATCTTTCTCATTTTTATCTTTCTCAATACAATATCGACTATACTATTATATCTACTATAGTTTATGTGATTGTAGTTTTTGTATGTCATTGCTATAATACACTGTTTTTATTATTTTTATTACTTGAATTTTATGGGGATTTAACAATAAATATTTTCTGCATATGTCAATTTGGTTGCCAAGTGTATGAGTGCTCGCCCATTTTTCCATTGTTATGTTAAAAATAATTAACCGCCAATATAAACCCTGATGTTAGGTATTGCACTCAATATTTTTTATTTAAACTCTATATGACAGCGGTATTTGTGGCCTAAATGTGACAGTCACCTATGCATGTGTAATCACAGATGTGCATTATATGAAAAAAAGGTTTTTTTTCACCACCGTATCCTAAAAGCCTTATTTGTGGCCTAAATGTGACAGTCACCTATGCAAGTTTAATCACAGATGTGCAGTATATGAAAAAAAGTTTTTTTTTTAACAGTAAGCTAATAGCTGTATTTGTGGCCTAAATGTGACAGTAACCTATGCAAGTGTAATCACAGATGTGCAATATATGAAAAAAAAAGGTTTCTTTTCACCACAGTATCCTAAAAGCCTTATTTGTGGCCTAAATGTGACAGTCACCTATGCAAGTGTAATGTCAGAATTCGATGTAATTTTCTAAATTACCACTAGTGGCCGCTGTTTCACCCACTCTGAACTTGTGTTGCAATTTCACTCCTCCACCACTGGAGGCTGCTGTGTTATCTAAGGATTGCCCTTAACTAAGATGGCTGTTGTGATACTGATCGGGAGCCATCTTGTTTCCTGTTTGGGCCTACTTATACCCATGAGGCAATGCAAAAATTGCTCGAGTATTGTGACTTGTTCCAGCCTCCTGCTCCTCAGAACCGTCCCTTCCAGACCGTTCCGATTCTTCACTGGATTCCCTACCTTGCGATCTACTCCTCAAGTCTGCACCTCGCTTGTTCCTTTTGGCCACTGGATTCCAGCCGCGTCTACCAGCAGCGTAACATGTAATCACAGATGTGCAGTATATGAAAAAAAGTTTTTTTTTCACCACAGTATCATAAAAGCCTTATTTGTGGTCTAAATGTGACAGTCACCTATGCAAGTGTAATCACAGATGAGTAGTATATGAAAAAAAGGTTTTGTTCACCACAGTATCCTAAAAGCCTTATTTTTGGCCTAAATGTGACAGTCACCTATGCAAGTGTAATCACAGATGTGAAGTATATGGAAAAAAAAGGGTTTTTTTTCACCACAGTATCCTAAAAGCCTTATTTGTGGCCTAAATGTGACAGTCACCTATGCATGTGTAATCACAGATGTGCAGTATATGAAAAAAAGGTTTCTTTTAACAACAGTAACCTAATAGTCATATTTGTGGCCTACATGTGACAGTCACCTATGCAAGTGTAATCACAGATGTGCAGTATATGAAAAAAAGTTTTTTTTAACAACAGTAACCTAATAGCCATATTTGTGGCCTAAATGTGACAGTCACCTATGCACATGTAATCACAAATGTGCACTATATCAGAGCTTTTTTTCACCACAGTATCCTAAAAGCCTTATTTGTGGCCTAAATGTGACAGTCACCTATGCAAGTGTAATCACAGATGTGCAGTATATGAAAAAAAGGGTTTTTTTAACAACAGTACCCTAATAGCAGTATTTGTGGTCTAAATGTGACAGTCCCTTATGCACTTGTAATCCCAGATGTGCAGTATATCAGAGGGATTTTTCACCACAGAATCCTAAAAGCCTTATTTGTGGCCTAAATGTGACAGTCACTTATGCACGTCTAATCCTAGATGTGCACTATATGAAAAAAAAAAAAGTTTTTTTAAGCACAGTAAGCAAAATGCTGTTTTTCTGGACTAGCAGACATGCAGATAGATAGTTTTTAATTTGGGTGGGAGAAAAAAGGGGTCTGGAAACACTCATCCAGAATTTGAATGAGAAACTGGAATTTTCACTTTACTAGTAATATAAGCAATGTGGAGGTTAATTTCCTAGATCTCTGTATTTCTTTGGAAAATGGAAAGTTGACTACGAGAACCTACTTCAAAGAAACAGACGTGAATGCATATATTGATAGGACCAGTTGCCATTATGATGTATGGCTAGAATAGCACGTAACTGTACAAAAATAGAAGACTATAGGAAGCAAAGTAAAGTGATTAAAAGGTTTGTGGAAAAAGGATATGAGGAGGAGGAGTTGGAAGAGTGCCAAAATAATTTGGAGGTCTGTAAAACAGAGGGTGATTGTGGTAAAAAGAATAAGAAGGAGAGGGATTTCCGTTTTTTATGTTCATGACGCAATACAATGCCAATGCAGGGTTCTTGAAAAACGCACTAAAAAGAAATTGGGCAACACTGAAGAACGACCGCATTCTGGGGAAAGAGATACCTAGAAGGCCAGAAATCTTATTTAAGAAGGCCCCCAATTTGAACACACGTCGAGTACACAGCGCAATTTCGACTGTCCCCAAAAAAAAAGATACGCAGAAATTCACATGGTGCGGCTTTTGTATAGGCTGCAAAAATAGAATCTTGAGAGAGAGAACACAGCATGTGGGGGTAGTAAGGTCCACAGTAAGTGGACAAGAATTTAAAGTGAAAGGGGGTCTGTCCTGTAAGAATCAGGGGGTGATATACGTACTGGAGTGCCCTTGTGGCCTCCAGTACGTAGGAAGAATCCTCAGGAAACTGGAAGTTAGAATACAGGAGCACATCCGTAACATCAAAAAAGGTCTAACTACACATAGTGTTTCTATGCATTTTAAAGAGCAACATGAAAAGAACCCGAGGGGTTAGAAATTCGTGGGAGTGGAACTGGTCAATCCCCATTGGCGGGGTCGGGACCCAGTTATGCAAATAAACAGAAGAGAGATCGAATGGATATATAAACTAAGTACCCTTCAACCTAAAGGGATGAATATTGAATTCGACCTTAAGCCCTGCTTGGTTTGAATGTATTTGGAATATTGGCATTGTAGGGCGCCGGAGCAGTGAAAGTGCAGAGTAACGAATTGTCCAGCAGGGGGAGGGAACCTACCTGGACGTGTGACTTCATGAATGAAGCACTTGGTAGTCAGCCATTGGTTGACCTAGCCGTGTTTGTAATACAATTCCCAATGGGAAGAGTCAGCATTAAAAAAACTATATAACTGCAATATTTTGTATGTGGATTTTTGAAAGATGAATGGAATGTGTTTTTATTTAGTGTTTTATGTGTTTTATTTGGAATTTGAGCATTTTTGAGAAATCCTTTGTGCTATTGGATGGGCAATATAATTATCAGCTGTGCCATGTGGGGGGAAGGGGGATAAATATCTGCCTACCCTAGGCATGGTAGATTCTCGCCCCCTGACGAAGCTACATGTGAAACCCGGGTCGGGCTGTGCGGAAAGAATATTGCTATATTGATATGCTGTTAAACCATTTTACTTCTGTGAGTATAATAAAGCAGAATTTTTAATTGTGCCGGAGGTACTCTCACGATTGTGCGGTTTATGACATCTTGCAGAGGAGCCTACGACGATCCAGCATAGATACGCTGAGTTTCAATCTGCGTAGAAGTACACTGCGATTCAACTGAAGGGTGTCTGTCTTGGGCCAGATAAAGTGAATACCTGCATTCGTGGAAAAACGCTCTGTGTGATGTGACATCCTGTATGCCCAAAAGACCCATATTGCCACAAACAGCACCCCACAAATCAAACATAGGAAATTTCCACAGATAGTTTATTCCACTTACAAAGAGAAAAAAAGGGGAGTCATGATAGCATTTAAAGACTCAATTGCAGTAGATATTAAAGAAAAGTTTATTGACCCAGGTGGGAGATACATCATATTAGTAGCTCTGATTAATAATACCCTTACTACATTAGTTAATGTTTATGCACCTAACACTGGCCAAACAAAATTTATGAGGAAATTACTTAAAAAAGTGAATATCATGAAAAAAGGCCACTTACTGCTAGGAGGAGATTTTAATGCTATTCTCAACCCATCCTTAGATACCACCCATAGTGGTATATATAGGGACTTAGCGTTTCAAAAATTAATTGATCAAAATTTTCTTTATGATATCTGGAGGTTGCAGCATGCTTCAGAAAGGGACTACACCCATTTCTCAAATAAACATTCTTCCTATTCAAGGATAGATTACTTTTTGGTTGAGAGACCACTTATTGATTTGACAACTAAAACAGATATAGGTAACATAGTTTGGTCAGACCATGCACCTGTCAGTCTAACAATAACATTTACACAAAGACAAACCAATGACTATGTATGGAGAGTCAATCCTTACATCCTGAATAATACTAAACTAGCAGCTTCAATTGAATCAGATTTAAAGGAATATTTTAGAATAAATGACACCACAGATATAGACTCTTACACTCTATGGAGCGCTCATAAGGCCAAAATCAGAGGAACATTCATGTCATTAGGTTCCTCCATTAAAAAAACAAAGAGAAAAAGAGATGACAGAGGCTCTGAAGTTAATAAAAGATTTGGAAGCTAAAAATAAGATAAAACCATCATATACAATTACAACAGAATTACAGAAGGCCAGATTTAAAATATACAACCTACTCCTGTTCAAATATGAAAAAGTCCTGAGACAATCTAAAACTAAATTTTACTCCCATGACAATAAGGCCGGAGCACTACTTGCTAGAAGGCTGAAGGCCAAAAGACAAAAATCTATAATTAGGAAAATTAAACACCCCACAACAAATCAGATCAAAATAGCTCCTCGAGATATAGCTAACTCATTTAAAGATTATTATGAGAAACTATATAACCTGGCCTCTGACCTTCCAATACCAGTTGAAGAATCCAAAATTACAGAATTCCTACATAAACTAGACTTGCCCAAACTGAATCAAGACCAGATCCATCAATTGAATATACCAATTTCATTGTTAGAAATATCAAAAGCAATTAGATCTTCCCCTAATCAAAAATCACCAGGCCCTGACGGCTTCACGTCGGAATATTATAAGAAATTTGTTAATATCTTGATCCCACATCTTCACAAAGTTTACAATAATGCATTTCAGTCAGGCACTTTCCCTGAAGATATGCTGAGAGCCACAATAGTAACTATTCCGAAACCAGGCAAGGATGATTGTAAAGTGGAAAATTATAGACCAATTTCCCTACTAAACGTAGATATGAAAATATATGCAAAAATCTTAGCTGAAAGATTTCAAAATATCCTTCCAAAATTAATTCATAAGGATCAAGTAGGATTTTTAAAAGGCAGACAGGGCCCAGACAATACAAGACGTATAATCTCATTACTCCAATTCTGTGAGAAAATAAAAAACCCTGCCATTTTCCTAACTGTTGATGCCGAAAAAGCCTTTGATCGTATAAACTGGTCATATGCATTTAAGGTCCTAGAAAAATTTGGGATAACTGGAACCATCCATTCAGGTATTAAGGCGCTATACAGCAACCCCTCAGCAAATGTTTATGTGAATAGCTCCCTGTCTAACTCATTCAAAATCACTAATGGCACGCGTCAGGGCTGCCCTTTCTCCCCCCTTCTCTTCATTATGTCAATGGAACCTCTAGCGGCGGCTATTAGATCTAATCCTGATATATACGGTATAGATATAGGCCACAGCAACTATAAATTAGCCCTGTTCGCTGATGATATTATATTAACATTTACTAATCCCCAATCCTCACTACCAGCCTTTTTTAAGACCACTCAAGATTTTGGTGAGATTTCATATTACAAAATTAATACAGATAAATCTCAAGCCCTGCCAATTAATTTGAATCCTTCTTTATTACATGATTTAAAAGGACAATACCCCCTAGATTGGCAAAAATCGGATATTACATATTTGGGTATACAGGTGTCGCATCCCTCATCAAGACTTTTTGATACTAATTTTCCTAGAATAGCCTCTGAGATCAACAGAGATATGGCTGAATTCACCAAAAACACAATTTCTTGGCTGGGCAGGATTGCAGCATACAAAATGCTGCTTCTGCCAAAGCTATTGTATCTCTTCAGGTCACTACCGATTTCTGTTCCTGACTCATATTTCACATCACTAAATTCTAAACTCAGATTATTCATTTGGGACCACAAGAAACCCAGAGTTGCCTTCAAAACCATAATTGGACACCATAAAAAGGGTGCACTGGGAGTGCCACATATTCAATATTATTACTTCTCGGCTATCCTGGACCAACTGTCTCACTGGTGGTTAGATAATACTGACAAGCTGTGGGTCCAAATAGAGAAAAGCATATGTAGCACGAAAACATTAAAATCCAGACTTCTAGCGCCGATTTGGGGATTCTCCCCCTCCCCTCCACCTATTGATGTGATCAATGTCTCAGATGAGATCTGGAAGAAATTCCTCAGATTAAGGAAAGGGAAAATTACATTCTCCCTTAACAGATGCCACATTAGATGTCCTTTGTGATCAAGTAGATTTAATCCCCATTACTCATTGGAAGGATGTTGGCATTGAATCCCTCCAGGACTTTTATGAAGAGGGAACATTTACCTCGTTCTCTAAACTAAAAACTCGATTTAGACTAGTAAGAGATGACTTCTACAGATTTTTAAATGTTAGGGAATTTGTTAATAAGCGCAAAATAACAGAGAAGATATATTTACCGCATACGACCCTACTAGCCAACTTATTTAAGAAAAGGAGAGGGATATCTACTTTTTACACCCAATTGACAGAATCCTTAAATACTTTACCAACCAAACACATGGAAAAATGGGAAGAAGAATTACAGATAACAATAGATTTAAAAGATTGGCATTCATCATTTTCCAATACTCATAAATATTTCCACAGCACTAAACATAAAGAAGTAATCTTCAAAACTTACCTTAGATGGTACCACACTCCGAGTAAGTTACATCTGATCTTTCCAGACACATCAGACCGATGCTGGAGACAATGTGGAAAGAAAGGGACATTACTACACACCCTATGGGAATGTGAGATTATTCAACCACTTTGGAAAGCTATGGAAAATGTCATTAAATCAATAATAAAATTTAACCTTATTCTATCACCACAACTAGCTCTGTTGCTACTGGGACTGGATGATCTGCCAGATGAATCTAGATCAATAGTAGCACATCTGGTTATGGCTACCAAGCTGGTTATAACAAGGCATTGGAAGTCTACTGATACTCCTCATGTTAAAGAGATTTGGCAAACTGTTAATAATACAAGCATGTTTGAACAAACTATAGCACGGATCCAAGATAGGTCCTCCACATACCACTATAGATGGGACAAATGGTTAGAGAGTAAAGTGGATCTCAACTTTGAAAGGGTTTCCTGTACTGTTGTGTTCTGTTTTGTTAGGACGTTAGTTATTTAAGTTGTTTTTGAATTTTTAAAACATTGAGATTACCTATAGATTTTACAAATATGTACAGCATAACAGATTTCTATATTATCTAATCTACATTTGTGTAACTCAAAACATATATGTCTACCCTTGATTCACTACATTATATTTTGTATTGTTTGTTTTTCTCAAAAAAAAAATGTCAATAAAAAGAATTTTACAAAGGAAAAACGCTCTGTGTGTGAATGAGGAGCAGCGCGGTCCCACTATACTAACACAATGCAGATAGATAGTGCTGGTGCACTATCGTTGCATAAAATGGCTGCCGATTATGTATTGATATTGACAAACTGAAGTAAAAAAACGTTTGTTTTCAGCAGTAGTTTCGCTCAGTGCAGGCTTAAAAAAATTGTGCACTGCACCCACAAAACAAATTTTTCGCTGAGTAAAAAGGCAGTTCTTCATAATATTTTTCCCTGATCTCTCCCTGACAGCAGCTGCAGCCTCTCCCTACACTAATCCGAGCAGAGTGACGGGCGGCGCTACGTGACTCCAGCTTAAATAGAGCCTGGGTCACATGCTGCAGTTGGCCAATCACAGCCATGCCAATAGTAGGCATGGCTGTGATGGCCTTTTGGGGCAAGTAGTATGACGCTTGTTGATTGGCTGCTGTGCAGCCTTTCAGAAAGCGCCGAACACCGAACCAGAACTTTTACGTAAATGTTCGGGTCCGGGTGCCGAAAAACCTAAATTTCGCTCAACTCTACTAATGAGTGCTTCCATTATGGAAGCACTCATTAGTACCGGAGGACCAGGAAGCGGTGAAGACTCTACTCCGGTCCTTGGCTGTCGGCTGTGCAGTGGCTGTGCACAGCGTGAGGGCGCTGTTTGACCTCATGCTGTGCGTGCCAGTTTACAGCACATCCGACGGAGGAGGAAGACAGAGCACAGGCAGTGAGGAGCGCCACGCCCAGGAGCAGGAGAGGTAAGTGGTTTATTTATTTTGTGATCTGAGGCTGGGGGCTGCTGAAACATGGCTAGGGGCTGCTGAAACATGGCTGGGGACTGATCAAACATGGTTGGGGCTCCTGAAACATGGCTAGGGGCTGCTGAAACATGGTTGGGGGCTGATCAAACATGGTTGGGGGCTGATCAAACATGGTTGGGAGCTGATCAAACATGGCTGGGGGCTGATCAAACATGGCTGGGGTTATGAGATATATGAGGCATGGGGTCTCATGTGAAGTCTGAATGGGGGTCTTCTTTATATTGGGCTCTGATCTGAGGTCTGATTGGGGTCTTATTAACATTGGAGTCTGATTTGAGGTCTGATTGAGGGTCTTAATAACATTGGGGGTCTGATTGGGGCAGTGAGCTGAGATCTGAGTAATATTGGGGTTCTGATTGCTGATATGATCTGAGGTCCAATGAAAACATTTTTTTTTCTTATTGTCCTCTAAAACCTAGGTGCGCCTTATGGGCCAGTGCGTCTTATAGGGTTAAAATTTGGTATGTTAACTGTGTGTCAGACTTAGTCTCAACAGGCAGTCTAATATATTGGAGCGTTTCTTGTTCAACTGCTGCGCCATTCATACTTAATCTGTTACATTACTGATTCAGTTACTGTACATTAGGACCAACGGACAGTTGCCCGGTTCCTCCAAAGGAATGGGCAGTGGCAAAAATGTAGCTGTAGTTGGCACAAGTAGCAGCAGAAGGGTTGATGGTAACAGCAGCCGCAACACCAGGCCAAAGCTGCCACTGTCATCCAGCAGTCGTGTTTTGACCAACAATACAGCTGCACTAAAATGATTGACTCGCTCTTCAACATCATCTCAGGTGACAGATACACACAGCCAGAAATCGGTGAGTTCCTCTGACAACCACACTTAGTTGGCATGGCCTAGGAACTGCCTCTGTGCCCTAACCTGTTCTGAACCTGGCTCTTGCTTTTGCTGCTCACTCTGCTAGCCAAGTAAGGTATCAAGCTGGCTCTGCTCTGCTTTTAAGTGAGGATGAGCTTTTTGAGGACAGTCAGCAGTTATAGGCCAGCACAGACTTGAAGGAGAGGTCTGCTGCAGACTCCTCTAGGCACACAACTACCAATGATGACAGTCGGGTGGGAACACATGTTTGGAGAGGTCAGAGACATGCTTAAGAGACAGGCGAGGGTGACATTAGTGAGGAACAAACCAATGTAGATGGCAATGTTGTCGATCATACGTGGAAGCACGTGGAAGCACGTATTTTTTTGTCACTGCGGCGGGGCGGGCGTGGGTGAACGCACGTGTGGGCGACCGATCAGGCCTGATCAGGCAAACACTGCATTTTGGGTGGAGGGCGAACAAAGGTGACACTAATACTATTATAGATCTGACTGTGATCAGTTTTGATCACTTACAGATACTATAAAAGTACAAATGCATCCTCATGTATTTTGAGCATCCTCATGGCTTCTTTTACACGGTGAGTATTTGGTCAGTATTTGATCATAATTTGTAAGCCACGGGAGTGGGTCCAAAATACAGATGAGATTCCATTACAGTTTATCTCTGTTTTAGACACACTCCTGTTTTTTTGCTTACAATTACTAATGCAAAACACTGTCCAAAGACAGACTGTCTGAGAGGCCATTAAAGTCCTGAATGCAGGACTTTTTCTCCTTTAAAAAAAAAAAACTGATTTGAGACGTAAATGGCCAAAATGGATGCAAATTGAGCACAAGACTTTTTTCAGATGGTCAGTATTTGGTCAGTGATGTTAAAACAACATTACTGCCACTGCTGACCCATTCCCCACTCTGTCATGAAGCCACCACTGCCACCTTTTCCACTCTGTCATAAGGCCACTACTACGTATCGCTAATCAGCATTTGTACTTTTATAGTATTTTTTTTTTATCACTGCACAATCACTTTACAAGCGCTGCAGCGATAAAAAAAATCAGTTTTGATATTTTTTATCAATCGCAGAGGCCTCCAGTACTTTGCTAGCCTCCCATTTGTAAGACAGGCTTGCTTTTTTTCTTGGGTAGTCTCAGGGAATACCCCCTAAATTTAGTAGTCCAAATGTCAAACAGGGGGTATTCTTCTGAAGAGGCCTACAGGCTTCTGACCCAGTCGGATGAGGAATGGGAACCCTCATCAGACGAATCCAGCGGGTCAGAATATGAACCTGTAGAAAGCAGTGGCAGTCTGACCCAAAGTTCGGACGAGGAGGTTGAGGTCCCTGATAGCACCAGGCGTACCCGGCCCCTTGTTGCTAGACCACAGGTTGCGTAGGATCCGCTTCAAGGGCAGCAGAGTGGGGCTGGCGCTGTTGGATTACGTGGTGAGGCATACACCAGCAGCGCAGCCCACCCTGGACCTAGTACCAGCACTGCCGTACAACATGGTGAAGTGTCGAGCACCAGAAGGGCAGTTGAAGCTGGTACGGTGGCACGTGCAATAGTTACCCCATCGCAGCCACCGCACAGACAGGCCCATAGAGCCCCTAGAGCAGGCATCTCAAACTCGCGGCCCTCCAGCTGTTGTAAAACTACAACTCCCACAATGCCCTGCTGTAGGCTGATACCTGTAGGCTGTCCGGGCATGCTGGGAGTTGTAGTTTTGCAACAGCTGGAGGGCCGCGAGTTTGAGATGCCTGCCCTAGAGTCCCTGAGGTGCTGGCATACCCTGATTGGCAGTCCCCAACTTCAGCCGCACCTGTAGTTCCCCCTTTCACTGCCCAGTCTGGAGTTCGAGTTGAGACAGCTCAGATCGGTTCGGCACTGGGATTTTTTGAGCTGTTCTTGACTGCGGAGCTCTTGGACATAGTCGTAGCAGAAACAAATCCTTATGCCACTCAATTTATAGCCGCCAACCCGGGAAGCTATTATGCCCAGCTTTTCCGGTGGAAACCCGTCCAAGTTTCCGAATTCAAAATTTTTCTGGGCCTTCTCCTCAACATGGGTCTAACCAAAAAGCATGAATTGCAGTCATATTGGTCCACGATCCCAATTCATCACATGCCCATGTTCTCTGCTGCTATGTCCAGGGCACGATTTGAGGCCATCCTGCATTTCCTGCACTTTAGCGACAACACCACCTCCCATCCCAGAGGCCACCCAGCTTTTGACCGGCTCCACAAAATTCGGCCCCTCATAGACCACTTTAACAACAAATTTGCAGATTTGTATACCCCTGAGCAAAACATCTGCGTAGACGAGTCCCTTATACATTTTACCAGGCGCCTTGGCTTCAAACAATACATCCCAAGGTATGGGGTCAAATTGTATAAGCTCTGTGAAAGGGCCACAGGCTATACCCACAAATTTCGGATCTATAAGGGTAATGATCAGACCCTGGAGCCGGTCGGTTGCCCTGACTACCTGGGGAGCAGTGGGAAGACAGTCTGGGACTTGGTGTCACCCTTATTTGGCAAGGGGTACCATCTTTATGTGGAAAATTTTTACACAAGTGTGCCCCTCTTCAGGCATTTGTTCCTAGAACAGATTGGCTGCTGTGGCACCGTGGGACCTAGTCGCCGGGGCTTCCCTCAACGGCTCGTTACCACCCATCTTGCAAGGGGGGAGAGGGCTGCCTTGTGTAACGAAGAACTGCTCGCGCTGAAATGGAGAGACAAGCGTGACGTTTACATGCTCTCCTCCATTCACGCAGACACGACAATACAAATAGAACGGGCAACCAGTGTCATTGAAAAGCCCCTCTCAGTCCACGACTATAACCTTCACATGGGAGGGGTGGACTTCAATGACCAGATGTTGTCTCCTTATTTCGTTTCCCGACGCACCAGATGCTGATATAAGAAGGTGTCTGTATATTTGATTCAATTGGCTGCATATAATAGTTTTGTTCTCTACAGTAAGGCTGGGAGAACAGGATCCTTCCTCAAATTTCAGGAAGAGATCATCGAGAACCTCCTGTATCCAGGAGGTTCCGTGGCCCCATCCACCACTGTAGTGAGCCGTCTACACGAGCGACATTTCCCCAATGTCATTGCTGGTACCTCAACCCAACCGTCACCCCGAAAAAGATGTCGTGTCTGTAGCAGGAGTGGAATAAGGCGTGACACCCGCTATTTCTGTCCTGACTGCCCTGACCACCCTGCCCTATGCTTAGGGGAGTGTTTCCGGAAGTACCACACACAGGTACACTTAGCATAGGGATTGCATCTCACAGGACAGGCACACAGGGACATTAGGGCCCTTTCACTCACAGCTGCTGCAGACCTCTCCTTTCACCTGGGACAAAGTGCATAATGTACTTCGCCACATCTTTGGGCGATTTGCGCTTTGCACATTGTCCCATGGGGAAGGAGAGGTTTGCCTTATAAAGATAAAAAAAAACTAACAAAAAAAAAATCACCGGTAAGCAAAAAAGTTAACGTTCTGTTCAAAAAGTTAAATAAAGTTTATATGTTCTGTTCAAATGTTAGGCTACTTTCACACCTGCGTTCGGGTGTCCGCTTGTGAGCTCCATTTGAAGGGGCTCACAAGCGGCCCTGAACGCATCCGTACTGCCCTAATGCATTCTGAGTGGACGCGGATCTGCTCAGAATGCATCAGTCTGGCAGCGTTCAGCCTCCGCTCAGCAAGAGGACACCTCGGGTGTCCGCCTGGCCGTGCGGAGGCAAGCGGATCCATCCAGACTTACAATGGAAGTCAATGGGGACGGATCCGCTTGAAGATGACACCATATGGCTCAATCTTCAAACGGATCCGTCCCCCATTGACTTTCAATGTAAAGTCTGGACGGATCCGTTCAGGCTACTTTCACATTTAGAAATTTTTTTAAACTATAATGCAGACGGATCCTTTCTGAACGGATCCAAACGTCTGCATTGTAGGAGCGGATCCGTCTGAGCAGACATCAGACGGACCCGCTCTGAACGGTAGTGTGAAAGTAGCCTTATTATAAAGTTAATAAATTTATTGCGTTGCGGCCTGTTTTTTTCTTTTTTGTTTTGTTTTTTTTACCTTCCAGGTGGACCAACCGATCGACTAGCTGCAGCACTGATGTGCATTCTGACAGAAGCATTGCGCTGCTGTCAGATTACACAAAAGTCGGTGTATGCGGCGCTGCAAGACGAGATTTCTCCTCTGCAGTAAAAGATACGTTTGCCGAGGCATATGAGCTGAGGGGGCGGCTGTGTTCATATGCTTTGGCAAACAATTTGTATATAAAAAAATAATAAAAAATCCCGGCAATGATTTATTCATCCACATCGATTGATGTCAATGGAGAAATCGGGTTTGCCAGGGCATACGGGCTAAGTGGGTATGGATGTTGGGCGGAGCTCCTATGTCCTGGCAGACGCCTTTCCCCTCTTTTTTTTTTGGCAGAGATTTTTTCATCCACATTGATCGATGTGAATGAAGAAATCTGTGCCGTTCATTTTTTCTTTCAGCCCAGAGGCTGAACGGAAAAATAAAAATCTCATTACCTGTATGCTCAATATAAGGAGAATAGCAGGAACTCCTAATGCTGGCCATACATGTAATGATTGCGGAGACCCTCAAATGCCAGGGCAGTACAAACACCCCACAAATGACCTCATTTTGGAAAGAAGACATCCCAAGGTATTCGCTGAGGGGCATATTGAGTCCATGAAAGATTGAAATTTTTGTCCCAAGTTAGCAGAAAGGGAGACTTTGTGAGAAAAAAAATAATAATTTCCGCTAACTTGTGGCAAAAAAAAATAAAAAATCT
This sequence comes from Bufo bufo, assembly GCF_905171765.1. Classification (NCBI taxonomy): domain Eukaryota; kingdom Metazoa; phylum Chordata; class Amphibia; order Anura; family Bufonidae; genus Bufo; species Bufo bufo. The sequence continues at coordinate 464,782,459 of NC_053391.1, forward strand.
ATGAACTCGCCATGCCCCTCATTTAATAACTTAGGGTGTCTTCTTTCCAAAATGGGGTCACATGTGGGGTATTTAGCCCTGGCATTTTAGGGGCCCTAAAGCGTGAGAAGAAGTCTGGGATCCAAATGTCTAAAAATGCCCTCCTAAAAGGAATTTGGGCCCCTTTGCGCATCTAGGCTGCAAAAAAGTGTCACACATGTGGTATCGCCGTACTCAAGAGAAGTTGGACAATGTGTTTTGGGGTGTCATTTTACACATACCCATACTGGGTGAGATAAATATCTCGATCAAATGCCAACTTTGTATAAAAAAAATGGGAAAAGTTGTCTTTTGCCGAGATATTTCTCTCACCCAGCATGGGTATATGTAAAAAGACACCTCAAAACACATTGCCCTACTTCTTCTGAGTATGGCGATACCAGATGTGTGACACTTTTTTGCAGCCTAGGTGGGCAAATGGGCCCACATTCCAAAGAGCACCTTTCGGATTTCACAGGGCATTTTTTACACATTTTGATTTCAAACTTCTTCTCACACATTAGGGCCCCTAAAATGCCAGGGCAGTATAACTACCCCACAAGTGACCCCATTTTGGAAAGAAGACACCCCAAGGTATTCCGTGAGGGGCATGGAGAGTTCCTAGAATTATTTCTTTTTTGTCACAAGTTAGCGGAAAATGATGATTTTATTTTATTTATTTTTTCTTACAAAGTCTCATATTCCACTAACTTGTGACAAAAAATAAAAACTTCCATGAACTCACTATGCCCATCACAAAATACCTTGGGGTGTCTTCTTTCCAAAATGGGGTCACTTGTGGGGTAGTTATACTGCCCTGGCATTCTAGGGGCCCTAATGTGTGGTAAGTAGTTTGAAATCAAAATGTGTAAAAAATGACCTGTGAAATCCTAAAGGTGCTCTTTGGAATGTGGGCCCCTTTGCCCACCTAGGCTGCAAAAAAGTGTCACACATCTGGTATCGCCGTACTCAGGAGAAGTTGGGCAATGTGTTTTGGGGTGTCATTTTACATATGCCCATGCTGGGTGAGAGAAATATCTCGGTCAAATGCCAACTTTGTATAAAAAAATGGGAAAATATTCTATATTGAATATAGTGCTATATATTAATTTTTTAGAATATTCGTCATTTTTTTCCCATCTGAAGTCATTATTCCTCCCTGCTTAAGTTGCTTGTGGGCCAATGACTCATTGGCCCACAAGCAAGAAGCAGGGAGGAATCATGTGTTCAAATGGAAAAAATGACGAATATTCAAAAAAAAAAGTGCTATATATTCGTTTTTGACCCACGCCTGTATTGATTGCACGCCTGTATTGATCGCGTCATATTCGCATATTACGTGATCTTTACCTTGACAATTTTTGCATTAAAAAAAAAGAATGTAGAATATAACGAATATACGATTTTGCAAATTTATGACGAATATTCTACAAAATATTTGTGAAATATCACAAATTCGAATATGAACACTGCCGCTCATCACTAGTGGAGACTGCGCGGGATGAGGCTTTTAAAGGACTGTGACATCACAGGCACTGGCTAGCTGCTGATTGCCTGTTTGCACAGCATTATGGGTGATCTTGCATTCCCTAGCTTCTTTGTAACACGTGTAGCCACCATTTTAGGAGAAAACAATTTTTAATTTTTTTTTCCCTAAACTTTGGATCGAATTTCACTTTGGATGCTTTGATACCTGATAACTGCATTCACTCCAATCAGTACCTGGCAAGCATAAAGATCACATTAACAGCACAGCCAACTGGCCCATTCACGTTGAGACTTAATGAAACTCTGCTCCCCTTATATGAGGTTAAAACATGCTTTCTTTCCTTTTTTGAGTTGCATTTTGAAAGCAATGGGAATGGGACCATTTATTTTGTGTGGGGAGCTTTCACTATAAGAAGGAACAAAACACGCAAATAAATCACCTACACACTTAAATTAAGAGATTAGAAAAATTGCAGTCCACATTCCCAAGCAACCAAACACCTATATATATATATATATATATATATAAAATCTAATATATAAAGCTGAGTGTATGTGTGTGTGTGTGTATGTACGCTAAAGGAATCTGCACAGTCGCATTTACAATCACAAAATTTGGCACACAGGTACATCAGGTGTCCGGGAAGGTTTTAGACCAGGTCTCAGCTCTCTAGGACGTACCGTTCCTGAAATATTCCCCAAAAAATGCATTAGCCAATAGAAGCTTGGTCACATGACCCTTATCAGCCAATAGAAGCTCGCAGGTCCTCCAGCCTCCACATACACAGTTTTACTTCAGGTTTCCATAACAACCCAGCCATTTTATCTTCACTGCTGTAGATGAGCTGTAAAGGAAATCTGTCACCAGGATAATTGCTATTGAAGTAAAGCCATGGCCTAATAGCACTTAGTACCTTATTTCAAGATGTGCCTTTGTTCCAGCAATAGATGTTTTTATCCTCTGAAAATCAAGTTTATTTGGTATGCAAATGAGCCAGTAAGGTGCCCAGAGGGGCGTCACTCTTGCAGGAAGGAGCCCAGACACCCCCTGCTACAATGTGTACACCCTCAAAAGACTTAAAACCGCTCCCCCAGGTTCAGCTAAGTCACGCCCCTGATCTGGTTAGGCCACACCCCATCCCACTCCTGAGCCTACGGTGATTGAAAAAATGAAGGTAAAAATCAACTTCTATCAGCTGCAAGGGTGGGAGTGAGGGTGACATTTTCCCTGCAGCTTACACTCAGACAGCACAGTACTGCTGTCTTAGAGTGAGCTGTTCAAAAGGACACACCCCCAATCTGGTTAGGCCATGCCCCTCCCACTCCTCAGCTGACTGAGATTGAAAAATTAAGTTAAAAATCAACTTCTAGGTCCCGCTAAGCCACACCCAGATCTGGTTAGGCCATGCTCCCTCCCACTCAGTCAACAGGGATTAAAAAAATGAAGGTAAAAATCTACTTCTGTCAGCTGCAGAGGTGGGAGGGAGGGTGACTTTCTCCCTGCAGCTCACACTCAGCCAGTACAGTGCTGCTGTCTTAGAGTGAGCTGTTCAAAAGGACACACCCCTGATCCAGTAAAGGCCACTGTTAAGGGGGTGGGCCCCTGTGGAGGTCACTGTCAAGGGGGTGGTATGCTGTGAAAGTCACTGTTAAAGGGGAAGGCTGCTGTAAAAGTCAAAGTTAAGGGGGTGGGCTGCTGTGGAGGTCCAATTTTAAGGGACGGGGAACTGTTGGGGGGGTCAATGTTGGGGTGGTGGGCTGTGGAGGTAACTGTTTTGGTGGCGGGGTGCTGTAGATGTCACTGTTATAGTGGATAGTGTTGATATCTTTTAACGACACACACAAACATTAAATGCAATATATCTAATATAACCGAGCAAAGTCGGGTCCTTCAGCTAGTATGTCATATGAGGGAGATTGCTCAACTTGAAAGTACTGTCGAATAAAAGCTCACACTCCCATTATTCATGGGTGGGGGTAGATGCATAGCATTTGAAAGCACACAAAAATAATTCTAGAAGGTACCAATGTGGTACACCATGCTAGGTAACAGTCTAATAGTCCCTCCCATACTATTAGTTTAGGCAGGCTGCATCCAGCACCTTCAAACTGTACCTTCAAAGTTCTGACACCCCATTCTTCTCTGATATCACAAATCACAATGCTAGACTGCATCACACAAAAAATGATCAACATGGTATATTTGTTGATACTTCAGCCAAATGTGTAAGCTGATTCCCCATTTCAAGGAAAACTCTTTTTCTGTGAGTTTTTATAGATTTTACTTGAAGCAAAACCAAACTTTTCACCAATAATATTTTAATATCAAATTAAAACTGCTAATAAATATCTGCTGTATTTTTATTACTATGTAGTAATTAGAAAAAAATAATACATTTCCTCTTTCCACATCTACTGTCATATAATTATTATTTTATTCTATATTATTTTTAATATGAGTATTAGCTTGCCTGGGAACATTTATTTTATTTTATTGGAGCTTCACAATTTCAAATTCCAGGTTGCCATTCATGTTTGCCACTGGAAAGTGTCGCCTAGCCCCCTCCTTTTGTCTCAACCAGAAGGTTTAATAGCAAAAAGTAACTGAAAAGGAACAAGCAACAGAAAGCCTTTGGTTTCCAGAGTAACTGTAAAAACAGACTCGGTCGCCATGGCAAAGAGAAAAGCTATTTGCTACAGCCTTTATAGACCTTGAACAGGCTCTGACAGGTTTTTTCAATAATCTCTACAAATTTTGTTTTATGGCAACGAGCTATATTATAATTTTAAGTATAAAATGTCATGAGGAAATTTTCTGCTAAAAGGTAAAAAGTTAAAATGTACATGTTTTAGATGGAGGAGTCATGTTGTTATAAATATAGTATAAAATGTGCATTCAACAAATAGGATACATTGTATATTTCTGTTGTATTTCATGTGCTTTTAAAAAATTGCTTAAATGTGCTTACAAAATGTACATAAATGTACATTTTGGAGAGCTCTAACAATAAAAATCACCACAACTGTACATATGTCTAAGGCTACTTTCACACTAGCGTTCTGCTGTCCGCTCGTGAGCTCCGTTTGAAGGGGCTCACGAGCGGAGCAGAACGCTTCCGTCCAGCCCTGATGCAGTCTGAATGGATGCGGATCCGCTCAGACTGCATCAGTCTGGCGGCGTTCAGCCTCCGCTCCGCTCGCCTCCGCACGGCCAGGCGGACAACTGAACGCTGCTTGCAGCGTTCGGGTGTCCGCCTGGCCGTGCGGAGGCGTGCGGATCCGTCCAGACTTACAATGTAAGTCAATGGGAACGGATCCGCTTGAAGATGACACCATATGGCTCAATCTTCAAGCGGATCCGTCCCCCATTGACTTTACATTGAAAGTCTGAACGGATCCGCTCAGGCTAATTTCGCACTTAGAAATTTTTCTAAGTTATTAATGCAGACGGATCCGTTCTGAACGGAGCCTCCGTCTGCATTAATATGATCGGATCCGTTCAGAACGGATCCGATCAAGCGCAAGTGTGAAAGTAGCCTTACATTTAAGCACTGTAAAGATTAAATATAAAATGTTTTGAACATTTGTATAGTGTCTGATACTCATATGGCAAGAAGAAGATGGGATCGACTGATAATTATTCACATAGGAAAAAAATAGTTCAAATGCCAACTTGCAGAATAGCCTCCCATAATCTATGAAGTGTTTAGTGGGTGAACGCAGAAGGCAATAGAAATATACTAGATATTTTGTACTGACTTATGTAACTAAACATACAGTTTTCCACAAAAGATTGAAAATTGGCTATGGCTAACTAAAGGCCCTATCAGACCGCATGATTTCCAGCCAATTATCCAGAACAAGCTTTTATAGGAATGCTTGTTCCCAATAATTTACTCATATAATCAATCAAGCAGCCAATCAGTCGATGAACGAGCAAATTCTTAGGATAGAAGATGCCAGATTATTGACAGCAGATCTCCCTGTGTAATCATGGATGTGTTGCTATTAATAATTAATTGAACACAATGAGGAAGAAACAAGTGTGGTAGCAATCATTCCTCCTGCATTCAGTTTGCATTGGCCTGTGTAAACATGTAGCTGCAAACGAGTGCTGATAGATGTGTTATGCATCTGTGCTTACACTTCCTAAAAGATTGGGCAATATAATAACACTTTAGGACACACTTAACGCTAAAGAGGACCTTTCACCACTCCTGACATGCCTTTTTTAATAGCTACATGCATTCCCCATATAATAACAATTCTGGAGCATCTATTCTTATGGCTCTATGTTGTGCTGTTCCTTTATTATTTCTACTGCAAGTTATGCAAGAATTGCTAGCAGTCTGCAGTAAGGGTACATAGGGGTGGTAACCAGTTGGGGGTCTGCACCAACTCACTCTATCCAATCAGTACTGCCATTTTCAGACTGTGCAGGTACAAACCCCCAACTGGTTACCGCCCCTCTGTAACCTTACTGCAGACTGCTAGCAATTCATTCATAACTTCTAGTAGAAATAATAAAGGAATGGTACAATATTCAGACATACAAATAGATGCTCCATAATTATTATTACATGGGGAACGGAACACATGAACCTATTAAAATAGGCATGTCAGGAGAGGTGAGAGGTCCTCTTTAAATGTACAGTTATGCATCTGGATACTAATATTCATTCGATACATGTGCTTGTGGGGCATAAAACTGGGCATTATTAATTGTTGAGAAGGACCTTGGCGTACTATTAGATCATAGACTAAATAATAGAATAAGATGTTTTTGTTAAGGTGTAAGGCTTCCAAGACCAGCAGGCTAATGTTGTACATTAAAATAGTTTTCCAGGAGTGTACTATTGATGACCTATTGAAGTCCCAGAATTTCCCAATAGCCATACACTATCTAGTGGCTATGCCTGGCTACTGCCATGCTGCTTGTGTTAACAGACATTTTTTCAATTATTCATTCATTACTACTACATAATGTATGGAGCTGTGGTGTTTCGGTTCCTAGATATGACCAGAAGAGCTCTTAAATATAGCAGAACAGTGAGTGTGGTGAGAGGCAGACCCCAGCCAATCTGATAATGATGACCTATTCAAAGACATGGAGTCACAGGACAGGGATGTATTATTACCACTTTAATTAGTATTTGCACAGTCTCATCTGCAGTTCAGTTCTGGGCAGCATCTTGTAGAAAGGATTCCCTGGAGTTAGAAAATGAACAGAGAAGAGCAACTAAACTGATAAGACCTGGAGAATGTAGCTCTGAGATAAAACTTAAAGATTTAAATCTATTTAGTCTAGTAAAGTGGTGTCTAAGGAGACATGATTTAATTGCATAAGTATATATACAGCCCTTTGAAAAAAAAAATTAAAGGTAAATGCACTAAAAAAAAGGTGGGGTGAAACACTTTAATCCTTCACACCTAAAAATACTTACCTACGTATCCTTTTCTGAAAAGCACATAAAGTAATCTATGTTTTAGCACTAAAACATAGAATGTGTCGGCAGATAAGAGCCATTTGGCCCATCTAGTCTGCCCAATATACTGAATCTTGGCCCTATCTTATATGAAGGATGGCCTTATGCCTATCACATGCATGCTTAAACTCCTTCACTGTATTTGCAGCTACCACTTCTGCAGGAAGGCTATTCCTTGCATCCACTGCTCTCTCAGTAAAGTAATTCTTCCTGATATAACTTTTAAACCTTTGCCCCTCTAATTTAAAACTATGTCCTCTTGTAGTAGTTTTTCTTCTTTTAAATATTCTCTCCTCTTTTACCTTGTTAATTCCCTTTATGTATTTAAAAGTTTCTATCAAATCCCCTCTGTCTTGTCTTTCTTCCAAGCTATACATGTTAAGGTCCTTTAATCTTTCCTGGTAAGTTTTATCCTGCAATCCATGTACTAGTTTAGTAGCTCTTCTCTGAACTCTCGCCAAAGTATCAATATCCTTCTGGAGATATGGTCTCCAGTACTGCGCACAATACTCCAAATGAGGTCTCACTAGTGCTCTGTAGAGCGGCATGGGCACCTCCCTCCTTCTACTGGTAATGCCTCTCCCTATACACCCAAGCATTCTGCTAGCATTTCCTGCTGCTCTATGACATTGTCTGCCTACCTTTAAGTCTTCTAAAATAATGACTTCTAAATCCCTTTCCTCAGATACTGAGGTTAGGACTGAATCACAGATTTTATATTCTGATATTGGGTTTTTACGCCTCAGGTGCATTATCTTGCACTTATCAACATTAAGTTTTAGTTGCCAGATTTTTGACCATTCCTCTAGTTTTCCTAAATCCTTTTCCATTTGGTGTATCCCTCCAGGAACATCAACCCTGTTACAAATCTTTGTGTAATCAGCAAAAGGACACACCTTACCATTGAGGCCATTTGCAATTTCACTGATAAAGATATTAAACAATATGGGTCCCAGAACAGATTCCTGAGGTACCCCACTGGTAACAATACCATGGTCTGAATATACTCCATTGACTACAACCCTCTGTTGTCTGTCCCTCAGCAACTGCCTAATCCATTCAACAATATGAGAGTCCAAGCACAAAGACTGCAATTTATTGCTAAGCCTTCTTTGTGGGACAGTATCAAAGGCCATACTAAAGTCTAGATAAGCGATGTCTACTGCACCTCCGCCATCTATTATTTTAGTCACCCAATCAAAAAAATCTATAAGATTAGTTTGACATGATCTCCCTGAAGTAAACCCAAGCTGTTTTTCATCTTTTAATCCATGGAATTTTAGATTATCCACAATCCTCTCCTTAAGTATGGTTTCCATTAATTTCCCCACTATTGATGTCAGGCTTACTGGCCTATAGTTGCCCGATTCCTCCCTACTACCTTTCTTGTGAATGGGCACAACATTTGCTAATTTCTCTTGTATCTACTCAGTAATATTTATAAACTGTACAGTTATAGGTACAAAAGTACCTATTAGAGATGTGCAACTTTCTCAAAAATTTGATTCGGACGATTTTTTGAAAAAATTTGCAGTAACAAGCTCTGCCGGCTCTGCTAGGATGGGATAACCACTCCAATGTTTTAAATCAAGATTACCTTGTTATTGATTTTCATACAAAAAGAGAGTGGGAGAACACGTATATAATATTCAGAGGACATTTGAGGGACATCCGCTGTCAAGACATTATAAGGACAAACATGAAGGCAAATTTGAGGGATCTATGTTTTGTGGATTAGAAATAATAAAAATGGATGCACAAGGGGGGATTACATTAAAAGCATGTCTAAAGCTGAAACAAAATGGATCTTTAATATGGATACAATGGCACCAAAAGGCTTAAATGTGGAGATAGAGCTGTTTGCATTTGAATAAAGAAAAGGGGGAGCAACATATTAAACAGTATGCATGAGTGAAAAGGAGTGTGGTATAGTAAGAGTTAATGCAAGAAGGTAGTACAGGTCTATAAAAGAAGGGGTGTCAGTAGTGCCAAAGTGATTCCCTGATGAAGAACAACATTATTGTTTGAAAAACGTTGGATTTTTGGTACTCATGGTGATCCATAGCTCGTACAAGTAACATCACTAGGTAGCTCCACGTGAGCATGAGCAACCGAAATGGAGCTGCCCTACCGGCCGGGGCGTGCTCCAACAAACAGGCACCGAACCCACAGTAGAGTAAAGAGGAAGCCGCAGAACGAAAATCAATAACAAGGTAATCTTGATTTAAAACATTGATACAGAGTGGTTATCCCCTCCTAGCAGAGCCAGCAGGATAGGTACGGGGGGAGGTAGTGCACAGTATCGTCTATATCATTATTTTTTTTTGTTCCCTTGAAGCAGCAGGTGTTGCGGTACTGTTGCGATACAGTAGCACACGAGATGTTTTAGTTGAGAAACCGCAAAGACACTCTTTGGATCGCATAGAAAACATCAAATCAATATGCAAGGGAACAATAACCCACATTTCCCGTATATTTGAAGTACTACATTACAACAATTAGAACACCTATTAATTACAGAAATGAGGGACCTATGGGAAATTGCATCCCTGGAGAAATATCTTGGGTGGGACATAGTCCCAAAAGGGTTAAAAGTAGAAAAACTACTATCAGGCGATATAGAAAACAGCGGTATTATAGGAGAATGGGAACGAATGTTCCATGAATTTTCAAGAAGAGCAATGTGTTTTATTATAGATAAAAGAAGACAAAGATTATTTAACATAAGTAGAGATATAAAAGAGCTATTTGAAAAACTAAGATCGTGGAAAGACCACCCTAGCATAAAACCTCTGGTTGAGAGTATAAAAAGAAGAATATACTTAAAGGAAGAAGAAATAATAGAGAAACAAATGAGGAAATTTTATAGGGACTCACTGCCGATAACCATACAGAATGGGAAAGGTAGGACTGTGGAAAACTCATTTGAAACAGTAGATGAATACATACCAGAAATAGCTAATGAGTAGGAAGATCAACTATCAATATTCACCACATACACCGAGGAAGAGGAAAACGTAGGTGAAACCCCACCTTTCGCATTGTCCCCGGAGATAATAATACAAAAAAAGAGGAGTCCCCTAACAGTTTTCAACTGCAGTTATTTATGACCTCACAGTACATATTGACATTTACTAATTTAGCGAACTAACTGGTGGTCCAACCGGACCCATGTATGTCTTTTATTATGTGCTGTTATATATAGCTAAAACATTACTTTTATTTATTATTTCCTTTTAAAATACATAGACAGATTAAAACTATCAGTAGTGTGGGTCGCTCCATCTTTTACTCTATGCCAATATTATTGCTGTTACTTCACAGCAAGTGCTTAGTGCCAATATTAGTTACAACCTATACACGGTTTGTAGCTATCTTATTATTATCATCACCTATATTAGCTGTAAATTTACTCCTGTTACAGAGCTCCGTCACTACCACTGAGCCTAAAATATTAAACACTCATACACCCTGCATCCCGACATGTTTCGCTGGATTCCCAGCATCTTCAGGGAATCGTGCAGGTATGAGTGTCGGGGGCGGGGACCATCTTTTGAAGACTCGTTTTTCGGTGCCGTATTTGCGGCTACTAGAGTATCGTCACATCGTACACACCTTCATTTATGCCACACCTCCCTCATTCTGATAGATTTGCATATGCTGGGACTGCCGGTGTCAGATCTCGCGATGTATTAAGTTAGTTCGCGCATGCGCGTGAACTTTGAAATGTTTCTCTCCCGGAAATGCGTATTCAATTGGGACTGCGCAGGCATGTGAAATTTTCTTAATATGTCAGGTAGATTCACGCATGCCCAGAGATATTTCATTCCCAGCAGTACGTGTTCTGTTGGTACGGCCCAAGCGTGTGGACTTAGAGATTTTCTTTATGTCAGATAGGTTCGTGCATGCGCGTCAACTTAGAAATATTTCACTCCCAACAGTACGTATTCTGTGGGATGGCGCAAGCATGTGGACTTAGAGATTTTCTTTATTATTCCATGACAAAACACATGTATTACCACTTAGGAATTTTCATAGTCCTTCTCTCCAATACGCGAAGCGCATCCACTTCAACATATGCGACTGCACATGTGTATAGACTTCTTTTTCTTTTTCTTTGTTATACGGTATGTTAAGTGAATTTGCGCGTGCGTGACGACTTTGAAGAATATCTCTCCCAGCGGTACATGTTCAATTGGGACAACACAAGAGTGTTTACTTAGAGATTTTCCTTATTATGAGGTAACAAAGCGCATGTATTTCCACTTAGGAATTCTTAGGCCCCTTTCACACGGGCGAGTTTTCCGCGCGGGTGCAATGCGCGAGTTGAACGCATTGCGCCCGCACTGAATCCGGACCCATTCATTTCTATGGGGCTGTGCACATGAGCGGTGATTTTCACGCATTACTTGCAGGAAAAAAGCAGCAAGCTCTATTTTGTGCGTTTTTCACGCAGCGCAGGCCCCATAGAAGTGAATGGGACTGCGTGAAAATCGCAAGCAAGTGCGGATGTGGTGCGATTTTCAAGCACGGTTGCTAGGAGACGATCGGGATGGGGACCCGATCTTTATTATTTTCCGTTATAACATGGTTATAAGGGAAAATAATAGCATTCTGAATACAGAATGCATAGTACAATAGGGCTGGAGGGGTTAAAAAAAATTATAATAATTTAACTCACCTCAATCCACTTGTTCGCGCAGCCGGCATCTCTTCTGTCTTCTTTTGTTAAGGTATAGGACCTTTAATGACGTCACTACGTTCATCACATGGTCCATCACATGATCCATCATTATGGTGATGGATCATGTGACGGACCATGTGATGAACGTAGTGACGTCATCAAAGGTCCTATTCCTCACAAAAGAAGACAGAAGAGATGCCGGCTGCGCGAACAAGTGGATTAACCTCCTCAGGACCGCCGTACGCAGGATTGCGTCTTTGCGGCGGTCCTGTTGTTCTGGGTGGACGCGCCGGTGCGTCCTCTCGCGAGACGCGAGATTTCGTGCATTGCCGGCCCGCGCATGCACATCGCGGGCCGGCAAAAGTTAAAGAAGTATTTCGTCACCAGCCTGCCAGCAACGATCATTGGCTGGCAGGCTGGCGATTTTCAAAAAATCAAATCAGAAGCCAGATAACAGATCATATTAGTAAATATGATCTGTTATATGGCTTATCTGCTCCTCTGCTGGTCCTTTTCGTCGGTTGGAGCCAGCAGAGGAGCAGACTTCACTGTGAGTACCCACCAACACTACACCTTAGCCCCAGATCACCCTCCATCACCCCCATCATCCAAATTAACCCCTTGATCGCCCCCTGTCAATCACTTAGTGAAAGACAAAAAGTGATCAGTGTAAACTGTCACATTTTTTTTTCACTAGTATTGGCTGTTAGGTTTTAGGGATAGTTTAGGCCCCTTGGTTAGGTAGTTAGCGTCAGTTAGCGCCCAGCCCACCGCACCGCAGTCACTTTTATTCGCTGATTAGCGTATCGCTAATCAGCATTTGTACTTTTATAGTATCTGTAAGTGATCAAAACTGATCACGGTCAGATCTATAATAGTATTAGTGTCACTTTAGTTCGCCCTCCACCCAAAACGCAGTGTTTGCACGATCAGGCCTGATCGGTCGCCCACACGTGCGTTCACCCACACCCGCCCCACCGCAGTGATCACTGCACATTCACTTTACACGCACTGCGGCGATAAAAAAATCAGTTTTGATATTTTTTATCAACCGCAGCGGCCTCTGATACTTCGCTAGCCTCCCCTTTGTAAGACAGGTTTGCTTTTTTTCTTGGGTAGTCTCAGGGAGTACCCCTAAATTTAGTAGTCCAAATGGCAAACAGGGGGTATTCTTCTGAAGAGGCCTACAGGATTCTGACCCAGTCGGATGAGGAATTGGAACCCTCATCTGACGAATCTAGCGGGTCAGAATATGAACCTGTGGAAAGCAGTGGCTCTCTGACCCAAAGTTCGGACGAGGAGGTGGAGGTCCCTGATAGAAACAGGCGTACCCGGCCCCGTGTCGCTAGACCACAGGTTATGCAGGATCCGTTTCAAGAGCAGCAGAGTGGGGCTGTCGCTGCCGGATCACGTGGTGAGGCATACAGCAGCAGCGCAGCCCTTCCTGGACCTAGTACCAGCACTGCCGTACAACATGGTGACGTGGCGAGCACCAGAAGGGCAGTTGAAGCTGGTACGGTGGCACGTGCAGTAGTTACCCCGTCGCAGCCACCGAGCAGACAGGCCCGTAGAGCCCCTAGAATCCCTGAGGTGCTGGCAAACCCTGATTGGCAGTCACCAACTTCAGCCGCACCATTTGTTCCCCCTTTCACCTCCCAGTCTGGAGTTCGGGTTGAGACGGCTCAAATCGGTTCGGCCTGGGATTTTTTGAGCTGTTCTTGACTGCGGAGCTCTTGGACTTAGTCGTGGCAGAAACAAATCGGTATACCACACAATTTATATCCGCCAACCCGGGAAGCTCTTATGCCCAGTCTTTCCGGTGGAAACCAGTTCAAGTTTCCGAACTTAAAATTTTTTTGGGCCTTCTCCTCAACATGGGTCTAACTAAAAAGCATGAATTGCTGTCATATTGGTCCACAAACCCAATTCATCACATGCCCATGTTCTCTGCTGCTATGTCCAGGACACGATTTGAGACCATCCTGCGTTTTCTGCATTTTAGCGACAACACCACCTCCCGTCCCAGAGGCCACCTAGCTTTTGACCGGCTCCACAAAATTCGGCCCCTCATAGACCATTTCAACCAGAAATTTGCAGATTTGTATACCCCCGAGCAAAACATCTGTGTAGACGAGTCCCTAATACATTTTACCGGGCGCCTTGGCTTCAAACAATACATCCCAAGCAAGCGTGCCCGGTATGGGGTCAAATTGTATAAGCTCTGTGAAAGGGCCACAGGCTATACCCACAAATTTCGGATTTATGAGGGAAAAGATCAGACCCTGGAGCCGGTCGGTTGCCCTGACTACCTGGGGAGCAGTGGGAAGACAGTCTGGGACTTGGTGTCACCCTTATTCGGCAAGGGGTACCATCTTTATGTGGACAATTTTTACACAAGTGTGGCCCTCTTTAGGCATTTGTTTCTAGAACGGATTTGCGCCTGTGGCACCACGCGACCTAGTCGCGTGGGCTTCCCCCAACGGCTCGTTACCACCCGTCTTGCAAGGGGGGAGAGGGCTGCCTTGTGTAATGAAGAACTGCTCGCGGTGAAATGGAGAGACAAGCGTGACGTTTACATGCTGTCCTCCATTCACGCAGACACGACAATCCAAATTGAAAGGGCAACCCGTGTCATTGAAAAGCCCCTCTCAGTCCACGACTATAATGTGCTCATGGGAGGGGTGGACTTCAATGACCAGATGTTGGCTCCCTATTTAGTTTCCCGACGCACCAGACGCTGGTATAAGAAGGTGTCTGTATATTTAATTCAATTGGCTGCATATAATAGTTTTGTTCTCTACAGTAAGGCTGGGAGAACAGGATCCTTCCTCAAATTCCAGGAAGAGATCATTGAGAACCTCCTGTATCCAGGAGGTTCCGTGGCCCCATCCACCAGTGTAGTTAGCCGTCTACACGAGCGACATTTCCCCAGTGTCATTGCTGGTACCTCAACCCAACCGCCACCCCGAAAAAAATGTCGTGTCTGTAGCAGGAGTGGAATAAGGCGTGACACCCGCTATTTCTGTCCTGACTGTCCTGACCACCCTGCCCTATGCTTTGGTGAGTGTTTCCGGAAGTACCACACACAAGTACACCTAGCATAGGGATTGCATCTCACAGGACAGGCACACAGGGCTATTAGGGCCCTTTTACTCACAGCTGCTGCAAACCTCTCCTTTCACCTCTCCTTTTAAAGTGCATAACGTACTTCGCCACATCTTTGGGCGATTTGCGCTTTGCACATTGTCCCATGGGGAAGGAGAGGTTTGTTCTATAAAGGTAAAAAAACTAAACAAAAAAAAAATTACCGGTAAGTAAAAAAGTTAAAAAAAAGTTAATATGTTCTGTTCTAAAGTTAATAAAGTTATTGCGTTGCCGCCTGGTTTTTTCTTTTTTGTTTTGTTTTTTTTACCTTCCAGGTGGACCAACCGATCGACTGGCTGCAACACTGATGTGCATTCTGACAATAGCATTGCGCTGCTGTCAGATTACACACAAGTCGGTGTATGCGGCGCTGCAAGACGAGATTTCTCCTCTGCAGTAAAAGATACGTTTGCCGAGGCATATGAGCTGAGGAGGTGGCGGTGTTCATATACTTTGGCAAACACTTTGTATATATATAAAAAAAAAAAAAATCCCGGCAATGATTTATTCATCCACATCGATTGATGTGAATGGAGAAACCTGGTTTGCCAGGGCATACGTGCTAAGTGGGTATGGATGTTGGGCGGAGCTCCTATGTCCTGGCAGACGCCTTTCCCCTCCTTTTTCTTTTTTTGGCAGAGATTTTTTCATCCACATTGATCGATGCGAATGAAGAAATCTGTGCCGTTCATTTTTTTTCTTTCAGCCCAGAGGCTGAACGGAAAAAAAATATCTCATTACCCGTATGCTCAATATAAGGAGAATAGCAGAAACTCCTAATGCTGGGCATACATGTAATGATTGCGGAGACCCTCAAATGCCAGGGCAGTACAAACACCCCACAAATGACCCCATTTTGGAAAGAAGACACCCCAAGGTATTTGCTGAGGGGCTTATTGAGTCCATGAAAGATTGAAATTTTTGTCCCAAGTTAGCGGAAAGGGAGACTTTGTGAGAAAAAAATCCAAAAAATCTATTTCCGCTAACTTGTGCCAAAAATTTTTTGTTTCTATGAACTCGCCATGCCCCTCATTGAATACCTTGGGGTGTCTTCTTTCCAAAATGGGGTCACATGTGGGGTATTTATACTGCCCTGGCATTTTAGGGGCAAAGGGGCCCACATTCCAAAGAGCACCTTTTGGATTTCACAGGTCATTTACCTACTTACCACACATTTGGGCCCCTAGAATTCCAGGGCAGTATAACTACCCCACAAGTGACCCCATTTTGGAAAGAAGACACCCCAAGGTATTCCGTGAGGGGCATGGCGAGTTCGTAGAATTTTTTCTTTTTTGTCACAAGTTAGTGGAAAATTATGATTTTTTTTCTTTTTTTTTTTCTTACAAAGTCTCATATTCCACTAACTTGTGACAAAAAATAAAAAATTCTACGAACTCGCCATGCCCCTCACGGAATACCTTGGGGTGTCTTCTTTCCAAAATGGGGTCACTTGTGGGGTAGTTATACTGCCCTGGCATTCTAGGGGCCCAAATGTGTGGTAAGGAGTTTGAAATCAAATTCTGTAAAAAATGACCAGTGAAATCCGAAAGGTGCTCTTTGGAATATGGGCCCCTTTGCCCACCTAGGCTGCAAAAAAGTGTCACACATCTGGTATCTCCGTATTCAGGAGAAGTTGGGGAATGTGTTTTGGGGTGTCATTTTACATATACCCATGCTGGGTGAGAGAAATATCTTGGCAAAAGACAACTTTTACCATTTTTTTATACAAAGTTGGCATTTGACCAAGATATTTATCTCACCCAGCATGGGTATATGTAAAATGACACCCCAAAACACATTCCCCAACTTCTCCTGAATACGGAGATACCAGATGTGTGACACTTTTTTGCAGCCTAGGTGGGCAAAGGGGCCCATATTCCAAAGAGCACCTTTCGGATTTCACTGGTCATTTTTTACAGAATTTGATTTCAAACTCCTTACCACACATTTGGGCCCCTAGAAAGCCAGGGCAGTCTAACTACCCCACAAGTGACCCCATTTTGGAAAGAAGACACCCCAAGGTATTCGCTGATGAGCATAGTGAGTTCAGGGAAGTTTTTATTTTTTGTCACAAGTTAGTGGAATATGAGACTTTGTATGAAAAAAAAAAAAAAAAAAAAATCATAATTTTCCACTAACTTGTGACAAAAAATAAAAAATTCTAGGAACTTGCCATGCCCCTCACGGAATACCTTGGGGTGTCTTCTTTCCAAAATGGGGTCACTTGTGGGGTAGTTATACTGCCCTGGCATTCTAGGGGCCCAAATGTGTGGTAAGGAGTTTGAAATCAAATTCAGTAAAAAATGACCAGTGAAATCCGAAAGGTGCTCTTTGGAATATGGGCCCCTTTGCCCACCTAGGCTGCAAAAAAGTGTCACACATGTGGTATCTCCGTATTCAGGAGAAGTTGGGGAATGTGTTTTGGGGTGTCATTTTACATATACCCATGCTGGGTGAGATAAATATCTTGGTCAAATGCCAACTTTGTATAAAAAAATGGTAAAAGTTGTCTTTTGCCAAGATATTTCTCTCACCCAGCATGGGTATATGTAAAATGACACCCCAAAACACATTCCCCAACTTCTCCTGAATACGGAGATACCACATGTGTGACACTTTTTTGCAGCCTAGGTGGGCAAAGGGGCCCATATTCCAAAGAGCACCTTTCGGATTTCACTGGTCATTTTTTACAGAATTTGATTTCAAACTCCTTACCACACATTTGGGCCCCTAGAATGCCAGGGCAGTATAACTACCCCACAAATGACCCCATTTTGGAAAGAAGACACCCCAAGGTATTCCGTGAGGGGCATGGCAAGTTCCTAGAATATTTTATTTTTTGTCACAAGTTAGTGGAAAATGATGATTTTTTTTTTTTTTTTTTCTTACAAAGTCTCATATTCCACTAACTTGTGACAAAAAATAAAAACTTCCCTGAACTCACTATGCCCATCAGCGAATACCTTGGGGTGTCTTCTTTCCAAAATGGGGTCACTTGTGGGGTAGTTAGACTGCCCTGGCTTTCTAGGGGCCCAAATGTGTGGTAAGGAGTTTGAAATCAAATTCAGTAAAAAATGACCAGTGAAATCCGAAAGGTGCTCTTTGGAATATGGGCCCCTTTGCCCACCTAGGCTGCAAAAAAGTGTAACACATCTGGTATCTCCGTATTCAGGAGAAGTTGGGGAATGTGTTTTTGGGTGTCATTTTACATATACCCATGCTGGGTGAGATAAATATCTTGGCAAAAGACAACTTTTCCCATTTTTTTATACAAAGTTGGCATTTGACCAAGATATTTCTCTCACCCAGCATGGGTATATGTAAAATGACACCCCAAAACACATTCCCCAACTTCTCCTGAATACGGAGATACCAGATGTCTGACACTTTTTTGCAGCCTAGGTGGGCAAAGGGGCCCACATTCCAAAGAGCACCTTTCAGATTTCACTGGCCATTTTTTACAGAATTTGATTTCAAACTCCTTACCACACATTTGGGCCCCTAGAATGCAGGGCAGTATAACTACCCCACAAGTGACCCCATTTTGGAAAGAAGACACCCCAAGGTATTCCGTGAGGGGCATGGCGAGTTCCTAGAAGTTTTTATTTTTTGTCACAAGTTAGTGGAATATGAGACTTTGTAAGAAAAAAAAAAAAAAATCATCATTTTCCGCTAACTTGTGACAAAAAATGAAAAGTTCTATGAACTCACTATGCCCATCAGCGAATACCTTAGGGTGTCTACTTTCCGAAATGGGGTCATTTGTGGGGTGTTTGTACTGTCTGGGCATTGTAGAACCTCAGGAAACATGACAGGTGCTCAGAAAGTCAGAGCTGCTGCAAAAAGCGGAAATTCACATTTTTGTACCATAGTTTGTAAACGCTATAACTTTTACCCAAACCATTTTTTTTTTTTACCCAAACATTTTTTTTTGATCAAAGACATGTAGAACAATAAATTTAGAGCAAAATTTATATATGGATCTCGTTTTTTTTGCAAAATTTTACAACTGAAAGTGAAAAATGTCATTTTTTTGCAAAAAAATCGTTAAATTTCGATTAATAACAAAAAAAGTAAAAATGTCAGCAGCAATAAAATACCACCAAATGAAAGCTCTATTAGTGAGAAGAAAAGGAGGTAAAATTCATTTGGGTGGTAAGTTGCATGACCGAGCAATAAACGGTGAAAGTAGTGTAGGTCAGAAGTGTAAAAAGTGGCCTGGTCTTTCAGGGTGTTTAAGCACTGGGGGCTGAGGTGGTTAACGTGAGTTAAATTATTATTTTTAAAATCCCTCCAGCCCTATTGTTCTAAGCATTCTGTATTCAGAATGCTATTATTTTCCCTTATAACCATGTTATAAGGGAAAATAATAATGATCTGGTCCCCATCCCGATCGTCACCTAGCAACCGTGCGTGAAAATCGCACTGCATCCGCACTTGCTTGCGGATGCTTGCGATTTTCACGCAACCCCATTCATTTCTATGGGGCCTGCGTTACTTGAAAAACGCACAAAGAGGAGCATGCTGCGATTTTCACGCAACGCACACGTGATGCGTGAAAATCACCGCTCATTAGCACAGCCCCATAGAAATGAATGGGTCCGGATTCAGTGCGGGTGCAATGCGTTCACCTCACGCATTGCACCCGCGTAGAAATCTCGCCCGTGTGAAAGGGGCCTAACAGTTTTGACACAGAATAGATACAGCCCCCTATCCCAGGATAACTATGAATGGGAAGAGGCAGAGGGAGAAAATCCCACTGTAGAAGCACGACTGATGATAGTAACACTGTAGAAAAGAAATAAGGAGTAAACAAAAATGTACTGACAAGGAGAGTGGAAGTAGGGATAAAAGAGAAAAAGATAAAAGAAAAGAAAATTAAACAGAGGCAAAAGAGGCCGACAATACCAAGGAAAAAAAATCAAAAAAGTAAAAAAAAAACATGAAACAGGATTTTTTTCAGATCCAAAAAAGCGGAAATATAAAAGGGGATGCAGAGGGGGGAAACTCACCAAAAAGAAAAAAATCACGGAAAGCAACTGTAAAAGAAAAAGAAAAAGAGGGAAGTGAGGGGCAAAAAATTTACAACATAGGCAGCCATATATTAACAAAAGGGGAAAAACTAATTTAAAAAAGTGATAAAAATTTGCCTCAACTACCTTTTTCAATAAGTTTGAAGCATTCATAGGAATACGGAAATTTCTGAGATGGTTGGCCCTGAAGAAATATTTTATGAAAAAAACAATAAAAATAAAAGATTTAAAAAAAGGAAAAAGAAAGGGAGCCCAAGGACATCTATACACATACGGACTTGAGACCAAAGTCAAAATATAATCCTCTACAAGAACACTCTACAGCCCTGAACACATTTATGAGTCAAGTGATTAGACATATTAGAAAAATAAAAATGCAGAGAAATCCTAAATATATGAGTAACATCACAAAAATAGAGAAAGAGGTCATCATTTCAATGCAGGAAAATAAAATAATTATCCGCCCAGCAGACAAAGGTATATAGTTATTTTGAATAAAGTAGATTACGACAAGGAGGCACAGAATATACTAGGCGCTGAGAAAACCTACAAACAACTAAAAGAGATCCCACAGAAGAATTCAAAAGATAGCTAAAAGAGTTAGTTGTGAAAGGCAAAAGTCAGGGGATTCTGCAGAAAAATGAAGCAGTGTATATTGAGATAAAACACCCTAAAACAGCAGCCTATTACCACAACCCAAAAATACACAAAATGTTCAACATCTCCCAGGCAGACCCATAGTGTCAGGCGTAGATTGCCTAACCAGTTCCCTCTCTAGGTATGTTGACCAATTTTTACAACCTTGTGCCCAATCCTTACCCACATTCCTAAAAGACACTAAACACGCGCTTCAAATTTTAAGCGAAATAAAGTGGAAATCTGAATATTTAATGGGGACCCTGGACGTAAAATTATTATACACTGTAATTGAGAATGAAAAAGGCTGTGAGGCAGCAAAATTCTTTCTTCACAGAAAGGGTGAGTTAAAATAATTTTTAAAATATATAAATAAAAATGAGTTTTATTTAGATTAGGGAAGAGATACATTTTTTAGATTTGACCATTTACACTGAAAGGGAAAAAAATCTGTACCAAAACTTTTAATAAACCTACAGATTCCAACAGCTTTTTCGCCAAAGAAAGTTGCCACCTACCCCAGTGGCTTGAAAACATCCCTAAAAGCCCGTTTTTGCATATCAAAAGAAACTGTACCGTAGCAGAGGATTATGAAAAGGAGGCAGAAAAAATGCTGAAAAAATTTGAACTAAAATTAATAAAACTAGAAACTCAAATAGGACAAAAAGACAACAACTGTTAGAAGATCCAATAGATAATAATAAGAAGAACAACAAAAAAACATGTGAACTACAGGAAGGAAAAAAGGAGTTAATCCCACCTATTATCATACGGTACAATGGGCAGACAAAGTACTTTAGGAAGATAGTAAGTAGATATTGGGACATCCTAAAGGAAGATAAGTTGTAGACCATATCCCAGATGCCCTGAAATTTGGATACCGCAAAGCAGTAAATATAGGGAATCTAGTGGCATCCACTAGGGAAGGTGCGGCGAAAGAAAATAAAAAAACTATAGATATAAGGCTACCGATAGGCTTTTACCCGTGTAAAAAATGCATAGGATGCAAAAAAATAACAAAAAACCCCAATAAAAAACTATTTCAAATACAGAATAGTGATGGCTCATATAAATATGACATTAACCGCCTCACGTCCGCCCATAGACTATAAACGTCCTATGGGTGGACGTCTATTTCTGACAGCATGTTTTAGAACGTCCTGTCAGAAATAGCAGCTGCACGCTAATCGTGCAGCTGCTGATCGGGTTGCCCGCTGTCAGTGACAGCAGGGCAACCCTAAGACAAGGCAGGGACAGTTCCCAGGTGTCCCTGCCTTCTGGATCGCTGCATACACAGCGCTCACCGAGCGCTGTGTCTGCAGAGAAGGAAGCGCTGTGCGCTTCCTGTTCCGGCCCGGCGGTCATGTGACCGCCGTGACCGGAGTGTGCAGGGGCTGTGTGAGGTCTCTCAGAGACCTCGATCAGCCCTGCTCTGAGGCTGTACAGCGCTGGATTGCTGCTGTACAGCCTCTATAGGGGTGCATTTCTTCTGTAACTGGGGCTACTATGTCAGCCCCAGTTACAGGAGAAATCAACAGTGAAAAAAAAAAGAAAAAGTGAAGTAAATGTCCCCCAGAGGTCTTGTATGACCTTATGGGGGACAAAAAGTGTAAAAAAAAATAAAAAAAATAAAGGGTTGAAAAAATAAAATAAAATAAAGTTTCACATGTAAAAAAAAAAAAGTTCCCAAGTAAGGAATAAAAAAAAAAAATTAAAAATAGAAAAAATAAAATAAAATAGACATATTAGGTATCGCCGCGTCCGTAAAAACCAGCTCTATAAAAGTATCACATGACCTAACCCCTCGGGTGAACACCGTAAAAAAAAAAAAAAAAAAACTGTCAAAACAAGCAATTTTTGTCACCTTGCATCACAAAAGGTGCAACACCAAGTGATCAAAAACGCGTATGTCCCACAAAATAGTACCAATAAAACCGTCACCTCATCCCGCAAAAAATGAGCCCCTACATAAGAAAATCTCTTAAAAAATAAAAAAACTATAGCTCTTAGAACATGGAGACACTAAAACATCATTTTTTTGGTTTCAAAAATGCTATTATTGTGTTAAAGTGAAACAAATAAAAAAAAGTATACATATTAGGTATTGCCGCGTCCGTAAAAACCAGCTCTATAAAAATATCACATGACCTAACCCCTCGGGTGAACACCGTAAAAAAAAAAAAAAAAAACTGTGTCAAAACACGCAATTTTTGTCACCTTGCATCACAAAAGGTGCAACACCAAGTGATCAAAAATGCGTATGTCCCACAAAATAGTACCAATAAAAACCGTCACCTCATCCCGCAAAAAATGAGCCCCTACATAAGAAAATCTCTCAAAAAATAAAAAAACTATAGCTCTCAGAACATGGACACATTAAAATATAATTTTTTTGTTTCAAAAATGCTATTATTGTGTAAAACTTTAATAAATGAGAAAAAGTATACATATTAGGTATCGCCACGTCCGTAACAATCTGCTATATAAAAATGTCACTTGACTGAACCCCTCAGGTGAACACCGTAAAAATAAATAAATAGAAACTGTGCTAAAACAACCAATTTTTTGGTCACCTTGCCCCATAAAGTGTTATAATGAATGATCAAAAAATCATATGTACCCAAAAATAGTACTAATAAAACTGGCACCTTATCCCCTAGTTTCCAAAATGGGGTCACTTCTTGGGAGTTTCTACTGTAAGGGTGCATCAGGGGGCTTCAAATGGGACATGGCATCTAAAAACCATGTGGGGTGTTTCTGTAAACCGCAGAATCTGGGTAATAAATATTGAGTTTTGTTTGGCTGTTAACCATCGATGTGTTAAAGAAAAAAATTGATTAAAATGGAAAATCTGCCAAAAAAGTGAAATTTAAAAATTTGATCTCCATTTTCCTTTAATTCTTGTGGAACGCCTAAAGGGTTAACAAAGTTTGTAAAATCGGTTTTGAATACCTTGAGGGGTGTAGTTTCTACAATGGGGTCATTTATGGGGGTATCCACTATGTAGGCCCCACAAAGTGACTTCAGACCTGAACTGGTCCTTATAAAGTGGATTTTGGCAATTTTCTTAAAAATTTGAAGAATTCCTTCTAAACTTCTAAGCCTTCTAACGTCCTAAAAAAAATAAAATGACATTTCCAAAATGATGCCAACACAAAGTAGACATATGGGGAATGTTAAATAATAAATATTTTATGAGGTATCACTTTCTGTTTTAAAAGCAGAGAAATTGAAATTTAGAAAATTGCGAATTTTTCAAATTTTTCGGTAAATTTGGGATTTTTTCATAAATAAAGGTGAAATATTTTGACTCAAATTTATGACTATCATGAAGTACAATGTGTCACGAGAAAACAATCTCTGAATGACTTGGATAAGTAAAGGCGTTCCAAAGTTATTACCACATAAAGTGAGATATGTCAGTTTTGCAAAATTTGGCCTGGTCAGGAAGGGGGCAAAGGGCCCAGATGGGAAGTGGAGCACACGTAACATGCAATAGCCGAGGAGTAATATATGTAATTAAATGTCCCTGTGATAAAATATACATTGGCCATACAAAAAGGCAATTAAAAAAGAGAGTGGGAGAACACATATATAATATTCAGAGGACATTTGAGGTACATCTGCTGTCAAGACATTATAAGGACAAACATGAAGGCAAATTTGAGGGATCTATGTTTTGATTAGAAATAGTAAAAATGGATGCACGAGGGGGGATTACATTAAAAGCATGTCTAAAGCTGAAACAAAATGGATCTTTAATATGGATACAATGGTACAATGTGGAGATAGAGCTGTTTGCATTTGAATAAAGAAAAGAAGGGAGCAACATATTAAACAGTATACATGAGTGAAAAGGAGTGCGGCAGAGTAAGAGTTAATGCAAAAAGGTAGTACAGGTAGTACAGGTCTATGAAAGAAGGGGTGTCGGTAGTGCCAAAGTGATTCCCTGATGAAGAACAACATTATTGTTCGAAACGCGTTGGATTTTTGGTACTCACGGTGATCCATAGCTCGTACAAGTGATGTCACTAGGTAGCTCCACGTGAGCACGAGTAATCAAAACGGAGCTACGCCACAGGCCGGGGCGTGCTCCAAAAAACAGACACCGAACCCACAGTAGATCCTGTAAAGAAAATCTGCAATAGGAATGAAGAGGAAGCCACAGAACAAAAATCAACTTGAAAAGCAACAATTTCTGGGGAAATTCTGTGAATTGTTCTTGCCTCAACCAATTGTCTACAACTGGAGTGGGTGGAGTAACTGAGTGGAGTGGCTTGAGTAACTGTTGTGTGGTTGGAGTGGCTGGAGTAACTGTGGAAAGGTTGGACTGGGCAGAGTAACTTTATGGAGTGGACAGAGTAACTGTGTGGAGTGTTTGGAGTGAGTAAAGATAGTAAACATTGCACATGGCAAGCTTGATAGAGTGAGAAATGCATTTCAACTTTTATTTATTTTTATAGCACATTTAATTGCAATGTTGTTGCCCAAAGTGCTTTACAGTTACATTAAAACATACATTTATAAAAAATATTAGCAGCAGATTTGTGTAGGTGGGCTTGAAAATGAGGGAGTGGTGGCAGTTTAGAAATCATGTCCTGATTTTTCAGCTCACACTCTAGCTTTTGTCACTCTGCTGGCTGCTCACACACCTGGGTTCCTATGGCAACTCACTCTACAGCAAGGGCAGAGAAGAGCGGTTAAAAACAAACTGCTCCAACTTGCTCACTTTACTGGCGGTTGCCATCTTCAAACGGTTGTACTTTAAAAATTATAAATCCTACAGTGAAGAGCTTTATATTGTGAGAATCATAAGACCCAGACCTACATTTTGATGCACATTATGTCTCTGAAATATTAAAAATGAAGGCACAGTCGCAGTTTAGAAATTACCCTTCAAATTTGAGGTGGCTAGAGTGGAGTTTTAATAAATGTCTATGGGCGGCATGAGTTGCAATCAAATGGTCATATTGTGAACATTTTTAGTGGCAGCAGGGATAGCTGAACGTTTTGATATAAGATTTGTGTAGGTGCGCTTGAAAATGAGAGAGTGGTGCAGTTTAGAAATCATGTCGTGATTTTTCAGCTCACACTCCAGTTTTTGTCACCTCCCACTGTAGTTTTCAACATTTCGCCATTCATTCCTATGGGACCAATTTCGCCACAAAAAACGCTAATATTTTGTGAACCATTTGGTATATTACTGTCTATGTAGTGTAAAAACTGTGGGAGGAGTTAGGGTGGTGAATTTGGCTATAATAATAAGAATATATATGTGAGATAACAGTAAGTGGTCATGCCATGCAAGAACACTTAGGTAATAACAAGGTAATCTTAATTTAAAACATTGATACTGAGTGGTTATCCCATCCTAGCAGAGTCAGCAGGATAGGTACGGGGGAAGGTAGGGTGCAGTATCATGTATATCATTATTTAATTTGAGTTCCCTTGAAGCAGCAGGTGTTGCTGTACTGTTGCGATACCGCAGCACACAAGAAAATTCAGCGCGAGTGGATCGAATAAAATAGAGTATCAGAATAGTAGCTGAGACAGGTAGCCAGAAGAAACCGGTCTCTTTTGTAAAAGTGTTGGTGTGGCACCATCAATTATCTAGTTTGATGCATCAGGCATTGGTGGGTGGAAATCCTGGCTGATCCACACCTGATTCGTCTTGACAAAGGTCAGTCTCTCCACATTATGGGTGGACAGGCGAGTTCTTCTTGGGGTAACTATGGCCCCCGCCGCACTAAACACCCGCTCTGATGCCACACTACTGGCCTGGCAGGACATCTTTTCCAGGGCAAGCTCTGCCAGTTAAAGCCACAAATCCAGTTTGGCTGCCCAATAGTCCAGCGCATCTTCAATGCATGATGGCAGGGTGCTGTCCAAGCATGCCACCACCTGCTGGTTCAGGCCCTGCTCCAGGTCTAGCTGCTGCTGCTGGTGAGTAGTTTCCTCACTAGGCACTTGAAGAAAGCTGCTCATCAGCGACGCTAGACTAAAGTTGATGCAGATGGAGCTGGAACTGCTCCCAGCCACCCACCCTGCCACAGCAGCCATGGCAGAGGAACGTGAGTGCAGAGATCCCCCCTGGTCAGACCTGCGATAGGATGGACGATGGCGCAAATAGGCAGCGGCCAAATGACTACAAAGAATGTCTCTATAGTAGTTCAGTTTGTCCTCCCTCTCAGCTGGTGTAAAAAAGGCCTTAATTTTGGACTGGTAGTGAGGGTCCAACAAGGTGAAGAGCCAGAAGTCATGGACTGATTGCGAGGGTCCAACAAGGTGGAGAGCCAGAAGTTATCCCTCTGCGGAATGCTGACAATTTGGCTGTCACTAGGCATGCAAGTGAGCATGCATCGGGCGATTTGTGCAAGTGACTTGGAGGGATTCTCTGCCTACATCTAAACTGCATACTGCCACGGTGTGTCTGGGTCTTCTGCCTCGTCTTCTTCATCACCCTGTAGCTTCTCTGGCTGCTCCTGCTCCTCCTCTCCTGTCACCTGTGTAGAAAAACCACCCATTTCGCTAGACATTGCCTGTGCTCCAATGTCCTTCTCCTCCAGTTCAGGGCTCATGTGGCAGTGAGATCTAGGTGTCTCCAGACCCCTGACCAGACAGATTTATCAACATCTGTTCCAGGACATGAAGCAGTGGAATGACTTTGTTCATCCCTCAAAGGGCCTGAGCACACAGCACGTATCACGCATGAGCCCCCACTGGCTGACATCGAAGTTACACAGGGGAGTACTCCTGTCCTCTTGGATCATCAAGAAATTGTTTATGGCATTTCTCTGTTCGTAGAGTCGTTCCAATATATTGAGGGTGGAATTCCAACGGGTGGAAACGTTGCATATCAGCCTATGTAAAGGGATGCCATTCTGCTGCTGCAGCTCAAGGAGGGTGTGCTTTGCGGTGTATGAGTGGCTGAAGTACATGCAAAGTTTCCTGGCCATTTTTAGGATGTTTTGCAGATGGGTGGAACACTTCAGGAACCGCTTGACAACCAGATTGAACACGTGTGCCATGGCTCAGCCCTCCTTGACGCAGCGCCAAAACCATATTCTTCCCGTTGTCGGTCATTATGGTTCCGATTTTGAGTTGTTGCGGAGAAAGCCAGGATTCGATTTTTTGATGAAGGACATGGAGCAATTCCTCTCCTGTGTGCGGAGTCCAGGCAAACGAGGTGCATAACAGCATGACACCACCGTGCCCTGCACATGTGGTATTTTGTAGGGGCACTGTGAATTGTCCCTGCAGTGGGGGCTCAGGACACGGTGGAGGATGAGGAGGCAGAGGCGGACATTGTCACAGGACCAACGGCGTGAGAACGTGGAGGCAGAAGCAATATCACCTGGCCAAGTTGCTGGTGTGGCTGTGCAGGAACCACATTCACCCAGTGGGCCGTAAAGGACATGTATTGTCCCTGACCATAATTACAGCTCCACACATCGGCGCTGCCATGCACTTTGGCAGACACCGACAGGCTCAAGGATTGGCCCACATTCTGTTCTACATACAGTACAGACCAAAAGTTTGGACACACCTTCTCATTCAAAGAGTTTTCTTTATTTTCATGACTATGAAGGCATCAAAACTATGAATTAACACATGTGGAATTATATACATAACAAACAAGTGTGAAACAACTGAAAATATGTCATATTCTAGGTTCTTCAAAGTAGCCACCTTTTGCTTTGATTACTGCTTTGCACACTCTTGGCATTCACTTGATGAGCTTCAAGAGGTAGTCCCCTGAAATGGTCTTCCAACATTCTTGAAGGAGTTCCCAGAGATGCTTAGCACTTGTTGGCCCTTTTGCCTTCACTCTGCGGTCCAGCTCACCCCAAACCATCTCGATTGGGTTCAGGTCCGGTGACTGTGGAGGCCAGGTCATCTGGCCCCGCAACCCATCACTCTCCTTCATGGTCAAATAGCCCTTACTTTCAAAGTTTTCCCAATTTTTCGGCTGACTGACTGACCTTCATTTCTTAAAGTAATGATGGCCACTCGTTTTTCTTTACTTAGCTGCTTTTTTCATGCCATAATACAAATTCTAACAGTCTATTCAGTAGGACTATCAGCTGTGTATCCACCTGACTTCTCCTCAACGCAACTGATGGTCCCAACCCCATTTATAAGGCAAGAAATCCCACTTATTAAACCTGACAGGGCACACCTGTGAAGTGAAAACCATTTCAGGGGACTACCTCTTGAAGCTCATCAAGAGAATGCCAAGAGTGTGCAAAGCAGTAATCAAAGCAAAAGGTGGCTACTTTGAAGAACCTAGAATATGACATATTTTCAGTTGTTTCACACTTGTTTGTTATGTATATAATTCCACATGTGTTAATTTATAGTTTTGATGCCTTCAGTGTGCATCTACAATTTTCATAGTCATGAAAATAAAGAAAACTCTTTGAATGAGAAGGTGTGTTCAAACTTTTGGTCTGTACTGTATGTGTGCACGG
Source organism: Bufo bufo (assembly GCF_905171765.1). NCBI lineage: Eukaryota > Metazoa > Chordata > Amphibia > Anura > Bufonidae > Bufo > Bufo bufo. The sequence continues at coordinate 464,811,419 of NC_053391.1, forward strand.
CTGGTACTGCCTTTTTGGCAAAGAAATGATGGCTTGGGACTCTCCACCTCGGCTCGGCACAAGCCATCAGTTCTCTGAAAGGAGCAGAGTCCACCAATTGGAAAGGGAGGGACTGCAGCACCAGAAACTTGGCAAGGAGCACATTCAGCTTCTGTGCCGTTTGATGAGTGCATGCATACTGTTGTCTCTTAGCAATCGCTTTGGTGATCGATTACTGACATAATGACTGACAAGGCGTAGGAGGAGTGCAGCACGCCAGACCTGCAGGGTACAGCGACAGTGAGGTCACGGTATGGACAATCGAGGGTTACTCACTTTTCTGAGGAGAACCCTGGGCAGGCATGCAACAATGAAAGGAGAGGCAGACACTAGTTCCTCTGGGGCACACTCCGTAGATAGGGACCATGCCTGATGTTGGGTGAGGTGCCCTGGATGTTGTAGGTGTTTTGAGTGCCTTAGGTAAGGTCCCTTTAAGGATCGTGACGCCAGTGCCTGTAACGGTGGCACACCGATTTGTAGGAGGATTAATAGAGTACGCAGTTGGTAAACCAAACGTTGCTTTACTTCAGGAAACAGTCCAACTTTATACATACAGTTGAAGTAGATGATAATGCAGTCCTTTACAATACTAAATGCACAGCAGGTTTACTTCACAGAAGGTTTTCAATCTTGCAAGATACTTGGAGGCCAAACAGTTAATGCTTTTCAGTGCAATGCTGCTCTATCCCCACAGCTATTCTAGCTGGCTGGATCCCAAGGCCCGGATGCCTAAGTGCTGGCTTAAATCTTTGGTATAAAAATCCTTCCTCCAGGGTTACAATACCTTCTTTTCCTAGCTGTCTTCACTGCTGGATTTGAAAGGTGGCTGCTGGTTTCTCCCAGGAGGTGCTGTCCTACTACTGGGGTATCTCAACTGAGCTATCCTTAGCCTCAGGAGCTTCAGGTTGACTAAGTGACTCACCTCTAGTCCCCTGGAATACACTAACTCTCCCCTGGCTGGGCCATCCTATATATAACTATGGCTCTCTAGCTCCCTCTAACGCCTGGGAGGCTAAACTGCACCCTGACAGGCCGGACACCTAGTTAACACAGGGAAATAATACATGTAAAAACACATTAACCCCTTTGTGTAGTGCCCACCTTTACCTAGTGGGACACTACATACCCCCACGCTATGACGTTGCCCGTCCTCGGCGCAACATGAGGGGTCCGCCCATCTGGAAGCGGCAGCCTGAAAGAAAAATGAAGAACATGCATACACAGCAATCACCACATTAACAATATAAAAAAAAATGACAAACAGTGTCACTGAAAGGAGTGGTGAAAAGGGGCGTCTTTCTCTTCTCTCAGGATAATGTAAGGGAACAGGGGCGCTGACCTGGAGCAGCGTATCAATAATACCAGGATTAGTCCATAGAAACATGTAAAACGTCAAATAACAATTCTTGGAGGCTCAAAGCATATAAATGAGTCCGTACCCAGGTTTGCAAAGGGTTAAACAGGGGTTTCCTGTGAGGGGCTACCTGGGCCCATAATGTAGTCTCCAAACCTCACAGGTGGGTGCCCCCTGGTAGAACGGGTGGACCTCCTTATTGGCAGGGGTTCTTCCTGCCTGGACTCAGGAAGGTCAGAGGAGCCCATCGCCTCTGGAGCTACTTCAGGAGCTCTCTGGGGTAAGGTGTCCTGAGGCTGAGGGCTAACAGGAACGGGAGCCGGAACCATTAAGTTCAACCAGGGTGTGAGAAACCAGTAGATCGGCTCTTTGTCATGGATTAAGTTCTCCACAGCCTGCATAGGGTCCATAGGTGGAGCTGGCAATTCCGTTTCAGAAAACTCAGGCTCCATATCCTCTGCCGCTGGTTCTCCTTCCATACAAGGTTTGAGACGATTCCTATGAACAATTTGAGAACCTTTACCTTCTCTGGAGACTTGGTAAATATGTGCTTCAGCATTGGGGATGGCAGAAATAATATAGGGAATCCTTTCCCATTTACTGTCCAACTTGCTGGTCCGGTGGTTGTTTTTCAACCATACCTTGTCTCCAAGAGCCAGGGGTTCCGCATGGGTAGCCTGGTCATAGTCTTTTTGTTGCCGTTCCCGAACATTCTCCATGCGTTCCTGAACGATCTCCTTACATTGAGGAGACGTCTTTGGTGCTCCACTACCCAATCAGTCCTTGGCAGTGGGTTAATCACATCCGGCACTTGCACACCCAGAGAGTGATCCGCAGGCAACCTCCCTTGCCGGCCAAACATCAAATAGAACGGGCTGTAACCGGTGGAACAATGAATGGTGTTGTTGTAAGTATACATGAGCTGCGGCAACAGAGTAGGCCAATCACCCCTCGTCTCAGGGGGTACTGCTCTCAGTATTTCAATGAGAGTTTTATTCATTTTTTCACAGAGTCCGTTACCTTGCGGATGATAGGCGGTGGTCCGGACTTTCTGGCAGTTATGCAGCAGGCACATCTCATGAAACAGCTGTGACTCAAACGCAGACCCTTGGTTGGTGAGGATCCTTTCTGGGCAGCCGTAGGGCAGCAGGAAATGCTTCCAGAACGCCTCCGCTGTAGTCTTGGCTGTCAGGTCTTTCACAGGCACTGCTACGACAAACTTGGTGAAGTGATCAATAATAGTCATGGCATAAGTATACCCTGAGTGACTCAGCTCCAACTTCACATGGTCAATAGCAACAAGTTCTAAAGGAGTTTTACTTACGATAGGATGGAGAGGCGCCCTCTGATCATGGCGTTCAGTTCGCCCCACAGCACAGGCAGTGCATTCTCGGCACCATTTCTCAATATCTTCTCTCATCCCAATCCAATAGAATCTTCTGCGAATGGTGGCCTCAGTCTTCTGCACACCGAAGTGTCCGGACTGGTTGTGATACATATCCAGCACCAGGCTGGCATCCGTGGTAGGAGAATTTGGTACACTCTATCACAGGACACTGGATCCAGACTCCTTCTGAGCAACAGGCCTCTTTGAAGGAATAGTTGGTGGCGATGTCTCCACAGTCTCGCTAGTTCTGGGTCTGCACTCTTCCTGCGGATTCTCTCAGGGATTTTCCCACTGGTAAGGAAGTTGAGCAGTTCACCGAGGACTCTACTTTCGGACTGGAGCTTAATCCACCTTTCTTGATCGCCTCTGGATTCAGGACCATCTGATGAGGGAGGATCAACAGCAGGGAGATCTTCAGTACGGATATTATCCTGCTGGGCAAATTTATTGTAGAACGCTGGTATTTCCACTTCTTCCCAGGCGTCTTTTGGTTCATCTGGGGCCTCTGTAGTGAGAAGCCGCGACAGAGCATCAGCGTTATCGTTGGAGCGGCCTGCCCGGTATTTCACAGTAAAGTCATAGTTGGCAAGGCGGGAGGCCCATCTTTGCTCCAGTGCCCCTAATTTGGCTGTATTCAGATGCGCCAGGGGATTATTGTCCGTGAAGGCAACAAATGGTGTGGCAGCGAGATAGTCTTTAAACTTTTCGGTCACAGCCCACACTAAGGCGAGAAACTCCAGCTTGAAAGAACTGTAGTTCTGGTCGTTCTTTTCAGCTCCCTTCAGGGATCTGCTGGCGTAGGCAATTACCCTTTCTTTGTTATCTTGCACTTGAGCCAACACGGCCCCCAGGCCTCTTTTACTGGCATCTGTATAGAGGTGGAACGGCTTCTGATAATCTGGGTAACCCAGAACAGGGGGTTCAGTCAACTTCTTCTTTAGGAGTTGAAAGGCAATTTCCCGTTCTTCGTTCCATTCAACAGGAATAGGAGTTTTTGGGCTCTTCTTTGGATGCACCCTCAGGAGTTCCTGGATGGGATCCGCAATTTGTGCGAAATGTGGGATGAAACGCCTGTAATACCCTGCAAAACTGAGAAAGCTTCTCACCTCTTTTACGGTCGTAGGAGTAGGCCAGTTGCGGACAGCAGCAAGTTTATCAGGATCAGGCTGTACTCCTTCGGCACTGACAACGTGCCCGAGGTATTTTACCGCTGGTTTCAGCAGGTGGCACTTGGATGGCTTGATTTTGAGGCCATATTTAGTAAGAACTTGAAACACCTCACCCAGGTGCTTTAAATGGTCCTCATACGTCTTGGAGTATATAATGACGTCATCCAGGTATAATAGTACAGTCTCAAAATTCCTATGGCCTAAACAACGTTCCATCAGCCTCTGGAACGTTCCTGGAGCTTTACACAGTCCAAACGGCATATAATTGAATTCAAACAGGCCCATAGGTGTAGTGAAAGCAGTCTTTTCTCGATCTTGTGGAGCCATGGGCACTTGCCAGTACCCACTGGTTAAGTCCAAGGTGGAGAAATAGGCTGATGACCCCAGGGCAGTCAAGGACTCCTCAATGCGTGGCAATGGATATGCATCTTTGTGGGTGATTTGGTTAATTTTTCTGTAATCCACGCAGAACCTTATGCTGCCATCTTTTTTTCGGACAAGAACTAGGGGCGCAGCCCAGGGACTATGACTGTCCCGGATTATATTAGAGTCTTTCATCTCTTGTATTATCTCTTTCACAGACTGATAGGTAGTAGGTGGTATGGGTCTGTAGCTCTCCTTAATAGGAGAATGAGAGCCAGTGGGTATGGTGTGTTTGATTACACTGACCTCTCCGTAGTCCGTGGAGTGTTTGCGGAAAGCCTGGTGGTGCTCCTTCACCAGCTTCAGGACTCCCTCTATTTGCTCCTTTGGGGTGGATTCGTTCCCCACATGTAGTTCTTCCCACCAGGATGTCGTAGAGAGGCTGCTGCTCTGTGTGGTCTGGAATGCCTCCGTGGCAGGCAGACGGATCACATCCTGGAAAGACACCTGAAAAAGCTGAGCAATGGGGCAGTGTTTAAGGAGAGTAACGGGATGATCACCAAAGTTAATTGAACGGACAGGCACTTTACCTTGAGACACGGTCACCAGGCTCTTGGCTGTCCGTATGAAGGGATGATTTTAAATGGGAATAGGTTCCACTAGGGCTTGATAGTCCTGGCCCTGGATCCCTAACACAGCACGGCACCAAAGGATGATCTGGGAATTTGGAGGCAGAATTACCGGCCCGTTATCCCGGATCCGGACAGTACAAATTTCTCCTTTTTTGTTGGCGAACCTTTGTTGAGCACACAGCACACTAATAGTCTTTTGAATAACTCTTCTGGAAGCAGGTGAGGCTGAAGATATCAACTTTTTAGAACGTTAGTCCCTAAGATCACAGGGTGTCCTCCTTTATCTCCTGCTTGTACCACAATCACGCCTTGCTGTGGCAGGGTGGCTTCTCCCACCTGAAGGGTAGGTTCCCAATACCCATGCACTTTCACTGGCTTACCGTTGCTGGCAATGATATCTAGCCAGGACTCTGGTGGCTGGGTGAGGAGACTTGGATCCCAGAACTTGTCAAAGGCAGGCCGTTGAATGGTGGTGACCGGTGGTGACCTGTGACCCAGTGTCCAACAGGGCTTCAAAGGGTATCCCGTTGATACATATATTAATTTTTGGACGGGATCCTACATACTTAGGCATCCAGCTTGGATCCTTTGGACCTACTGTTCTACCTCCCGAGGGGCGGTCCTCTGCCTCAGGGGTTGCCCGTCTAACTGCAAGCACATTGATTCGGTATGTCCATATTTCTTACAATGGTGGCAGACAGGCTGTTTTCTACTTCTGAGCCGGTAACTCGGTCGCCCGTCAGGTTCTTTTGGATATACATCCCTATAGGCAGGTGGGAGCCTTGGAGGAAAAGGGCCTTCATCTTCCAGTAGCAATGGTCTCTCCCACTCCTCGATTTTCTTACACACCTTCTCTAAACTTAGAGTAAGATGGTTCACTTGCTCCATTAGTGCTGCCACTACATCTGTGACTGGGGCCTGGGTGGCCTGACTGACTCCTGCAGGCCCCACATTAACAGTCTTTGGCTGACAAGCCTGAGGTTCAGGGAAGGCTGCTGGCCCTGGAGCATGGTACTGGCCTAGTATACTGATGGCCAATTCCTTAAAATCCAAAAATGTACAGTGGGGATGTTGAGCTGACAACATCCGTAGCTGACCCTTTAAATGCTCAGTACTTATGCCCGCAATGAACTGCTCTCTAAGAGTCCGGTCCTGGTCCTCAGCCTCTTTGGGATCCACTTGGACTACAGCTCTCAGTGTCTCTTGTAAGGACAGGGCAAAATCGCGGAGCGACTCTCCAGGCTGCTGCTTTCTGCTGAAGAAACGCATTTTAACTTCTGACACCGTTCTGGCCTCAAATGTGGTGCCCAAGCGATCAAAAATCTGTTCCAGGCTACTCTTCTCAGAGCGGGGCCATGACATGACTTCCCTGCGGGCGGCCCCTTCTAACTGAGCTAAGAGGATCTCCATTTGTTGTTCGGCAGTTATGGGATAAAGCCAGAACAAGGCCAATATCTGCTCTCTAAAGTCCTTTAACTTGTGGGCTTCCCCTGAATAACGAGGGAACCAGGGGGCCCCAAAATAATACGGCATGGTTAATGGCATCAGGCTTGGCAGTGCCGCGGCGGCAGTGGCCCTAGAGTCGGCTGTGGGTACTTCGGAAGGCACGACTGGGGCCGCCTGCCCGATTTCCTCAGGTGCGGACATGGCGTTAATAGGCGGGTATGGCCCTTTAAATGTAGCGGAGCGGACCGGAGCGGCAATGTAATAACTTTTTCAAGTAAAGTATTTGAGCACTAAAAGGATCCTCTCCGGTGCCCTGGCAGGGGTCGGGAATGTTCCGGTAAGGTAATCGGAAGGGCCGGCAAAAGTTTAAAGTCTGTACTTACTCCGGTGATGCTCGCTCCAGATCTCGCGAGATGCGTGACTACGTGCGTTGAGCGTCCTGCGTACAGCGTCAGCAGGTGGGCGCGGCCTCTCGCAGCTCCGGGACTCAGGTAGGCGGCACCTTTTCTTCCAGACAGGGCGGCGTTCTTCCTCCTTGTTGGCTGGGCGATGACTCCACCTTGTTCTTTTTCGCGCCAAACGGGTCCCACAAGGCGCACTTGTAATCCGAATCCGGTTAAGTGGCCATCTTTGAGCAAAATCGCTGTCGATTCACTGACAGCAAGCGGTGGCTTAAACAAGCAGCAACAGTCCATACAATATTATCTTCACACCGCAAATTATTACAGTTCTTTGGCCCAGCAATTTTCAAATAAAGCAATAGGGCTTAGTCACTTTTAGGCAAATAACGGCACACAGTTTTTGTATCCGCAATGGCGCAGGATTGATCGTATCCTGTTCGTGACGCCAATTTATGCAGCACGCCAGACCTGCAGGGTACAGCGACAGTGAGGTCACGGTATGGGCAATCGAGGGTTACTCACTTTTCTGAGGAGAACCCTGGGCAGGCATGCAACAGTGAAAGGAGAGGCAGACACTAGTTCCTCTGGGGCACACTCCGTAGATAGGGACCATGCCTGATGTTGGGTGAGGTGCCCTGGATGTTGTAGGTGTTTTGAGTGCCTTAGGTAAGGTCCCTTTAAGGATCGTAACGCCAGTGCCTGTAACGGTGGCACACCGATTTGTAGGAGGATTAATAGAGTACGCAGTTGGTAAACCAAACGTTGCTTTACTTCAGGAAACAGTCCAACTTTATACATACAGTTGAAGTAGATGATAATGCAGTCCTTTACAATACTAAATGCACAGCAGGTTTACTTCACAGCAGGTTTTCAATCTTGCAAGATACTTGGAGGGCAAACAGTTAATGCTTTGCAGTGCAATGCTGCTCTATCCCCACAGATATTCTAGCTGGCTGGATCCCAAGGCCCGGATGCCTAAGTGCTGGCTTAAATCCTTGGTATAAAAATCCTTCCTCCAGTATTGGCACTTGCTTAAGGTTACAATACCTTCTTTTCCTAGCTGTCTTTACTGCTGGATTTGAAAGGTGGCTGCAGGTTTCTCCCAGGAGGTGCTGTCCTACTACTGGGGTATCTCAACTAAGCTATCCTTAGCCTCAGGAGCTTCAGGTTGACTAAGTGACTCACCTCTAGTCCCCTGGAATACACTAACTCTCCCCTGGCTGGGCCGTCCTATATATAACTATGGCTCTCTAGCTCCCTCTAACGCCTGGGAGGCTAAACTGCACCCTGACAGGCCGGACACCCAGTTAACACAGGGAAATAATACATGTAAAAACACATTAACCCCTTTGTGTAGTGCCCGCCTTTACCTAGTGGGACACTACAGGAGGATCAGGAGCATCAGGACCAGCAGATGATGGGAAGGACAGACAGCTCCCTTTGGCTGAGGTGGTGGAGCCTTGACTGCCTGAAATCGGGTGCGTGCCACTGGGTGATGCAACGATTTCTGCGGCAGGCTCGACCACCACATCAGAGCCACGGTTCTCCCAGGCCACTTTATGGTGACGCTGCATATGTTGACGAAGGGCCATGGTGCCAACATTGGCACCCTGGCCACGCTTCACCTTCTGCACACAGATTTTACAAATGGCCAGTTTCACCTCCTCTGGCGGCTTAACAAAAAACTGCCACACCGCCGAGTAGGTGATTTTACCCCTAACACTCTGCACTGACTGACTGCTACCGCTGCTGCTTCCGTGAACCCCTGCACCATTACTTACTGGGCAGGTTGGCTCCTGTGAAGCGGGTGATCTACTGTCACACTTCGGTGTGGGAGGGAAATACCACACCAAGCATAGGAGGGAAGGGGGAACAGGGAATCAGGCCTGAACACTAGGGAAGGAAAATGGACACCTCCTAGTGAAAAGCCTAACCAAAATCCTGACTGACTACCAGTATGAACAGACTCCAAAGGTAGGTGAGTTCATAAGCAGGAATACCTAGAGTCCTATCAAGCCCTATAGTACCCTGGTACTAATGGCAGGGACGAGACTATCTGTTCCTCCAAAAGAAAAGACGAACAGGAGCTTTCTTTAGGCATAATACAAAGAATAGGGAAATGCAACACACAGAACCCAAACAAAATACAAAAGGGAAAGGACAGAGTTGACTCCAAAGGAGCAATGGAAGCACTGGAAACTCAGCCGAGATCCAACCACAATCTATCCAAAGGTCCAAACAGAAGCTATAAACCACCCAGCATTGTGGTAGAAGCAACTATATATAGAGAAGGTAAAATGACCCTAATAGCCACACCTGGGGAAAGAAGGTGTGGCAAGCACCATAAACAACACAGACATCATTTGAGCCAAACAGAAAACATGTCAGATCAAACCATGTGTTGCCAGTCTCACCGATCTTCTTCCTCCTGTCGCGGGAACGTCCGAAACATCTACCCCGGGTACGTTTGGCTCCCGACCTCCCACTGCTGCCACCCAAGTTGAATGTGGGGTTTCTGTTTAGTTTGATAGAAGTTATGTATTTTTGTGTAGTTTTGCTGTTGTGAATAGAGGTATTTTCTGTACCTACAGTAGTTGGCTTACCACACCCAGTTAAGCCAATTATCTCACACAGCCTAACTCTGTAAAAACTGGTTTTGGGCAGAAAAGCCATGCTTCCTTTGTTCACAAAGGACTTTTACTAACTTTTGAACACCTGGTCTAATTTGTGCCATTTTGGGATATGTTAAATGTCTGTGTTTACTGTAATGGTTGGGACATTGTATATTTGAGTAGTGATGTCTGTCCTATTGTCCCGACGTGTGTATTGGCGATATCCCTTTGTCCTGAGAGATAATTGAATTACTCCTCGGTTGTCTCCAGGACAGAAGACATTGTTTAAAACTATGTATTCTCCTGCCTGTGATAATTACATCAACCCATTGTGTAAGGTAATTGTATCACAGGCAGAGGGGAGGATTTTGTGTGGGAGTGTTTTACTGTATTGTACGTGTTTATTGGTTGTTTTTACAAAACCCTGTGGGTGGTACTAATGTGCAACAATGTTATATAAGAACAATACACACATAGCTCTGGCTGTCCACTGCTTTACCCTCAACACAGAGCTTGGTCTCATTCTTGGGGGGATTCACTGTATGCTGTTAGAGACTGATTGCTAGGAGTGCTTGGGTGCGCTTCCTATTTGTTTGCTAGCAGCTATTCGTGAGGTTCCGTTTGGGAGTTTGGAGCATTTCCTTGTATGCCGTAACAATTGGTGGCAAGCGGCGGGATCATTCTCACAGCCCAGAAGGACAGCTACAAAGTAACATCATTCCCTGGAATTACAATTTGAGGGCAACGCATGTCCCAGTACAGCGACCCTGACAGCAGGAGGATGGAACCAGCAGTGGAGTACGATGAGGAAGACCTGGATGGCCGTGATGCATTAAGGAAAGGCATCTGGTACCAGGCCCTGGATAATGTACAATACCAGCGAGGCGAGGGTCTCCCCAGTGAAGAGCAGCGATTGCAGAAGCAAGTGGCCCTGCGGATGCCCTTCCTGGGAGAGCAGCCCCTGGAGGAATGGGTGAAGGAACTAGAGCACCGGGTATGGCAGGAGCTATGGCTGGAGGATGCCTACCAGGCGCTCTGGTGGTATATGGCACAGTATATACCCTGAACAGCTGAGCATGACAAGCCAGAGGGAGAGGAGTTTGATCATCCTGGCTTGTTATGGGAGTCCTTTGCAGAGCCTGACTTCGGGAGCCCTGCACAGTCCAGACTTCAGGACATTTTCTATGAGAGGGTGGCTAGGCAGGATTGGGATGACCCCCATGAGGTAGAGAAAGACCTGGCTCACCTAACAACCCTGGAGTGGGAACTGGAGCAGGACTACCGAGATCTCTTCCACTCCATTGGGATGGCTCAGCAGGAGAGAAAGATGACAGACCCGGATCCAGACCCATTCAGCTGGGCAGATATTGTGGAGATTTACTGGGAAGAACCCCAGGTGGTCGGTGGAGGTGGGACCGCGGTCTCTCCACCGCTCCTGCAGGGAATTGGGAGCCCAGTCTCCATTCCCCAGTGGCAGGCTGAGTTACAGGGGGCAGAGACAGTCAGTCCTGTCCACCAGCTGCAGAGTGTCCTACAGGGAATAGAGAGCCCAGTCTCCTTTCCCTAGTAACAGGACACTGTATTGGGAGCGGAGACAGTCGGTCTCCCTCCCAGAGGCTGGAAGTACAGGGAGTGCAGAATTATTAGGCAAATGAGTATTTTGACCACATCATCCTCTTTATGCATGTTGTCTTACTCCTAGCTGTATAGGCTCGAAAGCCTACTACCAATTAAGCATATTAGGTGATGTGCATCTCTGTAATGAGAAGGGGTGTGGTCTAATGACATCAACACCCTATATTAGGTGTGCATAATTATTAGGCAACTTCCTTTCCTTTGGCAAAATGGGTCAAAAGAAGGACTTGACAGGCTCAGAAAAGTCAAAAATAGTGAGATATCTTGCAGAGGGATGCAGCACTCTTAAAATTGCAAAGCTTCTGAAGCGTGATCATCGAACAATCAAGCGTTTCATTCAAAATAGTCAACAGGGTCGCAAGAAGCGTGTGGAAAAACCAAGGCGCAAAATAACTGCCCATGAACTGAGAAAAGTCAAGCGTGCAGCTGCCAAGATGCCACTTGCCACCAGTTTGGCCATATTTCAGAGCTGCAACATCACTGGATTGCCCAAAAGCACAAGGTGTGCAATACTCAGAGACATGGCCAAGGTAAGAAAGGCTGAAAGACGACCACCACTGAACAAGACACACAAGCTGAAACGTCAAGACTGGGCCAAGAAATATCTCAAGACTGATTTTTCTGAGGTTTTATGGACTGATGAAATGAGAGTGAGTCTTGATGGGCCAGATGGATGGGCCCGTGGCTGGATTGGTAAAGGGCAGAGAGCTCCAGTCCGACTCAGACGCCAGCAAGGTGGAGGTGGAGTACTGGTTTGGGCTGGTATCATCAAAGGTGAGCTTGTGGGGCCTTTTCGGGTTGAGGATGGAGTCAAGCTCAACTCCCAGTCCTACTGCCAGTTTCTGGAAGACACCTTCTTCAAGCAGTGGTACAGGAAGAAGTCTGCATCCTTCAAAAAAAACATTATTTTCATGCAGGACAATGCTCCATCACACGCGTCCAAGTACTCCACAGCGTGGCTGGCAAGAAAGGGTATAAAAGAAGAAAATCTAATGACATGGCCTCCTTGTTCACCTGATCTGAACCCCATTGAGAACCTGTGGTCCATCATCAAATGTGAGATTTACAAGGAGGGAAAACAGTACACCTCTCTGAACAGTGTCTGGTAGGCTGTGGTTGCTGCTGCACGCAATGTTGATGGTGAACAGATCAAAACACTGACAGAATCCATGGATGGCAGGCTTTTGAGTGTCCTTGCAAAGAAAGGTGGCTATATTGGTCACTGATTTGTTTTTGTTTTGTTTTTGAATGTCAGAAATGTATATTTGTGAATGTTGAGATGTTATATTGGTTTCACTGGTAAAAAGAAATAATTGAAATGGGTATATATTTGTTTTTTGTTAAGTTGCCTAATAATTATGCACAGTAATAGTCACCTGCACACACAGATATCCCCCTAAAATAGCTAAAACTAAAAACAAACTAAAAACTACTTCCAAAAATATTAAGCTTTGATATTAATGAGTTTTTTGGGTTCATTGAGAACATGGTTGTTGTTCAATAATAAAATTAATCCTCAAAAATACAACTTGCCTTATAATTCTGCACTCCCTGTATGTATGGAAGAGGAGCTTGCTACCCCCTCTCCCCAGTGGCAATGTGATTTATTGAGAATTGGGAGCCCAGTCTCCATTCCCCAGTGGCAGGCTGAGTTACAGGGGGCAGAGACAGTCGGTCCTGTCCCCCAGCAGCAGATTGAGTTGTTGGGAATTGGGAGCCCAGTCTCCATCCCACAGCAACAGAAGGATTTGTTGGGAATTGGGAGCCCAGTCTCCATTCCCCAGCGGCAGCTTAACGTACCAGGGGGAGACAGTAAGCCCCACAACCGTGCAGATGGGACAGTGGTTTCTGCACTCACAGCACAGGGGGTAGGGACAGTCGGCCCTGTCCCCCAGCAACAGGGCTGTTTAGCCAAAGGGGAGACAGTCGGTCTCCCCCCACAGCAGCATGGTGGTTTATCTAAAGGGGAGACAGTCGGTCTCCCCCTCCAACAACCAGGCTACAACCAGGCTTCTTCCGTGGTAGCGCTGGCACCAGGGCAAAGTACCGCTGGTCTCTGCCCACTCAGCAACCCACCAAGGCAGTCTACCAGTCCCCCACACAGTCGTAGTGAGGCATATGGACATGGACAAGTTTATCCCTTGCTTAGGTGTAGTAACCATTTATTGTGGGTGGGCTGTACTGCTGTTTCTATTTTGTGGGTGGGCTGCTGGACTAACAAGGGCACTGACCCGCAGAAGGTCAGATACCCTGTTAGTCTGTTTGGAAAAGGGGAGAAATGTGGCGAAACCAACCTCGCCACTGGGTGCTGGAGAAGCCTGGTTGCCAGCCTCTTGCCCCAGGATTATGGGCCCTCTCATCAGCCCATGCTAAACTTAAACCCCATGGCGATTTGACTGTGTTTGTGGCATCTGAGCGCTGTTCGGATATATTGAGCGCTCATATCCAAGCCATCTGGGGATAAGTTGAATGTGGGGGTTCTGTTTAGTTTGATAGGAGTTATGTATTTTTGTGTAGTTTTGCTGTTGTGAATAGAGGTATTTTCTGTACCTACAGTAGTTGGCTTACTACACCCAGTTAAGCCAATTATCTCACACAGCCTAACTCTGTAAAAACTGGTTTTGGGTAGTGTTGAGCGAACAGTTCGAGCATAGTTCGGGTCCGTACCGAATTTTGGGGTGTTCGTGACACGGACCCGAACCCGAACTTTTTCGTAAAAGTTCGGGTTCGGGTTCGTCGTTCGGCATGTATTTTGGCGCATTTTGAAAGGCTGCAAAGCAGCCAATCAACATGCATCATACTACTTGCCCTAAGATGCCATCGCAGCCATGCCTACTATTGGCAAGGCTGTGATTGGCCAAGTGCAGCATGTGACTCAGCCTCTTATAAGCTTGTGCGCACGTCGGGACGTGCTCACTCCCGATGTGAATAGAACAGGGTTAGACGCAGCTGATGCTAGGGCGAGAATAGGCAGGGATAATTGAATAACTGGAAGCAAATTTCTCTCCTCCACCTGTGATTCATCTGAACAACTGCAGCTGAGCTGCTTTTTTGATAGGGATTGGCTATTTTTAGAGTGGCCAGAGTGATTTTTCCATCCACATGTACCCGGGCTGACCGCCGGCCGCCATTTTGCGACTTGTAGTGCTGCAGCAGAAGCTGCCACAGTGTGCATTCCAAAGCTCCAAACAAGTCAGACATCTACACCTGGGATTCAGACCAATAGCGATTTAGCAGCACAGTCCAAGGCTATTTTTTTTAAAGGTTGTGCAGACCATTTTGTGGCACATGTTACTGGGCTGATAGGCGGCGGCTATCTTGGGACTAGTGCTGCAGCACAATCTCTCCCAACGTCCATTAATCACTTGTAATAGTGGTCTGTGCCATAGAAATCCTACATCAGGGACTTGGGTGTGCATGTGTCACCCCTACTAATACCAGTCCACCTGTAATCCATACAGTGAAAAGCCATAAAGTATTCCAGTGAGGGAATTTTTTTTTTATTTAAAAAAGGCCAAGTTAGTTTATCTGGCGTTCAATATACTAGATACAGTTAGGCCTGCGTTTCATACATCTGGAATTAGCAAACTAATGTGCTGGGGTTGGGAAAACATATATGTACCCATACTAGAATCTGTCAAAGAAAGCGGTACTCACATATAACAGTCATTCCATCTGTAATCCATACAGTCAAAAGACTGAAAGTATTCCAGTGAGGGAATTTTTTTTATTTAAAAAAGGCCAAGTTAGTTTATCTGGCGTTCAATATACTAGATACAGTTAGGCCTGCGTTTCATACATCTGGAATTAGCAAACTAATTTGCTGGGGTTGGGAAAACATATATGTACCCATACTAGAATCTGTCAAAGAAAGCGGTACTCACATATAACAGTCATTCCATCTGTAATCCATACAGTCAAAAGACTGAAAGTATTCCAGTGAGGGAATTTTTTTTATTTAAAAAAGGCCAAGTTAGTTTATCTGGCGTTCAATATACTAGATACAGTTAGGCCTGCGTTTCATACATCTGGAATTAGCAAACTAATTTGCTGGGGTTGGGAAAACATATATGTACCCATACTAGAATCTGTCAAAGAAAGCGGTACTCACATATAACAGTCATTCCATCTGTAATCCATACAGTCAAAAGACTGAAAGTATTCCAGTGAGGGAATTTTTTTTTTATTTAAAAAAGGCCAAGTTAGTTTATCTGGCGTTCAATATACTAGATACAGTTAGGCCTGCGTTTCATACATCTGGAATTAGCAAACTAATTTGCTGGGGTTGGGAAAACATATATGTACCCATACTAGAATCTGTCAAAGAAAGCGGTACTCACATATAACAGTCATTCCATCTGTAATCCATACAGTCAAAAGACTGAAAGTATTCCAGTGAGGGAATTTTTTTTTTATTTAAAAAAGGCCAAGTTAGTTTATCTGGCGTTCAATATACTAGATACAGTTAGGCCTGCGTTTCATACATCTGTAATTAGCAAACTAATGTGCTGGGGTTGGGAAAACATATATGTACCCATACTAGAATCTGTCAAAGAAAGCGGTACTCACATATAACAGTCATTCCATCTGTAATCCATACAGTCAAAAGACTGAAAGTATTCCAGTGAGGGAATTTTTTTTATTTAAAAAAGGCCAAGTTAGTTTATCTGGCGTTCAATATACTAGATACAGTTAGGCCTGCGTTTCATACATCTGGAATTAGCAAACTAATTTGCTGGGGTTGGGAAAACATATATGTACCCATACTAGAATCTGTCAAAGAAAGCGGTACTCACATATAACAGTCATTCCATCTGTAATCCATACAGTCAAAAGACTGAAAGTATTCCAGTGAGGGAATTTTTTTTATTTAAAAAAGGCCAAGTTAGTTTATCTGGCGTTCAATATACTAGATACAGTTAGGCCTGCGTTTCATACATCTGGAATTAGCAAACTAATGTGCTGGGGTTGGGAAAACATATATGTACCCATACTAGAATCTGTCAAAGAAAGCGGTACTCACATATAACAGTCATTCCATCTGTAATCCATACAGTCAAAAGACTGAAAGTATTCCAGTGAGGGAATTTTTTTTATTTAAAAAAGGCCAAGTTAGTTTATCTGGCGTTCAATATACTAGATACAGTTAGGCCTGCGTTTCATACATCTGGAATTAGCAAACTAATTTGCTGGGGTTGGGAAAACATATATGTACCCATACTAGAATCTGTCAAAGAAAGCGGTACTCACATATAACAGTCATTCCATCTGTAATCCATACAGTCAAAAGACTGAAAGTATTCCAGTGAGGGAATTTTTTTTATTTAAAAAAGGCCAAGTTAGTTTATCTGGCGTTCAATATACTAGATACAGTTAGGCCTGCGTTTCATACATCTGGAATTAGCAAACTAATGTGCTGGGGTTGGGAAAACATATATGTACCCATACTAGAATCTGTCAAAGAAAGCGGTACTCACATATAACAGTCATTCCATCTGTAATCCATACAGTCAAAAGACTGAAAGTATTCCAGTGAGGGAATTTTTTTTATTTAAAAAAGGCCAAGTTAGTTTATCTGGCGTTCAATATACTAGATACAGTTAGGCCTGCGTTTCATACATCTGGAATTAGCAAACTAATTTGCTGGGGTTGGGAAAACATATATGTACCCATACTAGAATCTGTCAAAGAAAGCGGTACTCACATATAACAGTCATTCCATCTGTAATCCATACAGTCAAAAGACTGAAAGTATTCCAGTGAGGGAATTTTTTTTATTTAAAAAAGGCCAAGTTAGTTTATCTGGCGTTCAATATACTAGATACAGTTAGGCCTGCGTTTCATACATCTGGAATTAGCAAACTAATTTGCTGGGGTTGGGAAAACATATATGTACCCATACTAGAATCTGTCAAAGAAAGCGGTACTCACATATAACAGTCATTCCATCTGTAATCCATACAGTCAAAAGACTGAAAGTATTCCAGTGAGGGAATTTTTTTTATTTAAAAAAGGCCAAGTTAGTTTATCTGGCGTTCAATATACTAGATACAGTTAGGCCTGCGTTTCATACATCTGGAATTAGCAAACTAATTTGCTGGGGTTGGGAAAACATATATGTACCCATACTAGAATCTGTCAAAGAAAGCGGTACTCACATATAACAGTCATTCCATCTGTAATCCATACAGTCAAAAGACTGAAAGTATTCCAGTGAGGGAATTTTTTTTATTTAAAAAAGGCCAAGTTAGTTTATCTGGCGTTCAATATACTAGATACAGTTAGGCCTGCGTTTCATACATCTGGAATTAGCAAACTAATTTGCTGGGGTTGGGAAAACATATATGTACCCATACTAGAATCTGTCAAAGAAAGCGGTACTCACATATAACAGTCATTCCATCTGTAATCCATACAGTCAAAAGACTGAAAGTATTCCAGTGAGGGAATTTTTTTTATTTAAAAAAGGCCAAGTTAGTTTATCTGGCGTTCAATATACTAGATACAGTTAGGCCTGCGTTTCATACATCTGGAATTAGCAAACTAATGTGCTGGGGTTGGGAAAACATATATGTACCCATACTAGAATCTGTCAAAGAAAGCGGTACTCACATATAACAGTCATTCCATCTGTAATCCATACAGTCAAAAGACTGAAAGTATTCCAGTGAGGGAATTTTTTTTATTTAAAAAAGGCCAAGTTAGTTTATCTGGCGTTCAATATACTAGATACAGTTAGGCCTGCGTTTCATACATCTGGAATTAGCAAACTAATTTGCTGGGGTTGGGAAAACATATATGTACCCATACTAGAATCTGTCAAAGAAAGCGGTACTCACATATAACAGTCATTCCATCTGTAATCCATACAGTCAAAAGACTGAAAGTATTCCAGTGAGGGAATTTTTTTTATTTAAAAAAGGCCAAGTTAGTTTATCTGGCGTTCAATATACTAGATACAGTTAGGCCTGCGTTTCATACATCTGGAATTAGCAAACTAATGTGCTGGGGTTGGGAAAACATATATGTACCCATACTAGAATCTGTCAAAGAAAGCGGTACTCACATATAACAGTCATTCCATCTGTAATCCATACAGTCAAAAGACTGAAAGTATTCCAGTGGGGGAATTTTTTTTATTTAAAAAAGGCCAAGTTAGTTTATCTGGCGTTCAATATACTAGATACAGTTAGGCCTGCGTTTCATACATCTGGAATTAGCAAACTAATTTGCTGGGGTTGGGAAAACATATATGTACCCATACTAGAATCTGTCAAAGAAAGCGGTACTCACATATAACAGTCATTCCATCTGTAATCCATACAGTCAAAAGACTGAAAGTATTCCAGTGAGGGAATTTTTTTTATTTAAAAAAGGCCAAGTTAGTTTATCTGGCGTTCAATATACTAGATACAGTTAGGCCTGCGTTTCATACAT
This sequence comes from Bufo bufo, assembly GCF_905171765.1. NCBI lineage: Eukaryota > Metazoa > Chordata > Amphibia > Anura > Bufonidae > Bufo > Bufo bufo. The sequence continues at coordinate 464,829,894 of NC_053391.1, forward strand.
CTGGAATTAGCAAACTAATTTGCTGGGGTTGGGAAAACATATATGTACCCATACTAGAATCTGTCAAAGAAAGCGGTACTCACATATAACAGTCATTCCATCTGTAATCCATACAGTCAAAAGACTGAAAGTATTCCAGTGAGGGAATTTTTTTTATTTAAAAAAGGCCAAGTTAGTTTATCTGGCGTTCAATATACTAGATACAGTTAGGCCTGCGTTTCATACATCTGGAATTAGCAAACTAATTTGCTGGGGTTGGGAAAACATATATGTACCCATACTAGAATCTGTCAAAGAAAGCGGTACTCACATATAACAGTCATTCCATCTGTAATCCATACAGTCAAAAGACTGAAAGTATTCCAGTGAGGGAATTTTTTTTATTTAAAAAAGGCCAAGTTAGTTTATCTGGCGTTCAATATACTAGATACAGTTAGGCCTGCGTTTCATACATCTGGAATTAGCAAACTAATTTGCTGGGGTTGGGAAAACATATATGTACCCATACTAGAATCTGTCAAAGAAAGCGGTACTCACATATAACAGTCATTCCATCTGTAATCCATACAGTCAAAAGACTGAAAGTATTCCAGTGAGGGAATTTTTTTTTTATTTAAAAAAGGCCAAGTTAGTTTATCTGGCGTTCAATATACTAGATACAGTTAGGCCTGCGTTTCATACATCTGGAATTAGCAAACTAATGTGCTGGGGTTGGGAAAACATATATGTACCCATACTAGAATCTGTCAAAGAAAGCGGTACTCACATATAACAGTCATTCCATCTGTAATCCATACAGTCAAAAGACTGAAAGTATTCCAGTGAGGGAATTTTTTTTTTATTTAAAAAAGGCCAAGTTAGTTTATCTGGCGTTCAATATACTAGATACAGTTAGGCCTGCGTTTCATACATCTGGAATTAGCAAACTAATGTGCTGGGGTTGGGAAAACATATATGTACCCATACTAGAATCTGTCAAAGAAAGCGGTACTCACATATAACAGTCATTCCATCTGTAATCCATACAGTCAAAAGACTGAAAGTATTCCAGTGAGGGAATTTTTTTTATTTAAAAAAGGCCAAGTTAGTTTATCTGGCGTTCAATATACTAGATACAGTTAGGCCTGCGTTTCATACATCTGGAATTAGCAAACTAATTTGCTGGGGTTGGGAAAACATATATGTACCCATACTAGAATCTGTCAAAGAAAGCGGTACTCACATATAACAGTCATTCCATCTGTAATCCATACAGTCAAAAGACTGAAAGTATTCCAGTGAGGGAATTTTTTTTATTTAAAAAAGGCCAAGTTAGTTTATCTGGCGTTCAATATACTAGATACAGTTAGGCCTGCGTTTCATACATCTGGAATTAGCAAACTAATTTGCTGGGGTTGGGAAAACATATATGTACCCATACTAGAATCTGTCAAAGAAAGCGGTACTCACATATAACAGTCATTCCATCTGTAATCCATACAGTCAAAAGACTGAAAGTATTCCAGTGAGGGAATTTTTTTTTTATTTAAAAAAGGCCAAGTTAGTTTATCTGGCGTTCAATATACTAGATACAGTTAGGCCTGCGTTTCATACATCTGGAATTAGCAAACTAATGTGCTGGGGTTGGGAAAACATATATGTACCCATACTAGAATCTGTCAAAGAAAGCGGTACTCACATATAACAGTCATTCCATCTGTAATCCATACAGTCAAAAGACTGAAAGTATTCCAGTGAGGGAATTTTTTTTATTTAAAAAAGGCCAAGTTAGTTTATCTGGCGTTCAATATACTAGATACAGTTAGTCCTGCGTTTCATACATCTGGAATTAGCAAACTAATTTGCTGGGGTTGGGAAAACATATATGTACCCATACTAGAATCTGTCAAAGAAAGCGGTACTCACATATAACAGTCATTCCATCTGTAATCCATACAGTCAAAAGACTGAAAGTATTCCAGTGAGGGAATTTTTTTTTATTTAAAAAAGGCCAAGTTAGTTTATCTGGCGTTCAATATACTAGATACAGTTAGGCCTGCGTTTCATACATCTGGAATTAGCAAACTAATGTGCTGGGGTTGGGAAAACATATATGTACCCATACTAGAATCTGTCAAAGAAAGCGGTACTCACATATAACATTCATTCCATCTGTAATCCATACAGTCAAAAGACTGAAAGTATTCCAGTGAGGGAATTTTTTTTTTATTTAAAAAAGGCCAAGTTAGTTTATCTGGCGTTCAATATACTAGATACAGTTAGGCTTGCGTTTCATACATCTGGAATTAGCAAACTAATGTGCTGGGGTTGGGAAAACATATATGTACCCATACTAGAATCTGTCAAAGAAAGCGGTACTCACATATAACAGTCATTCCATCTGTAATCCATACAGTCAAAAGACTGAAAGTATTCCAGTGAGGGGATTTTGCTTATAAAAAATAATACATTTCATTGTGGTGCGAGTTGAATCGCAACAATGAAGAAAAATACTATTAAGGGACGAGGACGCGGTCGTGGTGGTGTCCGTGGAGCCTCTGTTGCTGGTAGAGGACGTGGCCGTTCGGCCCCAGGCGCACACAGTAGGGAACGAACTCCCTCAACTAGCCGGCAGAATGTACCGCAATATCTCGTTGGGCACAATGCCGCTCTTAGGATGGTAAGGCCTGAGCAGGTACAGGCATTAATCGATTGGGTGGCCGACAGTGCTTCCAGCACGTTCACCACATGGTCTTCCACCCAGTCTTCTGCGGAAAGCGCACAGGTGGCACCTGAAAACCAAGCCCATCAGTCTGTCACATCACCCCCAAGCATATCAGGGAAACGGTCTGAGCCACAAGTTATGCAGCAGTCTCTTCTTCTGTTTGAAGACTCTGCTTCCAGGGTTTCCCAGGGGCGTCCACCTAGCCCTTCCCCAGTGGAGGAAGACATACCATGCACTGACGCACAACCACTTATGTCTCCAGATGAAGAGGACATGGGAATACCACCACAGCAGAGTCACCGACTCTCTGATGATGACGAAACACAGGTGCCCACTGCCGCGTCTTTTTGCAGTGTGCAGACTGAACAGGAGGAGGTCAGGGAGGGAGACTGGGTGGAAGACGATGCAGAGGACGATGAGGTCTTAGACCCCACATGGACAGAAGGTCGTGGCGATGACTTTCACAGTTCAGAGGAAGAGGTAGTGGTGAGACCGAGACAACAGCGAAGCCAAAGAGGGAGCAGGGGGCCAAAGCAGACGAGCCGCCGCCCCCAGAGTTCGCCTGCTACTGGACATCGCCAACAGGGACCCAGCCCCACAAAGGCAGCTTCAAAGAGTTCCCTGGCATGGCACTTCTTTAAACAATGTCCTACCGACAAGACCCGAGTGACTTGCACGCTCTGCCATCAGAGCCTGAGGCGAGGCATTAACGTTCTGAACCTCAGCACAACCTGCATGACCAGGCATCTACATGCAAAGCATGAACTGCAGTGGGGTACACACCTTAAAAACCAGGCACTCGCTGAGGCTCCCCCTGCTCCCTCTACCGCTGCTGCCTCGGCTTCCGCCTCGAGAGGAATGTTGCCACCTGCCGAGCAGCAAACAGAGGATGTGCCACCGACACCACTACCACCGCCACCGTCAACTAGCGTCTCCACTATATCACACAGCAGCGTTCAGCTCTCAATATCTCAAACCTTAGAGAGGAAGCGCAAATTCCCCCCGAGTCACCCTCGAGCCCTTGGCCTGAACGCCAGCATTTCTAAACTGCTGGCCTTTGAAATGCTGTCATTCCGGCTGGTGGACACAGACAGCTTCAAAAAGCTGATGGCCATGGCTGTCCCGCAGTATGTGGTTCCCAGCCGCCACTACTTCTCCAAGACAGCCGTGCCTTCCCTGCACATGCAAGTGTCCGATAAAATCAAGTGTGCACTGCGCAACGCCATTTGTGGCAAGGTCCACCTAACCACAGATACGTGGACCAGTAAGCACGGCCAGGGACGCTATATCTCACTAACTGCACACTGGATGAATGTAGTGGCGGCTGGGCCCCCGGCGGACAGTTCCTTGGCGCACGTCCTTCCGCCCCCTAGGATCGCAGGGCATCATTCTCTGCCTCCTGTAGCCTCCTCCTCCTACTCGGCTTCCTCCTCCACTGCTTCCACCAGCTCATCCGGTCAGCCACACACCTTCACCACCAACTTCAGCACAGCCCGGGGTAAACGTCAGCAGGCCATTCTGAAACTCATATGTTTGGGGGACAGGCCCCACACCGCACAGGAGTTGTGGCGGGGTATTGAACAACAGACCGACGAGTGGTTTCTGCCGGTGGGCCTCAAGCCAGGCCTGGTGGTATGCGATAATGGGCGAAATCTCGTGGCAGCTCTGGGACTAGCCGGTTTGACGCACATCCCTTGCCTGGCGCATGTGCTGAACTTGGTGGTGCAGAGGTTCATTCACCACTACCCCAACATGTCAGAGCTGCTGCATAAAGTGCGGGCCGTCTGTGCGCGCTTCCGCCGTTCACATCCTGCCGCTGCTCGCCTGTCTGCGCTACAGCGGAACTTCGGCCTTCCCGCTCACCGCCTCATATGCGACGTGCCCACCCGGTGGAACTCCACCTTGCACATGCTGGAGAGACTGTGCGAGCAGCAGCAGGCCATAGTGGAGTTTCAGCTGCAGCACGCTCGCGTCAGTCGTACTGCCGAACAGCACCACTTCACCACCAATGATTGGGCCTCCATGCGAGACCTGTGTGCCCTGCTGCGCTGTTTCGAGTACTCCACCAACATGGCCAGTGGCGATGACACTGTTATCAGCGTTACAATACCACTTCTATGTCTCCTTGAGAAAACACTTAGGGCAATGATGTTAGAGGAGGTGGCCCAGGTGGAGGAGGAGGAGGAGGATGAGGGCTCGTTTCTAACACTTTCGGGCCAGTCTGTTCGAAGTGGCTCAGAGGGAGGTTTGTTTAAGCAGCAGAGGACAGGTTCACAAGTCGCCAGCCAAGGCACTGTACTGGAGGACGAGGAGGATGAGGAGGAGGAGGTGGAGGGGGACGAGGATGACGCAAGTTCACAGCGGGGTGGCAGCCCAGGCCCATCACTGGTGCGTGGCTGGGGGGATACGGTGGACGATGACGATACGCCTCCCACAGAGGACAGCTTGTCCTTACCCATGGGTAGCCTGGCCCACATGAGCGAATATATGCTCCAATGCCTGCGCAACGACAGCAGAGTTGCCCACGTTTTAACGTGTGCAGACTACTGGGTGGCCACCCTGCTGGATCCCCGGTATAAAGACAATGTGCCCACTTTAATTCCTGAACTGGAGCGCGACCGTAAGATGCGCGAGTACAAGCGCACGCTGATAGAGGCGCTCTTGAGAGCATTCCCACATGTCACAGGGGAACAGGTGGAAGGTGAAGGCAGAGGAGTGGCAAGAGGTCGCCAACGCAGCTGTGTCACGGCCAGCTCATCTGAGGGCAGGGTTAGCATGGCAGAAATGTGGAAAAGTTTTGTCTCCACGCCACAGCTATCTGCACCGACACCTGATACGGAACGTGTTAGCAGGAGGCAGCATTTCACTAACATGGTTGAACAGTATGTCTGCACACCCCTCCACATCCTGACGGATGGTTCGGCCCCATTCAACTACTGGGTTTCGAAATTGTCCACGTGGCCAGAGTTAGCATGTTATGCCTTGGAGGTGCTTTCCTGCCCGGCGGCCAGCGTTTTATCTGAACGCGTATTCAGCAAGGCAGGGGGCGTCATTACTGACAAGCGCAGCCGCCTGTCCACAGCCAACGTGGACAAGCTGACCTTCATAAAGATGAACCAGGCATGGATCCCACAGGACCTGTCCCTCCCTTGTGCAGAGTAGTCCTTATTAACTGCCTAAAACATGTCTTGTTGTGCTACGGGCCACTTCTTTATTTCATACAAATTTTATGAAACCCACAGTTGAATGAAACTCTTCTCTGTCTGGGCGCCGGGGCCTAACCAGATGAAAGTGGCCGGTTAAACTAACGGGTGACATGAAGCCATAACCTCTGCCATGCTACCTCTGTCTTCTGTCTGGGTGCTGAGGCCTAAGTCAAATAAAGCGGTCTTCTGCTGTGCTGGGGGATATGAAGCTAATCTCTGACCTCTCTCCTCTGTCTGGGTCCAAAGGCCTAAATCACTGAAAGAGGCCTTCTCCTGTGGTGTGTAATATGATGCCAGAATATGTGCTGTGGGGCCTCTCTCCTCTTCCTGGGTGCAGGGGTCAAATAAACTAAATTGTGGCCTACTCCTGTGGTGGTTGATATGATGCCTGATTCTCTGATGTGGAACCTCTCTCCTCTGTTTGGGTGAAGGGGTCAAAGTAACTAAATGGTGGCTTCTCTTGTGGTGGCTGATATGATGCCAGAATATGTGCTGTGGGGCCTCTCTCCTCTTCCTGTGTGCAGGGGTCAAAGTAACTCAATCGTGGCTTCTCCTGTGGTGGCTGACATGATGCCAGAATATGTGCTGTGGTGCCTCTCTCCTCTTCCTGGGTGCAGGGGTCAAAGTAACTAAATGGTGGCTTCTCCTGTGGTGGCTGATATGATGCCAGAATATGTGCTGTGGTGCCTCTCTCCTCTTCCTGGGTGCAGGGGTCAAAGTAACTAAATGGTGGCTTCTCCTGTGGTGGCTGATATGATGCCAGAATATGTGCTGTGGTGCCTCTCTCCTCTTCCTGGGTGCAGGGGTCAAAGTAACTCAATGGTGGCTTCTCCTGTGGTGGCTGATATGATGCCAGAATATGTGCTGTGGTGCCTCTCTCCTCTTCCTGGGTGCAGGGGTCAAAGTAACTAAATGGTGGCTTCTCCTGTGGTGGTTGATATGATGCCTGATTCTCTGCTGTGAAACCTCTCTCCTCCATCTGGGTGTAGGGGTCAAAGTCTTTCAAAGTCGCCTTCTCCTGTGCTGATTGATATAAAGCTGATGGTTGTGCCATCTGACATGGTTGCCAGGGTCTGATTCAATGGGGGCCTACTCCTGTGGTGGGTGATCTAAATGCCTGATTCTCTGCTGTGAAACCTCTCTCCTCCGTCTGGGTGTAGGGGTCAAAGTCTTTCAAAGTCGCCTTCTCCTGTGCTGATTGATATGAAGCTGATGGTTGTGCCATCTGACATGGTTGCCGGGGTCCCATTAAATTGTGGCCTACTCCTGTGGTGGTTGATATGATGCCTGATTCTCTGATGTGGAACCTCTCTCCTCTGTTTGGGTGAAGGGGTCAAAGTAACTAAATGGTGGCTTCTCCTGTGGTGGCTGATATGATGCCAGAATATGTGCTGTGGGGCCTCTCTCCTCTTCCTGGGTGCAGGGGTCAAAGTAACTCAATGGTGGCTTCTCCTGTGGTGGCTGATATGATGCCAGAATATGTGCTGTGGGGCCTCTCTCCTCTTCCTGGGTGCAGGGGTCAAAGTAACTCAATGGTGGCTTCTCCTGTGCTGATTGATATAAAGCTGATGGTTGTGCCATCTGACATGGTTGCCAGGGTCTGATTCAATGGGGGCCTACTCCTGTGGTGGGTGATCTAAATGCCTGATTCTCTGCTGTGAAACCTCTCTCCTCCGTCTGGGTGTAGGGGTCAAAGTCTTTCAAAGTCGCCTTCTCCTGTGCTGATTGATATGAAGCTGATGGTTGTGCCATCTGACATGGTTGCCGGGGTCCCATTAAATTGTGGCCTACTCCTGTGGTGGTTGATATGATGCCTGATTCTCTGATGTGGAACCTCTCTCCTCTGTTTGGGTGAAGGGGTCAAAGTAACTAAATGGTGGCTTCTCCTGTGGTGGCTGATATGATGCCAGAATATGTGCTGTGGGGCCTCTCTCCTCTTCCTGGGTGCAGGGGTCAAAGTAACTCAATGGTGGCTTCTCCTGTGGTGGCTGATATGATGCCAGAATATGTGCTGTGGGGCCTCTCTCCTCTTCCTGGGTGCAGGGGTCAAAGTAACTCAATGGTGGCTTCTCCTGTGGTGGTTAGTATGATGCCAGAATATGTGCTGTGGTGCCTCTCTCCTCTTCCTGGGTGCGGGGGTCAAAGTAACTCAATGGTGGCTTCTCCTGTGGTGGCTGATATGATGCCAGAATATGTGCTGTGGGGCCTCTCTCCTCTTCCTGGGTGCAGGGGTCAAAGTAACTCAATGGTGGCTTCTCCTGTGGTGGTTAGTATGATGCCAGAATATGTGCTGTGGGGCCTCTCTCCTCTTCCTGGGTGCAGGGGTCAAAGTAACTCAATGGTGGCTTCTCCTGTGGTGGCTGATATGATGCCAGAATATGTGCTGTGGTGCCTCTCTCCTCTTCCTGGGTGCGGGGGTCAAAGTAACTCAATGGTGGCTTCTCCTGTGGTGGCTGATATGATGCCAGAATATGTGCTGTGGGGCCTCTCTCCTCTTCCTGGGTGCAGGGGTCAAAGTAACTCAATGGTGGCTTCTCCTGTGGTGGTTAGTATGATGCCAGAATATGTGCTGTGGTGCCTCTCTCCTCTTCCTGGGTGCGGGGGTCAAAGTAACTCAATGGTGGCTTCTCCTGTGGTGGCTGATATGATGCCAGAATATGTGCTGTGGGGCCTCTCTCCTCTTCCTGGGTGCAGGGGTCAAAGTAACTCAATGGTGGCTTCTCCTGTGGTGGCTGATATGATGCCAGAATATGTGCTGTGGGGCCTCTCTCCTCTTCCTGGGTGCAGGGGTCAAAGTAACTCAATGGTGGCTTCTCCTGTGGTGGTTAGTATGATGCCAGAATATGTGCTGTGGTGCCTCTCTCCTCTTCCTGGGTGCGGGGGTCAAAGTAACTCAATGGTGGCTTCTCCTGTGGTGGCTGATATGATGCCAGAATATGTGCTGTGGGGCCTCTCTCCTCTTCCTGGGTGCAGGGGTCAAAGTAACTCAATGGTGGCTTCTCCTGTGGTGGTTAGTATGATGCCAGAATATGTGCTGTGGGGCCTCTCTCCTCTTCCTGGGTGCAGGGGTCAAAGTAACTAAATGGTGGCTTCTCCTGTGGTGGCTGATATGATGCCAGAATATGTGCTGTGGGGCCTCTCTCCTCTTCCTGGGTGCAGGGGTCAAAGTAACTCAATGGTGGCTTCTCCTGTGGTGGCTGATATGATGCCAGAATATGTGCTGTGGTGCCTCTCTCCTCTTCCTGGGTGCAGGGGTCAAAGTAACTCAATGGTGGCTTCTCCTGTGGTGGCTGATATGATGCCAGAATATGTGCTGTGGTGCCTCTCTCCTCTTCCTGGGTGCAGGGGTCAAAGTAACTAAATGGTGGCTTCTCCTGTGGTGGTTGATATGATGCCTGATTCTCTGCTGTGAAACCTCTCTCCTCCATCTGGGTGTAGGGGTCAAAGTCTTTCAAAGTCGCCTTCTCCTGTGCTGATTGATATAAAGCTGATGGTTGTGCCATCTGACATGGTTGCCAGGGTCTGATTCAATGGGGGCCTACTCCTGTGGTGGGTGATCTAAATGCCTGATTCTCTGCTGTGTAACCTCTCTCCTCCGTCTGGGTGTAGGGGTCAAAGTAACTAAATGGTGGCCTACTCCTGTGGTGGGTGATATGATGCCTGGTTCTCTGCTGTGGGACCTCTCTCCTTTGTCTGGGTGCTGTGGTCAAAATAATAGTAAGTGACCTTCTCCATTGGTGGGTGACTTGAAGCCTGATTCTGTGCTATGGGACCTCACTCCAATTAATATTGTTTAATTTTTATTTATTTTATGTTAACTCATCATTTCCCTATCTACATTTGTTTGCAGGGGATTTAACTACATTTTGCTGCCTTTTGCAGCCCTCTAGCCCTTTCCGGGTGTGTTTTACAGCCTTTTTAGTGCCCAAAAGTTCGGGTCCCCATTGACTTCTATAGGGTTCGGGTTCGGGATGAAGTTCGGGTCGAGTTCGGATCCCGAACCCGAACATTTTTCGAAAGTTCGGCCGAACTCTTCGAACCCGAACATCCAGGTGTTCGCTCAACTCTAGTTTTGGGCAGAAAAGCCATGCTTCCTTTGTTCACAAAGGACTTTTACTAACTTTTGAACCCCTGGTCTAATTCGTGCCATTTTGGGATATGTTAAATGTCTGTGTTTACTGTAATGGTTGGGACATTGTATATTTGAGTAGTGATGTCTGTCCTATTGTCCCCACGTGTGTATTGGCGATTTCCCTTTGTCCTGAGAGATTTTGTGTGGGAGTGTTTTACTGTATTGTACGTGTTTATTGGATGTTTTTATAAAACCCTGTGGTACTAATGTGCAACAATGTTATATAAGGAAAATAAACACACAGCTCTTGCTGTCCACTGCTTTACCCTCAACACGGAGCTTGGTCTCGTTCTTGGAGGGATTCACTGTATGCTGTTAGAGACTGATTGCTAGGAGTGTAAGCCGCTTGGGTGCGTTTCCTATTCGTCTGCTAGCAGCTATTCGTGAGGTTCCGTTCGGGAGTTTGGAGCATTTCCTTGTATTCCGTTACAGCCTCCTAGCAGCATCATACACATTTCACACATATAACATAGTTGCTGAAGGCAACTGCACCACAGCATCTATTTCAAGACTTCTGACATCACTGCAAAAATAATTGCAGTGTCACACATATTTTAGTGAAGGACAGGTATTACTACTTCAGAACATGAAGGTTGAATACATTTCACTTCAAAAATTGCATTATTACCATTGTAAATTGGCAATACCAGTGTACAGTGTGTTTGTGGAAGGGGGGGATTTGCAATATTTATTTATACCTCTGTCTTTAAATTACAGAAAAAACTCTTGCAATTTTTCCAGTACTGTTTAATATTCTGTGTACCAGGCCTGTGACTTTTAATTTATAGGCCTCGTAATAAAATTTCTGGAAAATGGAGGAGTGCAAAATGACCCATGGTTCATCCTTCCAGAATCAGAATGTGTGTAGCAGCACCAGCCAGTAGTAGTAGACCACAGATCTACCTGGCTTCTGAAAGGCACAACATTATTTTTGATGACAAAGAGTATTAGATTGTGGACTGGATGGTTTATTCCTCCTCTCAGTCACAGCAGGGTGACAAGGAGTTCACTTCTGAGTCTGACATCGTGCCTTGGAGCCAGTGTTGTCAGCATTCTTCCTGCACCTCCTCCTTGCAACCCCAGAGAAGACCTTCAGTTGCATTCTCTCTCTCTCTCTCTCTTTTTTCAAAGGGAACAAAACATTACCACGCAATACAGAATGCATGAAAGTTCTCTTGTTGATGAGTTGTGTGAAAAGCATCAGAGTTTGGACAGCCATGAGGGTGTTCAGGGAAGGCGGGAGACCTTATGCATAGCTATGTTAGTGGTGATAGTAGTGGCACCCATAGGCACAGTGGTAGCGGAAGTGATAGCGACAGTGACACTTACAGGGGGGACAAAATGCTTATAATGAATTATCACTGTCTGATAAAAGTAGTGGGGAGGGTAAGGACACTAATGATCATTTTGTGTTCAATTGCAGCACATACATAACCCGATCCAGTGGTAAAATAGAAGTGACCGCCAGCTAGTGCAAGAAGAGTGTCCTCTTTTATTTGGTCTCCTTTGCAGCAGTCAAAACTTGTTATACATGTATAGAAATGTTTTCCTCCTGACAAAAGTGAGGCCAAATTACTTTATTTCCAGGAAACACTGTGTACACAGCTTTCCCCTCTCCACCCCCACACAGAGTCATCCACATTCCACCATCTCTTCTACCACAAGCAGCAGAAGGTGTAGCAGCAGCTAGTTCAGTGTCATCAACATGATGGAGACATTTTTCAATGTGCTGTGCCAGGCTGGGGCAAATTAGCAAATGGAGGCCAACTGCCTCAACGCCCAAGTTCACTCATAATTGGACTCTTGCCTTTATCCAGCTAATACCTTGTTCCCTAACCTCATTGGCTTCAGGAGGGTAGGCAGACTGAAACAGGGGCCCAAACTAGCCCATTATGCTCTCTATCTCTCTTGCCCAGCCTCCAGTGTCGTTTTGGAGAGGGTTTTCAATGTGGCAGGGTGGTTGTGACACCCAAAGGAATGAAGCTGGCCACCAGTGTCCAAAACATCACTTTTGTCAAAATGAATTTGGCATGGATCCATGGGGTTTTTCATACTTCTCCAGACCAATGATTAGATTTGCCTTTGCTGGCAGTGCCCCATCTTGCCATTGCCGCTGTCTGTCTTTCTACCACCATGTTCTATGCTGTATGACTGCTGCCGTCCTTGCCACCATTATGGAAAAAAGAGACAATGCAGCAGCACCCTGCAAATCAGATAAAGTTCAACAATGCCATAGTCACAAAAATTATTGTGCTAATGCTACGATTATTTACAAAGTGAGATGCTTGGCCAATGCATTTTGTACAAAACCATCTGAGCCCGCCTGCCGTACGTCAAGGCGATCTCTGTTAGACGGGTCCTAACACTAAATACTACCTGTTATGCGCCATTGTACAAAATGCATTGGCCAAGCATCTCACTTTATAAATAAGCGTAGCATTAGCACTATAATTTTTGTGACTATGGCATTGTTGTACTTTATCTGATTTTCAGGGTGCTGCTGCATTGTCTCTTTTTTCCTCTAGGTATTTGCCATGGAGGCTTGCACCTGCGCACAGGGGGGTGCTGACTAACCCCCTTTTTTTTGCAGACTTGCCACCATTATGTCACTGTGCTGTCTGGTTGCCTACCATCATGTTGTGTACCACATGGATGCTGCTGCCACAATAATGCTACTGTTCTGTGTGCCTGCCTACCATCATGTTCCATACCGTATGATTGCTGCTGCCACCATCATGCTGCTGTGCTGCCCGCCTACCAACATGTATTGTATTGGCAACACCATCACAGCTGCTATTCCCTGCTACTAATTCCCTACTGCTACTTACACTAACACTACTGTCACTACCATTACCTCTACACAGTTGCCACTACTACTACTGCACTTACACATGTCTACTGCCTTGCATGTTCCATGCTATGCTGCTACTGCTGCGGCTATTATTGCTGCCTCATGCCACAATTACCCCACTCTTTCCACATCTACACTGTACTGATTCTGCTCCCAATTAAAAAGGAGAATTTTTTCAGGATTGTTCAGAATAAGCCACTCTTTCTTCTGACAATTAACACTTATGCATGTATAAATATGTGCAAGCATTCTGCCTCCATTCAAGCATAATATATGGACACTTTTGCAGAATGAGCCACTCTTTCTTCTGAAATTAACATGTGTGTATAAACAGGGGAAGGAATCTACCGCCGTTGGGGCCTTATTTTTGTACGCTTGGTAATAACAAGTCACTGTATTTTTCTCATAACACTGTGTATGTTTAAACATTGGCCCCTGATAAGGGACAATCTTTGGAAGTTTTGTAATATGAAAAAGCATAACACATGCAGTGTGCTTTTAGACATTGTTAATGCAGTCAAACATTCTTTTACCCATAGCTATATATGTCAGTGTTACTATCTAATATATTCAGGGTGGGCCATTTATATTGATACACCTTAATAAAATGGGAATGGTTGGTGATATTAACTTCCTGTTTGTGGTACATTAGTATATGTGAGGGGGGAAACTTTTCAAGATGGGTGGTAACCATGGCGGCCATTTTGAAGTCGGGCATTTTGAATCCAACTTTTGTTTTTTCAATAGGAAGAGGGCCATGTGACACATCAAACTTATTGGGAATTTCACAAGAAAAACAATGGTGTGCTTGGTTTTAACGTAACTTTATTCTTTCATGAGTTATTTACAAGTTTCTGACCACTTATAAAATGTGTTTAATGTGCTGCCCATTGTGTTGGATTGTCAATGCAACCCTCTTCTCCCACTCTTCACACACTGATAGCAACACCGCAGGAGAAATGCTAGCACAGGCTTTCAGTATCCGTAGTTTCAGGTGCTGCACATCTCGTATCTTCACAGCATAGACAATTGCCTTCAGATGACCCCAAAGATAAAAGTCTAAGGGGGTCAGATTGGGAGACCTTGGGGGCCATTCAACTGGCCCACGACGTCCAATCCACTTTCCAGGAAACTGTTCATCTAGGAATGCTCGGACCTGACACCCATAATGTGGTGGTGCACCATCTTGCTGGAAAAACTCAGGGAACGTGCCAGCTTCAGTGCATAAACAGGGAAACACATCATCATGTAGCAATTTCGCATATCCAGTGGCCTTGAGGTTTCCATTGATGAAGAATGGCCCAACTATCTTTGTACCCCATATACCACACCATACCATAAATTTTTTTGTTCCAACAGTCTTGGAGGGATCTATCCAATGTGGGTTAGTGTCCGACCAATAGCGGTGGTTTTGTTTGTTAACTTCACCATTCACATAAAAGTTTGCCTCATCACTGAACAAAATCTTCTGCGTAAACTGAGGGTCCTGTTCCAATTTTTGTTTTGCCCATTCTGCAAATTCAGTGCGCCGATCTGGGTCATCCTCGTTGAGATGCTGCAGTAGCTGGAGTTTGTAAAGGTGCCATTTGTGAGTAGTTAATATCCGCCGAAGGGATGTTCGACTAATACCACTCTCCAGTGACATGTGGCGAGTGCTACGCTGTGGGCTCTTGCTGAATGAAGCTAGGACAGCCACTGATGTTTCTTCATTAGAGACAGATTTCATGCGTCCACATTTTGGCAAATCCAACACTGAACCAGTTTCGCAAAACTTAGCAAGCAGTTTGCTAACTGTAGCATGGGAGATGGGTGGTCTCGTAGGGTGTCTTGCATTAAAATCTGCTGCAATGGCCCGGTTACTGCGTTCACCAGACATCAACACAATTTCTATCCGCTCCTCACGTGTTAACCTCGGCGACATGTCAACGGCTGTAAACAAAGAGAAACTTGTAAATAACTCATGAAAGAATAAAGTTACGTTAAAACCAAGCACGCCATTGTTTTTCGTGTGAAATTCCCAATAAGGTTGATGTGTCACATGACCATTTTCCTATTGAAAAAACTAAAGTTGGATTCAAAATGGCCGACTTCAAAATGGCCGCCATGGTCACCACACATCTTGAAAATTTCCCCCCCTTACATATACTTATGTGCCACAAACAGGAAGTTAATATCACCAACCATTCCCATTTTATTAAGGTGTATCCATATAAATGGCCCACCCTGTATGTGTGTGTGTATATATATATATATATATATATATATATATATAGTATATATACATAAAGCATAAAACATTTATTAAAAATTAAACATAAAAAAAACATCCGTAAGTTTGATAAATGCTAAATCTGGTTGGAAAAATAGTTGCTTTATTGTATGTCTGCCTTTAATTTTGAATTAAATTTGTAGTTTAACCTGCCATTATGTACTTAATTTGTACTTTACTATTTCTTATTGATTTCTTTTCGGAGAAAATCCAAATTAATTGAAGGTACCTGTTCTTGTATAATGAAAGCTCATTCACACTGTTAACTTTCCACTGTAGGAAGGATAGCTAGATAGCAATTCCCTTTTATTTCAAGTTGGATCATCTACCATGCATCTCAAGTGCACTGTAGATTTTACTTACTTGGGTTATTTGCAAGATCTGTCCAAATTACACAATATAGAAAAGCATCTGGGTAATTCATCATAGGTCTACAAACCCTGCAATACAATTATCTAAATTACCAGTGAACATGTAAGTGCTCCTTGTAGCTAATCATTTAGCCCTCACTGAATTGCTTTAGTTGCTAGTATTCTTTGCCGTAATTCTACAGTGTAGTCTTCAGAAAATAAGCTGCATATACAGTATATAAATATATCACTTTATTGTAGTTTTTATGATTTATGATATTTACTGTAATTCCTGCAGCAAAAAAACTTTTTAAATAATTTTTTGTAGTATGTTTAAGTAAGTATAGGGGAACAGTTATAATTTTGTATTATATTGTAAGACTAAATATGATTGGGTTTGGAAATTGAAATGATAAATCTCCCTCCTTAGATATAAAAACTAGTGCAAACAAAAAAGTCCAGTACAGTTGCCAATTCTAAACATTTTAATAACAGGGACTCATGCTGGGCATAGCCGCCAGTCTGTTCAACTGCTTCTCCACTTCGTGTGGCTTGGACCCACCAGGATCTCTTCCCTTATTCACTGTCGGCCTGGCCACTGGAATAGCTCTACATTTCTCAGCAGGCTGCAGCCTGCTCCTTGCTGACATTCCTGTCCTTCATGCAACTCGGGGCCAACTCCTGCTTTACCTATAAGGCAAATGTGCACACACCATCTGCACATACCTATCCTAATCTTCACCAGCAAATGACTGGCCACCTTGGGGTACTTAAGGCACATTCCTGTGTGGAAGGGTATCTGTGCTGTTTCTATGTTTGTCTGCTTGTGTACCCACTTCTGCCGGTTTCCTTGATTTGACCCTTCTCTTCTTGACCTCTGCCTGATCGCCATTCTGACACTGAGCTGCCTATCCTGACCTTGGTCTGTCTGGGATTATGGTTTTTCCTTATCCCTTGTACTTTGCATGGGTGTTTTTTGACCCCGGTGGGTCAAGCGTCACAGACTCAAGCTGCTGAACTCTCCCTGTGTCTTGGCCTCCTTACATTGGCTGTGTATTAACATGTATATCATAATCTTAGCAAAAAGTACTTTATGTTTATGGAGAATGGATTTCTAGAACAACAGTGACATATTGAGTATACAGCCACCAGTAAGAAAAAGATGATTATCAAATAACTGCCCTACTGTATATACTGAAGTAAATGAGCTTTTGTAATGAGAAGTCTGGAGACTCACTTTAAATTCTGAACTACAATAGAAAAATGAGGACCCTGGAAATTTTGGTACATTATGAACCATCAAAGGATTAAATAAAATATAGAATTATTCCAATCATATACAATGATGACATACTGCTAGGATTTTTCAGTACTTTATGATCAGTGATGGTCCAACCTCCACTATACTGAAAAAGAAGTGGATTTAGTATTCTGGTTCCTTCTAAGTTTTCCCTGCATAGTAACAGACAGATATGATACATACAAAAGTTTTAGAAAAAAAAAAAAAAACACTTGAAATCGATGTAATTTTTTAAACTATGTATTGTGTAGCCCTAAACAGCTGGATTTGAGTTCTCATTTAATCATCTAATTTATATTTGGTTTGCACATACCATACATAATATACCAAACATAATATCCATAGGTACATGGTAAATATATAAAAATGTGTTCTTTTCATCACTATGCACTGCCAACTGTCCTTATGTTTTAAGAAAAGTTTCTTAAATAAATTATTTGTACTTTAACTGTGGGTTCTTTAAATACTTGTAATGCTAATAGCTCAATATGTTATGTTTATTTTATACCAAATGTCCTTTTATTAATCCCTTAAGGATTTGCCCAATTCTTTACTTCTGGACACTATTTTTTTGTACACTCATTTCCAAAAAGGCACCAGGAAGGTATTGCTTGAATCGAAAGAAACTTTATATGTTTGAATGTAATGATGATGTATGTGATTACAATGTTAGAGCAAAATTACAACTCTATTAGGAAAAGTTCATTGTGTCATCATGTGGCAAATTTGCCGACAAATATTGCAGCTGCGCCTGTAGATCCTGCACACTCATAGGTTTCTGAAGCTGGCATCCCAGCTGGTCCCATAAATGCTCGATTGGCTATAAATATGGCAACGAGGCAGGCCAAGAAACTGCTGCAATCTGGGGGAGAAATTCTTGGGAAACCCTTGCTGTGTGTATCATTAACCTGCTAAAAATGCCAGTTGTAAGCCCTGCCATGAGAGACAACACAGGATGTCATGCAGATATAGCTGAGCTGTTCCTAGTAACACTACTAGGGGTGACCTGCTCCATATTCAAATCTGACTTTTGTCAGGTCCCAAACAGTATCTGGATTTGCTGCCAAAGACCATTCAGTTCCAGTACATAGCAGTCTAGGTATCTCATTCATGACACCACTCTCAACGATGGTGATGGCAGCTGGCTATCAATGACAGGACATGTAATGGGTGTCATAACACCAAATTTCTTTCTGTTAAGTGACTGCAAATGGGCCAAGCAGAGACAAAGGGGGATGATGTTGGAAAATAAAACTGTAGGATCTGCTCATGTTTCTCAGCTGATCAAATGATCCTCTCTACTGGTGGTCTGTATGGGCCATCTAGAACCTGTTCACCATGTGTGAGTGCCCTCGTGTAATCACTGCTCCCAATAACTCCTTAGAGCTAAGTCAGAGTGGCCTAGATGGAGGGAAATTTGTCAAAACAACCATCATGCTTCTCTCAGTCCAATGATGCACCCTCTCTCAAAGTCTGTCAACTGGGCAACATTTCTTCCAGTGTATTATAGAAGCTTATCTAGCACTCAACGATCTCTCACCAAGAAGTACACTACCCAAAAGTAGCATATGAGAGTCTTTTTATAGGGCAGCAGGGAAAGCACTTGTATGCCCTCTTGTGGCGCAAGACTCAGTATCTAATCAGACGACACCTGTATTCATTTACATATCTGCCCAATATCTGCATGCCTAGTTTTGCAGCAATCTGAGATTTTTATCTAAGCTCTGGTTATGTTATTTTTATTTGTCAAATGTGTGTTAATAAATTGATTGAAGTGTCTCCTTAAATGCTGGAATTTAGCATTGTAAATTTATATTTTATGCTATGAATATTAAACCAGGTCATTTGATTAGAGACATAAATGGTTCTGAGGCGCTGCAAACATATTGCCATAAATTTATATACTTCTCAAACTTTATATGAAGATGAGATATATACTTGTCAAACAAGTTATACCCACAGCAGCCAATCACTGAAGAGCACTGACATACATTTACATAAGTCAATCACTACAAGAATACACCAATGTTTTAGACTCATCTCAGACAGTTATTGCTAATCTTTTAAGATAGCAGCCCCATAATAGCATCATAAAGTCCGCAAGTCTTTATTTGAAGCATAATAATTTTATGTTACAATTGTAATGGATCAAGTACAGAAGATAAAAATGGGGTGCTTGAACTGGCAGCTCACATTTACTTGTTTTAAATTATGTCCATTGAATGTGATGTGAATTGACACTTCATGTTATAATCAGTAATGACTTAATATTTCAGAAATTTTAGTGCAGGAATTAGTAATAACTTAAGTCTGTATCAATCCTTTATTAGACATGTAATGTTTAGTCAAAGATAGCAAATGATAACATGTCAATGAAACGTTTGCAGTGACCGAAACTATCAAATTTTTTCACATAGTGCTTTAAGCAGACATTTAGCGAGCAAGTGACATATGTCATGCTGCTGGTGAAAATGAAGTGACATATACAAGAATCACAGGCTAGATTATATTAAGAGACAGATAATGACTTCAAATAGTGCTATTTTCTTATGACAGTATTTTCTTTACTGAAGAAATATGCTGTTACATTTACTTTAAGAACAGGTTTTCAGAACAGATCTGATTGATCAAATTTCTTATTGTAGAATTACCTATTTCTCCTCTAGATCAGATAATGTAACATTAAGTGCTATAAGCATGTCTACACACATCAAAGCAAGTTGACTCAATTTTTTTTAAGCCACAGACAAGCTATTCACTGAAGGATATAGAGAGCAAATTGATGTAGCGGTCTAGATATAGATATAATGCCTAATACAGCAGAATGCCTTTACTTAGGATGACCGGCTGAATTTATGAGATAATGTTAATGGTAAATGCTAGAAAACCAAATTGTATATTATTATATTAGGCATTAAAAAGGGCCAGGTCTATTATTCATTAATATTGATGCTTTACCACGCCAGGCCAGCACCATTTCGTGTCATGTACTGCATGCATCAAAACTAGCTATTGCCAGAGGTTGGAAATTTCTAAAAGTTCCCTCCATATCAGAAGTCGAGGCTATTGTCCTATAACATCTATTTATGCAAAAGAGTTCTGGATCGCTATAATGGTTCCCTTAACACCCTCAATACTAAGTGGTCCATCCGAATCTTAGGACACCTTGACTTACACGGGCAAAAATATGGCTACATACTGGGGAGTGGTTATTATAAAATGGATGTGAGACTGGTAAGAACATGGTTGGCTGTGGGGACATCATCTCCACTATGTCCTTTTAAATCTATGAGCACGACCTGGGAGCTATGGTTTCATTTCTGTTTTTGTTTGCTTCCCTAATTGTTTATGTTCACACCATAAATCATGCTTGATCAGCCTTACCAAGATCTTATCTTGTATACAGTCATGTATTTATATCCCTCAACTAGTGATTTAATGTTCAGTATGGAACAGTACTTTTACATAGTATAGAATGTAATTTGTCAATTGTCAATTATCTCGGAATGTATCATAATGCAGCTTTTACCTGGTGTGGCGGTGATGTCATCGGGTCCCCATGGGGCTGTGGGGGGGGACCTGATGGCATGGAAGGCAGCGCAATGCCTTCCTGAGGCATCTGCGCTGCCTTCCGGTGAAGAGCCTGTGAGATCCAGCCCCCTGGATCTCACAGGCCCCGGAAGCTGTATGAGTAATACACACAGTATTACTCATACAGCCAATGCATTCCAATACAGAAGTATTGGAATGCATTGTAAAGGATTAGACCCCCAAAAGTTCAAGTCCCAAAGTGGGACAAAAAATAAAGTGAAAAAAAAGTTGAAAAAATAAAGTTTTCCCCCCCAAAAATGTAAAGTTTCAAGTAAAAATAAACAAAAATGTAATTTTCCCCAAATAAAGTAAAAAAAAATTGGTAAAAAATAGGGGGGGGGGGAGTATACATATTAGGTATTGCTGCGTCCGTATCGACCGCCTCTATAAACATATCACATGACCTAACCGTAAAAAAATAAAAATAAAAACTGTGCTAAATAAAAAAAAAATTGTCACCTTACATCACAAAAAGTACAACAGCAAGCGATCAAAAAGGCGTTTGCCCACCAAAATAGTGCCAATCAAACCGTCATCTCATCCCGCAAAAAATGAGACCATACCTAAGATAATCGCCCAAAAACTGAAAAAACTATGGCTCTCAGAATATGGAGACTCTATAATATGATTTTTTTTTGTTTCAATAATTATATTATTGTGTAAAACTTACATAAATAAAAAAAAAAGTATACATATTAGGTATCGCCGCGTCCGTATCGACCGGCTCTATAAAAATATCACATGACCTAACCCCTCAGATGAACACCGTAAAAAATTTTAAATAAAAACTGTGCTAAATAAACAATTTTTTTGTCACCTTACATCACAAAAAGTGTTATAGCAAGCGATCAAAAAGTCACACGCACCCCCGCCAATAAAACCGTCATATCATCCCGCAAAAATCATACCCTACCCAAGGTAATCGCCCAAAAACAGAAAAAATTATTGCTCTCAGACTATGGAAACACTTAAACATGATTTAATTTGCTTCAAAAATGAAATCATTGTGTAAAACTTACATAAAAAAAGTATACATATTAGGTATCGCCGCATCCGTGACAACCTGGTCTATAAAAATATCACATGATCTAACCTGTCAGATGAATAACAAAAAATAAAAACGGTGCCAAAACAGCTATTTCTTGTTATCTTGCCTCACAAAAAGTGTAATATAGAGCAACCAAAAATCATATGTACCCTAAACTAGTACCAACAATACTGCCACCCTATCCCGTAGTTTATAAAATGGGGCCACTTTTTTGGAGTTTCTACTCTAGGGGTGCATCAAGGACATGGTGTCAAAAAATACAGTCCAGCAAAACCTGCCTTCCAAAAACCGTATGGCATTCCTTTCCTTCTGCGCCCTGCTGTGTGCCCGTACAGCGGTTTACCACCACATATGGGGTGTTTCTGTAAACTACAGAATCAGGGCCATAAATATTGGGTTTGGTTTGGCTGTTAACCCTTGCTTTGTAACCGGAAAAAAATTATTAAAATGGAAAATTTGCCAAAAAAGTGAAATTTTGAAATTATCTCTATTTTCCATTAATTCTTGTGGAACACCTAAAGGGTTAACAACGTTTGTAAAATCAGGTTTGAATACCTTAAGGGGTGTAGTTTCTTAGATGGGGTCACTTTTATGGAGTTTCTACTCTAGGGGTGCATCAGGGGGCTTCAAATGGGACATGGTGTAAAAAAAAAACAGTCCAGCAAAACCTGCCTTCAAAAACCGTATGGAATTCCTTTCCTTCTGCGCCCTGCTGTGTGCCCGTACAGCGGTTTACCACCACATATGGGGTGTTTCTGTAAACTACAGAATCAGGGCCATAAATATTGAGTTTGGGTTGGCTGTTAACCCTTGCTTTGTAACTGGAAAAAAAATATTAAAATGGAAAATCTGCCAAAAAAGTGAAATTTTGAAATTGTATCTCTATTTTCCATGAATTCTTGTGGAACACCTAAAGGGTTAAAAAAGTTTGTAAATTCAGTTGTGAATACCTTGAAGGGTGTAGTTTATAGAATGGGGTCATTTTTGGGTGGTTTCTATTATGTAAGCCTCGCAAAGTGACTTCAGACCTGAACTGGTCTCTAAAAATTGGGTTTTTGAAAATTTCTAAGCCTTGCTTCTAAACTTCTAAGCCTTGTAACATCCCCAAAAAATAAAATATCATTCCCAAAATGATCCAAACATGAAGTAAACATATGGGGAATGTAAAGTAATAACTATTTTTGGAGGTATTACTATGTATTATAGAAGTAGAGAAATTGAAACTTGGAAATTTGCAATTTTTAAAAATGTTTGGGTAAATTTGGTATTTTTTTATAAATAAAAATTTATTTTTTGGACTTCATTTTACCAGTGTCATGAAGTACAATATGTGATGAAAAAACTATCTCAGAATCGCCTGGATAAGTCAAAGCGTTTTAAAGTTATCACAACTTAAAGTGACACTGGTCAGATTTGCAAAAAATGGCCAAGTCCTTAAGGTGAAATAAAGCTGAGTCCTTAAGGGGTTAAACATATTTACTTTTGGGGGGCGTGGCCTGCTGCCGAACGAGATGGCTGCTTAGTGAGAGAGCTCCGGTTCACCATCCCTATTAAGCGACATATAACACAGTAGCCAAGGAGGAATTGTGCTGGTAAATCATCTCCTACCTTAACAGTGTCATGATGACCGGGAAGAAAGCCTCCCGCCTGGGTCTCCGTCGCCTTACAGACTTCTTCTCAACACAGGAGCCTGATGGCGGCTTCCCGCCACTACGTTCAGTCGCATCACCATCAGATCAGGGGAAAGATGAACGCTCGGCCCCCACCTCCAGGAGAATGTCTCCTACTTCGATTTCAAGCAGCGCTGACTCGAGGGGTCGGAACGAGCGTTCACATGGGATTCAGCTACCCAGCACAAGGGACAGAGAAGATCGCGGAGCTTCTGGCCGTGAACAAGGGGACGCCATGATTAATCTACCGCCGGTGAGTGACTCCATAGCTGGCGATGTGGCAAACAACAGCAACCCCGCACAAAGGTCCCAATCCCCTGCACCAGCTGCAGTTGCAGACCCACTGCAGAGCTTTATCTGTACTGACCAGACAGTAACAGAGAATTCACTTAAAGCTATGATGACGGCGGTACATCACTCGCTTATATCGCAGCTGCAGCAAGTAGCAGCCTCCATTACATCTTCAGTGGATGATTTAGGCTCCAGAGTGAATCACATCGAAAATAAAATGGGAGAATTAACAAGTTCCCATAATGATCTTATTGATGCCCATTATTCTCTGGAGGATGAGGTAGCAGGGTTGAGAGCCAAGATGGCCGACCTAGAAGATAGAAATAGGCGCAACAACCTGAAATTCAGGGGGATCTCAGAGAAAATACCCCCAGCCAACTTGCAGCAATTCCTGGGTGACATGTTGAAGGCGATTTTTCCAGACAAAGATCCCCAGTTGCTCTTGATCGATAGAGCTCATCACCTACCTAAGCCTAAACATCTTCCAGCATCAGTGCCCAAAGATGTTATAGCACGCTTCCATTTTTACTGTGTGAAAGAAGACCTGGTTTCATATATCAGGAAGAATCGCACTCTGCCTGCTCCATTTCAGGACATCCAGATATTTGCAGATCTTTCTCAGGCTACACTGCAGGGAAGAAAACAACTTTCCCCAATCACTAAAGTGTTAAGGGATCTCCAAATCCCAATCAAGTGGGGATTCCCGATGAAACTTTTAATTCACAGAGAGGGGAAAACATTCCTGGTTAAAAATCCTGAAGAAGGAGAAGCCCTCCTAAAAACTTGGCAGGCTGGAGGATCTAATTTGCCGGTTCCAGTGAGAAAGAAAAACACCTCCCATGTGGCCCCGGACTGGTCTTCAGTGGGGGAGTAATTCTGGTGATATTTCTTACATTTTCCGTTATGTCCTTCTTGCCTAATGGTTATTATTAATAGGGATGGCGGAGTAAGCCCGAACTGTTAACCCCCACTGTATCTGGTCTTGGTTTCGTACAACCTTTCTTTTTAGACCAGACCTAATTAGTCTTGTTTAGCTAACTATGCTTATACAACAAGTTTAAATTTTTCTACTGTTTATTTTTTATGTTTCTTTTACTTTATGTTTTGTCGATGGTCTCATGCTTGCAATACCCATAACACTTCGGTCGCGACGAGTAAGGTTTTTAATATGTACCCAGCTTTCAGATAAAGTCCATTTTAATGGCAGTTAAAGTAATGCCGATTAATGCCAAAGGATTAAACTCCCCCTGTAAGAGATCCTCGCTCTGGAAGGATGTATGCTCCGCGCAGACTGATATTTTATGTGTCCAGGAAACGCATTTCTTGCGCAACAAGCATCCAGAATTTAATCGTAAAGGTTTCTCTACTGTATTTTTAGCCAATTCGAACAAGAAAAAAGCGGGAGTGGCTATCGTAGTTAGAGATTCCCTAGGTTTTCAAATTGAAAAAGTGTCTATCGATGAAGGTGGGCGTTACATTATCCTAGTGGGATTAGTGCATTCGGTGGCACTGACCCTGGTCAATTTATATGCCCCCAATAAATCTCCTATAAGGTTCTTGAACAAAATCTTGCGGAAAACAATCAGTATCCAAAAAGGCTATTTATTACTATGTGGGGATTTTAATATAGCACCAGATAGACTCCTGGATTCTACGGGTTCTACCAGGACAACAGCCCCATCTTTAGGGCGTTGGTTGAGAGACAATCAATTTTATGATACCTTCCGATGTTTAAATGCGAACTCAAAAGAGTTCAGCTTTTATTCTGCAAGACATAGATCGTTCTCTAGAATTGATCTATTTCTCTCGGATATGCCATTATTACCCAGGATTTCTAAGTCTTCCATAGGGGTTACGTCGTGGTCTGACCACGCTCCAATATCATGTTCAATTTCCCAAATCCTGTCTTTCAATGCTCAGAAATCGTGGAGGAATAATACGCTTTCCTAAGTACAAGCCACTGATAGAATCCGCCATAACAGAATATTTTTCCCTTAATGATACCGACAACATAAATACCTTTACCCTCTGGCATGCTCACAAAGCTACCATTAGAGGCGAACTGATAAAGCAGAGTTCACACTTCAAAAAATCCTGAGAGGCTAAACTATCAATCCTTCTTGACCAGGCAGCTACTTTAGAAGATCAGATTAGATTGGACCCATCCGCATCTCTCCATAAGTCTCTAATGTCGGTAAGACACGAAATGCACTCTGTTTTACAAGTGGATTATGACCGTCAAATAACCTCTATGCGAATGGCTTATTATCACTCCTTCAACAAACCAAGTAGATTAATGGCGAGGAGAATAAAACCTTTAACTCAAAAAGTAAATATACACTACATGCTTGCTCCAGACAAATCTTCTAGAATTACACACACAAATGAGATAGCAGAGGCCTTTAATCATTACTATTCTAAACTATACAACCTTAATAATGACCCATCCACACATCAGCCGTCCCTGGAGAAAATTGATTCGTTTCTCCACAAGGTTCATCTCCCTTCTCTAAATAAAGAGCAGCTTACACAACTGAATTCCCCTATCTCTATTTCCGAAATTGATGCTACGATTAAATCCCTAAAACCGAACAAATCGCCAGGCCCTGACGGATATTCGAATGAATATTACCAACTGTTCTCGCCCCTACTACATACACATTTGGCTAAGCTTTTTAATAAGGTTCTAGCTGGGGAACAGTTTCCCACTGAAATGTTACAGGCAACGATTGTTACCATCCCGAAACCAGGTAAGGCAATGGACTCCCCTGCAAATTTTCGCCCGATTTCTCTCCTCAATTGCGACGTAAAACTATACGCAAAATTGTTAGCACATAGGCTCTTGAAAATACTGCCCACGCTTATTCATAGTGACCAGGTTGGTTTCACTAGAGGTAGAGAAGCAGCTGATGGCACCCGTTGGGTCTGTTACAAAAGGCCGGGGGGTTGTGATCGCCTTCTCTGCTTCTAACCTTGGATGCAGAGAAGGCGTTCAACCGTATACATTGGGGATTTGCATCGGCGGTATTAGATAAATTCGGTTTCCAGGGCCCTATTAAAAACGCGATCCAGGCGTTATACTCCACTCCCTCAGCTAGAGTTTTAGCGAATGGCTCCCTCTCTTCTCCCTTTGAAATTACAAATGGTACCCGACAAGGTTTCCCCCTTTCGCTTTTCCTCTTTTTAATGGTTATGGAGCCCTTTGCAGAAATGAAAAGGACGTCAGATTCGATACGGGGCATCCCGGCTGGTGGTCGGCAGCATAAAATAGGGTTATTTGCGAACGATGTTATTTTGACTATAACTGACCCCCTTCCTTCTCTGAGAGCCACTTTTCGGATTATACGGGAATTTGGGGAAGTGTCTTATTACAAAATTAATGAATCTAAATCCCAAATCCTGGCGATAAAGGTTGCGCCTTCACTACGGTCGGCAATTGAAAGCGAGTTCCCTTTTCAATGGGCAGTTGACTCAATTACTTATCTGGGCGTCCAAATATGCTATCCCCTCACGCAATTAGTCAAATGTAATTATGGAGTACTGTACAATTCCCTACAAGCTGACCTTGACCGCTACTCAAAGATAAACTTATCCTGGCTAGGGCGAATAGTACTGTATAAAATGATGGTGCTCCCAAAGATCTTATACCTATTTCGCACTTTACCCATTCCTATTCCCACCTCAGTTATGGCAAAATTTAAGTCTCAAATGCTTTCTTTTATATGGAACAAAGGCCCCCATAGAATTGCAGCCTCTATACTTTACAATCACAGGTCTCATGGTGGCCTGGGAGTGCCTAATCTTCATGGTTACTACGAAGCCTTTGTTTTCAAACAGCTAAGATTTTGGTGCAAGCAAGGTCCGTCACCTAGTTGGAAACAGATAGAAGTTGATCTTAACTCTCTACTCCTAGTGCATGCTGTTGATCCCAGCTTCCCGCCTGCCTCAGCATTGACTTTGAGAACATCCATCCATACATGGAAACTACTGGTTCAGCACACTGACATGACAGCTCCAAAGAAAAGAATTCAGATCCCCATAGAGATCTTGCAGTACTATATAGAAGATATCTCGGTGGCGGAAGGCTGGGATACAGGTGTTAAATGATTTTTATGATAATGATGTGTTGAGGTCCTTCTCAAGCCTACAGGTCTCTTTTGGTATCCCAGACTCATATCAATATCATTATACCAGGATTGCTCACTTTTTGGCTAAGTGGCAACAGAGAGATTTATTGCTTCCGGTTGATCTCCTGAATATTCTGATAAGTTCAAATGGCGACTTCCAGTTCCCTACTAGCTCGGTATACAAAAGGGTGATAGGAGATATGCGATTGACTAAAAAGGCCCATTTTTTGAATTGGGACAGAGATCTGAAGTGCTCATATTCCATATCACAATGGCAAACTGCGATAAGAATTACGTATCAAGCCACAAAGTGTTCCGCCTTACTAGAATGCTATCACAAAATTCTTACACGGTGGTATATCACACCCGCTAAGTTCAATAGATTCTACCCCAATTCAGAAAACATATGTTGGCCTTGCAAGAATTCACCAGGCAACCTGTTGCATATATTTTGGGATTGTGTCATATTGCAACCTTTCTGGTTGAAGGTTGAAGAAATGGTGAGAGAAGTGACTGGCTACAATATACGCTTATCCCCAGCTTTGGCACTCCTCTCCCTAGATGTTGATTTAATTCCACATCAGCATAGGTTAATAACGTGTCATATTCTTCTATCTGCCAAACTTTTAGTTGCTAAACTTTGGAAATCTCCTTTAAGCCCTACTTTATGTGAAATCAAAGATAAAATTTCCACTCATGCTATATATGAACACCTTTGGGCTCTGCGGGCTGATAGGCTGAAGCAGTTCCGTTTTGCGTGGTCTCCTTGGCTTGCAAAATTCCCTATTCCTATATGTTCAATCCTTAGGTCTAAAACTAGATTAATCCCTTATTTTAGTCTGACTTAATGGTGAAAATAAGCCCGTGACCGTCGATTTCACATGTATACTTTAATTTTATTTTTGTTTGATTTTATTGTGTTTCTCCTCAAATGTTCCTGTGTTTATTCTCCACATGTTACCTATTCTTATTTGTCGCTGTTCTACGTAGGCAGCACCCGAGCGGGTGCCGTAGAACTTGATTTATGATGGATCTTTGCTTACTGTCTTATCCAGTGCTGCGCCCACTCTCATGTTTGTTTGCTACATCTGTCATTCATCCTGAGTGGCTGCGCCCACATTTGACTGCTAACTTATATTGCTTTGTCAAAAATAATAAAAATTATTGTGAAAAAAAAAAACATATTTACTTTTGTAATCACAATATAGGAGAAGAAATATACAGCGGCACTCACCAGTGTGTTGAAACAATTGCGGTACTTTTATTCCATAAATCAGATGTAGCAGGGGGCAGACAATTCTTAGTCACGCATAAACAGCGACAGCCGTTTCGCGCTACAAGCGCTTCCTCGGGCTGTGCGTCAGCGCGTACATTCGCGTCACCCTTTTAAGGGCCGGCGCTGCCCGCTGTCATGGTAACAGACAACAAGGCTGCGCCCGCCTCAAAGGTTAAGTAAAAAGATACAAAAATGTATACATGTAACATAACAACTATAAATATCGGGCAATACACTTCCACATGACAATAATGTGTCTAACATACAACTATAAGAAAGAGCTTAGATCATTCCTGTCATTCAATCCAAGCTCACCCAGAGCTTGGGTATGCAAAATCCACCTTGCTTCCCTCTGCAGGAGGAGGCGATGTCTAACCCCCCCTGCAGAGGGGCGGACACAATTTCTAGCCCTGTGAAAGAGATGCAATCCACGTTGTCTCCGTGAGTATTTCTTATGTGATCTATAAATCTCGGGCAACCCTTTCCTGTTTTCACGGAGTTAAAGTGCTCCCTCATTCTTTCAAGCATGCACCTGATTGTCTTCCCAATGTAGAATCGCCCGTAGGTGCACAGCAGTAAATATACCACATACAGTACGTGCTCCTGCAGTTGATGAAACTATTGATTCTATGTTGGGTGCCTGCAAACTCAATATATTTCTTTTGGGAATTATGGGGGCATAGTGAGCAGCTGCCACATCTAAAGTTGCCTTTTGGTACGTTCCTCTTAAGCCAATTGTTACTTTTAATGGATTGGAACC
This sequence comes from Bufo bufo, assembly GCF_905171765.1. Taxonomy (NCBI): domain Eukaryota; kingdom Metazoa; phylum Chordata; class Amphibia; order Anura; family Bufonidae; genus Bufo; species Bufo bufo. Next base: position 464,859,469 of record NC_053391.1, read on the forward strand.
TGCTTCTCACAAGTCTATCCTTGATCGTGTGGCTTCTTCTAAAAGATATAAGTGGCTTCTGTTATGTAAGTTCGCTCAGGGTTGCATCTCTCCTCAAAATGTCCCAATTCTTGAGTATTACTGAGCGAATACGCTCTGCCATGGGACTGTATTTAAAGGAGAATGCAAACCTAGCACCCCCAATATTGGTCTTAGTTTGCTTGTTTCTCCAACTACTGGTCCTAAGTAGATCATTCTGGGAGAAACCCTCCTCTACTCTCTTCATATCCCTGTTGAGTGATTCTTCTGAGTACCCTCTCTCCAACAATCGCTGTTTTAAATCAGATGCTTGTCTGTGGTATCCACTATCTTTACTGTTTATTTGTCTCAATATGATGAACTGTCCGTAAGGTACGGCTTTTTTCGCATTTCGTGGGTGGAAGCTGTCGTGGTGGAGCAAGGAGTTGGTCGCCGAGTGCTTACGGAAGCCATTCGTGACCAATTCCTTGCCCTCAACCAGGACAGCCACATCCAGAAATTCCAATCTGGTACCTCCAAAATTGAGGGTAAAGGTCATTCCCATGTCATTTGTATTGAGATATTTAACAAACTCGCGACATTCACTCTCTGTACCTTCCCATACTATAAACATGTCATCCACAAAACGTAAGTACGTTTTTAATTTGGGTAAAAATGGGTTCATAGTGTAATATATAAACCTATCCTCTAATCTGGTGAGGTACATATTTGCAAATGTACAGGAGACGGGGGTCCCCATAGCTGTACCCAGCTTTTGCCTATGCCACTGGTTTCCAAACTGGAACACATTGTTGGTTAAGATGAATTCAAGTGCCTCACCAAAGAAATTACAAAAGATCTGACTTTTTCCCAAGTTAATTACGATGTCAAGGACCGCCTCTACACCCGCACTATGAGGTATGCGGGTGTAGAGGCTTTCCACATCGAGGGATACCAACTGGTACCCTTCCTGCCAGTGCAGTTCCTTTAAAGCCAATAAGAAATCATTGGTGTCCCTGAGATAAGCAGGGGCACTTACCAAAGCCGGTCTCAAGAGCCAGTCTACATATTTCGACAAAGGCTCAGTCACTGAGCCAATCCCTGCCACGATGGGACGTCCCGGGGGGTGGCTCAGTGACTTGTGGACCTTGGGAAGAAAATACCACGATGGTCTAGCTGGAAACGAGGGGACAAGTTTGTCTAACATATTTTTAGGGACGAAACCTGCCTCCACATATTTAGTGACAAGGGACCTAAGTAGATGCTGGGTCTTAGCCATGGGATCCCCCCCGTGCTTGTAGCGCGAAACGGCCGTCGCTGTTTATGCGTGACTAAGAATTGTCTGCCCCCTGCTACATCTGATTTATGGAATAAAAGTACCGCAATTGTTTCAACACACTGGTGAGTGCCGCTGTATATTTCTTCTCCTATATTGTGATTACATGCATCTGACCCACTACGATCAGCTGTGCACCACCAGCAGTGTGTATCCTCATCAGCCCTGAGAAGCGTCTGGCTATTTGCGGATTGTTTGTGTGGCTGTGCCGCCCCCCCTCTTTATCTATGTGAATATTTACTTTTGTAATTGTATATCTGTGTCCTTCAACTCCTGATAGATACAGTATAAGTGTTCAATAAATTATCCTACTGTTATTTGTCTACAGCTTATATGTAGATATTTGTGTCTCCATAGTGACAAACAACCTGTGAGTTAAGGTACCTTTACATGACTAGATAATTGATTTGACTGGGCAATGAACGAGTCACTAATAGGGTTGAGCGAACCCGAACTGTAAAGTTCGGGTTCGTACCGAACTTTAGGATTTTTGGACCCCGGACCCGAACACGAACATTTTCGTAAAAGTTTGGGTTCGGTGTTCGGCGCTTTCTTGGCACTTTTTGAAAGGCTGCACAGCAGCCAATCAACAAGCATCATACTTCTTGCCCCAAGAGGCCATCACAGCCATGCCTACTAATGGCATGGCTGTAATTGGCCAGTGCAGCATGTGACCCAGCCTCTATATAAGCTTGGGTCACGTAGCGCTGCACGTCACTTTGCTGTTACAAGTGTAGGGAGAGGATGCTGCTGGACTTGTGATTTCAGGGAGAGCATAGTAGAGAATCTAGCTCAGCGATCTACAGACAAATAGTTGTGTGGGTGCAGGGCACTATTGTTTTACCCTGCCCTGAGATCATTGACCAAAAATACAAACTTTTAGAATTCTGTTAGTTAGGTGGGTGGCGGCGGCCATTTTATGCATGCTCAGTGCACCAGCACTGCACCTGAGCTTTTTGGACATTACAAATCACCATTTTTTGGGGGGAAAACTACAACATCTGGATTGGTCAGTGTGCAATTTAAGCTAGAAATACACCCATCATTTTCTGGGGTTTGAAAAACACATTATTATTTTTTTCAAAAAACTGTATTTGCCAGATCTGCAATTGTTAAATTCAAATTTAAAGGGTTTCTGTCACCCCATTAAACCGTTTTTTTTTTTTTTCTTTACTAATAATCCCTATAGTGCGATCTCATGATACATAAGCAAATTAATCATTTTGGTTCAGTAGAATTTGCTAAAAATCGATTTTTTAAATATGCTAATTACCTGTCTTCAATCGGCGCAGGCGCACTGAGAGGCGGCCGCTCTCTCGACCGCTCCATCCTCAATGCGCCTGCGTTGATGACGTCATCAAGTACACCCGGAAGAGATTTATTATTAATAATCGTTGGTGGTATAGTGTTAATAACTGTCATTTTTATTAAATTATTTATTCCCATTTCGTTGGTGGTTTTTGTGGCAGCATGCTTATTATGTACATACTTACCTGATTCGAGCATCCAGCGACGTCACCAGACTCTCCGCCTCCTTCCAGCGATGCCGGCGTCTTCTCTTCCGGGTGTACTTGATGACGTCATCGACGTAGGCGCATTGAGGATGGAGCGGTCGAGAGAGCAAGGTAAATCGATTTTTAGCAAATTCTACTGAACCAAAATGATTAATTTGCTTATGTATCATGAGATCGCACTATAGGGATTATTAGTAAAGAAAAAAAACAAAACGGTTTAATGGGGTGACAGAAACCCTTTAATATATACAGCATTCATATTCTGTTAGCAAAAAAAGACTTTTTGGGCAATCTACAACATCTGTATTAGTCAGTGTGCAATTTAAGCTAGAAATACACCCATAATTTTCTGGGGCTTGAAAAACACACCTTTTTTTTTTCAAAAAACAGTATTTGCCAGATCTGCAAGTGTTAAATTCAAGTTTAATATATACAGCATTCATATTCAATTAGCAACAAAAACACTTTTAGGGCAATCTACAACATCTGTATTAGTCAGTGTGCAATTTAAGCTAAAAATACACCCAACATTTTCTGGGGTTTGAAAAACACCCTTTTTTTTTTTCAAAAAACAGTATTTTCCAGATCTGCAAGTGTTAAATTCAAGTTAGATATATACCCCATTCATATTATGTTAGCAAAAAAAGACTTTTTGGGCAATCTACAACATCTGTATTAGTCAGTGTGCAATTTAAGCTAGAAATACACCCATCATTTTCTGGGGTTTAAAAAACACACTTTAAAAAAAAAAAAAAATGTATTTGCCAGATCTGCAAGAGTTAAATTCAAGTTAAATATATACAGCATTCATATTCTGTTAGCAAAAAAAGACTTTTTGGGCAATCTACAACATCTGTATTAGTCAGTGTGCAATTTAAGCTAGAAATACACCCATCATTTTCTGGGGTTTGAAAAACACACTTATTTGACAAACAACACTATCTTCAGGCCTTGCAGCAACAGCACGTGTGAAATTACAGGCTTATAAACTGCTGTCAAATTGAGTTGTTAAACAAACAGTCATTTGGGCTCCAAAAATTTGCATACATACATATATATATTTGCCCTCTATAGACAGAGGGGAAATATGTGTGATGTATATCCCCTATATAATTGCCCCAGAATGTATACGTCCCCTGTATTTGGGCCCAGTGTATATTTGGATATGCATATATGCCCTGTATTGTGTCACACATTCATATGGCCCAGGTTGTGTATGTATATATATATATATATATATATGTATATAGATATGTGTGTTTGCGTTCATCTATATACATATATATATACTCATATTAACCTAAATGTGCCCCCCCTGAGCTATTTAATCCCCCTGCAGGCGCATGCCAAAGCGCCTGCAAGAGGGAGATACCGATAACTGGACAATTATGCCCAGTTTCGGTCACTTCAAAAGACAGAGGATCAATAAAGATCCTCTGCCTTTTGATAATATCTCCGGCAGGGCTGGAGATGTTTTGTATTACTAGAACAAGGGAAACATAGGCGCGGACCTCCGGCGCTGTAATTGCGGCGACGTAGATGCGCGGGCACGTGGACTTGCCTACAGACGTGCGCGCACGCCTTCAGCGTGGGTTGCTCGGGAGCGAGCGCCGCCGGATTTAAATAGTCTGGCGTTGCTGCACTCATGAGTTGAGCCAAGCAGCCCCATTGAAGAGAATTATCCTAAGGACGACGAGCATCCAAGCGAGGATCATGCCCTACAATGAACAGTAACCCCTGGAGATGAACATTACTGGCTGAGTATTAACCCCTGAACTACCAATAACCCTTTGTTTACCATTACCCCTTATACCCATTATATTCCCTATACCACCAACGATTATCATTAACCCTATCATTCCCACTGCCAGCAATTACCCTTGCATTAACCCTTTCCTTCACCCCTGCATTGCCCTGTACCCCTGATCCCAGCATTTCCTGATACCCTGCAATTAACCCCTGCAAACCCTTTATCCCTACAATATTAACCCCCTGTGATCCCTGCACATTAACCCATGCAATCCCTGTTGACTTTACCTGCCTTAACCCCTTCACTGCACCCCTGCAGTGCCATTCCCACTCCCCTAGATCCCTGGCCTGCATTAACCTTTGCAGTGCCACCATCACCCTGGATTGTGTTTAACCCCTTGTTTTCCCCATAGAGACAGCGTATAGCCAGGTGGGTGGGAGCTGCTGCTACTGTGTGTATGTAGGTGTTATATTTAGATGGTTTGTTGGGTGGAATTAGAATAGTAGATTTTGTTGTGTTAGCATAGTCAGGTTTTATAGTGTTGTTAATATATTGCGGTGTGTGTCTATATGTATATATATATTTATATAACCAGTGATATAAATATATATAGATATAGCAATAATAATAGACTGTAGACTTGTATTTGTGTAATAAATTCCTTTATTGTTCAATATGCAGTTTATAGTCCTTTTGGTCGCCTCCGTAATAATCCATCGTACGCGGTTCACAGAAAGGTAGTTAGCATATAAAGTATATATGGACGGAGTTATCAATAGACGATTCACGCCTATTTATGAATATTAATTATTGATATTAACACAAAATATTAATAATTAATATTTCCTTTAACAGTTACTCATAACTGTGATCTCTACAGCACCCCTCCTCCTTAATAGTGAACTCCATAGCAGCCCATTCCCTTAACTTTAACCTCCACAGAAGCCTGCCCCTTAACTGTGACCTCCACAGTGCCCTGCTTCCTTTACACTGACCTACACAGTGGCCTGCCCTTTGAAATTGACCTCCACAGTAGCCTGTCCCCTTAACAGACACCCCAAAATCCTTAAAAATAACCTCTTCAGAGCCCCACCAATTAAAAGTGACTTGCACAGTGGCCCACCTCCATAACAATGACCTTCACAGAGCCTGCCCCCTTAACAGTGACCTCTACAGCATATCGCCCCCCTAACATTGATGTCCAAAGTACCCAGCTACCTCAACTGTGACCTCTACAGCACCCCACCCCCTTAACATTGACATCCACAGTAACCCGCCCCTTAACACTAACCTCCATAGTAATTCTGCTCGCCCCCTTAACAGTGACCTCTACAGCAGCCCGTCTCCCTAACAGTGACCCCCCCCCCCCCCCCCACAGTGCCTACACAGCGGCCCGGCCCCTTAAAATTTTCCTGCACTGGGTGAGAGGCCAAATTCAGGCAAATTTAATATCCAAGTCATGTCTTAAGGTCTGTTTGAAAGGTTAAACATTGACTTATAGGATAGATGCCTTACATCTGCATTAGAGGCAGAGCTTGTTAAGAGCTCATTTGCATCACTTTCCTCCTAGAATTCCAGAGGAGCATGTATGGCCTATAAGTCTCCTCACACCAATCAAGGCACTCTCTCCCTAAGGAGAGATAGTACCCCCCAAATCCTGACTTAGTCCTTTTACCCATTTAAGCCAGTACTCTCTGCACTGCACTGATGAAACAACTGTCTGCAGATAAGGAGCTGGCTTATTTAATATCAGAGTCCTGTCTTAAGGTCTATTTAAAAGGTCAAACATTGACTTATAGGATAGCTGCCTTACATCTGGTGTCACTAGAGGCAGAGCTTGCTAATAGCTCACTTGCATCCCTTTCTTCCCTTTTATGGTAAATGTCACTGAGGGGTTACATGAAGGAGGTGTGTCAATGTATGGTATAGTTGGACACTTTGTTAGCATGTTTCCCCGACATATGTCACATTGTTTTGCATGCAAAATAGTAAGATATACGATTAATAATTTTAAAAAAATGTTAAGTGCTGATTACTGTGATACGTTATTACTAGAGATGAGCGAATCGAATCAGACGAAGTGGAATTCGAACCGAATTTCAGATTTTTTTTATTTGCAACTAATGCGAATTTTCGTATGCTTTATGGTAACGAATCACAATTTTTCCTAAAATGGTGGCTACACGTGTGAGGACATGGGGCAAGGAACTCTGGGAAGGCGGGCTGACCCATAATGCCATGCATGCACCCAATCAGCAGGCAGCCCTGTGAGAGATACGTCAGAAGGCGCTAGGGACAGTGGTAGAAAAGCGATTTACAAGTGCAGGGAAAGATTATTTGGGTATCCAAATAGCCAATATACAGCTCTGTTATTCCAGCAATTTGTTCATGGGGTGCAAGTGCTACGTTATAAAGCCTGGTTTATATCTTTTCAAACAAGAAAAATATATATGCAGTTCACTTCTGCAGTTATATGTGTTGAAAGAGTACAGAAAGAAAAAAATATACACACTTCGCTGGTACACTTATTTGTGGCAAAAGCGTTTAGTAGCCTATTTCAGTACATAAAGAAAAAATATATGCATTTCAACGGTGCAGTTATTTTTGGCAAAAGGGTTTAGTGGCCTAATTCATTATAGAAAGAAAAAATATATGCACTTCACTGGTGCACTTATTTGTGGCAAAAGCGTTTAGTCGCCTATTTCAGTACAGAAAGAAAAATATATACGCACTTCACTGGTGCACTTATTTGTGACAATAGTGTTTAGTGGCCTATTTCAGTACAGAAAGAAAAAAATATACGCACTTCACTGGGGCAGTTATTTGTGGCAAAAGGGTTTAGTAGCCTATTTCGGCATAGAAAGAAAAATATATACGCACTTCACTGGTGCATTTATTTCTGCTGAAAGCGTTTACTGGCCTATTTCAGTACAAAAAGAAAAATATATTCTCAGTTGACGTTGGCGGTTATATGTGTTGAAAGCATGGCTGGGAGCCAGCAGGATGGCAGCAGTGGGAGATCGGGAGCCAAACGTGCCCGGGGTAGACCACCTGCTTCGCAGCAGCCTACCTACCCAGGAAGTAGTGGTGCAGGGGTTCACAAAAGTAGCGGATGTCGCAGACAGTCAGTGTGGTTATATGTGTTATTTTGTATTTCAGTACAAAAAGAAAAATATATTCTCAGTTCACTTTGGCTGTTATTTGTGTTGAAAGCGTTTAGTGGCCTATTTCAGTACAAAAATAAAAATGTATTCTCAGTTCACGTCAGCGGTTATATGTGTTGAAAGCATGGCTGGGAGTCAGCAGGGTGGCAGCATTGAGTCAGCAGGGTGGCAGCAGTGAGAGGTCGGGAGCCAAACGTGCCCGGGGTAGACCACCTGCTTCACAGCAGCCTACCTGCCCAGGAAGTAGTGATGCAGGGGTTGACGGAAGTAGCGGCGGTAGCAGTCAGTCAGTACGGCAGTTATATGTGTTATTTTGTATTTTAGTACAAAAAGAAAAAATATATTCTCAGTTCACTTCGCCAGTTATTTGTGTTGAAAGCGTTTAGTGGCCTATTACAGTACAAAAATAAAAATATATTCTCAGCTCACGTCTGCGGCAGTTATGTCTTGAAAGCGTTTAGTGGACTATTTCAGTACAAAAAGAAAAATGTATACGCACTTCACTGGTGTATTTATTTGGGGCAAAAGCATTTACTGGCCTATTTCAGCACAGAAAGAAAAAATATACGCACTTCACTGGTGCACTTATTTGTGGAAAAAGCATTTAGTGGTCTATTTCAGTACAGAAAGAAAAATATATATGTACTTCACTGGTGCATTTATTTCTGCTAAAAGCGTTTAGTGGCGTATTTCAGTAAAAGAAAAATGTATACGCACTTCACTGGTGTATTTATTTGGGGCAAAAGCATTTACTGGCCTATTTCAGCACAGAAAGAAAAAATATACGCACTTCACTGGTGCACTTATTTGTGGCAAAAGCATTTAGTGGTCTATTTCAGTACAAAACGAAAAACATATACGCATTTCATATCTGCAGTTATTATTTCAGTACAAAAAAAATATATATTCAGCGTTCAATTTTGCAGTTATATGTGGTAAAACCTTTAGTGACGTATTTCTGTAGAAAAACAAAATATATTCAGCGTTCACTGTTGCAGTTATATGTGGAAAACCTTTAGTGATGTATTTCGGTCGAAAAACAAATTTTATTCAGCGTTCAGCACTGCAGTAATATGTGGTAAAATCTTTATTGAAGTATTTCGGTCAAAAAACAAAATTATTCAGCGGTCAGCACTGCGGTATGTGCGGTAAAATCTTTAGTGACATATCTTGATGAACTTCGCAACTCTTCCGGGCTCAAAGCTATCTTGACGCTTTGTCTTCTCATTGTCTGTAGCTACTAGAGGCCTGTTCATGCCAGGCAGGTTCCCCCAGAAGTATCTGGGTCGATGAGCATGTAGAGAAATTGTTTCTCTCCTGTCTTAGGCAACACTTAATTTTTATTATTAAATTGATTAAATTAATTATTGAATATTCAACTGAACCAAAACTTGATTAAAATTATAAGAAAGTAAACTTAAATTCGCCAAAATATTATCCCAATCTTCGAGGGAAATTTACGGACAATAAATTTGCCAAGCCTTTTGTGCTGGAGAACGTGTATTATTAAATCGTGTTTTAAGCAACACTTTGTAAAGTTGAGAAATTTTAACCTTCTTTTCTGTCCCATATTCCCTATAAATGAATAGGCCACTCTATGGCCTGCTGCCACCTCCACAATCTCTCATTGTCGTGCCACTCTGTGGCCCCCTCATGCTGCCGCCACTTCCGCAATCTCTCGTCGTTGTGCCACTCTGTGTCCTCCTCATGCTGCCGCCACCTCCACACTATGTTACCTTGCCACTCTGTGGTCTCCTGATGCTGCCGCCAACTCCACACTTGGTCATTGTGCCACCCTGTGGCCTCCTTCTGAGGCTGCTGCTGCAACCACCTCCACACTCTGTCATTGTGCCACTCGGTTACCTCCTACTGAGGCTGCTGCTGCCGTCACCTCCCGACTCTGTCATTGGGCACTCGGTGGCTTCCTCATAATGCTGCAAACTCCAGACTCTGTCATTGTGCCACTCTGTGGCCTCCTACTGATGCTGCTGCCACCACCTCGAGACTCTGTCATTGTGCCACTTGGTGGCCTCCTCATTCTGCTGCCACCTCCAGACTCTGTCATTGTGCCATTCAGTAGCCTTCTACTGATGCTGCTACTGCTGCTGACCGAGTGAAGGCGTATGCTCCACAGACAGGATCCGTTTTTTGTGAGTTATTGTTCTGAGGGATCAGAGGAAGGGCATATTATTCAGTGACGCCAACACAAACTTACTGCTGACACCCTCTCCACTCTTTTGGGGGAGCTCTACTTGTATAAGGGTTTAATAGAACAGGTTCTGTAGACATCTATGTGGAATCAGCTGGCGATTGTGTAAAAGGAGTGCTCTTCTTCTTGGCACTAACATCGACCGGTAAGGTTGCTTTCATACTTGAGTTATTTGGTCAGTTTTGGCCCCGTGACTTCCCCTAATAAGTGAAGTGTGCAGTGATTCTAAGAGCAACGCCTGTCATCTGAATGTCATACTGACTCACAGTATTATTTCACTAGCATAGCAGTCTCCCTATGCGTGTTACTACAAGGCATAGTGTTCTACACCACTACAAAGGCTCTTAGCAGCCTGGACATAGCCGTTTTTAACGTAATTTGCTGCGCAAATATATTCGGATCAAACCAAATGTTTTCCGAAAAATGTGGCGAACCGGCGAATCAAATTTTTTTTAAATTTGCTCATCTCTAGTTATTACTTTTCCTTTATAGTGATGGCACAGTGAGGGCAGTTTTTGGCACAGATTCATTTGTTCCAGGGTTATCTTTGTTTCAAACTATTGTATTTGTCTGTTCCTGTGAAATTATTCAAACTGAACTGTTAAATGTCTATTATGGAACACACGCAGAGCAACAAGTAAAGTGTTATAACTCTATTGTGTGATCAGCCAACTCAGATGGGAGCATGCTCACTTACACATACATACAGCAAAGTCAAGGACTGTGTCTTGTACCAGTCATTAGTACAATGATATAATAATCTTTTCATGAGAAGTTTGACTTTAGACCTAATCAACTGCCTGAAAAGATCTACAATGCCTGGAAAGTCAATGCAGGAAACATTTTTTTACTATTCAAACTGCAGAGAAAGGAAAAATAAGGTTACCTACAAATCTGCGACTTTTCTATAGGTTTTTCAAACATTCACAGTGTATGCCTCAAAATGCCTCAAATCTAAACAGATGTATTTTGTTACAGCAAACTTAGGCATGCTGCTGGCTCTCCTTAAAGAGACCAGCTGTTTAATGAGGCATATTTGCAATGCTCCATGGAAAATAAATATGCAAAGAGGTACCGCCAAGGGAAAGAGAATCATCTCACTAGTGCCACCTTCTGGAAGTGGTTTCCTTAAAAAGTCTGACTTTTTAACAAGCCTTGGAATATGACAAGGGAAATTCGACAAGCTGTTTCACGCAGCCTACCCCTCATCAGTACAAAGTAGGCCTCTGGCTGGCTTATTACGATGCTTTGAATGCAGCTTAGCCCGGGTGCTGGCTCTCCTTAAAGAGACCGCTGTGTAGAGACTTATTCACAATTCTCCATGGGAAAAAAACTGTCAGACTTTGACTCATAGGGAGCCACTTCCAGAAGGTGGTGCTAGTGAGATGTTTATCTTTAACTGGGAGGTATCTCTTTGCATATTTTTCCCCATAAAACATCAAGAAAGGCATCCAGGCCCCTACTTAGGCTTAGAGGATGCCCTCTCGTTGTGTTGCATTGGATCTTCAATCAAGATAGCTACAGAGGCCTCTTCGCACGTAAAAGGATGAGGTGATATTATTTTTTTTAACACTTCAGGGAAAATTGACTTGTTACCACGCACACAAGGAAACTCAGCTTTGCAGCAAATCAAGTTTTCCCTGAAATTCGGATCGAAGTCCACTTCGGATATTTCAATTTGCTGAACCCTAGTCATAGGCCTAAGTCTAAAAAACATTGTTATACAGTTCACTCATACTATCCATTAACTGTTGAGCTGTCATTTTTTCTAAACTAAATAACCCCAAGTCTGATAGCCTATCCCGGTTCTGCAATCAACCCATTCCCTTAATTACCTCGATTGCTCTCCTCTGCCACCCTCTAGTTCTACATGAGTAACCAACAGTATACAAAATGTTCCATGTATGTAGAGGCAAAATAATGTTCTTGTCATATGTGATTAAGTGTCTATGCTTTACTACAGTTAACTTCATAGACCATCAATATTCTCTGTCTTTTCCAGTGGAAATATTCCTTGTATTTGACTATTTAGTACATTATAGTATATTTATTTTCTCTGCAAAAGTGCATAGACTTACATTTATCCAAATCAAGCTTAATTTACCACACTGGATCCCATCTCTGGTAAATGAACCTGGATCCCATATTTACATTGTGCAATACTCACCTGCCAATGTTTCCATGCGGTAATGCTGCCACACAATGAAGGCCTGGACACTTTTAGGTGAACTGCTCCAAAATGGCATAGACAGTGTGATGATATCCTCATTCTGTCTGCATCACAGAGAACATGCATTACAGTGGTGCAGGGATCCATATTAAGGAAGTGGATGCAATTGAATCCAGGGAATGGTAGTTAGGTGAGCATGTCACTTTTTCCTGGTTCTGTGAACCAGCCGCATGTTACACCTGTGTAGAAAAATATGTTTGCATTAACGAATCATAGAACTTGAAAATACCTAAACATATTTTAAATTCCATCAATCATTACAACCTGGGCAAAGATAATATATTGTGTACAGTGTTCAGAAACCAAAGTGAAAAAAAAAATACAAAATGGCAGAATTTATAGTCTTGCCATTCGGAAAAATGTTTACAAACTAAGCGCTATGTTACATGTACTGCAAAATAATAAAAAAAAATCTCACACAGCAATGACAATTAACAAATTGTTATGGCCTTGCCTTTGGGATGTAGAGTGGCAAAAATTTAGTATTAAACCTAATCCCGATGGCCATAATAAGCCATGTCATTAGGGGTTGTCCATCCGTTAATACTGATGACCTATCTTCAGCATAGGTCATCAACAACTGATCTGCGGGAGTCCGACACCCAGCACCCCTGCCGATCAGCTGTAAGACGATGACGCTGCTCTCCATGCGACCGCCACTTCCTGGTCTTCACACTATGCCTTGTCTCCTGTGGAGAGGTGGTGTAGTGTAATTACAAGCACTCAGAGCGAGTACTTTTATTACACTGCACTTGGAACGATGCCTCCTCTTCAAACAGCTGATCGGAGGAGGTGCTGGATGTCTCACCCCTGCAGATCAGATATTGATGACCTATCCAGACGATAGGTCATCAATATTAATGGCTGGACAACCCTTTTAAGAGGCAAAATATGTGTTACTTAACTCATGGTTTTGCTACCTTTCTATGGGAGACAAAAGATTTTTATATTCAAAAGTTATTAACAAAAGTTAATAGACTTTAGGAGAGAGTTTAAAGGGTTTCTATCACTTCGTTTGACATATTTAGCTGTCAGACACTAGCGATCCGCTAGTGTCTGCTCTAACAAACCATCCTAATATAATAGGTTTTGGGGCAGCCGTTTCGCTAAAAAAAGAATTTATATCTATATGCTAATGAGCCTCTAGGTGCTATGGGGGCGTCATTAGCACCTAGAGGCTCCGTCTACCTTCATAAACTGCCGCCGCCCAGCGCGTCCCTCCAGCGCGCTCATCTCCTGCTGAATGCGATCCTCCCCGTGCACGTCTCTGTTCGGCGCATGCGCAGTGAATGTCTGACCGCTTCCCTGCTCAGACATCTCCACTGCGCCTGCGCAGATGACAACATAGTGCTCAGAGGAACATACAATCCCTTTAAGCTTTATGTTCAAACCTTGGTACTTTAGTTTGTATAATGTGATTCATAGTTACTAGTTGAACTGAATAGGCTTTAGAATTTTCAAATTATGAATTATAATATGACACTTTCCATAAGTATTTGTTTTTACCAACTTAAATTTTTCGTTTCTTTAAAGGGTTTCTATCACTTGGTTGACATATTTAGCTGTCAGACACTAGTGATCCGCTAGTGTCTGCTTTATCTAACCATCCTAATATAAGAGCTTATTGTCCTGCCGTTTAGCTAAAAAAATAACTTATATCTATATGCTAATGAGCCTCTAAGTGCTATGGGGGCGTCATTAGCACCTAGAGGCTACAGACACTCTGCCTATCTATACAGAGCACTCGCCCCGAAAGGGGCGACCCCATCCGGATACCTGACCCTAGGCCCGGCAGTATCCTTGTTAAACCCTAAACTTTGTAACGAATTCCACTTTGGATGCTTTGATTTGCTTAACACTACTTCAGACATCAGAGCTAAACCAGTCAATGTGACAGTTTTTTTCCTTCCAAAACTTTGCATAGTCCCTCATAATAACTGTAGAAGATTTCTAACTTTTCAGACAATAGACAGAAGTTCACAAAATTCTCAGTATTATCTGGCTGTTCGTTAACCCTTTCAGCAGTGCAGATATAGTGCAATACCGGTGGAAATACAGACTATATTGTGATAAACATATAAAGTGCAGTTTATAAAATAATATATAAATATAAAACACTATGGGGATCATTTATGACCAGATATACACAATTTTTCTGGTGTATATCTGGTGCATATTCTGTTGTATGCCAGATCTAGAAAAGTGAGCGTGGCATAGATGGGGAAGGGGTTGGGATGACAGGCCCATCTGATTCATCATTTTCTATGACAATTTTACATGTATAAATGGAATCTCTCTTTTAGAAGCTGCGGTGGATACGACGAAGTTATGTAGAGGCCGGCGCCTCTGTATAACTTTGGCGATCCATTGCCAGCTATAGGGCTTATTAAGACTTTATCTAAAACGCTGGTCTTAATAACTGTGCCCCTAAAAGTGTAAACAATCACATAAATCATAGTGCAGGTTAATCCGTCAAAGTGCACTAGAGAGTTGATGGTTTTGTGTAGTAGCAATAGGGGCAAATGTCTGCAAACATCCATATTCCAAAGTACCTTTGCTCAAGGGCATGACATAGGTAGGTAGATAGATAGATAGATAGATAGATAGATAGATAGATAGATAGCAAAAATAATATTATAAGCAGCACCGCAAGTCCAAAGTACAAAAGGGTGCCTGCAGATGTTGGAGCGATCCAATCTCACAAAAATTGCAGAAAACTAAAATATTCCATGGCACTCCAAAGAAGTCAAATGAATGTGACTTTAACCCCTTAAGGACTTAGGACGTAACGGTACGCCATGTTTGCCGAGTCCTTAAGGTACGTCCTAACTTTAAAACTACATTGTGGCACGGCGGGGATTAATCGGAACAGGATGTCCGCTGAAATCATTCAGCGGGCATCCTGTCACAACACCGGGGGGGGGGTCATGTCACCTCCGTGCATCGGCGATCGCAGCAAACCGCAGGTTTGCTGCGTTTCCGGTCCATTCGGGTCTCCGGTGACCCGATGAACCGGAAAAGGACGGTGATCGGTGGTGTGATTACACACCACCAATCACAGTCCGAGCATTTGGGGGCGGCGGTGCTGTCCTTGGTGCTGGCGGTGCTGTCCTTGGTGCGGATTGGTACGGGGAGAGAGGCACTCCTCTTTCCCCTCCTCTTCCTGCTGCTGTCCCTGCACCGTCCTGCACCGTTCTGCACCAGCTCCTGCGATCCCCCCGTCGGCACCCATCACCCTCCAGGAAGGTTAGGGTCAGTGAGGGAGAGGCACGATTAGGCAGGGATAGAAGGGAGAGTTAGTTAGGGGGGAAAAAAAACAAAAAAAAACTTTATCTGATTTATTGTCTCTGGTAGTTGGGGTCCACAGCACTTAGCTGTGAGACCCTAGACCCACCCAGGAGTGCTGGCACTTGCCCCCCCTCCAGCCCCCCCTAGCTCGTACTGGTTTTCCAGCCCACCAAATAAGCCTACCGGTGAACTTAGCTGGTGTCCCCAAGTGGATTTTGAGCCCGAGATTCCGGATTTTGTTGGCAATCCAGGAATCCAGATTCCCACAGTGGGCTTCACTGAAATGGACTTTTTTCGGGGTTTTTTCAGTGACCCATTTGTGAATCTGATGGTGGAGCAAACGAACCTGTACGCCCAACAATTTGTTGCTCAGCACCCGGGCTCCTTTTTGGCTAGACCCGGTGGCTGGACACCGGTCAGTGCAGCCGAGATGAGGATGTTTTGGGGCCTCGTGCTGCACATGGGTCTAGTGCAAAAACCCAGTGTCAGGCAATACTGGAGTGGGGACGTCCTCTACCAGAACCAACTCTACCATATGGCCATTAAACGCCCCCGGTTTGAGGCCACCCGGAAATGCCTGCATTATGCAGATAATGCAGCATGTCCCCCCCGAGGTGATCCTCCCTATGACCGTCTGTATAAGATATGGCCGGTCATCGATCACTTCTGGGCCAAATTTGTGCAGGCCTACGTACCTGGAAGGGAGGTCGCGGTTGATGATTCTCTTGTTGCGTTCAAGGGGAGACTCAGTTTCCACCATACATTCCCACTAAGCAGGCGAGGTATGGCGTGAAAATGTACAAAATTTGTGAGAGTACCTCAGGGTACACTTACAAATTTCATGTGTACGAGGGGTGAGATTCCCGTATTGAACCCCCAGAATGTCCCCCCACTCTGGGTGTTAGCGGGAAACTCGTGTGGGACCTTATGCACCCACTGCTAGATAAGGGTTACCACTTGTACGTGGATAACTTTTATACTAGCATTCCCTTGTTCAGGTCCCTTGCCGCCAGATCCACGTCCGCTTGTGGGACCGTACGGAAAAATCAACGCGACCTCCCTACCTAACCCCTCCAGGTACCTATCCCCAGGGGTGAGACCCGTGCCCATACCAGTGGAAACCTGTTGCTGGTCAGGTATAAGGACAAGAGGGATGTCTTTATAATGTCCACTATCCACGGTAACAGCATCACCCCTGTCCCTGTGCGATGTACTGCGGCAACGGTCCTCAAGCCCGATTGTATCGTCGACTACAATCGGTATATGGGAGGAGTTAATCTCTCTGATCAAGTCCTCAAGCCATATAATGCCATGCGCAAAACCCGGGCATGGTACAAAAAAGTTGCGGTCTACTTGGTACAGGTTGCCTTGTACAACGCTTTTGTACTATCCCGAAGCGCTGGCAGCACAGGGACATTCCTCTAATTCTATGAGGCAGTCCTCAAGGACCTGATTTTTTCAGACTGGGAAAGAGGAGGCCAGAGTACCTCGGGAATTGGAGGCGCCCGGATCGTCCCTGGCCAACATTTTCCAGGTGTGGTCCCCCATACTGAAAAGAAGGGACGGTCCCCAAAAAAAAGTGCAGAGTGTGTCACAGGAGGGGGATACGGAAGGACACCACCACTCAGTGTGACACTTGCCCCGATCATCCGGGCCTCTGCGTTATCGATTGCTTCAGGCAGTATCACACTTCCATGGAGTACTAAATTTTTATAATCCCCAACAGTCCCCTAGAGAACATAAAAAACTATAGCTCTCAGACTTTGGAGACACGGAAACTAATTTGTTTTCCAAAAATATTAGTTTTAGTGCAGGCATTCTCAAACTGCGGCCCTCCAGATCTTGTAAAACTATAACTCCCAGCATGCCCAGACAACCTACAGCTATCAGCAGGGCATGGTGGGAATTGTAGTTTTACAACATCTGGAGGGCCGCAGTCTGAGGATGCCTGCTTAGTGTCTCCAAAGTCTGAGAGCCATACATATTGGGCATTGCCGCGTCAGTAAAAATCTTCTCTATAAAAATAACATTTAACCCAACCCCCCCCCCCCCGGATGAACAGCGTAAAAAAAAACTAACATCACAAAAAGTGTAATATTGAGCGATCAAAATGTCATATGCACCCCCAATTAGTGCCAATAAAACCTCCATCTCATCCCGCAAAAAATGACCCCCTACATTAGATAGTCGCCCAACAAAAAAAAAAAAACTGTAGCTCCCAGGCTATGGAGATACAAAATTTATTTTTTTTGTTCCTAAAATGACAATATAGTGTAAAATCTAAATACATTTTAAAATGTAGACATATTAGGTATCGCCGCGTCCATAAGAATCTTCCCTATAAAAATAACATTTGACCAAACCCCTCAGATGAACAGCGTTAAAAATATAAAATAAAAACGGTGCCAAAATACCCATTTTTTGGCAAAATTTCCATTTGAATTCTTTTTTTCCGGTAATAAAGCAAGGGTTAACAGCCAAACAAAACTAAATATTTACTGCCCTGATTCTGTAGTTTTCAGAAACACCCTATATGTGGTCGTAAATGGCTATATAGCCACACGGCAGGGCATAGAATGAAGGGAACGCCATATGGTTTCTGGAAGGCAGATTTTGATGGACTGGTTTATTTACACCATGTCCCATTAGAAACCTCCCTGATGTAGCCTAGACTAGAAAATCCAAAAAAGTGACCCCATCTAAGAAACTACACCCCTCAAGGTATTCAAAAGTTACTTTACAAACTTTGTTAACCCTTTAGGTGTTCCACAAAATTAAATAGTGAATTTAGAAACAATTTTAGAATTTAATTTTTTTGTTACCATGCCTCAAAAAAGGGTAATATAGAGCAACCAAAAATCATATTTACCATAAAATAGTCCCAAAACAACAACCACCTTATCCCGTAGTTTCCTAGATGGGGTCACTTTTATGGAGTTTCTACTCTAGGGGTGCATCAGGGGGGCTTGAAAGGGAACATGGTGTAAATAAACGAGTACAGCAAAATCTGCCTTCCAAAACCCATATGGAGTTCCCCTCCTTCTATGTCCTCCCGTTAAGCCAAACAGTAGTTTAGGAACACATATGGGGTGTTTTTGCAAACTACAGAATCAGGGCAACCCATATTGAGTTTTGTTTGGCAGTTAACCCATTTTTTCCAGTAATAAAGCAAGGGTTAAAATGGAAAATTTTCCAAAAATTGAAATTCCAAAATTGTTTCTCCATATGCCATTAACTCTTGTGGAACACCTAAAGGGAAAACAAAGTTTGTAAACCCAGTTTTAAATACCTTGAGGGGTGTACTTTCTTAGATGGAGTCACTTTTTTGGAATTTCTATTCTAGGGGTGCAACGGGGGGCTTGAAATGGGAACATGGTATAAACAATACCAGTCCTGCAAAATCTGCCTTCCAAAACCCATATGGCGTTCCTCTCCTTCTATGTCCTCCCGTTTGGCCAAACAGTAGTTTAGGACCACATATGGGGTGTTTCTGCAAACTATAGAATCAGGGCAACCCATATTGAGTTTTGTTTGGCAGTTAACCCAATTTTTCAGTAATAAAGTAAGGGTTAAAATGGAAAATTTTCCAAAAAATAGAAATTTCAAAATTGTTTCTCCACCTGCCATTAACTCTTGTGGAACACCTAAAGGGTTAACAAAGTTTGTAAACCCAGTTTTGAATACCTTGAGGGGTGTACTTTCTTAGATGGAGTCACTTTTTTGGAATTTCTATTCTAGGGGTGCAATGGGGGGCTTGAAATGGGACATGGTATAAATGGCGTTCCCCTCCTTCTATGTCCTCCCGTTTGGCCAAACAGTAGTTTAGGACCACATATGGGGTGTTTTCGCAAACTACAGAATCAGGGCAACCCATATTGAGTTTTAAAAGGTAATATAGACAGACTGCTCACTCCCTTCACAATTCTGGAGTGGGTGCTCTAGTCTCAAATTGATTCACTCAAATCAACAGAGGCGTATAGAAAATATGAGACTGACACTCCCTCGTATGGAAATAAAGCAATGATAATAGTATTGACTAAATGTTACACACTATTTAATATGGCACATTAGCTAAAATACAATGTTAAAATACTTCACAATCGCTGCAGCAAAATCAAATACAATTTCAATAAAAATCCCTAAACTCTAAAAACTTCAATAAAAACTCAAAAAAGTCCAAAAAGAAGGGAACCATACGTCCTAAATGAGAAAAAATAGCGTAAGCCAAAAATATAAATCATCCAATCTGTCTATTCCTTATAATGATATTGGCATCTCTTTTCCTATAGGCAATATAACATGAAAAACCATGTAGGGCACTTTTTCAAATATTCGGAATTGTCTGATTTAAATATTCGATAGAGTATCCGATTGGACACAAAGTTTTTACTCACAGGTGGATGTTGATTATCCTACGATCCCAATATTCGATTTTTACTCATGGTATTTTTTCGTATTCCCGCTGTCTCAGTGTTTGGCGTCCCACTTAGTTTGTGCGTCACTGGTCTCTCTCGATCGTTATCCACGAATCTCAAATCTGGTCATACGACCGGAGTGTAATATCGCGAGAGGTAAACTTGTACTGACCAGTTTGAATAGTTGAAATTCCGGGTCTTTGTCTTTGTATGTTGGAGCGCTCCGATTCTTTATTATATGTCCGGATATTAATGTACAAACTTCCAGTGGGGGTCTGTTGTCTTTGAAAAGCACCAAACGCGTTTCGGGGATCTCCTTTCCCCTTCCTCAGTGGGTAGTAGCATTATGAACCTGAGTGAAATTATACTCACTCAGGCGCAGATGTCACTCCTAAATAAAGGTTTAAAATTCGCTCCTACGGCTAAGCTAGACAAATTTAACACCTATATTAAATTCATTAAAAATATACAGTACAGACCAAAAGTTTGGACACACCTTCTCATTCAAAGAGTTTTCTTTATTTTCTTGACTATAAAGGCATCAACACTATGAATTAACACATGTGGAATTATATACATAACAAACAAGTGTGAAACAACTGAAAATATGTCATATTCTAGGTTCTTCAAAGTAGCCACCTTTTGCTTTGATTACTGCTTTGCACACTCATGGCATTCTCTTGATGAGCTTTAAGAGGTAGTCACCTGAAATGGTCTTCCAACAGTCTTGAAGGAGTTCCCAGAGATGCTTAGCACTTGTTGGCCCTTTTGCCTTCACTCTGCGATCCAGCTCACCCCAAACCATCTCGATTGGGTTCAGGTCCGGTGACTGTGGAGGCCAGGTCATCTGGCGCAGCACCCCATCACTCTCCTTCATGGTCAAATAGCCCTTACTTTCAAAGTTTTCCCAATTTTTCGGCTGACTGACTGACCTTCATTTCTTAAAGTAATGATGGCCACTCGTTTTTCTTTACTTAGCTGCTTTTTTCTTGCCATAATACAAATTCTAACAGTCTATTCAGTAGGACTATCAGCTGTGTATCCACCTGACTTCTCCTCAATGCCACTGATGGTCCCAACCCCATTTATAAGGCAAGAAATCCCACTTATTAAACCTGACAGGGCACACCTATGAAGTGAAAACTATTACAGTGGATTTATAGACTCCTTCTTCCGCGCTGGACTTGAATTTGTGAATGAGCGTAATACACTCCTAAGGAAGTCCTATTGGAATGCGCGTCGGGTCTGTGATGAGACGGGGTTAGTCCAGGTATATGTAATACTTCAGCAAGTAGAGTCAATGTCCATCGGGGGGATCCTAGCAAGAAACGCGTTTCGGGGTCTGTTATCACCCCTTCCTTAGGAGTGTATTACGCTCATTCACAAATTCAAGTCCAGCGCGGAAGAAGGAGTCTGTAAATCCACCAAGCGCCGCCTCTTACACTGACGGAGTGGCGCCTGAGAGACAGAGAGGGGAACGGGACCAACACAGGATATCCCTGAATACGAAAATTCAAAGTACCGGCACAGCAGCAGAGCACATCATCACAGCTGAACAGTGAGTAAAGCGGGACGCCGCACAAGTAAATCACTGTATCTATTAGCTGCATTTCTATTCCGTTTGGAGGAGATTTTTTTGGGGGTTACCTATACGCCAAAGAGCGATTTTCACTATGTCCAAACCAAGGTTGGATGGACATTTAATTCAAGAGACTTTTATCCCCAATAACCAGAGGCTGTCTCATTTTAAAGTGTTTATAATAGAGATTTAGGAGTCTAGTAGTTTTATTATCCGGATTTTATGTTATATTGTTTTAAAGTATTATTGTATGAATTGTCTACATGTTATATCTGCAATAAACTGTGAGGTTCCTATATAAAGAGAGTTCCCAGTACCTTTTAACTATTAGATACAACCACTTACAAGAAATTAGAATCGGATCCCACTGTAGAATATAATAAAGAGTTAGGAGAGTATTGTAATAGAATCTTGGAAGTGGGTATTTTATCTAAGCAAGAATTTGATTTTATAATGGGAACACCAGGGAGACTCCCTGTATTCTATTGTTTGCCTAAGGTACACAAGAACCCAGTGGACCCCCCAGGTCGTCCCATAGTATCGGGGATTGGGTCCCTGACTTCCAACCTGTCCAAATATTTGGATACGTGGTTACAACTAGGGATGAGCGAACCCGAACTGTATAGTTCGGGTTCGTACCAAATTTTGGGGTGTCCGTGACACGGACTGGAACACGAACATTTTCTTAAAAGTCCGGGTTCGGGTTCGGTGTTCGGCGCTTTCTTGGCGCTTTTTGAAAGTCTGCAAAGCAGCCAATCAACAAGCGTCATACTACTTGCCCCAAGACGCCATCACAGCCTTGCCTACTATTGGCATGGCTGTGATTGGCCAGTGCATCATGTGACCCAGCCTCTATATATGCTTGGGTCACGTAGCGCTGCACGTCACTCTGCTGATACAAGCGTAGGGAGAGGTTGCTGCTGCGACGTTAGGGCGAGAATAGGCAGATTAACTCCTCCAAAAGACTTCATTCAGTGATCGATCTCCAGCTGTGGATCATTGAAGTGCTGATATTGAATTGCTCTTTAGGCTGCCCAGAGCATTTTTATATCACTTTTTTCTGGGGTGATCTGCGGCCATTTTGTGGCTTGTGGTGCGCCAGCACAAGCTACCACCAAGTGCATTTAACCATCAATAGTGTGGTTATTTTTTGCTATATCCTACATCAGGTGCAGGCTGAGCCTGTGTCACCCAAGTGCATTTAACCATCAATAGTGTGGTTATTTTTTGGCCATATACTACATCAGGTGCAGGCTGAGCCTGTGTCACCCAAGTGCATTTAACCATCAATAGTGTGGTTATTTTTTGCTATATCCTACATCAGGGTCAAGCTTTCATCAAGTGCATTTAACCATCAATAGTGAGATTATTTTTTGGCCATATACTACATTAGGTGCAGGCTAAGCCTGTGTCACCCAAGTGCATTTAACCCTCAATAGTGTGGTTATTTTTTGGCCATATACTACATCAGGGGCAAGTTGAGCCTGTCACCCAGCGCCTAAAAAATAGGCCTGACATTTCTATTCCTCCAAATCAGTACAGTTTTAGCTGGTCAAGTTATATTTGGTGACCGTAAAAGCACAGTTTTTGTTCTGGGTTGAAAAACTATTCCCAAATTTGCCATTCTCAAAATTAGTAGTTTCTGCTATATCAGGCCTACTTTAAATCTATCCCAAAAAGGATATCTTAGATTGAAGGTGCTGATAGTGTCATTCTGAAAAACTTAACACACACGCTACAGTGCAGATATGAGTCAAATTCTGTGATTAAAGGTATATCTGTCACACAGCGCGTAAAAAATAGGCCTCACATTTATATTCAACCAAATCTGTACTGTTTTAGCTGGTCAAGTTATATTTAGTGACCGTAAAAGCACAGTTTTTGTTCTGGGTTGAAAAACTATTCCCAAATTTGCCATTCTCAAAATTAGTAGTTTCTGCTATATCAGGCCTACTTTAAATCTATCCCAAAAAGGATATCTTAGATTGAAGGTGCTGATAGTGTCATTCTGAAAAACTTAACACACACGCTACAGTGCAGATACAAGTCTAATTCTGTGATTAAAGGTATATCTGTCACACAGCGCGTAAAAAATAGGCCTGACATTTCTATTCCTCCAAATCAGTACAGTTTTAGCTGGTCAAGTTATATTTAGTGACCGTAAAAGCACAGTTTTTGTTCTGGGTTGAAAAACTATTCCCAAATTTGCCATTCTCAAAATTAGTAGTTTCTGCTATATCAGGCCTACTTTAAATCTATCCCAAAAAGGATATCTAAGATTGAAGGTGCTGATAGTGTCATTCTGAAAAACTTAACACACACTCTACAGTGCAGATACAAGTCTAATTCTGTGATTAAAGGTATATGTGTCACACAGCGCGTAAAAAATAGGCCTCCCATTTATATTCAACCAAATCTGTACTGTTTTAGCTGGTCAAATTATTTGTAGTGACCGTAAAAGCACAGTTTTTGTTCTGGGTTGAAAAACTATTCCCAAATTTGCCATTCTCAAAATTAGTAGTTTCTGCTATATCAGGCCTACTTTAAATCTATCCCAAAAAGGATATCTTAGATTGAAGGTGCTGATAGTGTCATTCTGAAAAACTTAACACACACGCTACAGTGCAGATACAAGTCTAATTCTGTGATTAAAGGTATATCTGTCACACAGCGCGTAAAAAATAGGCCTCACATTTCTATTCAACCAAATCTGTACTGTTTTAGCTGGTCAAATTATTTGTAGTGACCGTAAAAGCACAGTTTTTGTTCTGGGTTGAAAAACTATTCCCAAATTTGCCATTCTCAAAATTATTAGTTTCTGCTATATCAGGCCTACTTTAAATCTATCACAAAAAGGATATCTTAGATTCAAGGTGCTGATAGTGTCATTCTGAAAAACTTAACACACACGCTACCGTGCAGATACAAGTCTAATTCTGTGATTAAAGGTATATCTGTCACACAGCGCGTAAAAAATAGGCCTGACATTTCTATTCCTCCAAATCAGTACAGTTTTAGCTGGTCAAGTTATATTTAGTGACCGTAAAAGCACAGTTTTTGTTCTGGGTTGAAAAACTATTCCCAAATTTGCCATTCTCAAAATTAGTAGTTTCTGCTATATCAGGCCTACTTTAAATCTATCCCAAAAAGGATATCTAAGATTGAAGGTGCTGATAGTGTCATTCTGAAAAACTTAACACACACTCTACAGTGCAGATACAAGTCTAATTCTGTGATTAAAGGTATATGTGTCACACAGCGCGTAAAAAATAGGCCTCCCATTTATATTCAACCAAATCTGTACTGTTTTAGCTGGTCAAATTATTTGTAGTGACCGTAAAAGCACAGTTTTTGTTCTGGGTTGAAAAACTATTCCCAAATTTGCCATTCTCAAAATTAGTAGTTTCTGCTATATCAGGCCTACTTTAAATCTATCCCAAAAAGGATATCTTAGATTCAAGGTGCTGATAGTGTCATTCTGAAAAACTTAACACACACGCTACAGTGCAGATACAAGTCTAATTCTGTGATTAAAGGTATATGTGTCACACAGCGCGTAAAAAATAGGCCTCACATTTATATTCAACCAAATCTGTACTGTTTTAGCTGGTCAAATTATTTGTAGTGACCGTAAAAGCACAGTTTTTGTTCTGGGTTGAAAAACTATTCCCAAATTTGCCATTCTCAAAATTAGTAGTTTCTGCTATATCAGGCCTACTTTAAATCTATCCAAAAAAGGATATCTTAGATTGAAGGTGCTGATAGTGTCATTCTGAAAAACTTAACACACACGCTACAGTGCAGATACAAGTCTAATTCTGTGATTAAAGTATATCTGTCACACAGCGCGTAAAAAATAGGCCTCCCATTTCTATTCAACCAAATCTGTACTGTTTTAGCTGGTCAAATTATTTGTAGTGACCGTAAAAGCACAGTTTTTGTTCTGGGTTGAAAAACTATTCCCAAATTTGCCATTCTCAAAATTAGTAGTTTCTGCTATATCAGGCCTACTTTAAATCTATACCAAAAAGGATATCTTAGATTGAAGGTGCTGATAGTGTTATTCTGAAAAACTTAACACACACGCTACCGTGCAGATACAAGTCTAATTCTGTGATTAAAGGTATATCTGTCACGCAGCGCGTAAAAAATAGGCCTCACATTTCTATTCAACCAAATCTGTACTGTTTTAGCTGGTCAAATTATTTGTAGTGACCGTAAAAGCACAGTTTTTGTTCTGGGTTGAAAAACTATTCCCAAATTTGCCATTCTCAAAATTATTAGTTTCTGCTATATCAGGCCTACTTTAAATCTATCCCAAAAAGGATATCTTAGATTCAAGGTGCTGATAGTGTCATTCTGAAAAACTTAACACACACGCTACAGTGCAAAAAGAAGTCTAATTCTGTGATTAAAGGTATATCTGTCACACAGCGCGTAAAAAATAGGCTTCACATTTATATTCAACCAAATTTGTCATTACTTGTGTGCCTGTATTAGTGTAATACGGTACCTAAATAGATAGCCAGACAGTGTTAGGTGTCTGTAAAAAAAAGGCCTGAATTTTAATTCAATACATTGGCCCGAATAATATTTTTCTTATTGTGGTGAACGGTAACAATGAGGAAAACAACTAGTAAGGGACGCGGACGTGGACATGGTCGTGGTGGTGTTAGTGGACCCTCTGGTGCTGGGAGAGGACGTCGCCGTTCTGCCATAGCCACACTACCTCAGGTCCCAGTAGCCGCCAGAATTTACAGGGATATTTGGTGGGGCCCAATGCCGTTCTAAGGATGGTAAGGCCTGAGCAGGTACAGGCATTAGTCAATTGGGTGGCCGACAGTGCATCCAGCACGTTCACATTATCTCCCACCCAGTCTTCTGCAGAAATGGCGCATGAAAACCAAGCCCATCAGTCTGTCAAATCACCCCCATGCATATCAGGGAAACTGTCTGAGCCTCAAGTTATGCAGCAGTCTCTTGCTGTTTGAAGACTCTGCTGCCAGGGTTTCCCAAGGGCATCCACCTAGCCCTTCCCTAGGGGTGGAAGAGATAGAATGCACTAACGCACAACCACTTATGTTTCCTGATGATGAGGACATGGGAATACCACCTCAGCACGTCTCTGATGATGACGAAACACAGGTGCCAACTGCTGCGTCTTTCTGCAGTGTGCAGACTGAACAGGAGGTCAGGGATCAAGACTGGGTGGAAGACGATGCAGGGGACGATGAGGTCCTAGACCCCACATGGAATGAAGGTCGTGCCACTGACTTTCACAGTTCGGAGGAAGAGGCAGTGGTGAGACCGAGCCAACAGCGTAGCAAAAGACAAAGAGGGAGCAGTGGGCAAAATCAGAACACCCGCCGCCAAGAGACTCCGCCTGCTACTGACCGCCGCCATCTGGGACCGAGCACCCCAAAGGCAGCTTCAAGGAGTTCCCTGGCATGGCACTTCTTTAAACAATGTGCTGACGACAAGACCCGAGTGGTTTGCATGCTGTGCCATCAGAGCCTGAAGCGAGGCATTAACGTTCTGAACCTTAGCACAACCTGCATGACCAGGCACCTGCATGCAAAGCATGAACTGCAGTGGAGTAAACACCTTAAAAACAAAGAAGTCACTCAGGCTCCCCCTGCTACCTCTTCTGCTGCTGCCGCCTCGGCCTCTTCTGCTGCTGCCGTCGCCTCGGCCTCTTCCTCCGCCTCTGGAGGAACGTTGGCACCTGCCGCCCAGCAAACATGGGCTGTACCACCAACACCACCACCTGCGTCACCAAGCATCTCAACCATGTCACACGGCAGCGTTCAGCTCTCCATCTCACAAACATTTGAGAGAAAGCGTAAATTCCCACCTAGCCACCCTCGATCCCTGGCCCTGAATGCCAGCATTTCTAAACTACTGGCCTATGAAATGCTGTCATTTAGGCTGGTGGACACAGACAGCTTCAAACAGCTCATGTCGCTTGCTGTCCCACAGTATGTTGTTTCCAGCCGGCACTACTTCTCCAAGAGAGCCGTGCCTTCCCTGCACAACCAAGTGTCCGATAAAATCAAGTGTGCACTGCGCAACGCCATCTGTGGCAAGGTCCACCTAACCACAGATACGTGGACCAGTAAGCACGGCCAGGGACGCTATATCTCCCTAACTGCACACTGGGTAAATGTAGTGGCGGCTGGGCCCCAGGCGGAGAGCTGTTTGGCGCATGTCCTTCCGCCGCCAAGGATCGCAGGGCAACATTCTTTGCCTCCTGTCTCCTCCTCCTCCTACTCAGCTTCCTCCTCCTCTTCTTCCACCTGCTCATCCAGTCAGCCACACACCTTCACCACCAACTTCAGCACAGCCCGGGGTAAACGTCAGCAGGCCGTTCTGAAACTCATATGTTTGGGGGACAGGCCCCACACCGCACAGGAGTTGTGGGGGGGTATAGAACAACAGACCGACGAGTGGTTGCTGCCGGTGAGCCTCAAGCCGGGCCTGGTGGTGTGCGATAATGGGCGAAATCTCGTTGCAGCTCTGGGACTAGCCGGTTTGACGCACATCCCTTGCCTGGCGCATGTGCTGAATTTGGTGGTGCAGAAGTTCATTCGCAACTACCCCGACATGTCAGAGCTGCTGCATAAAGTGCGGGCCGTCTGTGCGCGCTTCCGGCGTTCACACCCTGCTGCTGCACGCCTGTCTGCGCTACAGCGTAACTTCGGCCTTCCCGCTCACCGCCTCATATGCGATGTGCCCACCAGGTGGAACTCCACCTTGCACATGCTGGACAGACTGTGCGAGCAGCAGCAGGCCATAGTGGAGTTTCAGCTGCAGCACGCACGGGTCAGTCGCACTGCGGAACAGCACCACTTCACCACCAATGACTGGGCCTCCATGCGAGACCTGTGTGCCCTGTTGCGCTGTTTCGAGTACTCCACCAACATGGCCAGTGGCGATGACGCCGTTATCAGCGTTACAATACCACTTCTATGTCTCCTTGAGAAAACACTTAGGGCGATGATGGAAGAGGAGGTGGCCCAGGAGGAAGAGGAGGAAGAGGGGTCATTTTTAGCAATTTCAGGTCAGTCTCTTCGAAGTGACTCAGAGGGAGTTTTTTTGCAACACCAGAGGCCAGGTACAAATGTGGCCAGACAGGGCCCACTACTGGAGGACGAGGAGGACGAGGATGAGGAGGAGGTGGAGGAGGATGAGGATGAAGCATGTTCACATCGGGGTGGCACCCAAAGCAGCTCGGGCCCATCACTGGTGCGTGGCTGGGGGGAAACACAGAACGATGACGATACGCCTCCCACAGAGGACAGCTTGTCCTTACCTCTGGGCAGCCTGGCACATATGAGCGACTACATGCTGCAGTGCCTGCGCAACGACAGCAGAGTTGCCCACATTTTAACGTGTGCGGACTACTGGGTTGCCACCCTGCTGGATCCCCGGTACAAAGACAATGTGCCCACCTTACTTCCTACACTAGAGCGTGATAGGAAGATGCGCGAGTACAAGCGCACGTTGGTAGACACGCTACTGAGAGCATTCCCAAATGTCACAGGGGAACCAGTGGAAGCCCAAGGCGAAGGCAGAGGAGGAGCAAGAGGTTGCCAACGCAGCTGTGTCACGGCCAGCTCCTCTGAGGGCAGGGTTAGCATGGCAGAGATGTGGGAAAGTTTTGTCACCACGCCACAGCTAACTGCACCACCACCTGATACGGAACGTGTTAGCAGGAGGCAACATTTCACTAACACGGTGGAACAGTACCTGTGCACACCCCTCCACGTACTGACTGATGGTTCGGCCCCATTCAACTTCTGGGTCTCCAAATTGTCCACGTGGCCAGAGCTAGCCTTTTATGCCTTGGAGGTGCTGGCCTGCCCGGGCGGCCAGCGTTTTGTCTGAACGTGTATTCAGCACGGCAGGGGGCGTCATTACAGACAAACGCAGCCCCCTGTCTACAGCCAATGTGGACAAGCTGACGTTCATAAAAATGAACCAGGCATGGATCCCACAGGACCTGTCCATCCCTTGTGCAGATTAGACATTAACTACCTCCCCTTAACAATATATTATTGTACTCCAGGGCACTTCCTCATTCAATCCTATTTTTATTTTCATTTTACCATTATATTGCGGGGCAACCCAAAGTTGAATGAACTTCTCCTCTGTCTGGGTGCCGGGGCCTAAATGTGTGACAGTGGCCTGTTCCAGTGGTGGGTGACGTGAAGCCTGATTCTCTGCTATGACATGAAGACTGATTCTGTGCTGACATGAAGCCAGATTCTCTGTTACGGGACCTCTCTCCTCTGTCTGGGTGCCTGGGCCTAAATATGTGACAGTGGCCTGTTCCAGTGGTGGGTGACGTGAAGCCTGATTCTCTGCTATGACATGAAGACTGATTCTCTGCTGACATGAAGCCTGAATCTCTGTTATGGGACCTCTCTCCTCTGCCTGGGTGCCTGGGCCTAAATATGTGACAGTGGCCTGTTCCAGTGGTGGGTGACGTGAATCCTGATTCTCTGCTATGACATGAAGACTGATTCTGTGCTGACATGAAGCCAGATTCTCTGTTACGTGACCTCTCTCCTCTGTCTGGGTGCCTGGGCCTAAATATGTGACAATGGCCTGTTCCAGTGGTGGGTGACGTGAAGATTGATTCTCTGCTATGACATGAAGACTGAGTCTCTGCTGACATGAAGCCTGAATCTCTGTTATGGGACCTCTCTCCTCTGCCTGGGTGCCTGGGCCTAAATATGTGACAGTGGCCTGTTCCAGTGGTGGGTGACGTGAAGCCTGATTCTCTGCTATGACATTAAGACTGATTCTCTGCTGACATGAAGCCTGAATCTCTGTTATGGGACCTCTCTCCTCTGCCTGGGTGCCTGGGCCTAAATATGTGACAGTGGCCTGTTCCAGTGGTGGGTGACGTGAAGCCTGATTCTCTGCTATGACATGAAGACTGATTCTGTGCTGACATGAAGCCAGATTCTCTGTTACGGGACCTCTCTCCTCTGTCTGGGTGCCTGGGCCTAAATATGTGACAGTGGCCTGTTCCAGAGGTGGGTGACGTGAAGCCTGATTCTCTGCTATGACATGAAGACTGATTCTCTGCTGACATGAAGCCTGAATCTCTGTTATGGGACCTCTCTCCTCTGCCTGGGTGCCTGGGCGCCTGGGCCTAAATATGTGACAGTGGCCTGTTCCAGTGGTGGGTGACGTGAAGCCTGATTCTCTGCTATGACATGAAGACTGATTCTCTGCTGACATGAAGCCTGAATCTCTGTTATGGGACCTCTCTCCTCTGCCTGGGTGCCTGGGCCTAAATATGTGACAGTGACCTGTTCCAGTGGTGGGTGACGTGAAGCCTGATTCTCTGCTATGACATGCAGACTGACTCTCTGCTGACATGAAGCCAGATTCTCTGTTACGGGACCTCTCTCCTCTGCCTGGGGGCCGGGGCCTAAATATCTGACAATGGACTGTTCCAGTGTTGGGTGACGTAAAGCCTGATTCTCTGCTATGACATGCAGACTGATTCTCTGCTGACATGAAGCCAGATTCTCTGTTACAGGACCTCTCTCCTCTGCCTGGGTGCCGGGAACTAAATATATGACAATGGACTGTTACTGTGGTGGGTGACGTGAAGCCAGATTCTCTGCTATGGCATGAAGACTGATTCTCTGCTGACGTGAAGCCAGATTCTCTGCTATGGGACCTCTCTCCAATTGATATTGGTTTATTTTTATATATTTTATTTTTATTTTAATTCATTTCCCTATCCACATTTGTTTGCAGGGGATTTACCTACATGTTGCTGCCTTTTGCAGCCCTCTAAGCTCTTTCCTGGGCTGTTTTACAGCCTTTTTAATGCCGAAAAGTTCGGGTCCCCATTGACTTCAATGGGGTTCGGGTTCGGGACGAAGTTCGGGTCGGGTTCGGATCCCGAACCCGAACATTTCCATGAAGTTCGGCCGAACTTCTCGAACCCGAACATCCAGGTGTTCGCTCAACTCTAGTTACAACCACTAGTCAAAGATATGAGATCCTATTTAAAAGATACAACACAAATGATCCAAATATTGGATAAGTTGGAAGTAAACCCCAACTGGATAATGGCAACTTTAGATATACAATCATTATATACCATAATAGATCATGGTCAAGGGATCTCCACCCTAAAAACTATACTGGTTGATCCCAGGATAATTTTAAACAACAACAAATCGATTTTATAGTAGAAGGGGTGAAACATATCCTTGAACACAACTATTTTTATTTTGATGGTCATCATTGCCTACAAACAAATGTTCCCGCCATGGGCACCAGATTTGCCCACAGCTATGCGAATCTGTTCCTTGCACATTGGGAGCAGCAATACATTGATCCACAGCGTGGGGGCAGCCTGGTGCTCTGGCAAAGGTACATTGATGACGTGCTACAGATATGGAAAGGAAAAGAGGAAGAACTCATCGCATTTATAGCTGGATTAAATCAAAACAGCTACAATTTAGTGTTCACATCGAATGAGAATCTTTTTTTTTTGATTACCCAGAAAGATAAAAAATACATTTGTAGCACATTTCAAAAGCTGATAGCGAAGAATGGTTTTATCTTATACTCGAGCTGTCATTTACCCAATTGGCTTCTAAACGTCCCCTTTGGCCAGTTTTGGCATCTAAAACGAAATTGTACGGAGAACTCACAATTTGAAACAGAGGCGTCAACTATGAAAGAAAAATTTTTACAGAGAGAATATCCATCCGAAACCAAAGAGGAAGCACTTGAGAAAATAAGAAATATACAGAGAGGAACGTTTCTTTTACCAAAAATACAACAAACTACACCTAATAATGTGAATTTTAGATTGATCTTACCTTATTCCACTCAATATAGACAAATTGGATCAATCATTAAACGGCATTGGCATCATATCTTACAAGATAAACTTTTGGGCCCATTGGTACCAACGGTACCTCAAATGACGTATACTAGGGCACCCAATTTAGGGATTAAGATAGCCCCATCAATTAAGCACAAAGATGAAAAACCAAGTATAATGCCTAATTGGATTGGACTTAAGGGTTTCTATAGGTGTGGGAAATGTCGTGGTTGTAAAAACACAACATTCCCAAAAAGAACCACTCAGGTTACCTCAACTCAGAACTTGTTTTCGGCAGAAATCAAACATTTTCTTACATGTGATTCTACCAGTGTAATTTATTTGATACAATGTCCGTGCCGGAAACAATATATAGGCCGGGCTAAAAGAGCTCTGAAAACAAGGATTTCAGAACATTTGACAAATATAAAAAGCGGATATATAAAACATTCTCTCTCAAGACATTTTAAGGAGGCCCACAATAAAGATTGTAAGGGGTAAACATTTACTGCTCTGGAAAGGATTGATAAAAATTGACGAGGTGGTAAACATGTAGAGACCATGTCCAGAGCAGAATCAAGGAAAATATATGAATTTGGAAGCCTTATTCCGAAAGGTCTCAATGCAGACCTGGAGATTTTCGGATTCCTGTAGAGTCTAACGGTGGGTGTGCCCCTCAACAGATGAGGGGTCGCATGTCTGGCTGTTTATCAGCACTGCGATCCCTCCTCTGTGATGGGCCTACCCACCATCCAACATTGAACATCCAACATTGAACAGACACTTGAACAGATACACTGTCACGTTTATATTATATTGTCACATTAGTACATTATAGATAACATTGGGTTTGATTTTTCACTTGTTTCTTCATTTGTATTTTATTAATATATATAAAATATTTATGTAATATTATTTATTGATAAATATTTATGCACTTAATAATGAAATTAATATTCACAGTATAGCATTTAAAATTGATTTTTCTACAGGATATCCGTACATTAAGATATTTTGTTATGAATTGACTATTTAGCAATCTTTCTGGACAATTTCCTTCATAGACTAGACTAATAAGACCATTGGGCACATCATACCCAAAAAATGCATCTTTCCCCAAAAAACATGGAAAACGCATATGCGAGTTTTTGGTTCCAGACCGGATTTTTGTATTCCAGATCAGATCCTTCACTCTAGATCAGATCTTACATGTGTCCTGAAAGGGATATAAAATGAACCACAGGAAGTTGGGATGTCACCACTGAGGAAGGGGAAAGGAGATCCCCGAAACGCGTTTGGTGCTTTTCAAAGACATCCCCAACAAGAGACCCCCACTGGAAGTTCGTACATTAATATCCGGACATATACTAAAGAATCGGAGATCTCCCACATACAAAGACAAAGACCCGGAATTTCAACTATTCAAACTGGTCAGTACAAGTTTACCTCTCGCGATATTACACTCCGGTCGTATGACCAGATTTGAGATTTGTGGATAACGATCGAGAGAGACCAGTGACGCACGAACTAAAGACTGAGACAGCGGGAATACGAAAAAATGCAGTGAGTAAAAATCGAATATTGGGATTGCAAGATAATCGACATCCACCTGTGAGTAAAAACTTTGTGTCCAATCGGATACTCTATCGAATATTTAAATCGGACAATTCTGAATATTTGAAAAAGTGCCCTACATGGTTTTTCATGTTATATTGCCTATAGGAAAAGAGATGCCAATATCATTATAAGGAATAGACTGATTGGATGATTCATATTTTTTGCTTTCGCTATTTTGTCTCATTCAGGACGTATGGTTCCCTTCTTTTTGGACTTTTTTGAGTTTTTATTGAAGTTTTTAGATTTTAAGGATTTTTATTGAAATTGTATTTGATTTTGCTGAAGCGATTGTGAAGTATTTTGACATTGTATTTTAGCAAATGTGCCATATTAAATAGTGTGTAACGTTTAGTCAATACTATTATCATTGCTTTATTTCCGTACGAGAGAGTGCCAGTCTCATAATATATATATATATATATATATATATATTCCATATTGAGTTTTGTTTGGCAGTTAACCCATTTTTTCCAGTAATAAAGTAAGGGTTAAAATGGAAAATTTTCCAAAAAATAGAAATTCCAAAATTGTTTCTCCTTCTGCCATTTTAACTCTTGTGGAACACCTAAAGAGTTAACAAAGTTTGTAAACCCAGTTTTGAATACCTTGAGGGGTGTACTTTCTTAGATGGAGTCACTTTTTTGGAATTTCTATTCTAGGGGTGCAACGGGGGGCTTGAAATGGGACATGGTATAAACAATACCAGTCCTGCAAAATCTGCCTTCCAAAACCTATATGGCGTTCCCCTCCTTCTATGTCCTCCCGTTTGGCCAAACAGTAGTTTAGGACCACATATGGGGTGTTTTTGCAAACTACAGAATCAGGGCAACCCATATTGAGTTTTGTTTGGCTGTTAACCCTTACTTTATTACTGGAAACAATGGATTATATTGAAAAAAAATAATACAATCGAAATTCTTAAATTTTATGTCCATTTGCCATGAAATCTTGTGGAAGACCTAAAGGGTTAACAAAGTTTGTAAAATCTGTTTTGAATACCTTGAGGGGTGTAGTTTCTAAAACAGTGTCATTTTTGGGTGGTTTCTATTACGTAAGCCTCACAAAGTGACTTCAGACCTGGACTGGTCCATAAAAAGTGGGATTTGGAAAATTTCAGAAAAATTTCTAAATTTGCTTCTAAACTTCTAAGCTATGTAACATCCCCAAAAAATAAAATGGCATTCCCAAAATGATACAATCATGAAGTAGACATATGGGAAATGTAAAGTCATCACAATTTTGGGGGGTATTACTATGTATTACAGAAGTAGAGAAATTGAAACTTTGAAATTTGCAAATTTTTCCAGATTTTTGGTAAATTTGGTATTTTTTATGCAAAAAAATTAACTTTTTTGATCCAATTTTAGCAGTGTCATGAAGTACAATATGTGACGAAAAAACAATCTCAGACTAGTGATGTCGCGAACATAAAATTTTCAGTTCGCGAACAGCGAACGCGAACTTCCGCAAATGTTCGCGAACTGGCGAACCGGGCGAACCGCCATAGACTTCAATAGACAGGCGAATTTTAAAACCCACAGGGACTCTTTCTGGCCACAATAGTGATGAGAAAGTTGTTTCAAGGGGTCTAACACCTGGACTGTGGCATGCCGGAGGGGGATCTATGGCAAAACTCCCATGGAAAATTACGTAGTGGACGCAGAGTCGGGTTTTAATCCATAAAGGGCATAAATCAACTAACATTCCTAAATTGTTTGGAATAACGTGCTTTAAAACATCCAGTGTGTGTATACGATCAGGTATGATGTTGTATCGATCAGGTAGTGTAAGGGTTACGCCCGCATCACAGACATTGACAGACCAAACTCCCCTTTTAATGCACCGCAAACAGTTCATTTGCACAACCGCAAACTCCCCATTTGCACAAGGTTGGATACCAAGCTAGCCACGTCCCGGTGATGTCACTGAAGGTTTCTTCCTCCACCCAGCCACGTACAACACCAAGGGTCCCCGAAAGGTCAATTGAATTGATTTTTCGAACGGGGAGATGGTTAAAAAAACGCTGGCTCCCTCCCCTTTGTTTTTATCCACGGTGACTGCGTCTGCGCCGTGCAATTTACTGTCACACCCGATATGAGTGGTATTTTCTGTAGTACTATTCTCATCAGTTTAATCCCTCTAACGTCCCCGACTCCCCAATCTGGGGGCCATTTATTAAACAGATTTTTCGGACGGGGAGATGGTTAAAAAAACGCTGGCTCCCTCCACTCTGTTTTAATCCACGGTGACTGCGTCTGCGCCGTGCAATTTACTGTCACACCCGATATGAGTGGTATTTTCTGTAGTACTATTCTCATCAGTTTAATCCCTCTAACGTCCCCAATCTGGGTGCCATTTATTGAATAGATTTTTCGAACGGGGAGATGGTTAAAAAAAACCTGGCTCCCTCCACTCTGTTTTAAACCACGGTGACTGCGTCTGCGCCGTGCAATTTACTGTCACACCCGATATGAGTGGTATTTTCTGTAGTACTATTCTCATCAGTTTAATCCCTCTAACGTCCCCAATCTGGGTGCCATTTATTGAATAGATTTTTCGAACGGGGAGATGGTTAAAAAAACGCTGGCTCCCTCCACTCTGTTTTAAACCACGGTGACTGCATCTGCGCCGTGCAATTTACTGTCACACCCGATATGAGTGGTATTTTCTGTAGTACTATTCTCATCAGTTTAATCCCTCTAACATCCCCAATCTGGGGGCCATTTATTAAATAGATTTTTTGAACGGGGAGATGGTTAAAAAAACGCTGGCTCCCTCCACCGATATGAGTGGTATTTTCTGTAGTATTATTCTCATCAGTTTAATCCCTGTTACGTCCCATATCAGGAATTGCCTTTTATGAAAAACAGTCAGTGGAAGCGGGCCTGACACACACTGGCAGCAGGCAAGCAACTGAAATTACACTAAAGTGTAAAAATTAAATGCCTTATTTATCGGCAAGCTACTGTGCCACCCGGTATGAGTGGTTGGCACTGGCAGTGGGCACACTACAGTCAGTAGAAGCGGGCCTGACACACACTGGCAGCAGGCAAGCAACTGAAATTACACTAAAGTGTAAAAATTAAATGCCTTATTTATCGGCAAGCTACTGTGCCACCCGGTATGAGTGGTTGGCACTGGCAGTGGGCACACTACAGTCAGTGGAAGAGGGCCTGACACACTGACTGGCAGCAGGCAAGCAACTGAATTTAGACTACTGTCTAAAAATTAAATGCCTTATTTATCGCAAGCTACTGTGCCAGCCGGTATCAGTGGTTGGCACTGGCAGTGGGCACACTACAGTCAGTGGAAGCGGGCCTGACACACTGACTGGCAGCAGGCAAGCAACTGAAATTAGACTACTGTCTAAAAATTAAATGCCTTATTTATCGGCAAGCTACTGTGCCACCCGGTATCAGTGGTTGGCACTGGCAGTGGGCACACTACAGTCAGTGGAAGAGGGCCTGACACACACTGGCAGCAGGCAAGCAACTGAAATTAGACTACTGTCTAAAAATTAAATGCCTTATTTATCGGCAAGCTACTGTGCCACCCGGTATCAGTGGTTGGCACTAGCAGTGGGCACACTACAGTCAGTGGAAGCGGGCCTGACACACACTGGCAGCAGGCAAGCAACTGAATTTAGACTACTGTCTAAAAATTAAATGCCTTATTTATCGGCAAGCTACTGTGCCACCCGGTATCAGTGGTTGGCACTGGCAGTGGGCACACTACAGTCAGTTGAAGTCGGCCTGACACACACTAGCAGCAGGCAAGCAGCTGAAATTACACTAAAGTGTAAAAATTAAATGCCTTTTTTATGCAAAGTCCTGTGCCAGCCGGTATGAGTGGTGGGCACTGGCAGTGGGCACACTACAGTCAGTGGAAGTCAGCCTGACACACACTGGCAGGCAACTAACCTTAGATTAAAGTGTAAAAATTAAGTGCCTATTTTTTAAGCAAAGTCCTGTGCCACTCGGTATGACAGGGGTGGGCACTGGCAGTGGGCACACTACAGTCAGTTGAAGTCGGCCTGACACACACTAGCAGCAGGCAAGCAGCTGAAATTACATTAAAGTGTAAAAATTAAATGCCTTTTTTAAGCAAAGTCCTGTGCCAGCCGGTATGAGTGGTGGGCACTGGCAGTGGGCACACTACAGTCAGTGGAAGTCAGCCTGACACACACTGGCAGGCAACTAACCTTAGATTAAAGTGTAAAAATTAAGTGCCTATTTTTTAAGCAAAGTCCTGTGCCACTCGGTATGACAGGGGTGGGCACTGGCAGTGGGCACACTACAGTCAGTTGAAGTCGGCCTGACACACACTAGCAGCAGGCAAGCAGCTGAAATTACATTAAAGTGTAAAAATTAAATGCCTTTTTTAAGCAAAGTCCTGTGCCAGCCGGTATGAGTGGTGGGCACTGGCAGTGGGCACACTACAGTCAGTGGAAGTCAGCCTGACACACACTGGCAGGCAACTAACCTTAGATTAAAGTGTAAAAATTAAGTGCCTATTTTTTAAGCAAAGTCCTGTGCCACTCGGGATGACAGGGGTGGGCACTGGCAGTGGGCACACTACAGTCAGTTGAAGTCGGCCTGACACACACTGGCAGGCAACTAACCTTAGATTAAAGTGTAAAAATGAAGTGCCTTTTTTTTAAGCAAAGTCCTGTGCCACACGGGATGACAGGGGTGGGCACTGGCAGTGGGCACACTACAGTCAGTTGAAGTCGGCCTGACACACACTAGCAGCAGGCAAGCAGCTGAAATTACACTAAAGTGTAAAAATTAAATGCCTTTTTTATGCAAAGTCCTGTGCCAGCCGGTATGAGTGGTGGGCACTGGCAGTGGGCACACTACAGTCAGTGGAAGTCAGCCTGACACACACTGGCAGGCAACTAACCTTAGATTAAAGTGTAAAAATTAAGTGCCTTTTTTTAAGCAAAGTCCTGTGCCACACGGAATGACAGGGGTGAGCACTGGCAGTGGGCACACTACAGTCTGTGGGCCTGCAGCTCCTCACACACAGGCAGGCCAGGCAACTGCAATATGTATATAAAGGAAAAAAAAAAAGCAGACTAATGTTGCAGCCCTAAAAAGGGCTTTTTGGGGTGCTGTCAGGACGCTGTCCTTACAGCAGAGATCAGATGAGTCTTTCAGGACTGGAGTGGACACTGAATTCACTAGCCTAGCTATCGATTTCCCAATTAAATCAGCAGCAGTTACAGTCTCCCTCCTCTCACTAAGACTGCAGCTTCAGAATGAATCTAAAATGGATGCTGTGCAGGAGGTGGGAGGGTCTGGGAGGGAGGGTATGCTGCTGATTGGCTGGAATGTGTCTGCTGACTGTGAGGTACAGGGTCAAAGTTTGCTCAATGATGATGTATAGGGGGCGGACCGAACATCGCATGTGTTCGCCCGGCAGAGGCGAACGCGAACAAGCTATGTTCGCCGGGAACTGTTCGCCGTCGGATAGTTCGGGCCATCTCTATCTCAGACTGGCCTGGGTAAATAAAAGCGTTTTAAAGTTATCAGCACTTAAAGTGACACTGGTCGGATTTGCAAAAAATGGCCAAGTCCTTAAGGTGAAATAGGGCTGAGTCCTTAAGGGGTTAATTCACCAACGCAACATTTCGGTCCACACACTGGAACCTTCCTCAAGCAGTCACAAACATAGTGGGTATAGCAGCATATATATAAGGTGATCAATTTTCAACATAATTATTGTAATTAAGTAAAAGCATAAAGAATAAAGTTTTTAAATATAACATAATATCAATAAGTGTATCAAATATTACAGTCATTTGTACAAATCAATTCAATTTCAACAAAGAAATGTGAATAAATACATAAAATACATAAAAATTCTATTCATACTCAGGTGAAAATATCCAATACATAATTAGTGCACAGGTGAATAATAACATGATAATTAAAAACACATCGTTTATCGGGACCAGTAGTGATTACCTTAGTCAACATAAGTATCTCGGCATGGGCTCAACTTGGAGAGCACCGTTAGAACGCACACATCACTTCCTCCTCGAGACGCCATCTGATGATCGCCACCCACGGAGTCAAGTCGCGTATGTGAATCGGCATATTCAGAGTCACATGCATGACATAAGTCATGTGGCTGGAACCCATGTAATCCAACTCCTGGTGATCACCTGACTGTTTACAGGCGATACAACTCAAGAACTAAAAACAAGGTCCAGTCACATGATTGGGTCATTGTAATTGAATAACCGGTCCCAACGAACTTTTGGCTTTAATAGATACACCATCTAACTGGACCATTATAATAATAAAAAAAACTGTGTCTAAATTATATATATAGTAAATGTGTGGAACGTGGAATCACAAACCAAAAATATTCGGTACAATTTAGATTCTTATATATGAGAGTAGAGCCACCAGTCAATGTAAGAGAACAGCCGCCGATGACAGTAATGGCTGCCCCACATCTGGTCTAAGCACGGGACCCACCACTATCCGTCAAACCAATGTCACACATATATATATATCTCAGGACAAAAAGATGAGTATATCAAAGAATCCACTATGTCAACGGAGTCATTGATATCAGGTCCCACTGCCAATGAGACCCAGATATCTCTGGGGGTGGCTCTGGTTGTCCAATATCTAAGAATAGACAATGGACCCACCAATTGCCACCACACTCCATATCTGTATGGATGAATTAGGTACAAGTAAACCGCCCTTTATTGCTAGATCCCCAAAAAAGGGTCAAGAGTAAGATTCCACAAAATCCCACATAGTTACCAAAAACAAAGCACAATAATGCATAATATGACTAAATACAGTCCTTATGGGAGAGGAGGCTAAATAGAAACAAAAAGGACATATAGGACTTAAAATCTCTCATTTATTCAAAATAGTTTAATATTCGATGTATATCCTCATGTTTATCAAAGGTCACCACTGGTCTTCATTATTCTTCTGTTATTACAACAATATAAAATCTGCAGAAGATAATAAAAAACATGTTATAAAAGTTGCACCCACATACATCCACAAGATGATGATATATGACAGTTTCAAATGTCCCCAGAGAAGAATCCATACCTCCAAATACATATATATCTGTATTTAAGCACAAATCCTTGGCTTGAAATCTACATTCAATCCATTTGGTTTTAATTTATATAGTCTTACAATCCACTCTATTTCTCGCTTTTCAAGCGCCAAGATCCTATTTCCTCCTCTACAGGAGGTTGGAATATGATCAATAATCATACACTTGATATCTTTCTCACAGTGACCTGCTTCTGTGAAGTGTTGAGAGACTGGTAAGTCCATTTGTTTCTTATGGAATGTGTATCTATGTTCATTAAAGCGTGTTTTTAGATCTAATGTTGTTTTCCCTACGTATAATAATTGGCATGGGCACCATAAAACATAGATAATGTATGTAGTATCACAGGTCAAGAACGAGTTGATTTTATATTCTCTTCTACTCATCGGATGTGTAAAAGTAGCTCCTTTACATACATATTTGCAATTTATACAATTCAAACATGGGTAACAGCTGTTATGTGTATAAGTAGTGATCAGTGGGATTCTGTTTATTTTTTTATTTTTATTTTTTATTGAAGCGTTATACTGTATGCGTAGATCTTCCCTATTGTATTTATCTATCCTCTTCCTATGTGTTTTCAAAATGGATTTAGGGTACCCTCTATCTTCAAAAGAATCCTGCATCCTATTAAGGACACATTCAAGTTGTTCAGGGCAGCTAACAATTCGTTTTGCTCTTAAAAATTGACTGAAGGGCAGAGATTTGATCATTGGTCTGGGATGAGCGCTCCCAAAATGTAATAATGTGTTTCTATCTGTTGGCTTGACGTAAATATTTGTTTCCAAATATTTCTCGCTCACTATTATTTTTGTATCCAAACATTGGATTTCCTGTTTGGAGGATTGTATGGTAATCTTGATGTTCTCATCTATATTGTTCAGAAAGGAGAAAAACAGCTCCAAGCCAATGTCAGTACCCGTCCATATAAAGAAGATGTCATCTATGTATCTCCACCACTTCAGTACATGATCAAAGTGGTGGGACACATAGATGCACATCTCCTCCAGAAAGGTAACGGTCAAATTGGCACCGAAATTTTACTGAACAAAGACTCTCTGTCCGAAACAATCGGCCTCCCAGGTGCATCTATTAAATTTTTATGTTTCTTTGGTAGAAGATACAGCATTGGTGTCCTAGGGTGTACAATGTTCAAAAAATCTCTGAGTTTTTCATCAATGAGACCTCCCTGTATGGCCTCATCTAACAAATGTTTAATACGTCTATCTCCCATTTTGGATCATGTGTCAATTTCTTATATACTGTACCTATGTGTCATTAAGTTGTCTCATACCCTCTTCAATGTATTTATTGGTATCCATGACCACGACCGCACCACCCTTATCAGACGGTTTGATGGTGAGGCCGTGGTCATGCACCAATTGATCCAAAGCTAACCCTTTATTATGTGTGATTTTGGACGTTGTAATCTCCCAGTGTCATTCAGTTTTAAATTGTTTAAATCCCTTAATACCGCTTCCTGAAAAACCTCAATAGCATCAAAAAAGACTGGAGGAGAAAAAAAACACTTCTAATAAACAGATCAAAATCCACTAATTCCAACTCAGTCCTCTTGACATGGTCCCCATCTTTAGACTTTGATGCGAACCATGTCTTAAATTTCAACCTTCTAAAAAACTAATG
This sequence comes from Bufo bufo, assembly GCF_905171765.1. Taxonomy (NCBI): domain Eukaryota; kingdom Metazoa; phylum Chordata; class Amphibia; order Anura; family Bufonidae; genus Bufo; species Bufo bufo. Next base: position 464,902,174 of record NC_053391.1, read on the forward strand.
TACAGGGTGGGCCATTTATATGGATACACCTTAATAAAATGGGAATGGTTGGTGATATTAACTTCCTGTTTGTGGCACATTAGTATATGTGAGAGGGGAAACTTTTCAAGATGGGTGGTGACCACGGCGGCCATTTTGAAGTCGGCCATTTTGAATCCAACTTTTGTTTTTTCAATAGGAAGAGGGTCATGTGACACATCAAACTTATTGGGAATTTCACACGAAAAACAATAGTGTGCTTGGTTTTAACGTAACTTTATTCTTTCATGAGTTATTTACAAGTTTCTCTTTGTTTACAAACATTGACATGTCGCCGAGGTTAACACGTGAGGAGCGGATAGAAATTGTGTTGATGTCTGGTGAACGCAGTAACCGGGTCATTGCAGCAGATTTCAATGCAAGACACCCTACGAGACCACCCATCTCCCATGCTACAGTTAGCAAACTGCTTGCTAAGTTTCGTGAAACTGGTTCAGTGTTGGATTTGCCAAAATATGGACGCATGAAATCTGTCTCTAATGAAGAAACATCCGTGGCTGTCCTAGCTTCATTCAGCAAGAGCCCACAGCGTAGCACTCGCCGCATGTCACTGGAGAGTGGCATTAGTCGAACATCCCTTCGGCGGATATTAGCTACTCACAAATTGCACCCTTACAAACTTCAGCTACTGCAGCATCTCAACGAGGATGACCCAGATCGGCGCACTGAATTTGCAGAATGGGCAAAAAAAAATTGGAACAGGACCCTCAGTTTTACGCAGAAGATTTTGTTCAGTGATGAGGCAAACTTTTATGTGAATGGTGAAGTTAACAAACAAAACCACCGCTATTTGTCTGACACTAACCCACATTGGATAGATCCCTCCAAGACTGTTGGAACAAAAAAATTGATAGTATGGTGTGGTATATGGGGTACAAAGATAGTTGGGCCATTCTTCATCAATGGAAACCTCAAGGCCACTGGATATGTGAAATTGCTACATGATGATGTGTTTCCCTCTTTATGCACTGAAGCTGGCACGTTCCCTGAGTTTTTCCAGCAAGATGGTGCACCACCACATTATGGGTGTCAGGTCCGAGCATTCCTAGATGAACAGTTTCCTGGAAAGTGGATTGGACGTCGTGGGCCAGTTGAATGGCCCCCAAGGTCTCCGGATCTGACCCCCTTAGACTTTTATCTTTGGGGTCATCTGAAGGCAATTGTCTATGCTGTGAAGATACGAGATGTGCAGCACCTGAAACTACGGATACTGGAAGCCTGTGCTAGCATTTCTCCTGCGGTGTTCACACTCAGGTGAAAATATCCAATACATAATTAGTGCACAGGTGAATATTAACGTGATAATTAAAAACACATAGTTTATCGGGACCAGTAGTGATTATCTTAGTCAACATGAGAATCTGCAGTTTTTTTTAGCAGCTCCACAAAACGTCCACAAAAAACCCACCATAAGGGGTGGTAGGAGAAGATCCAGAGGGCGTAAAAAACAGAAACAAGAGAATACCAAAGAAAAAGGACATGGACAGGAAACAGTGGTAAATATTTCCTCCCATATTTTAACTTCTGATCAATTGAATGTCTTGAATAAATGCCTGAGTTACTGTCCCAGTCAAAAAACTGATTGGTTACAGCTTGAAATAGATCTACATCAGTTTTTTAGAAGTTTGAAATTTAAGGCATGGTTCTAAAGTCTAAATATGGGGACCATGTCAAGAGGACTGAGTTGGAATTAGCGGATTTTGTTTTGTTTATTATAAGTGTTTTTTCTCCTCCAGTCTCTTTTGATGCTATTGAGGTTTTCAGGAAGCGGTATTAAGGGATTTAAACATTTTAAAACTGAATGACACTGGGAAATTACAAAGTCCAAATATCACACATAATAAAGGGTTAGCTTTCGATCAATTAATGCATGACCACGGCCTCACCATCAAACCGGCTGATAAGGATGGTCGTGGTCATGGATACCAATAAATACATTGAAGAGGGTATGAGACAACTTAATGACACACAGGTATATAAGAAATTGACACATGATCCAAAATGGGAGATAGGCGTATTAAACATTTGTTAGATGAGGCCATACAGGGAGGTCTCATTGATGAAAAACTCAATGTTCAAATGATTTTTTGAACATTGTACACCCTAGGACACCAATGCTGTATCTTCTACCAAAGATATATAAAAATTTAATAGATCCACCTGGGAGGCCGATTGTTTCGGACAGTGAGTCTTTGTTCAGTTACATTACAGTGTTTCTAGACAAGGTATTACTTAAGTTTGCAATTGCAGCTAAATCATATATTAAAGATACCTCTGACTTTCTGTTGAAGGTTAGGGATACCGAAAAACCTGAGGGTGTGGCATTGATGTATTTGAATATAACGAGTTTGTACACCTCGATTAGACATGAACTTGGCCTTAAAGCAGTTAGATTTTGTCTTCAGCAGTCGGAATACACTCCAGAATGTCAGGACCTTTTACTTAGTTTGCTACATGCGGTTCTTACAAACAATTACTTTTTGTTTGGTGACAATTTATTTATGCAAATGAGAGGAACGGCAATGGGGTCGAATGTGGCACCGACATATGCCAATTTGACCGTTGCCTTCCTGGAAGAGATGTGCATCTATGTGTCCCACCACTTTGGTTATGTACTGAAGTGGTGGAGATACATAGATGACATTTTCTTCATATGGACAGGTACTGACATTGACTTGCAGCAGTTTTTCTCCTTTCTGAACAATATAGATGAGAACATCAAGTTTACCATACAATCCTCTAAACAGGAAATCCAATTTTTGGACACAAAAGTGATAGTGAGCGATAAATAGGTGGAAACAAATATTTACGTCAAGCCAACAGATTGAAACATATTATTATATTTTGGGAGCGCTTATCCCAGACAAATGATCAAATCTCTGCCCTTCAGTCAATTTTTAAGAGCAAAATGAATTGTTAGCTGCCCTTGAATGTGCCCTTAATAGGATGCAGGATTCTTTTGAAGAGAGAGGGTACCCTAAATCCATTTTGAAAACACATAGGAAGAGGATAGATAAATACAATAGGGAAGATCTACTCATACAGAATAACACTTTAAAAAAAACAATAAACAGAATCCCACTGATCACTACTTATACACATAACAGACATAAAGAGAAATATTATACACAAACATTGGTCTATTTTAAAATCAGGTTTAGATAAAGTAGGAATTAAAAACTTCCTCTTATGTCCTATAGATGTCCTACAAACCTAAATTGGTACATGTAGATATAGGGCCTCAAAATAAAACAGGACAAACTTTTCTGAGAACTCCAAAAATGTTACCCATGTTTAAATTGTATACATTGCAAATATGTATGTAAAGGAACTACTTTTACACATCCGATGACTAGAAGAGAATATAGATTCAACTCCTTCTTGACCTGTCATACTACATACATTATCTATGTTTTATGGTGTCCATGCCAATTATTATACGTAGGGGAAATCACATTAGATCTAAAAACACGCTTTAATTAACATAGATACACAATCCGTAAGAAACCATTGGACCTACCGTTTTTCAACACTTCACAGAAGCAGGTCCCTGTGAGGAAGACATCAAGTGTATGATTATTTATCATATTCCAACCTCCCGTAGAGGAGGAAATAGGATCTTGGAGCTTAAAAAATGAGAAATAGAGTGGATTGTAAGACTATATACATTAAAACCAAATGGATTGAATGTAGATTTCAAACCATGGATTTGTGCTTAAATACAGATATATATATGTATTTGGAGGTATGGATTCTTCTCTGGGGACATTTGAAACTGTCATATATCATAATCTTGTGGATGTATGTGGGTGCAACTTTTGTAACATGTTTTTTATTATCTTCTGCAGATTTTATATTGTTGTAATAACAGAAGAATAATGAAGACCAGTGGTGACCTTTGATAAGCATGAGGATATACATCGAATATTAAACTATTTTGAATAAATGAGAGATTTTAAGTCCTATATGTCCTTTTTGTTTCTATTTAGCCTCATCTCCAATAAGGATTGTATTTAGTCATATTAGGCATTATTGTGCTTTGTTTTTGGTAACTATGTGGGATTTTGTAGAATCTTACTCTTGACCCTTTTTTGGGGATCTAGCAATAAAGGATCGGTTTACTTGTATCTAATTCATCCATGCAGATATAGAGTGTGGTGGCAATTGGTGGGTCCATTGTCTATTCTTAGATATTGGACAACCAAAGCCACCTACAGAGATATCTGGGTCTCATTGGCAGAGGGACCTGATATCAATGACTCCTTTGACATAGTGGATTCTTTGACATACTCATCTTTTTGTCCTGAGATATATATATATATGTGTGACGGATAGTGGTGGGTCCCGTGCTTAGACCAGATGTGGGGCAACCATTACTGTCATCACCGGCTGTTCTCTCACATTGACTGGTGGCTCTACTCTCATATATAAAAATCAAAATTGTACCGAATATTTTTGGTTTGCTCCACATTCCACACATTTACTATATATATAATTTAGACACTGTTTTTTATTATTATAATGGTCCAGTGAGATGGTTTATCTATTAGAGACAAAGTTTTTTGGGACCCGTTATTCAGTTACAATGACCCGATCATGTGACTGGACCTTGTTTTTAGTTCCTGAATTGTATCGCCTGCAAACAGTCAGGTGATCACCAGGAGTTGGATCACATGGGTTCCAGCCACATCACTTATGTCATGCATGTGACTCTGAATATGCCGATTCACATACGCGACTTGACTCTGTGGGTGGCGATCATCAGATGGCGTCCCAAGGAGGAAGTGATGTGTGCGTTTCAACGGTGCGCTCCAAGTTGAGCAAAAGTTGGAAACACACATCGTGCATGTGCAGTTACACAGACCCCACGCCGAGAACCTCATGTTGACTAAGGTAATCACTACTGGTCCTGATAAACTATGTGTTTTTAATTATCATGTTATTATTCACCTGTGCACTAATTATGTAATGGATATTTTCACCAGAGTATGAGTAGAATTTTTATGTATTTTATGTATTTATTCACATTTCTTTGTTGAAATTGAATTGATTTGTACCAATGACTGTAATCTTGGATACACTTATGGATATTATGTTATATTTAAAAGCTTTATTCTTTATGCTTTTACTTAATTACACTAATTATGTTGTAAATTGATCACCTTATATATATGCTGCTATACCTACTATGTTTGTCACTGCTTGAGGAAGGTTCCAGTGTGTGGACCGAAACGTTGCATTGGTGAATTAAAGTCACATTCATTTTACTTCTTTGGAGTGCCATGGAATATTTTAGTTTTCCAGATAGATAGATAGTGTATGTATTCATGTATAGATACAGTAAATAATTTTGCGCCAAGTTTGTGATTTCATCATACGAAGCAGTCCTGATTGTTTAACTCAATTCACTGCAGCTCATCATGTCCTAAATAGGTAATGTGACCTTCTCATCACCTTCAGTTCACCACTATTGTTTAGCCGCATTTTAATGAAGAAGAGTCTTCTTAAGCATTTAAGCAATTAATTCAATGTGTGTAAGAACAATTAATCAGAAGAAAACACTCCTGTGCGCTTATATTATTGAAAAGCAGTGCTTGCAAGAAGTGAATGTGGCCAGAAGGTAACATGGAAATTAAAAGTCTGGCACCAATGATACCCAATACACAGAGAATTACTCCAGAGAATCAGATGTGTGCCCTGCTTACCAGATAAGTTGGCCAGCTGTAATAATTAGGGTGGCTGCCTTAGTTTTATCAAGGTTGAATATGTCAGCTGTTGGCATCACACAGAAAAGCGATCACTATACTGACTGGCAGGTACAAACTGCAAGTAAAATCTTTTTCTACTGGGTGAAAATGTAATACAAGGAACCCACTGAAAATGAGTTATTTATATGGAGTATTTTGCTGTGCATTGCTTTTTCTATTAATATCTGGTTGTGTATAAATGCAACCTATTAATTGGAACAGGCATAAAATTGTTTTTGTTAATGAAATAGTCATAACTGTGTTTTATCGTGAATATTGGCACTTCGTAAAGATTTAGAATACAGTGCTATATCTTCGTAATCGCTAATATTCTAGATTTTTTTTCATCAGTACCCATGATCCCTCACTGCTTCTTGCTTGTGGGCCAATGAGAAGGTTGCAATATCTTTTACTTTAGAAGTAGTGTTGATTACGAATTTTCGTATTGCAAATTTTTTATCGCAAATTTTTATTGTGAATTTTCCAATTGCCGATTTTTGCAAATCCAGAAAAGAATGACCGGAGATCAAAAATTCTCGAATTCGTGAATATATGATGAATATTCGCACAAATATTAGTTAAATATGGCGAATTTGAATATTGCCCCTGCCGCTCATCACTGGTCACAACTAATGTGTTTGTTAAGTGGGACCTATAGAGAAACAGTATAATGGAAATGTGTGTACACTGTGCCTCTTATGTTTTGGACCCACTCTTTATTTTGGCTTGGAAATACTAATGCGAAATACTGACCAACAACTGTGAAAATGGGTTTTGTTAGGGTTTTTTGTTTGTTTGTTATTTTAAGTTTTGTAAAAGTATTACTTTCTATAAATTGAAATAATTTTTATAGTTCAATTGCAAAAACTGTAATTTCTTCAAATGATATACAGTAGAAGTGAATGGTGAATGGAAAAGAGAAACAGATGGAAAATGACTAATTGCATGTTTTCCTATCCACCTAAAAAAATCTCTTCAGGACTGGCTTTTTTGAGAATCCCTTCTAGTTAGAAGTGTCCCTTGACAATAAGCTGCTTGATGTAAATCCTGCTGATGGGACCCCAACCATCAGATTATTTAAAATATTCCAAAAATTTTAGATAACCTTTCAGAATAAGCTGCCATGTATATGCAAAGAATGATAGCACTATATCTAACCATTTTATGACTTGTATTTGAAGATTTTTTACAGCCTCTAATTCTTAGTTCTTTCTGAGCTGGTGGGTAAAGAATATTCATAGACACAGGAGATTCTGCTTCATAACAATTTTTCATTCATTCAGAGGTACCATATAGGTCATTATAGAGTAGTACTGAACAGTACTGATGTGAATGAAGCACTTGAAGTGAGATGTGGAACTTAGGGTACTTTCACTCTTTCGGGAGAGGATTTCGGCAGGCAGTTCCGTCGCAAATCTGAACGCAAATGGATGCGCGGACGGAAAGAACGGATCCGTTTTGCCGGAACACTTGGGGCCGGATTCGGCATTAATGCATTTCAATGGCATTCCGGCAAGTGTTCAGTATTTTTGGCCAGAGAGAAAACTGCAGCATGCTGCAGTATTTTCTCCGGCCAAAAAACGTAAGAGGGACGGAACTAATGCATCCTGATTCATACTGAACGGAATGCTCTCCATTCAGAATGCATTAGGATAAAACTGATCAGTTTTTTCCGGTAATGAGCATCTAGGATGGAACTTATTACAGGAAAACAAAAACGCTAGTGTGAAATTACCCTTACTATTAGCTGTTTAATTATCCCCCTGTGTCATTCTGTTTGTTTTTCACTTTGCAGCTTACTCTTTCTTCCCCCTTACCTCTCTGTAGACTTGTAATCTGATCCTTCAGTGAGCTGGCAGTCTGTCTATGTCTAACAAGACAGAATTGGCAGATAATTCAGAGAGAGTTTAGTTTATGAAGTGGGAGGTAAGGAACTGATAAGAAGAGAATAAGGCATATTTATTTGACTAAATATACTTCTAAATTTTCCCTGTACTTTTGATTCATTCTCTTTGAATGCCTTTTGCATGGCTTTAATCCAACAGTGCAGATACATCTAAATGCTTTAAAATGGTTTGTCACCTCTCCTACAATGTCTGCTTTAAAAAATATTTGTATTCTCCCAATAAGTAACAATTCTGGAGCATCTTTTATTGTAATTGTGTTTTGTGCTGTTCTTCTGTTATTCCTATTATACATTTACGAATAAATTGACAACTAGATATTATAATTCCTATTGTCAAAGGAGTATGTCCCTGTACGGACAGTGTCAGACTGTGCATAGACACATCTCCAACTAGTAAAACATAGGTGTTAATTTATTAATAATCTTCTAGTAGGAATAAAAGAGGAACAACACTACATAAATGTCACGCTTCGGTGCATATGAGGGGAGGGGGGAACAGGGAATCGGCCTGAGAACTAGGGAAGGAAGATGACACCTCCTAGTAAAACCCTAACCAAAATCCTAACTGACTACAGTATGAACAGACCCCAGAGGTAGGTGTGTTCATACGCAAGAATACCTAAAGTCTTATCTAGCCCTATAGGACCCTGATACTAATGGCAGGGATGAGACTACCTGTTCCTCCAAAAGAAAGGAAGAACAGGAGTCTCCTTCAGGCCTAATACAAACAATAGGGAATTGCAACACACAGAACCCAAACAAAATACAAAAAGGGAAAGGAAAGACTTCACTTTAAAGGGGCTATGGAAGCTATGGAACTCCGCCGAGATCCACACACCAGCTATCCACAACTGAAACTGAAGCTATAAACCACACAGCATTGTGGGAGAAGCAACAATAAATAAGAAAGGTTAAATTACCACATTAGCAACACCTGAGGCAAGGGGTGTGGGCATTAAAAGAAACAACACAGACGCCTATTGATCCACAAGGAAAACCTGTCAGAACAAACCTGGTGTTGCCAGTCTCACCGATCTCCTGCCACCTGTCACGGGAACGTCCGTGACAAAAGAGTCATAAATAAAGCTTAGTGTTAAGTGAATCAAAGTATTCAAAGCAGAATTTGATGCGTCAGTATTAAAGGGAGGTCTAATATATTTCCCCCTGCATCTTGTTGAACTGTTGACATATTATCAGTTAGGGCTCATCCACACAACCGCATGTATTTTGCGGCCCGCAAAAAATGAATCCATAAAAATACGGGTTTGCATTCCGTATTTTGCGGAATGGAACATCTGGCCCCTAATAAAACAGTCCTATCCTTGTCCGTAATTGGTACTTTTTTCTTGTGTCGCTCCGGGAATGCCTCATGACCATTTTTCTCTCCTCTTTTAACAGTTTGTTTATCCAACTTCCGGTCACCTACTGCACCATGAGGTACTTTTCATATGTAGTTTCAGGATGCAACGGTTAAAGTTAAGTATAACTTAATTCATATTGGCCCCATGTGGACCAAAAAGTTTGAGTTCGGGATCCGAACTTGACCCGAACTTGACCCCGAACCCGAACCCCATTGAAGTCAATGGGGACCCAAACTTTTGAGCACTAAAATGGCTGTAAAAATGTCATGGAAAGGGCTAGAGGGCTGCAAATGGCATCAAAATGTGGTTGAAGGGCTTCTACCACCAGAAATACTGCTATGTAGCTGACTGACATTAGCGATGCGCTAATGTCAGCACTACATAACAGTATGTTTCTAACATTAGTCCCTGCAGCCGTTTTTGTAAAAAAAAAGCACTTTTATTATATGCTAATGAGCCTCTAGCACCTAGAGGCTCCGTCCACTCACGCTTTATCCCGCCCAGGTCCAGTGTTCTGCCCGCCCCTCTTGATTGATGCCACTGTTCCCTGCATCGTTGGCAAAATCCCGCGCCTGCGCTGTTCACTTCTGTCTTCGGCGCAGGCGCAGTGAGTGAATGATGCGATCCTGGTGCCGGATTCCTCACTGCGCCTGCGCCGACTACGTCACAGTGAGGAAGCCGGCATCAGGAGAGTGGCCCTCACTCACTGCGCCTGCGCCGAAGACAGAAGTGAATGGCACAGGCGTGGGATTTTGCCAACGATGCAGTGAATAGTGGCATCAATCAAGAGGAGCTGGGCGGGCAGAACACTGGACCTGGGCGGGATAAAGCGTGAGTGGACGGAGCCTCTAGGTGCTGATTTTACGCCCACATAGCACCTAGAAGCTCATTAGCATATAATAAAAGTGCTTTTTTTAACAAAAACGGCTGCAGGGACTAATGTTAGAAACATACTGTTATGTAGTGCTGACATTAGTGCATCGCTAATGTCAGTCAGCTACATAACAGTATTTCTGGTGGTAGAAACCCTTTAAGAGCATGTCAAGTGGATAGGGAAATTACTTTAAATAACATAAAATACGTAAAAATAAAAAATAATAATCTTGATCTAGGAGGACGAGGTCCATATGGAGGCGGTGGATATGGCGGTGTAGGTGGAAGCGGCGGTGGAGGAGAAGGAGGTAGCCTGCACCACTTTTAGGTTTTACTTTTTTTTTTTTATTAGGGTACACCCCAAAACATTGGGAAATATAACCTGTGATTACCCCCTCTGAAAGGAATCCATGTTTTTATATGTTAAAACTAATTCTTCTTTCTGCTGTAATTTCATTTCTCTATTAGAAACTAACTCTGATTGCTGTTAATCTGATTGCTGTTAAGTTTCTTTTCTCTGTAACCCTGAATCTTATCTCTTTGGCACTACTCCCGGACAATATTCCTAATATGGAAGTTCCGTTTTTGTTTCTCTTTTTCTGTCTGTAGAATAAAACTTGTTAATATGATAGGTTGAATACATAACTTACAATGATATGCTAATAAAGGGGGTAAAGCCCCCTCTATATAACCTGTGTGCATTAAAAATAAACCTCAGAGTGTTCATTCAGTACATCACTGTTGTGTCTTTTATTCCCTACTGAGTGAAGCGCTCTCCTGATACTAGAAGTTTGGTGCCAGGGGTACCAAGTGGGACGTTGAGATTCCTTACACCCTCCAGTCGTGCTAAACACACATTCAGACAATACACTAGCTGCAGGGCAGGCCAGCTCCTCCAAGGCGTAAAGGGCAAGATCAGGCCATGTGCCCAATTTGGAGACCCAACAGTCAGTTCCTGTAGGCATGTGCACACATACTGCCCCACCATGTCTCAACTTTCAATGTTCTTTTCTGAGCCTACCATGTTGATCACGGTTATCGGCGAATCAGGGTTCCACGCCGGAGAGGGAGCGTGAGAAAGAGAGACCACTTCCAAGGGAGATCAATGGATGAAATTTAATTGTGATCGAGCTGGAATATGGAAAAAGTTATTAAAGCAGAAAAATCGAAGGAAAGAAGGGGGCGCGCGGCAATTACCAACTCCCGACTTGGGGAGGTAGTGACGATAAATAACAATACAGGACGCTTAAGATGCCCTGTTATTGGAATGATTAATAAAAAATTATAGGGAATGTCACTGGGGTATTTAGGATTTGGAAACGTTTGTTGACTCTAGATAACTTCTGCCTGATCGCAGGTCACCGTGACGTCCACGATCCATTTGGATATCTTCTCTATCAACTTTCGATGTTCTTTTCTGAGCCAACCATGTTGATCACAGTTATCAGCGAATCAGGGTTCCACGCCGGAGAGGGTGCATGAGAAACAGAGACCACATCCAGGGGAGTAAATTTTTTTAAATTGAATATGATCGAGCGGAAAAGTGGGACAAATTTTTGAAGCGCAAATGTGGGACAAGTTATAAAAATTTAAGCATGGAATGAAAGGAGGGGGCGTGCATCAATTAAAGAAGAATTTTTGAAATTTAATTCCCTGTCACCTATGCAGAGCAGGGGTTTTGTATACGGCAAAATTGGTAAAATGTCACCTTGTAGCAGACGATTTTTTTAAATTTAGGTCCCTAGCAGGGGTTTAATCACGGCAAAAATGGTCAACTGTCACCAAAGAATGTAAAAGACAAATTAGTGATTTTTTTTACATGTCTACTAGGTATAGCAGTGGTATATCACACCCAAAAACTGGTGAATTTCACCCAAAAATGTAACAGACAAATTAGTGAATGTTTTTAACCTGTCTAGTAGGTATAGCAGTGGTATATCACACCCAAAAATTGGTGAATTTCAACCGACCATAAAATGTAACAGACAAATTAGTGATTTTTGTTTACCTGTCTAGTAGGTATAGCAGTGGTATATCACATCCAAAAATTGGTGAATTTCAACCGACCATAAAATGTAACAGACAAATTAGTGATTTTTGTTTACCTGGCTACTAGGTATAGCAGTGGTATATCACACCCAAAAATTTGTGAATTTCACTCAAAAATGTAACAGACAAATTAGTGAATGTTTTTAACCTGTCTACTAGGTATAGCAGTGGTATATCACACCCAAAAATTGGTGAATTTCAACCGAAAATGTAACAGACAAATTAGTGATTTTTTTTTTTACCTGTCTACCAGGTGTTGCAAAACAGCTCTACCTAGTAGACAGGTAAAAAACAAAATCACTAATTTGTCTGTTACATTTTATGGTAGGGTGAAATTCACAAATTTTTGGGTGTGATATACCACTGCTATACCTAGTACAGTGTTTCCCAACCAGTGTGCCTCCAGCTGTTGCAAAACTACAACTCCCAGCATGCCCGGACAGCCTTTGGCTGTGCGGGCATGCTGGGAGGTGTAGTTTTGCAACAGCTGGAGGCACACTGGTTGGGAAACACTGACCTAGTAGACAGGTAAAAAAAAAAACACTAATTTGTCTGTTACATTTTGCTGGGTATATCACACCTAAAAATTTGTGAATTTCACCCGAAAATGTAACAGACAAATTAGTGATTTTTATTTTACCTGTCTACTAGGTCAGTGTTTCCCAACCAGTGTGCCTCCAGCTGTTGCAAAACTACACCTCCCAGCATGCCCGCACAGCCAAAGGCTGTCCGGGCATGCTGGGAGTTGTAGTTTTGCAACAGCTGGAGGCACACTGGTTGGGAAATACTGTACTAGGTATAGCAGTGGTATATCACACCCAAAAATTAGTGAATTTCACCCTACCATAAAATGTAACAGACAAATTAGTGATTTTGTTTTTTACCTGTCTACTAGGTAGAGCAGTGGTATATCACACCCAAAAATTGGTGAATTTCACCCGAAAATGTAACAGACAAATTAGTGATTTTTTTTTTACCTGTCTACTATATATAGCAGTGGTAATTTATATCACACCAAAAAATTGCCGAATCTAAACTGAAAATGTAACAGACAAATTAGTGATTTTTTTTTATCTGTCTTCTAGGTATAGCAGTGGTATATCACATCCAAAAATTTATGAATTTCACCCTAAAATGTAACAGCCAAATTAGTGATTTTTTTTACCTGTCTACTAGGTATAGCAGTGGTATATCACACCCAAAAATTGGTGAATTTCACCCGAAAATGTAACAGACAAATTAGTGATTTTTTTTTACCTGTCTATTAGGTATAGCAGTTGCATATCACACCCAAAAATTGGTGAATTTTACCCGGAAATGTAACAGACAAATTAGTGAATTTTTTTTACCTGTCTATTGGGTATAGCAGTTGTATATCACACCCAAAAATTGGTGAATTTCACCCGAAAATGTAACAGACAAATTAGTGATTTTTCTTACCTGTCTACTAAGTATAGCAGTGGTATATCACACCCAAAAATTGGTGAATTTCACCCGAAGATTTAAGAGACCAATTACTGAAATGACATAAAATAAAATACGTACAAATAAAATTAAAAAAATTTGATTTATGAGGTGGAGGTCCATATGGAGTAGGATTTTGAGGAGGCGGTGGACGTAGCGGTGTAGGTGGAAGCGGCGGTGGAGGACGAGGTAAGCAACACTGGTTTTTGGTTAAAATTTTAAACATTTTTACTTATTAGGTTACACCCCAAAAGAGTGGGAAATATCAAAACTACAACAATGAGAAATTGCAGTAGTATAACAATGGCTGGGTGAGGCCGGTATACATGTCTATTCTGCACAGGATACAGACAAGTCCTGTGGGATCCATGCCTGGTTCATTTTAATGAACGTGAGCTTGTCCACATTGGCTGTGGACAGGCGGCTGCACTTGTCTGTGATAACGCCCCCTGCCATGCTAAACACACTTTCAGATAATACACTGGCTGCAGGGCAGGCCAGCACCTCCAAAGCATAAAGGGAAAGCTCAGGCCATGTGCCCAATTTGGAGACCCAGAAGTTGAAGGGGGCAGACCCGTCATTCAGTACGTGTAGGCGTGTGCACACATACTGCTCCACCATGTTGCTGAAATGCTGCCTCCTGCTAAGACGTTCCATATCAGCTGGTGGTGCTGGTTGGTGTGGCGTGCTGACAAAGCTTTTCCACATTTCGGCCACGCTAACCCTGCCTTCTGAGGCGCTGGCGGTGCCCCAACTGTGTTGGTGACCTTTTCCTCCTCCTCTGCCTTCGCCTTGTGCTTCCACTGTGTCCCCGCTGTCAGATGGGAATGACACCAGCAGCGCATCTATCAGCGGGCGCTTGTACTCGTGCATCTAACGATCACGCTCCAGTAAGGGAATTTAGGACGGTACGTTGTCCTTGTAACGGGGATCCAGCAGCGTGGCCACCCAGTAATCCGCACAAGTTAGAATGTGGGCAACTTGGCGGTCATTGCGGAGACACTGCAGCATGTAATTGCTCATGTGTGCCAAGCTGCCCAGAGGCAATGAAAAACTGTCCTCTGTGGGAGGTGTATCATCTGTGTCCTCTGTATGCCCCAAGCACGCACCAGTGATGGCCATGAGCTGGTCTGGGTGCCACCCTGCTGTGAACAAGGTTCCTCCTCCTCCATCTCCTCCTCCTCATCCTCCACCTTGTCATCCTCCAGAACTGTGCCCTGGCTGGACAATTGTGTACCTGGCATTTGTGGGTGCAGGAACCCACCCTCGAAGCCACTTGTAAATCACTGGCCGTAAGTAGTCGTGGCTGGGCACAACTCTGATCTTTCAGCAGGAGACTGAGTTGCTAACAGTGCCTCCAGTTCCTTTACATTATCTCCCACCCAATCTACTATCGCCTGTACTTGTTCTGGCCTCACCATTCGTAGAGCCGCATTAGGCCCGACCAAATACCGCTGAAGGTTACTCGCACCTGAGGAAGGTGTTTCACTTGTGCGTGTAGCTGGCACAGATCGACCACGTCCTAGCCCTGCAACAGGACCACCAGCAGCACCACGACCGGGGCCACGTCTCTTATTTGACGCTCTCCTCATATTTCTCAAATTTAGGATTTTGCCCAAAATGGGTGTTTTTTTTATAACAGAATAGAACAACAGTATCTAAAGGGTGTATCTCACAATGACAGATGCAGCAAAGGCTGCAAAATTAAGATTTTTGCCCAAAATAGGTGTTTTTTTAATAGCAGAATAGAACAACAGTATTTAAAGGGTGTATCTCACACTGACAGATGCAGACAAGGACGCAAATTTAGTTTTCGGACCAAAATGGGTGTTTTTTTTAATAACAGAATAAAACAGCAGTATCTAACGCATGTATCTCACACTGACAGATGCAGCAAAGGCTGAAAATTAAGATTTGTGCCCAAAATGGGTGTTTTTTTAATAACAGAATAGAACACTAGTATCTAACGCGTGTATCTCACAATGACAAATGCAGCAAGGGCTGTAATTTTAACTACTTTGCCAAAAATTAGTGTTTTTTTAAACCCAGAATATTATTGCTGTATTTCAAGATTGTATATCTCACTGACAGACGCAGACAAGGCCGCAAATTTAGTTTTTTGCCCAAAATGGGTGTTTTTTTAATAACAGTATATGATAGCAGTATATAACGCTTGAATTGCACACTGACAGATGCAGACAAGGCCGCAAATTAAATATTTTGCCAAAATGTGTGTTTTTTTAATACCAGAATAGCACAGCAGTATCTAAAGCGTGCATATCACACTGACAGATGCAGACAAGGCCTGCAAAATAAGTATTTTGCCCAAAAAATTATTGCTGTATTTCTAGCTCAACCACCTCAGCCCCCCTAGCTTAAACCCCCTTAATGACCAGACCACTTTTTACAATTCTGCACTACACTACTTTCACGGTTTATTGCTCGGTCATACAACTTACCACCCAAATGAATTTTACCTCCTTTTCTTCTCACTAATAGAGCTTTCATTTGGTGGTATTTTATTGCTGCTGACATTTTTACTTTTTTTGTTATTAATCAAAATTTTTGCAAAAAAATGACATTTTTCACTTTCTGTTGTAAAATTTTTCAAACAAAACTACATTTCTATATAAACTTTTCTCTAAATTTATTGTTCTACATGTCTTTGATAAAAAGAAAAAAAAAATAAGTGTATATTTATTGGTTTGCGCAAAAGTTATAGTGTTTACAAACTATGGTACAAAAATGTGAATTTCCGCATTTTGAAGCAGCTCTGACTTTCTAAACACCTGTCATGTTTCCTGAGGTTCTACAATGCCCAGACAGTAGAAACACCCCAAAAATGACCCCATTTCGGAAAGTAGACACCCTAAGGTATTCGCTGATGGGCATAGTGAGTTCATGGAAGTTTTAATTTTTTGTCACAAGTTAGCGGAAAATGATTTATTTATTTACTTTTTTCTTACAAAGTCTCATATTCCACTAACTTGTGACAAAAAATAAAATTTTACATGAAATCACTATGCCCCTCACGGAATACCTTGGGGTGTCTTCTTTCCAAAATGGGGTCACTTGTCGGGTATTTATACTGCCCTGGCATTTTAGGGGACCTAAAGCGTGAGAAGTAGTTTGGAATCCAAATGTGTAAAAAATGCCCTGTGAAATCGTAAAGATACTCTTTGGAATTTGGGCCCCTTTGCCCACCTAGGCTGCAAAAAATGGGTGATTTTTTTAAACCAAGAATATAATTGCACAAATGCACATATACAGTGCTGTTTCACAGAACTTGAATAAAATGGCCGCTGCCGCCGCCCACCTCCCTCACAGACGGATAAAGGTTATTTTTCTGGGTCACTGGGCTCAGGGCAGGGTAAAAAGATTGTGCACTGCACCCACAAAACAAAATCTAGGTAGATCGCAGAGTTAACCACTTCCCATCTGGGCCATTTGCCCCCTTCCTGACCAGGCCTAATTTTGCAAAACTGACATATCTCACTTTATGCGGTAATAACTTTGGAACTCCTTTACTTATCAAAGTCATTCAGAGATTATTTTCTCGTGACACATTGTACTTCATGATAGTCATACATTTGAGTCAATATATTTCACCTTTATTTATGAAAAAATCCCAAATTTACCCAAAAATTTAGAAAAATTAGCAATTTTCTAAATTTCAATTTCTCTGCTTTTAAAAAAGAAAGTGATACCTCATAAAATATTTATTACTTAACATTCCCCATATGTCTACTTTATGTTGGTATCATTTTGGAAATTTCATTTTATTTTTTTAGGACGTTAGAAAGCTTAGAAGTTTAGAAGCAATTCTTAAAATTTTAAGAAAATTGCCAAAACCCACTTTTTAAGGACCAGTTCAGGTCTGAAATCACTTTGCGAGGCCTACATAGTGGATACCCCCATAAATGACTCCATTGTAGAAACTACACCCCTCATGTTACTTAAAACAAATTTTACAAACTTTGTTAACCGTTTAGGCGTTCCACAAGAATTAAAGGAAAATTAAAGGAAAATGGAGATCAAATTTTTAAATTTAACTTTTTGGGCAGATTTTCCATTTTAGTCCAATTTTTTCTTTAACACATGGTTAACAGCCAAACAAAACTCAATATTTATTACCCAGATTCTGCGGTTTACAGAAACACCCCACATGTGGTCATAAACTGCTGTATGGGCACACGGCAGGGCGCAGAAGAAAAGGAACTCAACATGGTTTTTAGATGCCATGTCCCATTTGAAGCCCCCCTGATGCACCCTTACAGTAGAAACTCCCAAGAAGAGATCCCATTTTGGAAACTAGGGGATAAGTTGCCAGTATTGTTGGTACTATTTTTGGGTACATATGATTTTTTGATCATTCATTATAACACTTTATGGGGCAAGGTGACCAAAAAATTGGTTGTTTTAGCACATTTTTTATTTATTTATTTTTACAGCGTTCACCTGAGGGGTTCGGTCAAGTGACATTTTTATAAAGAAGATTGTTACGGACGTGGCGATACCTAATATGTATACTTTTTAAATTTATTTCATTTTAACACAATAATAGCATTTTTGAAACCAAAAAAATATGTTTTAATGTGTCCATGTTCTAAGAGCTATAGTATTTTTTATTTTTTGAGAGATTTTCTTATGTAGGGGCTCATTTTTTGCAGGATGAGGTGACGGTTTTATTGGTACCATTTTGTTGGACATGCGCCTTTTTGATCACTTGGTGTTTTGCACTTTTTGTGATGTAAGGTGACAAAAATGGCTTTTTTTGACAGTTATTTATTTAATTTTTTTATGGTGTTTATCAGAATGGGTCGATTATGTGATATATTTATAGAGCCGACCGTCACGGATGCGGCAATACCAAATATGTCTATTTTATTTAATTTATTTCTATTTTTAACATATTTTATTTATTCCTTACTTGGGGAATTTTTTTTTACATGTCAAACCTTTTTTTTTTTTTTTGGACACTTTATTTTTTTATTTTTTATTTTACACTTTTCGTCCCCCATGAGGTCATACAAGACCTCTGGGGGACATTTACTTCACTTTTTCTTTTTTTTTTCACTGTTGATTTCTCCTGTAACTGGGACTGACATAGTAGCCCCAGTTACAGGAGAAATACACCCCCCAGAGAGGCTGTACAGCGCAATACAGCGCTGTACAGCCTCAGTGCAGGGCTGATCGAGGTCTCTGAAAGACCTCACACAGCTCCTGCACTCTCCGGTCCCGGCGATCACATGACCGCTGGGCCGGAACAGGAAGCGCATAGCGCTTCCTGCTCTGCACACACAGCGCTCGGTGAGCGCTGTGTATGCAGCGATCCAGAAGGCAGGGACACCTGGGCACTGTCCCTGCCTTCTCTCTGGGTTGCCCTGCTGTCACTGACAGAGGGCAACCCGATCAGCAGCTGCACGATTAGCGTGCAGCTGCAGTTTCTGAATGGAAGTTCTGGAACGTCCATTCAGAAATAGAGAACCACCTCCCAGATGTTTATAGTCAATGTGCGGATGGGAGGTGGTTAACAAACACTTCTGATTAAAGATTCTGTCCTATTCTCTCCCTCACAGCAGCAGCATCCTATCCCTACACTAATCAAAGCAGAGTGACGTGCAGCGCTACTTGACTCCAGCTTATATAGAGGCTGGATCAGATGCTACACTGGCCAATCACAGCCATGCCATTACTAGGCATGGCTGTGATGGCTTCTAAGGGCACAGAGTTAAACGCTTGTTGATTGGCTGCTCTGCTCCATAAAATAGCCGAACACCGAACCCAAACTTTTACTGAAATGTTTGGGTTCGGGTCCAGGGTCCAAAAATCCTAAAGTTCGGTACGAACCCGAACTGTAAAGTTCAGGTTCGCTCAACCCTAGTTGTGACAAGTCCGTCCCCTTCTTTGGTGACTCTGACATCCAGAAAGGTTAACGTATCTGGATGAAACTCAAAAGTGAACGACAAACCAAGTTCATTCATATTAAGTTCTCTAACAAATAGTTCAAACTCATCAGAGTCACCATTCCAAATCAGAAATACATTGTCAATATAACATGTCCAGAAGACAATCTTGTCACACCACCAAACCTGCATGTCTGGAAATACCACCTTGTCCTCCCACCAGCACAGGAGGAGATTAGCATAGGTTGGAGCATAAAGGCTCCCCATTGCGGTGGAGCCTTGACTGTCTGAAATCGGGTGCGTGCCACTGGGTGATGCAACGGTTGCTGCGGCAGGATGGACCACCAGATCGGAGCCACTGTTCTCCCAGGCCACTTTATGGTGATGCTGCATATGTTGACGCAGGGCTGTGGTGACTGACTGCAACCACCGCTGCTTTCGTGAACCCCTGCACCACTACTTTTCAGGGTATGTTTGGCTCCCGACCTCCCACTGCTGCTACCCTGCTGACTTTCGGCCACGCTAGCAAGTTGCTGGCTCCGCCGCTGCCTCATGGGCAAGCTGCCACCCTCTTCTCCCGATGATGATGAAGCCCCTAATTCACCCGCCTCCCAAGTGCGATCAGCTATATCATCATCGAATACTGTCTGCATGTCACTGATGTCCTCTTCAATGGTCTCTGGGTCAGGAGCCTGACCTCTCGCAACACCAGCTCCCATGCCACTCTCCTCATCACTACTTTCCCGCCTACCAGAGGAAGCGGAAGATGTCTCCCCCACATCTTGGCTGGCAAGTAGCTGGTGACTGTCCTCTAGTAGCTCGTCCTCACTTTATAGTGGAACTGAGCCCACAGCATATAATACTTCTCTAGCTGAGGGAACAGAAAAGGACAGAGGCAGGTTGATGACAGGTGAGGGCACAGGGCCTGCTCCCGGGCCATGCCAACAAAGGGTTGTGTCTGACGAACCCACTGACTCTTGGCTGGGGGTGTCTGATGTCACTTGGGACGAAGTGGATGGCCGAGACAGCCATTCAAGAACCGCTGGGTTGCTGGTCAAGACACAACCGCTAGATGACACCGAGAGCTCAGGCATCTCGCTGCGACACAGGCTGCCACGTCCCCTTACTCTGCTGCGACCTGTGCCTGCGCCATAAACATTTAGACCTATGCCATTCCCCTATGCAGGGCCTGGCACTTCTCTGTCTGACATACTGTTAGATCAAATAAATAAATTAATAATAAGGAAATTAAAACACCCCAAAAAAGTCTGTAATTTTCTCGCTTCACCACACAACAGCAAATACCGTACTTTTTTGTGCCACTAATAGTCAAAATGGGGTTTAGAACATATAACTGCACCATTGAAGGCAAATAATATTATTTTTTTTGCCACTAATGCACGGCAAAAAGGGATTTAGAACATATAACTGCACTGCCGAACGGCAAATAATATATTTTTTTTTTACCACTAATACACTCAAAAAAGGCTTTTGAACATATAACTGCACCGCTGAACGGCAAATAGGCCCTTATTTTTTTCCACTTATACAAGCCACAAAAGGCTTTAGAACATATAACTGAAACGCTGAATAGGCAAATAATATATATTTTTTTGCCACTAATACATGCCAAAAAGGAATTTACAACATATAACTGCACCGCTGAACGGCAAATAATATATATTTTTGTGCCACTAATACATGCCAAAAAGGGATTTAGAACATATAACTGCACCGCTGAACGGCAAATAATATATATTTTTGTGCCACTAATACATGCCAAAAAGGGCTTTAATTTTCTCACTTCACCACACAATAGCTAAGCCACTAATTCCACTAATACAAGCCAAAAAATGCTTTAGAACAGATAACTGCACCGCACAAGGGCAAGTTAGACATAGAAATATTTCCTTGTAATAAACCTTGTTAATGGCTGTATCAAACAGCATTTGTACCCCAATAACAAGAACGGTTTGCTGGAATTACAGAACTGTGTAATGCCAATTTGGATCCCCAGTCAGTGCAGCAAGGTGTAAAAGGATTGTTCCTATTACCCAGGCTGTAAACTGTACTACTGAAGCCTGTTCTGCTTCAACAATGTGGAATGAATTTCACACATGCAGCAGCCATTTTAGGAAAAAATGTGATTTGTTACCACGATGCGCAAAGAAATTCAGAATGAATCAAATTTTTTTCTGAAAATTGAATCGAATTCCACTTCGTCAACTTCGACTCGCTCATCTCTATTGGGCATATGTGATATGTATGAATCTATTTTAAACTTTATGCTGTATGTATCAAAGGCTCTGCTTGAGTCAGACTTCAGTTACAGACAGCAACTGTCTTGCATTTTTATGGTAAATCATGTTTTACTGATATCAAGCTTTATCAAAACCAAAAGAGCAGAGACATAAAATATATGAGAGTAGCAATATATAACGATTATATAACTTTATATATCTATCTATCTATATATATATATATATATAACAACACAGTACAGACCAAAAGTTTGGACACACCTTCTCATTCAAAAGAGTTTTCTTTATTTTCATGACTATGAAGGCATCAAAACTATGAATTAACACATGTGGAATTATATACATAACAAACAAGTGTGAAACAACAGAAAATATGTCATATTCTAGGTTCTTCAAAGTAGCCACCTTTTGCTTTGATTACTGCTTTGCACACTCTTGGCATTCTCTTGATGAGCTTCAAGAGGTAGTCACCTGAAATGGTCTTCCAACAGTCTTGAAGGAGTTCCCAGAGATGCTTAGCACTTGTTGGCCCTTTTGCCTTCACTCTGCGGTCCATCTCACCCCAAACCATCTCGATTGGGTTCAGGTCCGGTGACTGTGGAGGCCAGGTCATCTGGCGCAGCACCCCATCACTCTCCTTCATGGTCAAATAGCCCTTACTTTCAAAGTTTTCCCAATTTTTCGGCTGACTGACTGACCTTCATTTCTTAAAGTAATGATGGCCACTAGTTTTTCTTTACTTAGATTCTTTTTTCTTGCCATAATACAAATAAATTCTAACAGTCTATTCAGTAGGACTATCAGCTGTGTATCCACCTGACTTCTCCTCAACGCAACTGATGGTCCCAACCCCATTTATAAGGCAAGAAATCCCACTTATTAAACCTGACAGGGCACACCTGTGAAGTGAAAACCATTTCAGGGGACTACCTCTTGAAGCTCATCAAGAAAATGCCAAGAGCGTGCAAAGCAGTAATCAAAGCAAAAGGTGGCTACTTTGAAGAACCTAGAATATGACATATTTTCTGTTGTTTCACACTTGTTTGTTATGTATATAATTTCACATTTGTTAATTCATAGTTTTGATGCCTTCAGTGTGAATCTACAATTTTCATAGTCATGAAAATAAAGAAAACTCTTTGAATGAGAAGGTGTGTCCAAACTTTTGGTCTGTACTGTATACCATTGGTGAAGGGGTGATATTAACCCAAGAAGAAAGGAACAAATCTCTACCCCTTCCAAAAAAACAAAAAAACAAAAACACATTATGCAATATGGAAACCTAGCTATGCAATGGCAAACAGCATATAAAACAGGTGAAGACAAATGTATAGAAGATGAATATTGCAGGAGATGAAAGAGTAGGAAAGTGTGTGGTGGGGGGGTTTCTTAAAATTTTACATACATTTTGACAATAAATTGCATGATAGCAGCTTCAGATAGAGTGCTGTGTGGCATTTTCACATTGCAGTATGTTCAGTATCTACTTTCAGACGCATAAACTCTTGACTGAAAATTTCTTTATAATACTGAAAATAAGTAGATATAATTATAATAGGTTGAATTAGGTTCAGTGAATCTTTCCAAGATTGAGTAATGTCATTTTGTTACTATATATTAAGCTTCAAATTGTACAGGTTAGGCTACTTTCACACTTGCATTTGGGGTTCCGCTTGTGAGATCCGTTTGAGGGCTCTAACAAGCAGCCCCGAACTGATCCGTTCATCCCCAATGCATTCTGAATGGATAAGGATCCGTTCAGAATGCATCAGTTTGGCTCTGTTCCGCCTCCATTCCGCTCTGGAGGTGGACACCAAAATGCAGCTTGCAGCGTTTTGGTGTCCGCCTGGCCGTGCGGAGCCAAATGGATCCGTCCTTACTTACAATGCAAGTCAATGGGGACGGATCCGTTTGACGATGACAAAAAATATGGTGCAATTGCAAACGGATCCGTCCCCTATTGACTTTCAATGTAAAGTCAGGAGTCCCTATTGATATACCATCGGATCGTAGTTTTCTCCAATCCGATGGTATATTTTAACTTGAAGCGTCCCCATCACCATGGGAACGCCTCTATGTTAGAATATACCATCGGATTTGAGTTAGATCGTAAAAACTCAGATCCGACAGTATATTCTAACACAGAGGCGTTCCCATAGTGATGGGGATGCTTCAAGTTAGAATATACTGAGAACTGTGTACATAACTGCCCCCTTGTAGCGGAGAGGCCGCATAATCCACAATAACTCCGCTGGTAGACAGGAACAGCATACAATAATCCAGGTAGCCTTACAATAATCCCTTTTTCCCAAGAACTAGACGACACATAGCTTGGGAGTCAACTAAATTTATTTTGACATAGCACACCTACTTTAAACCCCCCAACAGCCTCATTTACGTACAATAGGGCACATAGATGACTATGGTACAAGGAAGGGTGGGGCCAGACAATAGCAAGGGCTGATGGGAGATTGAGGAGGGACAGAGCAGCTGGTTTAAACTGGTCTCCCAGTGTCCCTGAGACAACACTCTGCTGGGGAAACAATGGGACAGAAAAAGGGGAGGGGAAGAGGTACAGAAAAGCAATGCATTTAACATAGTAAACATTACAGTAAGAGCCAGATATATACAAAGATATTCTATGTGGCTAGGTTTGCCACAATGCTCCCCCAGAACCAATCCGGCATACACAGTCTGATCCAAACGGATCGGCTTGGGGATGTCTGGAGGAGTACCCACAGATCACTTTTCAAGTTCAGTTTGTCTGGATAACCCGTCGGCGTTGCCATTTTGCTTCCCAGGGCGGTAGTGGATGGTAAAGTCAAACGGCTGCAGCGCCAAACTCCAGAGCAGCAGCCTGGCATTGTCTCCTGACACCCTGTTCAGCCACACCAACGGGTTGTGATCTGTGAGTAAGAAAAAGGGTTGTCCATACAAATAGGGCTGCAGCTTTTTAAGTGCCCACACCACGGCCAGGCATTCTTTTTCTATGGCGGCGTAGCTTACTTCCCGGGGTAAAAGTTTTCTGCTTAAGTAAGCTACTGGATGCTCGCCGCCATCTGCTCCGACTTGGCTCAGTACTGCTCTCAATCCAAACATAGAAGTGTCTGTGTGGACGAGAAAGCGTTTAATTGGATCAGGGGCGGCAAGTACAGGGGAATTCACAAGAGCCGTTTTTAGTTGCTGGAATGCCTGCTCACACTCTGGGGTCCAGACTACTATCTTAGGGAGATTCTTGTGGCTCAAATCGGTGAGGGGTTTGGCCAGGGTACTGTAGTTGGGTACAAATTTATGGTAGTATCCTGCAGTCCCTAGGAATGCCAGTACTTGAGTTTTGGTACGAGGGGTTGGCCATTTGGCTACAGCCTCTACCTTAGCCGTTTCGGGTTTTTGTTGGCCGCTCCCTACCCGGTGTCCTAGGTATTGGACTTCTGCCATCCCTATATGGCACTTACTGGGTTTCAGAGTTAATCCTGCCTCCCTAATACGGTCTAGTACGGCTCCTATGTGGGTCAGGTGTTCAGTCCAGGAGTGGCTGAAGATCGCTATATCATCTAGATAGGCGCAAGCGTACTCCTGGAACCCATCCAATAGCCGATCCACCATCCTCTGAAAAGTAGCCGGAGCGTTTTTCATCCCGAATGGCATGACCTTAAACTGGTACAGGCCAAACGGGGTGACAAACGCCGACTTAGGGATGGCGTCTTCGGCTAGGGGAATCTGCCAATACCCCTTACAAAGATCTATTGTGGTGAGGTATTGGCCCCTGGCCATTTTGTCTAGGAGCTCGTCTATCCGGGGCATAGGGTAGGCATCGGATACGGTCCTATCATTAAGCCTCCGATAGTCTACGCAGAAGCGGGTAGTCCCATCCCGCTTCGGCACAAGAACTACTGGGGAGGCCCAAGGGCTTTCAGAGTGCTCTATGACTCCTAGTTGTAGCATTTCTTCTATTTCCTTGCGCATATTATCCTTTACGGATTCAGGTATGCGGAAAGGAGGTTGGCGGAGGGGGGTCTGCCCTGGTGTTTCTACTCTGTGGGTGGCTAACGGGGTGTACCGGGGGAGATTAGAAAAAGTGGTTCCTTTTTCCCTTATTAGACTATGAGCCTGCGCCCTTTCCTGGGGACTCAGCCGTTCGCCTAACTGAACCTCTTCCAGGTCCTCTTTATGGCCCTCTTTCTCTAGGAGGTCTGGAGAGGTAAATTGTCAAAGTCCTCTGCGGCAGAGGCGCAAATAGCGGTCACCTCTTCTTTGCGCTCGTAGTAGGGCTTCAGCATGTTTACATGGAGCATGCATCTGCCCCCTGCTCCAGCGCACGGGCCGATCACATAGGTGGTATCGCAGATTTGCTCCACCACCTTGTATGGGCCCTGCCAGGAGGCCTGCAGCTTGTCATTAGGGACTGGCCGTAGGATTAACACCTTCTGCCCGACCTGAAAGCTGCGGTCTCTGCCCCCTTTATCATACCATCTGCGCTGTCGTTGTTGGGCTGCTTGGAGGTTAGTACGTACCGTCTGGGTCAGAGCCTCCAAGCGTTCCCTAAACTCCAGCACGTATGGGACAATAGGGGTACCATTCGTAGTTACCCCTCCCTCCCAGTGTTCTCTGATAAGGTCTAAGGGACCCCTCACTCTCCTCCCAAACAATAATTCAAAAGGGGAGAATCCCGTGGATTCTTGGGGTACTTCCCTATAGGCAAAGAGCAAGTGGGGCAAAAACCGTTCACAGTCTTTTTGAGTATCGATGAACGTGCGGATCATCTGTTTAAGTGTTCCGTTAAACCGTTCACAGAGCCCGTTGGACTGGGGGTGGTAGGCGGAGTTTAAGATCGGTTGCACCCCACACACTTTCCAGAGTTGGTGGGTGACCTCTGCAGTGAACTGGGTGCCCCTATCCGAATTAATCTCCTGGGGAAATCCCATACGGGAGAATATTCGCATAAGGGCATCGGCTATAGTCTCTGCATGTACATTGGTCAACGCCACTGCCTCTGGGTATCTAGTGGCATAGTCCACTACGGTCAAGATGTATTTCTTGTCGGAGGGACTGGGTTTCGCTAGGGGTCCTATTATGCCTACAGCTACTCGACTGAAGGGTTCTTCAATTATGGGCAGGGATCTGAGTTTGGCTTTATAGCGATCCCCTCTCTTCCCTACCCTCTGGCAGGTATCGCACGTTTGACAGTATTGTCTAATATCCTTTGAGATAACTGGCCAGAAGAAGTTCTGCGCCAGCCGATGTTTCGTTCGGCTGATTCCTAAATGTCCTGATAATGGTATATTGTGCGCTATATGCAGCAACTCTCGTCTATACTTTCGGGGTACCATTAACTGCTTAGTGGGCACGGGTATGGACCCTGCTACTACCTTCTCTGCATAGCGGTATATGAGACCTTTGTCCCAAGCATATCTCTCTCCCTCCAACCCTCCTTGGTCCTTGTTTATCCTATCTTTATATACCTGCAGGGAGGGATCTAGGGCCACCTCACTGCCAAATTCCAGGGGGGCATCCCAGGGGAGAATAGGAGGGGTGTGTGGCATATTGTTTACCTGAGCCTCAGTGTGATCGGATGGAGCCGTGGTGCGTGCTTGCTGCCGGGTAACAACCGGGTAGGCCTCTTGGATAGTTGGTTGAGGGACAAAAGCAGACGTGAGCTCCCCCAAGTCATTGCCCAAAATAACATCAGCGGGCAAATCCTGCATAATTCCCACCTCCACATTTCCATGCCCTGCCCCCCAATTCAAATGCAACTTGGCAGTGGGAACTTTGTCAATTGCTCCCCCTGCCACCCGTACAGCTACACAGTCTCCGGTGAGGGTGTGCTTAGGCACCAAATGATTTTGGACCAGGGTTAACGTGGCCCCAGAGTCACGTAATCCTTGTATACTCTTCCCCTCCATGTGTACCACCTGGCGGTGCCCCTGGCGGTTGTCGGAGGCGGCTTGTATGGGGTTTACCTCGTGTAGGATCCCCAGAGGCTCTTCTATTGAGGTGACTGTGGATGTTGAGAGCACAGATTCTCTTTGGCAGCAGTGTACTGCAGCCCGATTGGGGGGAGGAGGACCCTGGTGGTTCCAGTTCTGGCGAGGTCGGTTACGTGGGCAGTCTCTCTGGATGTGCCCCTGTTGGTTGCAGGTGTGGCAGCGGATCGGTGGTCGGGTATTGTACCTAGGAGGGTACTGGTTGTGGCTCGCGGCTGGTCGTGGGTGAGCCAAGGTAGTCACTGCTGGCAGAGGGGTGGTAGATCCATACGTGGTCCTGTGTGGTGTGCGTTGGTCTCGCCTGGTGTCTTGGAACTCGTCAGCTAGCTTGGCTGCCTCTGGTAGGGTACAGGGTTTGCGATCTCGTACCCAATTTTGCAGTTCTGTGGTTAGTCCATTGAAAAACTGCTCCATTACTATTAACTGGAACATCTCTTCCATAGTGGTGACCCGTGTCGCTTCCATCCACCCCTTGGCGGCTCGCTGTAGTCAGTGTGCCCATTCAGTGTGTGAGTCTTTTGTTTGTTTCTTGATGTCCCGGAATTTGAGTCGGTATGCCTCAGCGGTAATGGCATACCATGCTAGGATGGCTTGTTTGACTTTGGGATAATTCCTGATGTCTTCGTCTGGAACGGTCCGGTATGCCTCTGCGGCGCGGCCTGACAATCTACCTGCCAGCAGGGGTACTTGGTCGGCTGGGCTGATGTCGTGTAGCTGGCACAACCTTTCGAAATCCTGTAGGTATTCGTTGATATCACTTTCTCCTTCTGTGTAATTTTTAAAAGCTTGGTAGGGAATCTTAGCTTTTCCCTGGGTAGTGCTGGTGGGCGCTGGGGCTGCTTCCCCGACTCGCTGAATAGCGTTTTGCTTAGCTACAATGTACTCGTGTACATCTGCTATCAGTCTTTCTAGTGTCTCCACGGAGGGGGTGTTTGGGTAAAAAGCTAACCTGCTATTGAGCTCTCTTGTAAATTCCGTTGGCTCTGTCTCCTGTGGAGTTACCGCAGTGGTTGCTCTGTCCCCCTCCATGAGTTCGGCCACAAGAGTAGCTTTGGTTTTGTTGCTGGCTTTTCTTCCCCTTGCTTCCAATAATTCCTTTAACGTAGTTCGTTTCAATGTTGCATAATTTGTCTCCATTCACCGTTCGTTCGTATGACTGCACATATTCTCGAACTCCGGTATATCCAAATGGCTGTTTCAAAGAAATGCTGCTTTGCTGTGCGGTTGGAATCCCACTGCTGCCACCAATTGTAGCGGAGAGGCCGTATAATCCACAATAACTTCGCTGGTAGACAGGAACAGCATACAATAATCCAGGTAGCCTTACAATAATCCCTTTTTCCCAAGAACTAGACGACACATAGCTTGGGAGTCAACTAACTTTATTTTGACATAGCACACCTACTTTAAACCCCCCAACAGCCTAATTTACGTACAATTGGACACATAGATGACTATGGTACAAGGAAGGGTGGGGCCAGACAATAGCAAGGGCTGATGGGAGATTGAGGAGGGACAGAGCAGCTGGTTTAAACTGGTCTCCCAGTGTCCCTGAGACAACACTCTGCTGGGGAAACAATGGGACAGAAAAAGGGGAGGGGAAGAGGTACAGAAAAGCAATGCATTTAACATAGTAAACATTACAGTAAGAGCCAGATATATACAAAGATATTCTATGTGGCTAGGTTTGCCACACCCCTGCTGCCTGGCAGCACCTGATCTCTTACAGGAGGCTGTGACCTGCACAATTAACCCCTCAGGTGCGCTTATAGCGCAGACCTTTCACTTACCAGTAGGAGGAGCGACCGGCCGGCCACAGACAGCGCAGGTAAGTATAATGCTTCTAAAATTGCTAAGTAACCATGGCAGCCAGGACTGCAGTAGCGTCTTGGCTGCCATGGTAACCAATCGGAGCCCCAGTGATTAAACTGGGACTCCGATCGGAACTCTCCGCTGCCACCAATGATGGGGGGGTGATTTTAATTAGGGGGGGAGAGGGGAGGCCGCACTGGCCACCAAAGAATTTAATACTGGGGAGGGAGGGGGGCCGCACTGGCCACCAATGAATTTAATACTGGGGAGGGAAGGGGGGGCCGCACTGGCCACCAATGAATTTAATACTGGGGAGGGAGGGGGGGGCCGCACTGGCCACCAATGAATTTAAAGCTGGGGAGGGAGGGGGGCCCCCTGCTGACCTGGCAGCACCTGATCTCTTATAGGGGGCTATGATACGCACAATTAACGCCTCAGGTGCGGCACCTGAGGGGTTAAATGTGCGAAACACAGCCCCCTGTAAGAGATCGGGTGCTGCCAGGCAGCAGGGGGCCGTTATGTACACAGTTCTTAGTATATTCTAACTTGAAGCGTCCCCATCACCATGGGAACACCTCTGTGTTAGAATATACTGTCGGATCTGAGTTTTCACGATGTGAAAACTCAGATCTGAAAAAGCTGTTTATGCAGACGGATCCGTTCTGAACGGATGCAAGCGTTTGCATTATAGGTGCGGATCCGTCTGTGCAGATACCAGACGGATCCGCACCAAACGCAAGTGTAATGTAGCCTTATGATGCTTTGTTTCAACCTTCAACATTTGACCCAGGCACGGAAGAAGAAGTCTCCAGGCTCCTCTCTTGTTCTCGTCCTACCACCTGCGCCTCTGATCCCCTTGCCTCACACCTACTCCAGTCTCTCTCTCTAGCTGTCACCACTAGAGATGTCGCGAACATAAAATTTTCCGTTCGCGAACGGCGAATGTGAATTTTCGCAAATGTTCACGAACTGTTGAACCGGGTGAACCGCCATAGACTTCAATAGGCAGGAGAATTTTAAAACCCACAGGGACTCTTTCTGGCCTCAATAGTGATGGAAAAGTTGTTTCAAGGGACTAACACCTGGACTGTGGCATGCCGGAGGGGGATCCATGGCAAAACTCCCATGGAAAATTACGTAGTTGACGCTGAGTCGGGTTTTAATCCATAAAGGGCACAAATCACCTAACATTCCTAAATTGTTTGGAATAACGTGCTTTAAAACATCAGGCATGATGTTGTATCGATCAGGTAGTGTAAGTGTTACGCCTGCTTCACAGTGACAGACCAAACTCCGCGTTTAACGCACCGCAAACAACCGCAAACAGTCCATTTGCACAACCGCAAACTCCCCATTTGCACAAGGTTGGATACCAAGCTAGCCATGTCCCGTTCCTTGTCCTCACTAACGTCATTAAAAGTCTCTTCCTCCACCCAGCCACGTACAACACCAAGGGTCCCCGAAAGGCGACAACAAGCCCCCTGGGACGCCTGCTGTGGTTGGTCTTCCACCTCCTTAAAGCCACCTTCCTCCTCTGTCTCCTCTTCTTCAGACTCCTCTCTCTGCGTTGCTGCAGGTCCAGCAATCGACGACGACAAGGCTGCTTCTGGTGGTGATGGTGACCACAACTCTTCCTCTTCATGCTCATCTATGGCCTGATCCAGCACTCTTCGCAGGGCACGCTCCAGAAAAAACGCATATGGGATGAGGTCGATGATGTTGCCTTGGGTTTGACTGACCAGGTTTTTGACCTCCGCAAAAGGACACATGAGCCTACAGCCATTGTGCATGAGCGTTCAGTAACGCGGCCAAAAATAAACCAGCTCTGCAGAGGCTGTCCTCTTTTTTTTTAATTAAAAAAAATCTGTTCTTAACAGTTTAATCTCTGTTTTGTCCCCTATCAGGGGCCGTTGTATGGAATAGATTTTAGGAACCAGGAGATGGAAAAAGATGCTTGGTCGGTCCTCTTACTTCCAATTTGGGGCTCTGCGCGTACTCCTTGTAATGTACTGTGCCACTAGATATGAGTGGTGTGTTTAAGTAGTACTATTCCTATCAGTTTAATCCCTGTTACGTCCCCTATCAGGGGACGTGTATGGAATAGATTTTAGGAACCGGGAGATGGAAAAAGATGCTTGGTCGGTCCTCCTACTTCCAATTTGGGGCACTGCGCATGCGCCGTGTAATGTACTGTGCCACCAGATATGAGTGGTGTGTTAAGTAGTACTATTCCTATCAGTTTAATCCCTGTTACGTCCCCTATTATTATTATTATTATTATTATTATTATTATAATTAGGTGTGTTAAGTAGTACTATTCCTATCAGTTTAATCCCTGTTACGTCCCCTATCAGGGGACGTGTATGGAATAGATTTTAGACAACCGCAAAGAGTTGTCAATAGTTGACACACTCATGACATAAATTTTATTCCTCTATGCGTCAATCTTGGTGTAGTGATGACTGTGCTCGTGCGCACGTTTGGGAGATTGCAGGCGATGGTGGTTTTTCAAAGTCTATGGTCGTGCTGACTGAAGTAGTTCAGTGACAGTTAAGTGACCCAGAAAACAATGATTCTGCAGTGTGGGCCCATTGTTGGCCTAGTAGGCTTTAATGATCACCTTAGATGATCACAAAGAAAATTTATGTTTTTTCTATGCAAAATTATCCAGCCAATCGCTGTTGGTCTGTTCACAATGAAGCAACGACCTTATCATCTGGGGTGTGCCAACATTGCCATTGCCAACACACTCATAGAGGTGGTCGCTTCATTGTGATACGCAAGCCCCTTCACCACAACAAGGTAACGATCACGAAGGGGAATTGACACATGTATGTGCCTTTTTTTTTGTTTTCTTTTTGCAGCCACAGTGCAGCACCAGAGGCCAGAAAAATTAGGCATGTACGCGTGCCTGAAAAATCAGGTATTGTTGCAGCCGCCAGAAAAATTTATGTTTTCCAGGCAGAAAGTGCACTAAAACATTTTGGCTTGAACTCTAGTTGGTGGCAGATAAGTCACACAAGTCATCCGGCATGCAGAGATAAAATACAGCAGCGTGTGGACCATTTTTAGCCCAAGGCAGCTCATCTCATCACCAGGCCTTTATTAGTCAAATGTATCGCCCACTGTCAGTCCCTTCGGGATCCATGCCTCATTCATCTTAATAAAGGTGAGGTAATCTAGACTTTTTTGACCTAGGCGACTTCTCTTCTCAGTGACAATACCTCCTACTGCACTGAAGGTCCTTTCTGACAGGACACTTCAAGCGGGGCAGGCCAGAAGTTCTATAGCAAATTTTGATAGCTCAGGCCACAGGTCAAGCCTGCACACCCAGTAGTCAAAGGGTTCATCGCTCCTCAGAGTGTCGATATCTGCAGTTAAGACAAGGTAGTCTGCTACCTGTTGGTCGAGTCGTTCTCTGAGGGTGGACCCCGAAGGGCTTTGGCGATGCGTAGGACTTATAAAGCTCTGCATGTCCTCCATCAACATCACGTCTGTAAAGCGTCCTGTCCTTGCCCGCGTGGTCGTGGTAGGAGGATTACTTTCACCTCTTCCCCTGTTAAATTCCCGTATTGCTGTGACATCACCCTTATATGCTGTGTAAAGCATACTTTTAATTTATTTTGGAACTGCTGCATCCTTTCCGACTTGCGGTAATTCGGTAACATTTCAGGCACTTTCTGCTTATACAGGGGGTCTAGTAGCGTGGCCACCCAGTACAGGTCATTCTCCTTCAGCCTTTTTATACTAGGGTCCCTGAACAGGCACAACAGCATGAAAGACTCCATTTGCACAAGGTTGGATGCCGAGCTACTCATGTCCCGTTCCTCGTCCTCAGTGATCTCACTGAAAGTCTGTTCTTCCCCCCAGCCACGTACAACACCACGGGTACCATATAGGTGACAACGAGCACCCTGGGATGCCTGCTGTGGTTGGTCTTCCTCCTCCTCCTCAAAGCCACATTCCTCCTCTGACTCCTCTTCCTCACACTCCTCTTCCAGCGTTGCCGCAGGTCCATCAACCAATGCTGATAAGGCTGTTTCTATTGGTGATGGTGACCACAACTCTTCCTCTTCACGCTCATCTACGGCCTGATCCAGCACTCTTCGCAGGGCACGCTCCAGGAAGAAAACAAATGGGATGATGTCGCTGATGGAGCCTTCGGTGCGACTGACTAGGTTTGTCACCTCCTCAAAAGGACGTATGAGCCTACAGGCATTGCGCATGAGTGTCCAGTAACGTGGCAAAAAAATTCCCAGTTCCGCAGAGGCTGTCCTAGCACCCCGGTCATACAAATACTCGTTGATGGCTTTTTCTTGTTGGAGCAGGCGGTCGAACATTAGGAGTGTTGAATTCCAACGTGTCGGGCTGTCGCAAATCAAGCGCATCACTGGCATGTTGTTTCGCCGCTGGATATCCGAAAAGTGCGCCATGGCCGTGTAGGAACGCCTGAAATGGCCACACACCTTCCTGGTTTGCTTGAGGATGTCCTGTAAGCCTGGGTACTTATGCACAAAGCGTTGTACAATCAGATTCAACACATGTGCCATGCACGGCACATATGTCAACTTGCCCAAATTCAATGCCGCCAACAAATTGCTTCCGTTGTCACACACCACTTTGCCGATCTCCAGTTGGTGCGGAGTCAGCCACTGATCCACCTGTGCGTTCAGGGCGGACAGGAGTGCTGGTCTGGTGTGACTCTCTGCTTTCAGGCAAGTCAGCTCCAAGACGGTGTGACTGTCACGACCGCTATCCCAGCAGCGGTCGTGTCGCACCAGACGGAGGGGAAGGGGGACCCTTATCTACGGATGGGAAATAGAATGGACACCCCTGACTAACCCTAAGCTGGCACCTGTCTGCCCTGATACCCTAGACGGGGTGTGAACCCGTGCGGCGAGCAGGATGCCTAAACCCTCAGTCGCCCTAACAAGACTGGACTGGGGAAAGGCCGATGGGAGCGCTAGTCACCATCACTCACGTCTAGGAAAACAACAGGGGAAGACAGCAACAAACAAACAACAGCAGAGATAGACTTATCCAGTCACGAGCAGAGAAGGCGATCCCAAACACGACAGCCCACGCCGGGCAAGAGCTCCACAGCAACACCATCAAACGATCTCCTTCAAAGGTCAGAGTAGCACTGGAAGTAAGGACTATATCTGGCAATGACTGCAAGTGAAACTGAAACTAATATAGTATCTGGGAGTGGCAGACAGGACTCACCTGAGAAGGATGCCTACAAACTCCCAGTCAGGACAAAAAGGTTCACAAGGCAAAACCTGGATGACATACCCTGAACCACGGAGCAAATTCACAAGCTATCACGAGTAGCAAGTCGCTGCGACCTTCTCCTCCCAGACCTGTCTGGATCAGTCACAGTCGTGACAGTACCCCCCTTTCTACGAGGGGCCCCCGGACCCTCAAGACCAGGCCTCTCCGGATGGGAGCTATGAAAAGCCCGAATGAGTCTGTCCGCTTTTATCTCTGATGCTGGAACCCACATTCTCTCTTCGGAACCATAACCTTTCCAGTGCACCAGGTACTGAAGAGAGCGGCGAACATATCGTGAATCAACAACCTTTTCTACCTGAAACTCAAGACTGCCATCAACAACCACCGGTGGAGGCGGTAGCGGCAATGGTTCAGGAGGTTCTACATATCTCTTAAGCAGAGACCTGTGGAAAACATTATGGATCCTTAGAGTCTGAGGTAGCTCCAGACGAAAAGCCACCGGGTTAATGATCTTAATTACCCTATAAGGACCAATACATCTCGGACCTAATTTCCACGAAGGAACCTTCAACTTGATATTTCTGGTAGACAACCACACCAAGTCATTCACCCCAAGGTCCGGACCTTCAGAGCGCTTCCTATCAGCCACACGTTTGTATCTACCACCCATTCTCTTCAAACTTTCTTGCACACTCTGCCACACTGAAGAAAGTGAAGACGCAAATCGTTCCTCCTCGGGAATCCCAGACGGCCCCCCCTCACTAAACGTACAAAACTGAGGATGGAAACCATACGCACCAAAAAATGGTGACTTATCGGTAGATTCTTGACGACGATTATTAATGGCAAACTCGGCTAACGGTAAATAAGATGACCATTCCTCCTGATTTTTGGAAACAAAGCATCTCAAATATGTCCCTAGGTTTTGATTGGTACGTTCAGTCTGACCGTTGGACTGTGGATGGAAAGATGAAGAAAACGACAGATGAACCCCTAAACGAGAACAAAAAGCTTTCCAAAATTTAGAAACGAATTGGGTACCACGATCCGAAACAATATCGGAAGGGACCCCGTGAAGCTTCACGATGTGGTCAATAAAAACCTGAGCCAGTGTGTTAGCATTAGGCAATGCGGCAAGAGCAATAAAGTGCACCATTTTACTGAATCTGTCAACAACTACAAGAATCACAGTCTTCCCCGCTGATACTAGTAGATCCGTAATGAAATCCATTGATAGGTGCGTCCAAGGCCTGTTGGGGATGGCCAGATGTAAAAGACGCCCTGCCGACGAGTATGATCTACCTTAGAACGAGCACAGGTAGCACATGCAGACACAAAATTCAACACCTCCTGGCGCCATTTAGGCCACCAGAACCGACGAGACACTAACTCAGAGGTTGCCCTACTACCTGGGTATCCTGCCAGTGTGGAGTTATGGTGTTCTTTTAGTGTCTCCAGTCGTAAATTTTCTGGCACAAACAGTTTACCCGAGGGGCAGGAGGCCGGGGCGTCCCCCTGAGCTTCCAACACCCTCCCCTCCAAACCTGAGTGTAATGCAGAGACCACCACACCCTTTTTGCAAAATGGGCTCTGGTACATCAACATCACCCCCTCCAGGAAAACTTCGGGACAATACATCCGCCTTAGTATTTTTTGCACCCGGGCGATAGGTTATTACAAAATAAACCTAGTAAAAAATAACGACCACCGAGCCTGTCTAGGGTGAGACGTTTAGCAGACTCCAGATATAATAATTTTTTGTGATCAGTAATCACCGTGACGGGATGAACCGCCCACTCCAAAAAATGACGCCACTCCTCAAAGGCCAACTTAATAGCCAAAAGTTCCCTGTTGCCAATATCATAGTTCCTTTCTGCAGTAGACAACTTCTTCGAAAAGAAAGCACACGGACGCCATTCCCCAGGGGATGGGCCCTGAGATAGTACCGCTCCCACCCCCACCTCTGATGCGTCAACCTCTACAATAAAAGGAAGCGAGACATCTGGCTGTACGAGAATAGGGGCCGAGATGAATCTCTCCTTCAGAGATGTAAAGGCAGTTTTGGCTGCATGTGACCATTTGGAAAAATCGGATCCCTTTCAGGTCATGTCCGTCAGTGGTTTGACCACCAAGGAATAGTTCTTTATAAACTTTCTATAAAAATTGGCAAACCCCAGGAAACGTTGCAATGCCTTCAGGTTCTCAGGCAGATCCCAGTCCATAATCGCCCGGACTTTCTCTGGATCCATGCGGAAACCTGAATCTGACAACACATACCCCAGAAATGGCAGTTCTTTTACGGAGAACACACAGTTCTCTAATTTAGCAAACAATTTGTTGGCCCTTAATATCTGCAGCACTTGTCTCACATGGATCTTATGTGTATCCAGATCCGGGGAATAGACCAGGAAGTCATCAAGATATATCACAACAAATCTCACGATAAGGTGACTAAAAATATCGTTGACAAAATGTTGGAACACCGCAGGCGCATTAGTAAGACCAAATGGCATGACCAGATTTTCATAATGCCCTTCCGGAGTATTAAAAGCCGTTTTCCACTCATCCCCCTCTTTAATGCGAACCAGGTTATAGGCTCCTCTGAGATCCATTTTGGAGAACCATTTAGCACCAGCAACCTGATTAAAGAGGTCGGGAATGAGAAGAAGAGGATAGGGATCTCGGATAGTTATCCGGTTTAATTCCCGGAAATCCAGGCAAGGACGCAGGCCCCCATCTTTCTTTTTAACGAAAAAGAACCCTGCAGCCACGGGTGAAGAAGAGGGTCTGATGTGTCCTTTAGCCAAACTCTCCGAAATATAATCTTGCATAGCCTTCCTCTCCGGGCCGGAAAGATTGTATAACCGGGTTTTAGGTAGTTTTGCCCCAGGTAATAGATTAATCGGGCAATCATATGGACGATGAGGTGGTAACCCCTGACAACCCTTCTCAGAGAACACATCCATAAAAACTGACAGAAAGGCAGGTAAAGATGTTACAGAGAGTGTAGAGCACCTACTACTCAAGCAGTTGTCCTTACAATGTTCACTCCACTCCACAATCTCCCCGGCCTGCCAATCCACCACTGGATTGTGAGTCACCAGCCAGGGAAGCCCCAATACCATAGGAGCCGGAAGACCGTCCAGGACATAACAAGAGATATGCTCTTTATGGAGGTCCCCTACCTGCAGATGGATATTATGGATGATCTGAGTTAACTCTCTCTGAGTAAGAGGGGAGGAGTCGATGGCAAAAACAGGAATAGTTCTGCATACCGGTTCCGGAGTAAAACCCAGAGCCTGAGCAAACCGTGAATCCACCAAGTTGACCCCCGCCCCACTGTCCAAAAAGACGGAACAGATCTCAGTTTTATTGCCCGCCTCAACGGTAGCGGACAACAAAAACTGAGACATGCGTATGGAGGAAACGAATACGCCCAGACTGTTCTCCTCCGCACAATCTGGGGACTCTAGTTTTCCGGCGGCTCCTTTGTTTGTGGTCTCTTGGGTTCTGAGGGACAAACCTTTACAAAATGACCCCTCCCCCCCCACAACGAAAACAAACCTCTGACCTACGGCGGAACTTAGGAGGATTCACCCGTCTAGTGGCGCCCCCTATTTGCATTGGTTCGACTGGACCATAACAAACCGATCCCTGCCCTATAGAGGCCGCCGTAAAATTTAATAGTCTCTCCCTGAGTCGTCTGTCGATTCTTATGGACAGAGACATAGCAGCCTCAAGAGACCCAGGGACCTCATATACCGCCAGCGCGTCTTTTAATTTTTCAGACAACCCCTGGCAGAACTGACTCCTAAGGGCCGAGTCGTTCCATAACGTATCAGTAGCCCATCTACGGAATTCGGAACAATATAGTTCAGCAGACCGGTTCTCTTGCCGAAGTCTACGTAGCTTAGACTCAGCCAGTGAGACCCTGTCCGGGTCATCATATACGAGACCCAGGGCTTCAAAAAACTCCTCCACTGATAGTAAGGCCGGAGAGTCTGATGGTAGGGAGAAAGCCCAAGCCTGCGGATCTCCTTGCAAGAGAGAAATTACAATGCCCACCCGTTGTTCCTCACCGCCGGAGGATCTAGGGCGTAACCTGAAGAACAATTTGCAAGCTTCTCTGAAGGTTACAAATTGGTCTCTCCCTCCTGAGAGCCACTTTTGGCTCAGGAGTACCTTGGTTTCCCGTAGCAACGGTGGAACCCAAGGATTGCTGCTGCAGCACTGTTGCTTTTAATCCTGCCACTTCAAGGGATAACCCCTGTAATTGTTTCGCCAAAACCGAAACCGGATCCATAGTGGAACAGACAAAATACAAAGCAAAACAGCAAGCAAAAAAAAAAAAAAAAAGAAATGTCACTTTTTTTTTATTTTTAAAAGGCCAGATATAATGTCACGACCGCTATCCCAGCAGCGGTCGTGTCGCACCAGACGGAGGGGAAGGGGGACCCTTATCTACGGATGGGAAATAGAATGGCCACCCCTGACTAACCCTAAGCTGGCACCTGTCTGCCCTGATACCCTAGACGGGGTGTGAACCCGTGCGGCGAGCAGGAGGCCTAAACCCTCAGTCGCCCTAACAAGACTGGACTGGGGAAAGGCCGATGGGAGCGCTAGTCACCATCACTCACGTCTAGGAAAACAACAGGGGAAGACAGCAACAAACAAACAACAGCAGAGATAGACTTATCCAGTCACGAGCAGAGAAGGCGATCCCAAACACGACAGTCCACGCCGGGCAAGAGCTCCACAGCAACACCATCAAACGATCTCCTTCAAAGGTCAGAGTAGCACTGGAAGTAAGGACTATATCTGGCAATGACTGCAAGTGAAACTGAAACTAATATAGTATCTGGGAGTGGCAGACAGGACTCACCTGAGAAGGATGCCTACAAACTCCCAGTCAGGACAAAAAGGTTCACAAGGCAAAACCTGGATGACATACCCTGAACCACGGAGCAAATTCACAAGCTATCGCGAGTAGCAAGTCGCTGCGACCTTCTCCTCCCAGACCTGTCTGGATCAGTCACAGTCGTGACAGTGACACTGCCGTATCCGGGATGTGGAATAGCCCCTGGGGAGCTGGGGGGGTGCCGTTGATGTTGTGAAAGACGCAGCAGCAGAAGAGGACTCAGCCGAGGAGGTTATGGAAGAGGATGGAGGAGTAGGAGGAGTAGAGGAGGTGGCAGCAGGCCTGCCTGCAAGTCGTGGCGGTGTCACCAACTCCTCTGCAGAGCCACGCATTACATGCTTGGCAGCCACCAGCAGGTTTACCCAATGCGCAGTGTAGGTGATATACCTGCCCTGACCGTGCTTTGCAGAGCATGTATCAGTGGTCAGATGGACCCTTGCCCCAACACTGTGTGCCAGACATGCCCTGACTTCCTTTTGCACAATCGAGTACAGGTTGGGAATTGCCTTTTGTGCAAAGAAATTTCGGCCGGGTACTTTCCACTGCGGTGTCCCAATAGCTAAAATTTTTTGGAAGGCCTCAGACCCCACCAGCTTGTATGGTAAAAGCTGGCGGGCTAAGAGTTCCGACAAGCCAGCTGTCAGACGCCGGGCAAGGGGGTGACTTTGTGACATTGGCTTCTTACGCTCAAACATGTCCTTGACAGACACCTGACTGTGGGCAGATGAGCAGGAACTGCTTAAGGCGAGAGACGGAGTGGCGGATGGTTGAGAGGGGGCAAGGAGGACAGCAGTGGTTGATGTGGCTGAAGATGCTGGACCAGGAGGAGGATGGCGGCTTTGAGTTTGTGTGCTGCTTGTACTCATGTGTTGATCCCATAGGCGTTTGTGATTTGAGATCATGTGCCTTCGCAAAGCAGTTGTACATAGGTGGGTGTTGGACTTCCCACGACTCCGTTTCTTTTGGCACAGGTTGCAAATGGCATCGCTTTTATCAGATGCAGACTCACAAAAAAAATGCCACACTGCTGATCTCTGCAATGATGTCATTCTGGTGGTGGCAACAGCATGCGTCGAATGGCGTGCTGTCTGGCTGACCCCGGGTGCCGATGCATGCTGTCTGACTGTGCCACTAGCTCCTTGCGACGACCTCCCCCTGCTTCCAACTCGTCTCTTCCTCCTCTCTGTCTCCCCATCTGAACTTTCCCCCTGTTCTTCTTCTCTTCGAGCGGGCACCCACGTGACATCCACGGACACATCGTCATCATCAACAGCTTCACTTGTATCTGACAACTCAGTAATGGAAGCAGCAGCGGGTACAACATCATCATCATCATCACACCGTACGTCCATGTGTGTAATGCTGCCTGACTGAGACATATCCCTGTTATCTACATCCTCTGGCAACAATGGTTGCGCATCACTAATTTCTTCCAACTGATGTGTAAATAACTCCTCTGACAGATCAAGTGAAGCAGCTGTGGTGCTAGTGTTGGTGGTGGTGGCAGGCGGGCGAGTGGTAACGTTGTGGCTTCATTTTATTTTTATGGTACATGTATAGTATGTACTGTGCAAGACCCTGAAGAAGTTCCTGCACTCACCAGAGAAACAGATTAACAGCTTCCAGTATCTATTCCTGTCTTTTTTATGTAAAGACTTGCTTTATCCATCTTGGATTATCTGCCTATTTTTCTTAAAAATTTACTTTTTATTATGTTGGGATAACATTTTTGGGCATTGAAACCAATTTCTAGTTTTCCATAAAGTTATGAACTCAAGTTACAATGGTTTCATTGTATAATGGTCGCTCCAGAACCAATTAATATTGTAACCTGAGGGACCACTGTATATGCAAAACTTGCAACTGTGTTCTGACCGATCAAGTATATCAATCAAATGTATAGATCATATATTTGTATACTTATGTGTGTGGATATGTTTATATGAGTATACACACATATGCACACATATATGTGTATATGTGAAATATATGTATAGTATTAAATAATAACAACACCAACATCCTATATTAATCTACAGGTATCAGACTGATTTGGAATTTTGAAGACTGTTAGATTTCACATAGTATATTCACAGCTAAAATTACTTGGGTGTAAGAATCACCTAGTTGTACTGCATGGTGGTTCATAAAAAA
Source organism: Bufo bufo (assembly GCF_905171765.1). Classification (NCBI taxonomy): domain Eukaryota; kingdom Metazoa; phylum Chordata; class Amphibia; order Anura; family Bufonidae; genus Bufo; species Bufo bufo. The sequence continues at coordinate 464,943,883 of NC_053391.1, forward strand.
TACAATAACTTTGCTCTTTTTATAATAATGCAATTATTGTTGCAAAAATGTGCAATTGATGAATCCATAATTTGATGAACAGTAAGCTTTGTGTGTGTGTTGTGTGTGTTGCATTCTTGCTGTTCATATGAAGTTGCACTTATTTGTTTTGTTCATAGTAATTATGTAGAGTAAACATTCTTCAAAATATTGCAATGACGGGATCAAACAGAAATGTGTCTGTTAGAATTCATTTTTTTCATCTGTCCAAAGATGAATCTTTTTCCTTATCTGTGTTCCTTTATCTCAGCAACATAGATATGCAGCAATGAAGGAATGAGCTTCCTCATTTCCTGGCGGAGAAAGGGAGGGATATGGTACTGATAAAAGAATGTAAGCTCTAAGCATAAATAATATTCTCTTACCATTTCTTAAATGTGTTACAGCTCTATAAGATTTAACTGCGGAATAGGCTTTTCTCTCGCATATAAGATCTAAAACTTTATATAGTATATAAAATTTTCATCACTGATAATTCTCTCTGAAGTTAATCAGTATTGGTATTAACTGACTGTTAGCTATTTTAGTTTTACTGGTAATTAACCCAGATCTATCAAAGATAATGTGACTCCCAAATGACTCTACTCATATAGCACAAGGCAATTCCATGGTTTTGTCAATGCAAACAATACCTTTATCTTTCTTCACATCGAGTGACCTGATCAACTTGAGAAAATGAGATCAGAAAATAAAGCCTTGTGTCCTTGTAGTCAATTTGTAAAATTGTAAATGTCACCTAACAGCCATATGACAATTTTAAAGAATAGTCTTTTGCTTCTGCATTCATTTATTTTTGGAATAATTTGAACCAAACAACATAACATACATGATCCCTTGTAATGCAAGGCCAGTGCCATTTGCATTTATCCAAAAATGAAGTACTAGAGTTATGCAAGTAATATAAAGCATACATGATGACTGATTTACATTGATATGCAGCATATGTCGTAGGGGAGTAACAATGGGGGAATCATTGGTAAAGTATTTGAGTGTATTTGTAGATCATAGATTAAACAACATCATGCAATGTCAATCTACGCCTTCTAAGGCTAGCAGAATATTGTCATGTATTAAAGGAGGCAAAGACTTGTCAAAAGGGAAGTAATATTATTGGCAGTTTACAAAGCTTTGGTCCAGCCTTATCTGAAATATGCAGTTCAGTTGTGGAAATCAATTCCTAGAAAGTATGCCCTGGAGTTGGAAAAATACAAAGAAGAGCAACTAAACTGATAAAGGGCATGGAGGGTCTAAGTTATGAGGATAGATTAAAAGGGTTGTCTCAATTCAGCAAATGGCATTTATTATGTGCTAATGTATTGTCCATATTGCCTCATTTGCTGACTTGATTCATTTTTCCATCACATTATACACTTCTTGTTTCCATAGTTACATCCACCCTGCAATCCAGCAGCGATGGCCATGTTTGCACACTATAGGAAAAAGTGCTGGCCTCTCTGGTGGCTGGGACCACAGGAGTGAGCATAGGCAGGCTTTTTTTCCTATAGTGTGCAAGCATGGCCACTGCTGGATTGCAGGGTGGTCATAACCATGGAAACAACCATCTGGCAAAGTATCAATATGGACAATCACAATACATTAAAAGGTGTCTTGTATTAACTTTCTCTACGTGATAAATGTTATTTGCTGAAGTAAGACAACCCTTTTAAAGCAATTCAATATATATAGTCTGGACAAGAGACATCTAAGAAGATATTTGATTAACCAATATAAATATATGAATGGCCTGTACAAAAATGTGGTGATCTTCTGTTCCATGTAGTTTACTGGAAAATCCCATCAAAAGACAAGAGGCACTGCCTCCATCTAGAGAAGAAAGTTAAATTTTCAGGCAACAAGGTTTTTTCAACATATAAACTGTGAATCTGTGGGATAGTCTGCCTCAGGTAGTGATCACAGCAGGAACAGTTGATGATTTAAAAAAAAGTCTTAGATGAATTATTGGAACTAAATAATAACAATGCAACAATGGTGTATGTGGCGTACAGTTTTCACTAGAACCAAATAGAGGTGCTCTCAGATAAGAGGACTCACCCTATCCTCTAAGGGTCAAGTACGTGTAACAAAAGGAAAATCCGGGCACTCTCAAGATATCAGGCCATATAACATTTATTACCACACAAATACAAATAGATCATTCATAAAACTCCACTATTCATACACTTCATAATAAAACACTCCTAAGGATAAAATATACAAGCGCTCACGGATCCCTAAAATGTTAATATAAATGAATCGGTGGCCGTAGGTCAGGAGATATCTCTGTAAAGTAAAAAACAGCACTGTCAATGAAGTAGATGTATTGCACTTTATAATCGCATTATAATCGCACATGATGTATAGTCCCCAAAAAATCTTAAGGATCAATAAATATTCCTGGTATGATATCTCCAACTGGATCCTGTAAGTCAATAGCAACTATTGTATATATGCACTCAGAGAGATAGCGGCGTCCCGCTATACACTATCACCAGCGGCGTCCCACTGGGGAAAGCAAACTTTCTCATGCTCCTTATGACTGCCTGCCGAAAGAATCAGGGCAATCTTACCATGTAGGTGAGTGTCCCCAAGGGTGCTCGGTTCGATGGTCCTGTGCTTATCAGACCAATACTCACAACACGAGCATCTCCTGTCTCCGTTCTCCCGCAATGGTGGTTCATTTAGCCACGTGCAGCTAGACTCCAATTGATGTGGTTAGTCTTGCGCTGTGTGATTCTCCTTCCTATTCGCGTGGCAGCCGGTGTTGTAATTAGCGGCAGGCACAGTCACTTCGGTCCTGGCTAGGTCACGATCACTGGGGTCCTGGCTAAATGCGTTTCGGGGTATCTAGTCACCCCTTCCTCAGTAGCTATCAGACCCCTAGAATAGTCCTCTCTTTTATAGTCCATGGATTCTTTCAAAACCTGACATGGATTTTTGGCAAGTAAATCGTATTTTGGCTTATTGTTGCGCTTCTTGCTCTTGGGTATTTGTGAAGAAGGAATCCTCACCACATAATAAGTGGTTAAGTAGTACACCTTTTCCAATCCACCTCCTAATATTCATATGCATACATCTCCCAAAAATAGCCTCATCGCAACCTTCTGCGTAAAAAAAACTCCCATACAGATATTTATCCATATCCATTACCTCCATATCACTAGAAAACGCATCGGCACCTATGCGGTACCGATGCGGTTCCATTGCGTTTTTTCCATAACTTTACTTTAAACTTCAGTCCATACTCATTTGATGTTATAGTAGGTAATGAATTGGAAACATCCTGAATAATCAGCACAATTTGTTGTACACAATCCTTTAAAAATTACTAATGTCAATTTATTATAAATATATAAAAAATATATATAAAAACATGACTAAATGCAAAGGGACCTGTACAGTATCATAAAGCCTATAGAAATACTGTAAATGATACTATAATGAAATATAAAATCAAATAGAATATAAAATATAAAATGTTATATAAAAATGGAAAATGAAAAAAACATATCATAAAACCACTTCTTACAGCTGGATAAATATTCTTAGAGGACTTCAATTTAGGCAATTGGATATCGGTGGAAGCCCACCGCCAAGGGAAAACTCCCCCAATGAAAAATACTGGGTGGAGTTGACCATCAGCAGGGGGCATCCACCAAACCTACAAAAAGCCAAATAATTCAAATTCGGCGTTCAGTCCCCCTGGTAGTAGAGTATTAAGTTCAAAAATGCGTTGGGATTCTAGTCTCGACATCTTGCCAATATGATTGCCCCTCCTCCAATCCCTATGGACCTTATCAATTGCTGCAAATCTCAAACCTACAGGATTCTGGTTGTGGGCTATTTTGAAATGATTGGATAAAGAATGTGTGTCCAAACCCTTTCTTATATTAGCCACATGCTCCAAAATGCGTTTCTTCAATGTCCTTTTAGTCCTCCCCACATATTGTCTGCCACACGGGCACTCTATGATGTAAATTACATCTGTCGAATTGCAAGATAAAAAATCTCTTATCGTGTGTTTATGATTATTAGTGGTAGATACAATTTCGTTAGTTCTACGTGGGAAATCTGTAATCCTACATTTACTGCATTGTCCGCATTTGAAAAACCCCTTAATATTCGCCCAACTTTGGACTGAGCATTTTTGATCCATTACATTTTTAACAGTGCCACTTTATTACTTAGGTTAGATGCTTTTTTAAATGTGACACGAGGGTTAGTAGGAATAATTGGGCCCAATATTTTATCCTTCCTGATCAAATGCCAATATTTATGGATTATTCTTAGAATCTTTTTGTACTCACTATTAAACGGTAAAATTATCCGTAACTCTCCTTCTTTCTTTTCTTTGTCTATTTTGATATTTTCTTTAAAAAAATCCTCCCTTCTCGTGTCTGTAACTCTACTGAGTGCTCCCTCCACCAGCTCCATAGGGTAATCCTTCTCCAAAAAGTATTCTTTGATTTTTGTTGCTTCCATTTCAAACCGATCATCCAATGTACAGTTACATTTAATCCTCCGAAACTGGCCCTGCGGAATGTTCATGAGCCAGCTTGGGAGGTGGCAACTGTTATATAAAATGTAACTATTTCTTGTGGAGGGTTTAATATATGTGCAACATTGTATCTTATTATTCTCAACATAGATATTCAAGTCTAAAAACTCCACTTTTTCTTTCCTGATAGTTCCCAAAAATTTGAGGTTAAAAGGGTTAAAATTTATCTCCTCCAAAAACTTATCCAGCTCTTCCTTTCCAGATCTCCATATAAAAAACACATCATCTATGTATCTTTGCCATAGCACCAGGTTCGCGCCTAGGTGGGGGGCAATAGTTAGCTCCTCCCAATACACGATAAATTAATTTGCGTAACTAGGGGCGAACCTGGTGCCCATGGCTGTTCCCTGAGTCTGCAGGTAAAAATCCCCATTAAAATAATTATGGGATAAAATAAAATCAATACCTTTGATTAAAAACTCTATTTGTTCCTGTGCTAGCCTTCCTTCTTTTTCCAATTGGGTCCTAACTGCATCTTTGCCCTGTCTAAGATTAATGACCGTGTATAGTGACTGCACATCTAGTGAGCCCATCAGCCACTCATCTTCGAATCGCATATTTTCTATTGTACTGATGATTTGGGTAGTGTCTTTAATATACGAGGGCATCTGTTTAATTGTAGGTTGTAATAGCACTTCAATGTACTGGGAAAGATTACAGGTCAGAGAGTCTATTCCTGATACAATCGGGCATCCTGGTGGGTGAGTGGGATCTTTATGTATTTTTGGTATAGTATAAAACATTGGTATCCTTGGATATTTATTTAATATAAAATCAAATTCTTCTTTTTTTAGGATTCCACTTGTTCTCCCTTCCTCACACAAATCCACCAGTTCCCTAAAAAATTGTTGCGTCGGATCCCCTGTCAACTTTTTGTACGTACCTGCATCTGCCAATTGTCTGCGGCATTCATCATTATACTCCAGTTGGAGATATCATACCAGGAACATTTATTGACCCTTATGATTTTTTTGGGACTATACATCAAGTGCGATTATAATGCGATTATAAAATGCAATACATCTACCTCATTGACAGTGCTGCTTTTTACTTTACAGAGATATCTCGTGACCTACGGCCACCTATTCATTTATATTAACATTTTAGGGATCCGTGTGGGCTTCTATATTTTATCCTTAGTAGTGTTTTATTATGAAGTGTATGAATAGTGGAGTTTTATAAATAATAACAATGCTTATGAACAAATGTAGAATTCTGATTTACCACTTCCCTTCCTTTAAATTGTATCCTCTCCCATCCATTGGTTGAACTTAAAGGGGTTATCCCACCTTCTCATTTCCATGCCGTGGCTGCTCTCTCCTGTTCGAGAAACTGCTCATTCAGGGGGCGTTTACTGACTCCGCCTCCTTGTTTGGCGTGCGCGCTCCCTTGTGAGCAGGAAATCATTCGCTCAGCCGCCGCAGCTACAAGCGCAGAAGAACTAACAAGCGCGCAGGCGCAGAGTTCTCTGCAAAATAAAAAAACACAAGACGAACTAAAGGAATCCACCGCGCAGGTCCGAAAATGCGCAAGCCCGAGAGTCAGGTCGTGCTGCGTAAAAAAAAGAAGAGGATAGCGCGCAAGCGCGGCAAATACTCCAATGTTGCTGGATTGGCCGTAACCTATAACGACCGGCAGTAAACAAGGCTACAAAAGAAGGTCAAATATATAAGAAGGGAGGACGAATCTCTAATAACTTCTATAGGGTAAGGTGATACTGGTGTCAAAAACTACACAATTAGGCAGACTTCAAAAGATGGGATAACCCCTTTAATGGGCTTTTGTCAACTGTACTTTGGACATATAGCAAGACATTAAACTAAGAATGTCTAGATAGACATTGACAAGGATAAAAATAAATTAAAGAAGCCAAGGACATAGCTGTACCTTCTATAATTTCAGCACCAGACCTAAAACACAATGCTTACCATCTGGAACCACAGTCAGCAAACTGCTAATAATCTTCCTTAACAATTCCAGTTGGTAGGAAGCTAAGTCTACCCCTAGGTTCTTTAGAAGAGCCCACCGTGAGGCTGGATGGACTTGGCTGCTAGAGATTAGGGAACCATGTTACGTCTGCGGAGTAAGGTAGCAGAAAAGTGGCACAAGCATGGTACAATCAGACCTACCAGAATGTCTGGGGATGCAAAGAGCAGTCCACAAACAATGTCAAAACCAGGAGGGATATGTATAGCCAAAAAAAGGGGGGGGGGGGGGGGTTTAATCTAAAAAAAAAGCCACAATCAAAATACCATGAGAATTAGTAAAAGCCAATTGAGCAGATGAGGAGTTAATCCAGAAAACAAGCCAAGGTCAGTACACAAAGGAGCAGGTCTTGAGTTCAGAAACAAAGGACAGATGCACAAACAGAGCGAGGACACTATGCATAATTATAGGTAATGTCAATCAGTAAGCTGCATTCCTAAATTCCCAGCCTAATGCTAGGATTGGATGCTAAACTGTTAACCTGATTGGATCAGCTTCCAGTTTTACTGATAGGTTGACCAGCTGGAGCTTGGCTGGTCAGCATGACAACCCTCTCAGCGCAGCCATGCACAGTGTTTTGGCTTGGTAAATCCTTTACAGTTTTATAATTTAAATGGATTATGAATTAAATGTATGATTATGTCTTATTCTAGTAAACCCTATACCTGTATGCATTACATATAAAGCCTATTTATTCCATTGGCACTGCAGGAGAACTGAACAACTGCTGTGGGGTTCTCCCATATACTGGATATGTATATGGATGTCCTTTCATGTGCACATTTTAAGGTTTGCTTCTTTCGGCAAACATTTCTGCATACACTGCGTGCAGAATTATTAGGCAAATGAGTATTTTGACCACATCATCCTCTTTATGCATGTTGTCTTACTCCAAGCTGTAAAGGCTCGAAAGCCTACTACCAATTAAGCATATTAGGTGATGTGCATCTCTGTAATGAGAAGGGGGTGTGGTCTAATGACATCAACCCCCTATATTAGGTGTGCATAATTATTAGGCAACTTCCTTTCCTTTGGCAAAATGGGTCAAAAGAAGGACTTGACAGGCTCAGAAAAGTCAAAAATAGTGAGATATCTTGCAGAGGGATGCAGCACTCTTAAAATTGCAAAGCTTCTGAAGCGTGATCATCGAACAATCAAGCGTTTCATTCAAAATAGTCAACAGGGTCGCAAGAAGCGTGTGGAAAAACCAAGGCGCAAAATAACTGCCCATGAACTGAGAAAAGTCAAGCGTGCAGCTGCCAAGATGCCACTTGCCACCAGTTTGGCCATATTTCAGAGCTGCAACATCACTGGAGTGCCCAAAAGCACAAGGTGTGCAATACTCAGAGACATGGCCAAGGTAAGAAAGGCTGAAAGACGACCACCACTGAACAAGACACACAAGCTGAAACGTCAAGACTGGGCCAAGAAATATCTCAAGACTGATTTTTCTAAGGTTTTATGGACTGATGAAATGAGAGTGAGTCTTGATGGGCCAGATGGATGGGCCCGTGGCTGGATTGGTAAAGGGCAGAGAGCTCCAGTCCGACTCAGACGCCAGCAAGGTGGAGGTGGAGTACTGGTTTGGGCTGGTATCATCAAAGATGAGCTTGTGGGGCCTTTTCGGGTTGAGGATGGAGTCAAGCTCAACTCCCAGTCCTACTGCCATTTTCTGGAAGACACCTTCTTCAAGCAGTGGTACAGGAAGAAGTCTGCATGCTTCAAGAAAAACATGATTTTCATGCAGGACAATGCTCCATCACACGCGTCCAAGTACTCCACAGCGTGGCTGGCAAGAAAGGGTATAAAAGAAGAAAATCTAATGACATGGCCTCCTTGTTCACCTGATCTGAACCCCATTGAGAACCTGTGGTCCATCATCAAATGTGAGATTTACAAGGAGGGAAAACAGTACACCTCTCTGAACAGTGTCTGGGAGGCTGTGGTTGCTGCTGCACGCAATGTTGATGGTGAACAGATCAAAACACTGACAGAATCCATGGATGGCAGGCTTTTGAGTGTCCTTGCAAAGAAAGGTGGCTATATTGGTCACTGATTTGTTTTTGTTTTGTTTTTGAATGTCAGAAATGTATATTTGTGAATGTTGAGATGTTATATTGGTTTCACTGGTAAAAATAAATAATTGAAATGGGTATATATTTGTTTTTTGTTAAGTTGCCTAATAATTATGCACAGTAATAGTCACCTGCACACACAGATATCCCCCTAAAATAGCTAAAACTAAAAACAAACTAAAAACTACTTCCAAAAATATTCAGCTTTGATATTAATGAGTTTTTTGGGTTCATTGAGAACATGGTTGTTGTTCAATAATAAAATTAATCCTCAAAAATACAACTTGCCTAATAATTCTGCACTCCCTGTAAACTCTATATCTAATACCAGAGATGAGTAAATTCAATATATAGAATCAGAGAGAGAGGAGAGAGAAGTTGTGTTAGTACTTGTTATATAAAAATTACTAGTTTAACGATCTATCTACCATCTTTATATGACAATCTCTGTATGTGCTACAAGCTCTAATGCTATTTGGTGAAGAGCATGAAAACCTGGAGATATTAAAGGAACACTTAACTTAATAATGAATAATAATAGTAAACTGGATGTAAACAATCAAATTATCAATCTGCAGAAATATGCATATTTCCGAAAAATTCTTACAGATAACACAAGAGTTAATATACCACTAATGTCTTCCATTTTTGGCTGGGAAATTCGTGAGTAGTGGGGTTTAATTGGGACCCACACCTACACGGAAAACGGAGTGGGGAAAGGCAGTGTAGGGTGCACTGCGCACGCACAGCCACCCTCTATTCATTTCTATGGGGCCGCCAAAAATAGCCGAGCACTCAGCTATTTCTGTCGGCCCCATAGAAATTAATTGGAGCCGCGGTCGTGCAAGCACAGTACACTCCCATTCACTTGTATGAGGACAGTGCTTGGTGGTGGCCGGGGTCTCTCCCCATTCTCCCCGCTCCGTTCTCAGTGTAGGTGCAGAGGTGGGACCCGCACATATCAGACCATGGGGGCATATCCTAGTGATATTCCCACATCTTCTGTAATGGGAATACCCCTTTAAGGAGGACCTGTAACCTCTCCTGACGTGTAGGTTGTGTTACATGTTCTGGAGAAAATGTTCTTATGACTCTATGTTGTGGCATTCCTTTGTTATTCCTGCTAAAAGTTATGAACGAATTACAAGCAGTTAGCAATGCCATTCTAGATGGGTGTTACCAGTTGGGGGCGTGCCCCTGCACAGTCAGCCATTATCCAATCAGTGCTGCCAGTGTCAGACTGTGCAGGGACACAACCCCAACTAGTAACAGCTACCTTGACCTGCATTGCAGTACTACCAATTCATTCATAACTTCTAGCAGAAATAATATATGAATGCCACATCATAGAGTCATAAGAATTGATGTTTCAGAAATGTTTATTACAAGGAGGATAAAAGTAGTTGGTGAAAAAAACATGTAAGGAGAGGTTATAGTTCCTCTCAGTGGCGTAACTAAGAATGACTGGGCCCCACAGCAAATTTTTGAACGCCCCACCCTCCAGAAACTTGGAAACCCCCTCCTCCCGTGCAACCCTGACTTCTGTGTCTAGTCAAGATCAATCTCTCAGATGAGGCCTGGCAGCCGCTCCATCTATTTCCTACAGTGTCACTGTATATAATGTCATTGTAATACTGTTCAGGGGGCCCCGACAATAAAATCTTTTAATCCTCATCCTGGACAGGCCCCTTCTGAGTTCGGGCCTTTAAAGCAGCTGCTTTTCCTGCTTTCCCTATAGCTATGCCCCTGGTTTCTCTTTAAAGGGTATCTATGCACTGAATTTTATTTTTTATTTTTTACATTTGCCTACTAAATGCGACTTTTAGTCATTGTTTACAAATTCCTACCATTTTGTTGTCACATCTAAGTCCATCACATACCAGACTGTCTTACTAATTCTTCTGAAAGATCTGACAACACACTGCTCCAGAATTGCTATTACATGGGGGATGCAAGTAGTCAGGAGCAGGGCTGTATTTAGAGTTCATGCTGTCCTGGGCACTTTAGTTTATTTTTATGAGTCTGCACCAACAACAAAAAAACAGACTAGTGATGAGCGGCAGGGGCAATATTCGAATTCGCAATATTTCGCGAATATTTGGGCGAATATTCGCCATATATTCGAGAATTTGCAAATTCATGATCTCCAGGCATTATTTTCTTGATTAAAATTCGCCTAAAATATATTTGCATAAAAATTCGCATGAACTGGTATTTTAAAAATAATTGAATATTCGCGATTATGAATATATTTTGCGATATTCTAAATATTCGCGAATTTCGAAGTGCCGATATTCGCGATTAAAATTCGCAATTCGAATATTCGTGATCAACACTAAACCAGACCACACACAGATGTCATCGATAGAAAATGAGTACGCAAAAATATGGATGCAACATGGACATCATCCGTATTTTGCAAATCTGTGTTTTGCGAACTGCAAAACAGATAATAATAATAATAATAATAATAATCTTTATTTATATAGCGCCAACATATTTTGCAGTGCTTTACAGTTCAGGGGTTCTTGTACAAACAGTCATAAATAACATACAATAACAGACAGGTCAATAATTACAACAGGAGGAGTGAGGGCCCTGCTCGCAAGAGCTTACCATCTACGTATGAGGAGATAGGGGTGACACAAAAGGTAAAATTGCTTGTTTCGTACAATGGTCCATCCATCTTGGGAAAATAGGGGAGCAGGTATAAAACTGCACGAGCCGGTCAACAGCCAATATATGAAGTGCGATATATGGTCGTGTGCCCACTGTCTTTCTACAGTCATTTCCAAAACCAAACACTGGTGGTAATACTCTTTACCAAGAGAATATTTTACAATTAAATTTAGCAGCTTTCCATGAAGGGGATTGCAGTGCTTCATATACAGTGTAGGGCTCATGTCAGTGGGGATTGCAGTGCTGCATATACAGTGTAGGGCTCATTTCAGTGGGGATTGCAGTGCTGCATATACTGTGTAGGGCTCATTTCGGTGGGGATTGCAGTGCTGCATATACTGTGTAGGGCTCATTTCAGTGGGGATTGCAGTGCTGCATATACAGTGTAGGGCTCATTTCGGTGGGGATTGCAGAGCTGCGGCCTAAAGCTGCAGCTGCGTCAAAAATGGACAAGTCCTTTCTTGGCGTGGCAGCGGCTATAAGCCACTGCTCCGCTATCCTCAGCTCTGCTTCCCATTGAGATATATGGGAGGCAGAAACGGGGCACCCACGGCAAGTTTTTACCGGAAATTTCTACATGGCTGTCCATGCCAAAATTACACTGTAAAATCTATCATGTAAAGAGGCTCTATGATTGTAGGGGATCTGTGAGGAATGGGAAGGAGAGAACAGAACATGGCAATGATCAGAGGGGGTCGAGGGTAGGGCCAATGTGGAGGGGTGGCAGGAGAAAGTAATTGGGCCGTAACAGGGAGATGCCAGGTGGCAGGTCTCTGTGGGGAATGAGGGGCTGGAATAATTGGAAATGCCACTGATGGAGGGTTGGGTGATATAATTTAGCAGAAAGTCTTTTCATGGTAAAGTGGAGACAGTAGGTGAACAGGAGTCTGTAAGGGGGCAACAGGGGGTACATACATTGTGCAGGTGGGGTAAGGGAGGGCACATAACCTTGCAACGGAGCTACTGCCCGCATTTAACACAGACAAGTGAATGGTAGCCCTCAGTGCCTTCTTAAAATCACTACCACCCGCTGCTGCTGTGTGGAGTAGGAGAGGGGATGCAGGGGGAGAGTGACAGGAAAGGTCAGAGGTCAGCACACTTTCTGCGTTGCTGGTCTTCATATCAACTGCCGCTGGCTCACTTGTCCGGAGTCTCCGTCTGGCTCCTCCCGCAGGGAATGTCACAGTTTAGAGGAGGGGGCAAACTCTATGCTCGGAACCCAACTCACTGGAATGAAGTATACTCGGCTGACAGCAGTGCAGGGGCTGCTGTGCATCCATCTAATCCACACAAGTGTCAGCTCAGAGGCGGGCAGGTGGCGGATGGCAAGTCAAACAAGCTGCTCCATTCCTTCTGTTTCCTCTTTGGCTGTATATTCGCCGTCTGTATAGTAATATAGAACAGATCATCTGTATATACTTATGCATCAGCACATCTGAATATCAGTACATCTGTATATTTTTTCATAGTACATTTGTATATTTGCTCTCTATATAGCGATATCAACACTTGTATACTTAACTTATTTGTACATAAACATTCCTACTTTCTACACTATCCTTATCTGTATATAACTTGTTTTCAGGGCCGGCTCTATCTCTTGAGGGCGCAGAGAAGGGGGGGGCGGAAAACAATTAACTTGCTAACTTACTGTGTGCCGAGCAGCCCGGCAGCCCCCCGGCCCTCACTGTCTCAGTCACAGAGCGAGCACGCAGCTGACAGGCTGAGGCAGCAGCCGCAGCAACTCATTATCTGAGCTACGAGACCCTGGTGTATTAAAATTTCATTTAGCATGTCTTTCAGAAAAGTTTCTCCTGGGATTCGAACTCGTGACCTTTCACATCAGAGGCAAGGCATTTACCCACACAGCTATGAGAGCTGTATAGCCACTTACTTAAAAAAAATTATTTTTGGAAAGACAAGTTGTACTTTCTAATGTAACCATTTAATATTGCATATTATGTAATGGGGAGCTGGAAACAATTTCAAATGGGGTGGAATTGGAAAAAAAAACACAATTCTGCCACAGTTTTATGTTTTTTTTTAGCGTTTCCTAATAGGTAAAATTGACATGTTTGGCTCCAGGAGAAGTATATGGTGGGCTCAACGTGCATGTTGGTACTTGCATCCCTGGATCCGATGAAAGCTGTAATGGCACCGGACGGGGTTAAAAGCAGAGTGTGCTTGGCGTACACGCTGACCTGCATTCCCTGGATTTTGTGTGGCTGTCATGGCCCATGAACAGGTAGGAACTGGAGTTAGGGACCACTCAAATAGAGGCGACCTTGACGTGGTGAGTGGCTTACTACGCTTTGGCCAAAATGTACACCAATGCCTCATCCAGCATGGAGGCAAATTGCTGGATGTAGAGTGCTATCACATGTGTATTTTTCGTTTGTATATGTATTTCGCCATAGTGATGTGCACCACATACAGGTTGTGCTGACCCAATTCCCCACATTTTTTCTTTGCAGTATATATTGGAGGCGTGGCGATCTCCATGGAGTCATTGCACACCTGACCAGTCAATCTGTCCTGGAGACTGGTTTTAAAGTCAGTATAAAACTGAGTCTGCTTATATAGAACCTACCAGTAGCCATTTGGCTCCAGGAGAAGTATATGGTGGGCTCAGCGTGCATGTTGGTACTTGCATCCCTGGATCCGATGAAAGCTGTAATGGCACCGGACGGGGTTAAAAGCAGAGTGTGCTTGGTGTACACGCTGACCTGCATTCCCTGCATTCCATGGCTGTCATGGCCCATGAACAGGTAGGAACTGGAGTTAGGGCCACTCAAATAGAGGCGACCTTGACGTGGTGAGTGGCTTACTACGCTTTGGCCAAAATGTACACCAATGCCTCATCCAGCATGGAGGCAAATTGCTGGATGTAGAGTGCTATCACATTTGTATTTTTCGTTTAAAATTGACATGTTACCTTCATTCTCCAGGTCAATACAATTACAACAATACCACACTTATGTAGTTTTCGTTGTGTTTTAATACTGAAAAGAAAAAGAAAAACCTTAAAAGAAAAATGGTTTTCTTTTCTTTGATATATTCTGAGCCCTATAACTTTCTTGTAGTTATGCGTACAGAGCTGTATGTGGCCTCCTTCTTTTGTGGGACGATCTGTACTTTTTAGTGATACCATTTTGAAGTGTGTGCCTTTTTTATCGCTTTTTATTACGTTTTTTTGAGGGGAGCTGAAGTGACTAAAGATGGCGACTTAGGCATTTTAAATTATTTTTTCTATTACGCCATTTGCCATATGGTATAGATATTATATTTTCATAGTACTGTCGTTTTCGCACACAGCAATGCTCATAAATGATGTGTTTTTTTTTATTAGTTATGTATTTTGATTTTGATTTTAGGGAAAGGCGGTGATTTGAATGTTTATATCTTTTTTTTCTTTTTTTTTACTTTTAAAAACTTTTTTTTTTTCATTTTATCAAGTCACCCAGGGTGATCATAACTGCCAATCATTAGATTGCCCATTGTGTTCTGTGATGGCTATATAGGTGTTAATATTTTAGTTATGTGATGGTGATAGTGGTACTGTTATATAGTCTAATATAATTTATGATTTATTTTTTTCTTGAAAAGAAAAATCTAATCTAACAGCAATGGCCATCAGAACATTGCGCAAGCATGCAAAACATCCCTTTATCGAATGCCCAGGAAAAGGTTTGCCTTTGAATGTGCCCAAGCCCGCTGCCCTTCCCCACTGTCTGCTCCTCCCCTAAGCTCCCAAGGCTTACTTCCCAAGGCTTCCTTCCTCCCATTGTTGTGACATCATTGGATGGGGAGGAAAACTTAGGAGCTTAGGGGAGGACCAGACAGCGGAGAAGGGCAGCTGGCTTGGGCTTTTTCAAAGGCAAAGCCCACCCAGCAGGGAGACTTTTTTTTATAGGATTAAAAGTGTTTTTTCTTGAAATTTCAATTACAAGCCAAATGACATAAAGGTATGTTTAGCATGCTTGTACAACATGCAAATGGCCACAATGCAAACATGTGATTTTGTATGACTTAATTGTTTTAATTGTTGGATGAATTGCTGATATTTCATATTAAATTATTTGCACAGCAATTTTGCAAATTTTTGTTTGTTACACTTTTTCATGGTCATTTTTCACCTGCACTTTAGTATATTTGCTACTCTTTGTGTGTGTGTCTATAAGCAGCAATGGGCAGCAATAATAATAACTAAGACAATTGCTCTTCTGTGTGAACTATGTGCATGTGCCCATTTTAAGGTTGGCTAATGGAAAAGGTTATGTGCGCATGACATGCCCAGATACTGAAATATGAAGGAGGCAAGCACGCATACTTCACTCCTGCCATATCTTATCACTCTTGGAGTGGTTATTTGTCAGGAGTTCTGATTTTAAAGAGTCAAAATTTTGTGTGATTCAATCAGGGAAAATCATAAGAGAGAGAAAATTGGAGCACTTTTGATTCAGGTCAAATTTTTTTACACCCAAACAGAATTTTAAGAATTTTGCTCTTATCTAATTACATCTTATTAACTGCTTTATAAAACCCACCACTATGTGTCCCTATCATCAGTATCATCAGGATAGGCCATAGGGGTTGTAAGATAGGTTATTACTGTATGCTTCAGTCTGCTTAGTTTTTTCAGCTATGCTATACCCTTTTTCTATCTATGAACAGCAATGAGCAGCAATAACTAAGACAATTGCCCTTCTGTGTGAACTAGGTGAATGTGCCCATTTTAAGGATGGCTAATGGATAATGTTGTGTGAGCATGATACACCCAGATACTGGAATATGAATGAGGTAAGCATGCATACTTCCCCCCTGCCATAATGTATCACTCTTGGAGTGCTTAATTGTCGGTAGTATGGGCCTTGTGACAAGAAACATGGTCTGTTTTATTATTAGTTACATCTAGAAATTAGAGAATTAATTTGAAAATTTTTGCCAAATTTTTCAAAAAAGTTCTGATTTTAAAAAGTCCAAATTGTGTGTGATTTGTTCAGGGAGAATCACACAAGAGAGAAAATTATAGCACTTTTGATTCGGGTCAAATATTTTTAGACCCAAATTGAATTTCACAAAATGTGCTCACTTCTGAGTACATCTTATTAAGTGCTTTATTAAACCCACCACTATGTCTCCCACCTCAGTATCCCCAGGATAAGCCATAGAGGTTTTGAGATGGGTTTGTTTGCATCCAGTTCGTTTTTCTTTTTTTTCTTTTTTTTTTAGCTATGGTATACTCTTGCTTCCTTCTGTAGTTTATATTATTTTTCAGTACATAGAATAGTCCTGGTAATAATCTTCCTTCTCCATAAGTAATTTTAATGGTTTTGTATATAACATATATTTAATAAAGACAAACATATGAATAATGATGGTGATTATTCCATCTTGAAGTGCTTTGTAGGTGTAACATTCAGATGTAGGTTCCTCTTAAATATATACTTGGGTGTTACATGGTTTATAGGCACTAATGAGAGCCTTTTCCTTTCCTAGTTTTCTTTAGCTATCTCTGTAGCTGCTGCTTACAGCTATTGCATAATGACCATCCCATAACCATGCAAAGGGAATAAAATAAAAAAAGATGGAAAAACATCAGGAAAAAAGAATATGTTTCATTATATAGTTTTAATTATTAAAAAAAATTAAGGCGATACATTCCCTATTAAAGGAGAAGTGATGTTTCAAAGCAATCCATGTGCAGGTAGAGGTTGTATGTGTGTTTTGTACAGATAGATAGACAGGCAGATCTATATGTTCATGTATCAGTAATATATGTTACCTAGATGCTTTCATTGGTAAAGAAAATGATACATATCATGTTCTATTTACACATAGTCCTGTACTAATGAGTATTTATCTTTGGGTTTAAATTGAATATCTACAGTGTATTTCAATTATACAAAGTATTAAATGTACAAAATGGAAAGCACAGAGGACTGCAGCTTTTTATTTCTGAAAGATAATATATGTATCAATCTAACAAAGCAATTTTGCAATGTACAATAGCATCTAAATGAATTTCTTTCATCTTGTCTGTAGAACAATTCAATTATTGTGACTGTATGAGGAGAGTGAGACAGGGCTGGCATGTGTGTATAGGAGGATGCAATGCTTCTCACATTAGTCAGCATTATATTTGAAGGGCACTATAGTTCACATTTGCCGTCGAAAGAAATGTGATCTATATTTGCAGTGTTACACATCAGTGGGTCAGTTTTTCACATTTCTGTGACCCCAATGCCTTTTGATTCAACAATAAAGTTTACAACATATTATGTGAAGGTATTTTACTTTGTAGGATTTAGATCATAAGAATTAGAACTATATGTATGCTTTTTAATATAAATATTTGCAATTAGTTTTATCCATATCTTATATTACTGTCACCAAGATGATGCCACAGCATTTAACGCTCCTCACTGCTATAATATGTTTAACTACAAGTGTGATATGCATTTATCTAAAGAGAAAATATATCTCATATTACTTAGCCAGACTGAAAAAATATTTTCCATTTTCCGCAGACATCTCTAGATGTAAGTAAGCAAATATCCCAATGTATTTAATAATTATTTGGGGGGGGGGACTGTTTAAATAGATGGATAGTAGAAGAAAGAAAGAAAAAAAGAGAAAAAGAAAGAAATAGATGAATAGATAGATAGATAGATAGATAGATAGATAGATAGATAGATGAATTGGTTAGATAATAGGTGGATGGATAATAAATCACATATTTGTAACTAGCAGGCTTCATACACTGTGTCCTACTGACTTTATCATGGATAGTTCTAAAGTAAAGCATAATTAAAACTTAGAAAAGGCTTTTAAAGCCAGTTTACTTCAATGACCACTGGGAAACAAATGTTTCTTTCTCCTGGCATTGCCCACCCACAGAACAGGAAGAGAACAAAGATGGTTCTGTCAGGCCTCTTAGCACTAGAAAAAACGCCTTGAGAGGCCAGAATGTATTAGAGCCCTGCTGAGCTCATTCAACTTCACATAACAACTCATACACACCGTACAACTAATTACATGTCAGATTAGCAATTTCTTTATTACGGCACCGCCACTAATTAAAATTGCATTGAATATTCCTCAAGTACTTTTATTTGTTTACATGGGTATTTATTTCAGTTTTTTTTTAATGTTAAAAACCATCTTTAACAGATAGTAGGGAATTTATTATGTTACATTTTATTGTCTTAAAGTAGAAATGTTTCAGAAATTCATTTGAAAATGCTGTGCAAACAAACTTGAAGTATAAAACACTTGCTGAGAAATCACTTTTCCCTCATTTAAAGTGATCAATTAATTTCCATATTCACAGCCATTAAAGGAAGCTGTAATAAAAAGGGTTACATCATTTTAATCAGCATGCTTTACATTTTTTTGTCAAATGGAACAAAGTAGCACTATACTTTTATGATATTTGATTAATGAGGGCAGGAAATCTGAAGTTTTTTGCAATAAGACTATCAAAAAAAAATCAACAGACGTTTTTTATTTTTCCCCTTATGATTTTAATTTAATGGCTCATGTTTTCATTACTGCAGAGGCTGTACACTTTAGCTTGCAATTATGTCCCATCTGTGAAGCAGTGTGTTATTACAGTTTATTCTAGTAGCTTTTCAATCACTTTTGAGTTGTGCTTTACAAGTATTCTTGCAGCAGGTGGGCTTACTGGCATGGGACCAGAAATACACAAAGCGCAAAGCTGGAGTTTAATGGCAGCCATATGCATGTGGCACAGAGCGCCAGCCTTCCCCCATATGCTGCTAAGCAGCCTCTTCAGCCTGCCAGTCACTCTTCTTACTGACTACAGTCTCTAAGTAGTTTTCTGCCAGGGAAAAATATACCAAGGCAGCAAATTTCTCCAGTGCACCATCCTTATTACTGAGAAAACCCTGTCATTAGCAAAAGCACAATGAACCTGATCTGGAGATGCATACCAATTAGGTTGCATGGAGCACTTTTCCTTCTTATCTCTATGGAAACTCGGCCTCCCCGGCTGCAGTGGACAATCCGTAATGTTTCATCCACCCATATGTCAACTAGTTAACACTGTGCACTTTTATATCAACCATAAATTTGTTGTACCCCCTTGGCAAAACCTACTACCAGACCTGAAAACTGAGGGGGGAAAATAACATCTATGGTGCCACGTCTTAGTCTGACAGATGTATTCATACGACAACAGCTACAACTGATTACATATCATAAGCATTTCTCAGAATCAAAGTATATTTTTAAGAATCATCAAGCACATATTCATTGCACACAAAGAATAGGTGGAGAGCAGGCATTGCTTTGGTTACTCTGATTTCCTGTAAAATGAATCATTTACATGACAGTATATTGCCCATTCTCTTACAGATGCTGTTTTACACTCTGTCCACATTGTTGCTTTGCTTCACAATATGTTTCAAGAACTAGACAAATAGATAACCATGTGGCAAGCGACAAGATTAGCTTAATCACAAAACACTTTTTGTTTAGTTTATGTTTCCATTTCAGAATTTGTGACAATGAATAATATACCAAGCAATGAAAATAAAAGACACATTAGACTAAAACGTTTTGCATTATCCTGGCGGCTTATTCCCACTTTCATTTGTAGTGTTAGAGGAAATAGAAGTAAACAATATAAAAGCATACTCGGACCACATGGGCATTTATGTTAGAACTAAACAATCAATTTTTTTTTATTCTTGTGCTACATTTCCGTATTGCTGATTAGAGCCTGAGAGGCAGCTTATTAATAGCTGATTATTCTGCACCTACATGAAAATTTCTGAATACAACTGTAAAGAGTTCATGATTATGTGACAACTTTGTACAACTCTCTGACACAGTATTCAAATTTTACATATTTGTCAATTTGTGTTCCTGTCAAAAATTATTTGCCCTTTACACATACTATGTATTTCTCATATACAGTACAGACCAAAAGTTTGGACACACCTTCTCATTCAAAGAGTTTTCTATATTTTCATGACTATGAAGGCATCAAAACTATGAATTAACACATGTGGAATTATATACATAACAAACAAGTGTGAAACAACTGAAAATATGTCATATTCTAGGTTCTTCAAAGTAGTCACCTTTTGCTTTGATTACTGCTTTGCACACTCTTGGCATTCTCTTGATGAGCTTCAAGAGGTAGTCCCCTGAAATGGTCTTCTAACAGTCTTGAAGGAGTTCCCAGAGATGCTTAGCACTTGTTGGCCCTTTTGCCTTCACCCTGCGGTCCAGCTCACCCCAAACCATCTCGATTGGGTTCAGGTCCGGTGACTGTGGAGGCCAGGTCATCTGGCGCAGCACCCTATCACTCTCCTTCATGGTCAAATAGCCCTTACTTTCAAAGTTTTCCCAATTTTTCGGCTGACTGACTGACCTTCATTTCTTAAAGTAATGATGGCCACTCGTTTTTCTTTACTTAGCTGCTTTTTTCTTGCCATAATACAAATTCTAACAGTCTATTCAGTAGGACTATCAGCTGTGTATCCACCTGACTTCTCCTCAACGCAACTGATGGTCCCAACCCCATTTATAAGGCAAGAAATCCCACTTATTAAACCTGGCACACCTGTGAAGTGCAAACCATTTCAGGGGACTACCTCTTGAAGCTCATCAAGAGAATGCCAAGAGTGTGCAAAGCAGTAATCAAAGCAAAAGGTGGCTACTTTGAAGAACCTAGACTATGACATATTTTCAGTTGTTTCACACTTGTTTGTTATGTATATAATTCCACATGTGTTAATTCATAGTTTTGATGCCTTCAGTGTGAATCTACAATTTTCATAGTCATGAAAATAAAGAAAACTCTTTTAATTAGAAGGTGTGTCCAAACTTTTGGTCTGTACTGTATATATAAAAATAATATAAAATATCAGAGAATTGGAATATGTTTTAAAATCACATTAAGATTATTACTCGCGTATTTAAAAATAAAGTTGTCCATCACTCATATTACATGTCATCCATGTGAGAAAGTTCATGTCACCTATCCTGATGTGTCTGTTTTAGTGGCTACTTGCATTCTACATGTACTAATTCTGGAGCATCTACTATATTCTTATAACTCTATGTTATTACTACAAGAAGTTTATGAATAAATTGTCCTCAGTTTGAAATAAAGATCAGTCTGGGTGTTACTGGTTGTCAGACTGTTTTCTTCTCCTCCTGTATTGTGTATTAATTGAAATATTAGTATACAAAACTAGAAACTATTTTACAAATTTGCAATGATAGGGAAAATACTTTTTACGCCAAAGTAGATTGAAATAGATAATTTTTAACTTTCTAATATTTTGATTTCTAACTTTAGTGTTCAAAGTACATATTTTAAATCCAGTTTTGGTTTACATCTATAATTTAGCTATGAAAAGTTAAGGCTCCTTGGAAATACATTGCATTACTTATCTAGTATTGTTCTCAAATGAAAACCTGTGATATTGTCTACAGCTTCTTCTGAAATTCCCCATGTTTCAGAGCTGAAATCTCTTATTATTTCTTACTGACTCAATATCTGGTCAGAGCTTATGCTGTTGATTTGATCAGGGAAAGTATAAGATTTACATCAAGTAGTGCACAGTGAACATATGTAGGCAAATCTACTGGTCTTGTTGCATTATAGATGCTCAGCCAAGCTTTCGTATTTGCCATTAAGCTGTTCACAGTGTAGACCAAGCTCAAGAAATTCGGCCACAATACAGATTCTCTAACATTACCCTTCACTCACTACACTGCGTGCAGAATTATTAGGCAAATGAGTATTTTGACCACATCATCCTCTTTATGCATGTTGTCTTACTCCAAGCTGTATAGGCTCGAAAGCCTACTACCAATTAAGCATATTAGGTGATGTGCATCTCTGTAATGAGAAGGGGTGGGGTCTAATGACATCAACACCCTATATTAGGTGTGCATAATTATTAGGCAACTTCCTTTCCTTTGGCAAAATGGGTCAAAAGAAGGACTTGACAGGCTCAGAAAAGTCAAAAATAGTGAGATATCTTGCAGAGGGATGCAGCACTCTTAAAATTGCAAAGCTTCTGAAGCGTGATCATCGAACAATCAAGCGTTTCATTCAAAATAGTCAACAGGGTCGCAAGAAGCGTGTGGAAAAACCAAGGCGCAAATTAACTGCCCATGAACTGAGAAAAGTCAAGCGTGCAGCTGCCAAGATGCCACTTGCCACCAGTTTGGCCATATTTCAGAGCTGCAACATCACTGGAGTGCCCAAAAGCACAAGGTGTGCAATACTCAGAGACATGGCCAAGGTAAGAAAGGCTGAAAGACGACCACCACTGAACAAGACACACAAGCTGAAACGTCAAGACTGGGCCAAGAAATATCTCAAGACTGATTTTTCTAAGGTTTTATGGACTGATGAAATGAGAGTGAGTCTTGATGGGCCAGATGGATGGGCCCGTGGCTGGATTGGTAAAGGGCAGAGAGCTCCAGTCCGACTCAGACGCCAGCAAGGTGGAGGTGGAGTACTGGTTTGGGCTGGTATCATCAAAGATGAGCTTGTGGGGCCTTTTCGGGTTGAGGATGGAGTCAAGCTCAACTCCCAGTCCTACTGCCATTTTCTGGAAGACACCTTCTTCAAGCAGTGGTACAGGAAGAAGTCTGCATCCTTCAAGAAAAACATGATTTTCATGCAGGACAATGCTCCATCACACGCGTCCAAGTACTCCACAGCGTGGCTGGCAAGAAAGGGTATAAAAGAAGAAAATCTAATGACATGGCCTCCTTGTTCACCTGATCTGAACCCCATTGAGAACCTGTGGTCCATCATCAAATGTGAGATTTACAAGGAGGGAAAACAGTACACCTCTCTGAACAGTGTCTGGGAGGCTGTGGTTGCTGCTGCACGCAATGTTGATGGTGAACAGATCAAAACACTGACAGAATCCATGGATGGCAGGCTTTTGAGTGTCCTTGCAAAGAAAGGTGGCTATATTGGTCACTGATTTGTTTTTGTTTTGTTTTTGAATGTCAGAAATGTATATTTGTGAATGTTGAGATGTTATATTGGTTTCACTGGTAAAAATAAATAATTGAAATGGGTATATATTTGTTTTTTGTTAAGTTGCCTAATAATTATGCACAGTAATAGTCACCTGCACACACAGATATCCCCCTAAAATAGCTAAAACTAAAAACAAACTAAAAACTACTTCCAAAAATATTCAGCTTTGATATTAATGAGTTTTTTGGGTTCATTGAGAACATGGTTGTTGTTCAATAATAAAATTAATCCTCAAAAATACAACTTGCCTAATAATTCTGCACTCCCTGTATGAACGCATTATACTGATGTGGTAGAAAAGCCTTCTAGGGCACCAGGGTTCAAGATTAGTGATGGACGAATATCGTCCAGGACGATTCGTGAACGGGCGTTCACGATCAATTGTTCGCGAACCGTGCGTTCGCGGCGGGCCCCATTCACTGTAATGGCAGGCGAACCTGAAAAACCTTTAGGTCATATTTTGAGCCAGCAAACACATACTATAAGTACACAAATAGTCCCACAACATGATTTACCAGAGGGGGATCATTGGCAAAAATTCCCACCAAAAATATGCATTTTAATCAGGGGCCATTTTTATGCAGAGCTTCTCAGAGCGTGCACATCGGCCGTTAATCCGATGTAGTCAGACACCTGTTGGTCTAGGCGTTCCCTGAGGCTGGATCTGGAGGGAGGCTGTCAATGGGTTGCCTGCAAGAATGTGTGAATCTCATATGCAAAGTGACCAACACATCTTCAAACCGCCCTCTTTTTGCAGGTTCAGTAGTATTGGTACCCGCACCTTTTTCGCTGTGGGTGGAAATTCCTCTGCCAGTGCCCGCAACAGCAGAATGCAGCATCTCTCACAGAAAGGCCTGGAAATGCTGCATTATGACAGTCCTCTGTGATGCTGGTAACATGTCTGCCATTTTGTGTTTGTACCGGGGGTCTAAGTACATTGCCACCCAGTACAAGTCCTTGACCTTTATGCTTTTTATACGGGGGTCCCTCTTCAAACACTGGAGCATGAAGGCCCCCATTTGCACTAAATTGGAAGTAGTTGGGCGCCCTGGCTCCTGCTCATCGCCCAAGGAATGTCTTCCTCGGTCTCCTCCCACCAGCCACGAACAACACCAGGGATCCGCGAAAAGTTTAAAGTCTGCTCTTCTTGCTCCTCCTCCCCCCAGCCACCATCCTCCTCTGACTCCTCTTCAGACTCCTGCTGACTTGTCTTTGATGGAGTATCCCCCCTGGGAATTCATTCAGCATTGTGACTTCCTCATCTTCCAGCTCCTGCTGTTCAATGTCTTGATCAATGACACAACGCAATGCACGCTCCAGAAAAAAGGCATAAGGTCCGTTGTCAGTTGAAGCTGGTATATCACCCTCAAGCAGTAATTTTGTGGGCGTAGGTATATGGAAAACCTCTATCACTATTTTGTGGAAGCTGATATATGGGGCAGGCCTCAATCAGTTGTTAGTTGAAGCAGGTATATCAAAACCCGCAATCTGTATTTTGTGGACGCAGGTATATGGAAAACCTCTATCACTATTTTGTGGAAGCTGATATATGGCAGGCCTCAATTAGTTGTTAGTTGAAGCTGGCATTCTTCAACTTCTATTTTAGAAAGTATATTATGAGTATATCGCACCCCTCTGTGTATCACACCTATCGATAGCACAACTTAACCAGTCCTTAAATGGACTTTTGTGGCCCTATTAGCTAGAATTTGGTGTCCCTAAGTCAGTGTTTCCCAACCAGTGTGCCTCCAGCTGTTGCAAAACTACAACTCCCAGCATGCCCGCACAGCCAAAGGCTGTCCGGGCATGCTGGGAGTTGTAGTTTTGCAACAGCTGGAGGCACACTGGTTGGGAAACACTGCCCTAAGTTACTAACAGCCTGTCCCTGCTCTAAAATGCAACCTCTCCCTACACTGGCAAAACACATAATGTAAAATGGCTGCCAGATCGGGTTCATGTGCTGAAACGTTTCAATTGGCTGTCCTGTCCCAACTGATGGATGTGTCATGGGTCAAAGTTCGGCGCAATGCAAAAGAATATGGCGCTCGCGGACATCTCCATATGTTCACATGTTCGGCGGATCGCGAATGAGCAAAGTTCGCAGCAAACCAACCGCCGGGTGAACCGCAAGTCCATAACTATTCAAGATTAAGATCAGTACTGCAATGTAAAAGTTACAAAAAACAACTGAACGTTTTATGTCTGTTTCATCTACATTTCCTAGATTGGTGCTCAAGGGCAAACATATTCTTTAAAGACCATAACAGGGAAAGTACACAAGTGTCTAATTTTCTTTTAGCATTTTAAGTAGTCGTATATTGGTAAGTGAGGTTGAGTGACAGCCACTAATGTAGCCATTACAATGCCCATAAGACTTGTCACTCAGCTATCCATAGATACTGAATTGCAATTTGCATTTGTTTCCTGTTTAATGGATATTTTACCAACTATAGAACTGTGTTTTAAGTAAAGGTTCATGAAGCAAATGCAACCTTTAGTTAGTAGTTCATTGAAGCTTCTAAATTTGACCATTTGTCTCCGGAATCCAGACATTCAATATGAATAAAGCAACATATTTTTTTCAATATATATATATATATATATATATATATATATATATATTTCAAGTTAAGCTTACTAAGATATTACACAACTTTTTTTTAATGATCTGTAGTATATCTTATGTCTAATGATTGTTTTTTACACTAGGATAAAATGTGAATGAGCACCTTTGGGGACCATTTTTTATGATTGCATTTTACTCATTCGGGGCTAAAAAAAAAAAAAATTTCATTTGGTCTTCATTAAAATTTTGAGCCATTCTGTTACAAAGGATTAACTTTTTTTCTAGCTATGTGCATCCTACTCTCACTTTCACTTTGTGCCGGTCATCTAATAACCCTTTTTACTAAATTACTGAGAGGTCATAAAAATTTATTTAAAGGGAACCTGTCATGTGGATATTTGATTATAATCTAACTAATTATATACAATCATTAACTACTAAAAAGTGCATTAGATGTATTCACTTACTGGTGTGACAGATGGTTACCTCATAATATACACACAAAGATGCTACATGCCGCATGCTAATGAGCTTATTTGAGTCCAGCGTGATGTCAGTGAGTCCAGCGTTTTTGTAATTCAGAGCTATAGCCACTCCCCTGCCCATCTGCTGCTGATTCATATGGAAAATAACTGTCAATCAGCAGCAGGTAGGCGGGGAGAGTCAGGAGCTCATGAATATTCAGGACACATCATTATGAGCTGGAGCTTTTCAATACAAGATGTTGGCAGATTGACTGGGTCAATTAAAGAAAGTGACCCAGCATTTTGCTAAGAGAATCAGTCACTTATTTATGTTGGCCTTAGTTAGGACACCATAAAACTGGTGACAGGGTCCCTTTAAGCCACATTCTTATCAAGAAGATAAGGATTGAGCTTTGATAAGTGTTTATAAGCTAGCTGTCTGACAGAGCAGAGAGGAATATCGGATCCTGCTAGTAGAGCATCTCAGTTCTGTACAGAGAAAAGGGCTCCTTTTTTTTTCATAAATACCAATTGAAAAAATGATTTTTAGCACATAATGAGTACAATGCACTAATAAAAAAGGTGTACATAGCCTTTAACCGCCTCCGGACCGCCTAACGCAGGATCGCGTTCCGGAGGCGGCAGCTCCAGGCAGAGTCACGCATCTATGCGTAATGTCGCGAGACGCGAGATTTCCTGTGAACGCACGCTCACAGGCGCGCGCGTTCACAGGATCAAAAGGTGAGCGAGTGGATCTACAGCCTGCCAGCGGCGATCGCTCGCTGGCAGGCTGTAGATGCGATTTTTTTAACCCCTAACAGGTATATTAGACGCTGTTTTGATAACAGCATCTAATATACCTGCTACCTGGTACTCTGGTGGTCCCTTTTGCTTGGATCGACCACCAGAGGACACAGGCAGCTCAGTAATAAGTAGCACCAAACACCACTACACTACACTACACCCCCCCCTGTCACTTATTAACCCCTTATTAACCCCTGATCACCCCATATAGACTCCCTGATCACCCCCCTGTCATTGATCACCCCCCTGTCAATGATCACACCCCTGTAAGGCTCCATTCAGACGTCCGTATGTGCTTTACGGATCCACGGATCCATGGATCGGATCCGCAAAACACATACGGATGTCTGAATGGAGCCTTACAGGGGGGTGATCAATGACAGGGGGGTGATCACCCCATATAGACTCCCTGATCACCCCCTGTCATTGATCACCCCCCTGTCATTGATCACCCCCCTGTAAGGCTCCATTCAGACGTCCGTATGTGTTTTGCGAATCCATGGATCGGATCCGCAAAACACATACGGACGTCGGAATGGAGCCTTAAAGGGGGGTGATCAGGGAGTCTATATGGGATGATCACCCCTCTGTAAGGCTCCATTAAGACGTCCGTATGTGTTTTACGGATCCATGGATCGGATCCGCAAAACACATACGGACGTCTGAATGGAGCCTTAAAAGGGGGTGATCAATGACAGGGGAGTGATTATCCCATATAGACTCCCTGATCACCCCCCTGTCATTGATCACCCCCCTGTCATTGATCACCCCCCTGTAAGGCTCCATTCAGACGTCCGTATGTGTTTTGCGGATCCGATCCATGGATCCGTGGATCCGTAAAACACATACGGACGTCTGAATGGAGCCTTACAGGGGGGTGATCAGGGAGTCTATATGGGATGATCACCCCCCTGTAAGGCTCCATTCAGACGTCCGTATGTGTTTTATAGATCCACGGATCCATGGATCGGATTCGCAAAACACATACGGATGTCTGAATGGAGCCTTACAGGGGGGTGATCAATGACAGGGGGGTGATCACCCCATATAGACTCCCTGATCACCCCCTGTCATTGATCACCCTCCTGTCATTGATCACCCCCTGTAAGGCTCCATTCAGACGACCGTATGTGATTTGCGGATCCATGGATCGGATCCGCAAAACACATACGGACGTTGGTATGGAGCCTTACAGGGGGGTGATCAGGGAGTCTATATGGGATGATCACCCCTCTGTAAGGCTCCATTCAGACGTCCGTATGTGTTTTACGGATCCATGGATCGGATCCGCAAAACACATAAGGACGTCTGAATGGAGCCTTACAGGGGGGTGATCAATGACAGGGGAGTGATTATTCCATATAGACTCCCTGATCACCCCCCTGTCATTGATCACCCTTCTGTCATTGATCACCCCCCTGTAAGGCTCCATTCAGACGTCCGTATGTGTTTTACGGATCCACGGATCCATGGATCGGATCGGCAAAACACATACGGACATCTGAATGGAGCCTTACAGGGGGGTGATCAATGACAGGGGGGTGATCAATGACAGGGGGGTGATCAGGGAGTCTATATGGGGTGATCACCCCCTGTCATTGATCACCCCCTGTAAGGCTCCATTCAGACGTCCGTATGTGTTTTACGGATGCACGGATCGGATACGCAAAACACATATGGACGTCTGAATGGAGCCTTACAGGGGGGTGATCAATGACAGGGGGGTGATCACCCCATTTACACTCCCTGATCACCCCCCGTCATTGATCACCCCCCTGTAAGGCTCCATTCAGACGTCCGTATGTGTTTTGCGGATACGGGGATCCGCAAAACACGGACACCGCGGATCCGCAAAACACATACGGACGTCTGAATGGAGCCTTACAGGGGGGTGATCAATGACAGGGGGGTGATCAATGACAGGGTGGTGATCACCCCATATAGACTCCCTGATCACCCCCCTGTCATTGATCACCCCCCTGTAAGGCTCCATTCAGACATTTTTTTGGCACAAGTTAGCGGAAATTTATTCATTTATTTTTTTGGTTTTTCTTACAAAGTCTCATATTCCACTAACTTGTGACAAAAAATAAAATCTCACATGAACTCACCGTACCCCTCACGGAATCCAAATGCGTAAAATTTTTTTAGACATTTAGATTCCAGACTTCTTCTCACGCTTTAGGGCCCCTAAAATGCCAGGGCAGTATAAATACCCCACATGTGACCCCATTTCGGAAAGAAGACACCCCAAGGTATTCGCTGAGGGGCATATTGAGTCCATGAAAGATTGAAATTTTTGTCCCAAGTTTTCGGAAAATTTAGCGGAAAATGATGATTTTTTTTTATTTCTTTTTCTTACAAAGTCTCATATTCCACTAACTTGTGACAAAAAATAAAAAGTTCCATGAACTCACTATGCCCATCACGAAATACCTTGGGGTGTCTTCTTTCCAAAATGGGGTCACTTGTGGGGTAGTTATACTACCCTGGCATTTTAGGGGCCCTAATGTGTGTGAAGTAGTTTGAAATCAAAATGTGTAAAAAATGCCCTGTGAAATCCTAAAGGTGCTCTTTGGAATTTGGGCCCCTTTGCCTACCTAGGCTGCAAAAAAGTGTCACACATCTGGTATCGCCGTACTCAGGAGAAGTTGGGCAATGTGTTTTGGGGTGTCATTTTACATATACCCATGCTGGGTGAGATAAATATCTCAGTCAAATGCCAACTTTGTATAAAAAAATGGGAAAAGTTGTCTTTTGCCGAGATATTTCTCTCACCCAGCATGGGTATATGTAAAAAGACACCCCAAAACACATTGCCCTACTTCTTCTGAGTACGGCGATACCAGATGTGTGACACTTTTTTGCAGCCTAGGTGGGCAAATGTCCCACATTCCAAAGAGCACCTTTCGGATTTCATAGGGCATTTTTTACACATTTTGATTTCAAACTACTTCTCACACATTAGGGCCCCTAGAATGCCAGGGCAGTATAACTACCCCACAAGTGACCCCATTTTGGAAAGAAGACACCCCAAGGTATTCCATGTGGGTCATGGCGAGTTCCTAGAATATTTTATTTTTTGTCACAAGTTAGTGGAAAATGATGATTTTTATTTATTTTTTTCTTACAAAGTCTCATCTTCCACTAACTTGTGACAAAAAATAAAAACTTCCATGAACTCACTATGCCCATCACAAAATACCTTGGGGTGTCTACTTTCCGAAATGGGGTCATTTGTAGGGTTTTTCTACTGTCTGGGCATTGTAGAACCTCAGGAAACATGACAGGTGCTCAGAAAGTCAGAGCTGCTTCAAAAGCGGAAATTCACATTTTTGTACCATAGTTTGCAAACGCTATAACTTTTACCCAAACCATTTTTTTTTACCCAAACATTTTTTTTTATCAAAGACATGTAGAAAAATAAATTTTGAGAAAAATTTATATATGGATGTTGTTTTTTTAAAAAAATTTTACAACTGAAAAATTTCATTTTTTTGCAAAAATTTTGTTAAATTTCGATTAATAACAAAAAAAGTAAAAATGTCAGCAGCAATGAAATACCACCAAATAAAAGCTCTATTAGTGAGAAGAAAAGGAGGTAAAATTCATTTGGGTGGTAAGTTGCATGACCGAGCAATAAACCGTGAAAGTAGTGTAGTGCAAAAGTGTAAAAAGTGGCCTGGTCATTAAGGGTGTTTAAGCTATGGGGGCTGAGGTGGTTAATAATAATAATAATAATAATAGAATATTAACAGAATTATAATGGTAGTTACAATTAAGTGCAATAGATAGACCCCCAAAGGACCCAAACAATATTTTAAAAAAGAGTCCAGGGAGAGAAAAAGGGGGTGCCAAACTGGTCAAATTCCCACAGATTTTCTTTGATGTCCTCAACCTTCAGGGAAGTTAAAAAAGTGTAAAATATATTAGAATTGGAAAACAAATAATGTAAACTTCAAAATGGTCAGCGGGGCTGCTTTCTTTGTTGCCTAGGGCTCGTTTTCCTATAACACTGGCCCAGTTAAACTCACAAGATGTGTTACATGATCAATCTTAACCAGTAAACAACTGCATAAAAGATCATATGGTAGTAGCTGTCTCTCTGCTTTTTTTTTTTTTTTTGCAGTGCTTGTCAAATGTTTCAATACAGAGCTGCTGATTGCTGACTGGTTAAAGCTGATCTGTTAACTTAATGGGCTGCCCATTGTGGGTTAAAATGTGTTCAATGTGCTGCCCATTGTGTTGGATTGTCAATGCAACCCTCTTCTCCCACTCTTCACACACTGATAGCAACACCGCAGGAGAAATTCTAGCACAGGCTTCCAGTATCCGTAGTTTCAGGTGCTGCACATCTCGTATCTTCACAGCATAGACGATTGCCTTCAGATGATACGAGATGTGCAGCACCTGAAACTACAGATACTGGAAGCCTGTGCTAGAATTTCTCCTGCGGTGTTGCTATCATTGTGTGAAGAGTGGGAGAAAAGGGTTGCATTGACAATCCAACACAATGGGCAGCACATTGAACACATTTTATAAGTGGTCAGAAACTTGTAAATAACTCATGAAAGAATAAAGTTACGTTAAAATCAAGCACACCATTGTTTTTCTTGTGAAATTCCCAATAAGTTTGATGTGTCACATGACCCTCTTCCTATTGAAAAAACAAAAGTTGGATTCAAAATGGCTGACTTCAAAATGGCCACCATGGTCACCACCCATCTTGAAAAGTTTCCCCCCTCACGTATACTAATGTGCCACAAACAGGAAGTTAATATCACCAACCATTCCCATTTTATTAAGGTGTATCCATATAAATGGCCCACCCTGTATAAAGAATATCACTGTTCTTCACCCTTAACCCCTACAAGGTTGGAGTTTCCCAAGAATATTTGGCAGGTTTGATTTTTGGCAGGTTTGCTGACAGAAATGCGCCAGGAATGGAACCAAGTGTCATCACCAGGAGAACTGTCAGGATGCAACAAGCCAAGGGATGAAGACCAGAAGTAAAAAGCCACTGCGCAGAGGCATCACTGCAGCCAGGGAGAAGTTAATCCAGCTTGCTTAACTCCTGTCGGTAGGCAGCTAGAACCAGTAGCACCGCCACTGGGATGAAGAGAGGTAAGTAACATTATGGGTTAAAAATTGCTTTATTATACTATATTAAGCCCACAAAATAACTTCTGCTTCACCTGACAGGAATACTCAATTAAAGTAATAAACCAACAAAATACTACGTTCCTTTAAAATTCACTTTTATTAAACATGATTAAAAATATTTATCATTTCATGATTTTGGTAGGTATTCAAATATATAGCGACATAGTGTATTTTCGTTACACAAACAAAAGTCTAATGCAATATAAAGGTTCAGTAATTTCAATGCTAAGTCTATCTAGTTGAAGTTGGTGTAACCAACTATGCAACTACCTATTTATTAAACGTTTGATACCAGTGGTATATAGGCTGGCATGACATGTGAAAGGCTGTTTAATATGATCTTCTAAACTAGCCCATAAATAAATGTTTACCTTACTATAACCAACAGATGACAATAGTAATCTAATATGATATTGACAGACTATAAGTAAACCTTACTTTCTGTAACATACCTCAAGTTGTATATCAAATTACGACTTCCCCTCTCTTTATTATACATATTTATCATTTTCTGGCATAAATACATTGGCACAAAATATGGCATTTTTCATTGGTTTTGTTTTTCAATATTTAAGAAAACTCTACACTACTTTCACAACACATTTGAAGATAGTTGGCAACTGTCCAAAATTTGGTGGGGCTGTCACTGATTTTCAGAGAAAGATCTGGCAAATTCACTCTGTCACATGCCAAAAAGGGTGGGGCTAGCAGAAAAGTGGATGTTCCAGGGCAGTAGCAGGGCTTTCCCGGGTGTGGTGCTTATGTGCCCCAATTTTGCCAGCTGAAATGTATGTGCCAATGATAACTAAAGACATAAAAAACTTTTCTAACTAGTTGTTTTTATCCTAGGAGAGATTTATCAGTATTGCTGGTACTCTGTTAACAGACTTGGAGCAAACTGCTGTAGGAGAGAGACTGGTTCACCTTTTGTATTGTGTGCCAATAATAATAGATCTCACCCATTGTACTCATTTACACTTCAGTGATGATTATATATGATGATTAGGGATGAGCGAACCCGAACTGTATAGTTCGGGTTCGTACCGAATTTTGGGGTGTCCGTGACACGGACCCGAACATTTTCGTAAAAGTCCGGGTTCGGGTTCGGTGTTCGGCGCTTTCTTGGCGCTTTTTGAAAGGCTGCAAAGCAGCCAATCAACAAGCGTCATACTACTTGTCCCAAGAGGCCATCACAGCCATGCCTACTATTGGCATGGCTGTGATTGGCCAGTGCACCATGTGACCCAGCCTCTATTTAAGCTGGAGTCACGTAGCGCCGCACGTCACTCTGCTATGATCAGTATAGGGAGAGGTTGCAGCTGCGACGTTAGGGCGAGATTAGGCAGATTAACTCCTCCAAAAGACTTCATTCTGTGATCGATCTGCAGCTGTGGATCATTGAAGTGCTATTATTGACTTGCTCACTTTTTTGAGGCTGCGCAGAGCGTTTTTAGATCACTTTTTTTCTGGGGTGATCGGCGGGCATTTTGTGACTTGTGGTGCGCCAGCACGAGCTATCACCAAGTGTATTTAACCATCGATATTGTGGTTATTTTGTGCTATATCCTACATCAGCTGCAGGCTGAGCCTGTGTCACCGAAGTGCATTTAACCATCAACAGTCTGGTTATTTTTTGGCCATATACTACATTAGCTGCAGGCTGAGCCTGTGTCAAAGAAGTGCATTTAACCATCAACAGTCTGGTTATTTTTTGGTCGTATACTACATCTGGTGCAGGCTGAGCCTGTGTCACCCAAGTGCATTTAACCATCAACAGTGTGGTTATTTTTTGGCCATATATTACATCAGGGGCAAGTTGAGCCTGTCACCCAGCGCCTAAAAAATAGACCTGACATTTCTATTCAACCAAATCTGCACAGTTTTAGCTGGTCAAGTTATTTGTAGTGACCGTAAAAGCAGACTTTTTGTTCTGGGTTGAAAAAGCATTCCCAAATTTGCCATTCTGAAAATAACTAGTTTGTGGTATTTGAGGCCTACTTGAAATCTATCCCAAAAAGAAAATCTTACATTGAAGGTATTGATAGTGTCATTCAGAAAAACCTAAGACACACGCTAGCGTGCTGATAGAAGTGTCATTCTGTGATTAAACCTATAACTGTCACACAGCGCAAAAAAAAACAGGTCTCACATCTCTATTCAACCAAATCTGCACAGTTTTAGCTGGTCAAGTTATTTGTAGTGACCGTAAAAGCAGACTTTTTGTTCTGGGTTGAAAAAGCATTCCCAAATTTGCCATTCTCAAAAGAACTAGTTTGTGGTATTTGAGGCCTACTTGAAATCTATCCCAAAAAGAAAATCTTACATTGAAGGTATTGATAGTGTCATTCAGAAAAACCTAAGACACACGCTAGCGTGCTGATAGAAGTGTCATTCTGTGATTAAACCTATAACTGTCACACAGCGCAAAAAAAAAACAGGTCTCACATCTCTATTCAACCAAATCTGCACAGTTTTAGCTGGTCAAGTTATTTGTAGTGACCGTAAAAGCAGACTTTTTGTTCTGGGTTGAAAAAGCATTCCCAAATTTCCCATTCTCAAAATAACTAGTTTGTGGTATTTGAGGCCTACTTGAAATCTATCCCAAAAAGGAAATCTTACATTGAAGGTATTGATAGTGTCATTCAGAAAAACCTAAGACACACGCTAGCGTGCTGATAGAAGTGTCATTCTGTGATTAAACCTATACCTGTCACACAGCGCAAAAAAAAACAGGCCTCACATCTCTATTTAACCAAATCTGTACTGTTTTAGCTGGTCAAGTTATTTGTAGTGACCGTAAAAGCAGACTTTTTGTTCTGGGTTGAAAAAGCATTCCCAAATTTCCCATTCTGAAAATAACTAGTTTGTGGTATTTGAGGCCTACTTGAAATCTATCCCAAAAAGAAAATCTTACATTGAAGGTATTGATAGTGTCATTCAGAAAAACCTAAGACACACGCTAGCGTGCTGATAGAAGTGTCATTCTGTGATTAAACCTATACCTGTCACACAGCGCAAAAAAAAACAGGCCTCACATCTCTATTTAACCAAATCTGCACTGTTTTAGCTGGTCAAGTTATTTGTAGTGACCGTAAAAGCACACTTTTTGTTCTGGGTTGAAAAACCATTCCCAAATTTGCCATTCTCAAAATAACTAGTTTCTGGTATTTGAGGCCTACTTGAAATCTATCCCAAAAAGGATATCTTACATTGAAGGTACTGATAGTGTCATTCAGAAAAACCTAAGACACACGCTACCGTGCAGATAGAAGTCTGATTCTGTGATTAAACCTTAACCTGTCACACAGTGCAAAAAAAAAACAGGTCTCACATTTCTATTCAATGGTCTGCCGGGTGTTCACTCCAAGGTCATGGAAGTCACGCCTGCGGCCACCCCGTTCTCCGAGGGATATGTCCTGAAATCCAGCTGAAAGCTGCAGAACATCAGTCGGAGGTCTCTCCACTACTGGCGGGCCTCTCTGGCGCCCTCTTCCCACAAGCAAAGGCTCGGCTGGTGGCTGCTGGGGTCTTTCAATGCGTCTAGGTACTTGAGCCTCTTGCTCCTGTCCAGGCTGTCCTTGGCTGGGCTGCCCCCTGGCACGTGCTCTTCCGCGGGCTCTGGCTCGTCCACTCATCTTCTATTCCTGAGAGGATATAAACCGCTAATAAGGTCAATCTGCTGCCTAGCAGCTCCGCCGTGGCACAATCACCTCAGAACTCGCACACTGGTGACTTTAGGTATCTTCACTGGTCACTTTGAGCAGAATGATGACATCCGAGTCACGGCACCAAATGTAACCCTCTTTTCCTTGCACCATCTGTGACACCTCCAGCTTTCACACTCACTCGGTCACCAGCTCCTCCAGGCATAAACTCTAAGTGGACTCTAAGGGACGACACTCAGGTCTTCTGTGGTTTAAAGCTTTATTGAGGTGTAGTGCACTTGGCTGGAGCCTGTAATACAACAGGGAAAAACTGCCACTATGTGGTATACAGCCAGGTCACCAGCCCACCTATATCATAACAGGCATTCATTATATTACATTCCCACATACATGTTACAGGATATAACAAAGCATACAGAAAAATGAACAAGAGAAAATCATTTACAAAGATATTGCAGCAGGGTGACCTGGAATACAGCATGTCTTGCAGCCATTTTAGGAAGTACACATGTCTCTTTAACTGTACATCATCTACTCAGCCTAGCATGTGCTGCAGGGTTTAAAGGCTGCTAAAAAACATACAGTCACCTCTTTACATTCTACAGAACTATTATGGGTATATATTATAACTTTTTACAATAGATAAATGAACTTTAGCTTTAGAGAACTTAGACAGAGATCCTACCTACTTCACAGTAAATGTCTGCACTGAGGAGACCAAACCAAGTAGCAGAATACACAGGGGGCTTTCTGGAAGAGTCCACTGTAAAGACTCTGTCTGTTAAAACTTTCCTCAGTTATCTAATAGCACATTTGAAGAGGTTTATTTAGCATGTCCTGACTCTCTGCTAACAGCTTATGAATATATGGAACTATATTTAACAAGTGATCATTGCTGCAGCTCCTGTATATTGGTATGACCCTATTGCAAACCTGCAGACTGGATATTTGGTGAAACTTCATGTGGTTCATATCGACTGTACTACACCACTGACTTGGTGCCTGGGCCTAAATATGTGACAGTGGCCTGTTCCAGTGGTGGATGACGTGATGCCTGATTCTCTGCTATGACATGAAGACTGATTCTGCGCTGACATAAGGCCAGATTCTCTGTTACAGGACCTCACTCCTCAGCCTGGGTGCCTGGGCCTAAATGTGTGACAGTGGCCTGTTCCAGTGGTGGGTGACGTGATGCCTGATTCTCTGCTATGACATGAAGACAGATTCTGTGCTGACATAAGGCCAGATTCTCTGTTACGGGACCTCTCTCCTCTGCCTGGGTGCCTGGGCCTAAATGTGTGACAGTGGCCTGTTCCAGTGGTGGGTGACGTGATGCCTGATTCTCTGCTATGACATGAAGACAGATTCTGTGCTGACATAAGGCCAGATTCTCTGTTACGGGACCTCTCTCCTCTGCCTGGGTGCCTGGGCCTAAATGTGTGACAGTGGCCTGTTCCAGTGGTGGGTGACGTGAAGCCTGATTCTCTGCTATGACATGAAGACTGATTCTGTGCTGACATAAGGCCAGATTCTCTGTTACGGGACCTCTCTCCTCTGCCTGGGTGCCTGGGCCTAAATGTGTGACAGTGGCCTGTTCCAGTGGTGGGTGACGTGAAGCCTGATTCTCTGCTATGACATGAAGACAGATTCTGTGCTGACATAAGGCCAGATTCTCTGTTACGGGACCTCTCTCTTCTGCCTGGGTGCCTGGGCCTAAATGTGTGACAGTGGCCTGTTCCAGTGGTAGGTGACGTGAAGCCTGATTCTCTGCTATGACATGAAGACAGATTCTGCGCTGACATAAGGCCAGATTCTCTGTTACGGGACCGCTCTCCTCTGTCTGGGTGCCGGGGCCTAAACGCGTGACAGTGGCCTGTTCCAGTGGTGGGTGACGTGATGCCTGATTCTCTGCTATGACATGAAGACAGATTCTGTGCTGACATAAGGCCAGATTCTCTGTTACGGGACCTCTCTCCTCTGCCTGGGTGCCTGGGCCTAAATGTGTGACAGTGGCATTTTCCAGTGGTGGGTGACGTGAAGCCTGATTCTCTTCTATGACATGAAGACAGATTCTGTGCTGACATAAGGCCAGATTCTCTGTTACGGG
Organism: Bufo bufo; assembly: GCF_905171765.1. Classification (NCBI taxonomy): domain Eukaryota; kingdom Metazoa; phylum Chordata; class Amphibia; order Anura; family Bufonidae; genus Bufo; species Bufo bufo. The sequence goes on from NC_053391.1 coordinate 464,982,032, forward strand.
ACCTCTCTCCTCTGTCTGGGTGCCTGGGCCTAAATGTGTGACAGTGGCCTGTTCCAGTGGTGGGTGACGTGAAGCCTGATTCTCTGCTATGACATGAAGACAGATTCTGCGCTGACATAAGGCCAGATTCTCTGTTACGGGACCTCTCTCCTCTGCCTGGGTGCCTGGGCCTAAATGTGTGACAGTGGCCTGTTCCAGTGGTGGGTGACGTGAAGCCTAATTCTCTGCTATGACATGAAGACAGATTCTGCGCTGACATAAGTCCAGATTCTCTGTTACGGGACCGCTCTCCTCTGTCTGGGTGCCAGGGCCTAAATGTGTGACAGTGGCCTGTTCCAGTGGTGGGTGACGTGAAGCCTGATTCTCTGCTATGACATGAAGACAGATTCTGCGCTGACATAAGGCCAGATTCTCTGTTACGGGACCTCTCCTCTGCCTGGGTGCCTGGGCCTAAATGTGTGACAGTGGCCTGTTCCAGTGGTGGGTGACGTGAAGCCTGATTCTCTGCTATGACATGAAGACTGATTCTGTGCTGACATGAAGCCAGATTCTCTGCTATGGCATGAAGAGACTGATTCTCTGCTGACATGAAGCCAGATTCTTTGCTATGGCATGAAGAGACTGATTCTCTGCTGACGTGAAGCCAGATTCTCTGCTATGGGACCTCTGTCCAATTGATATTGGTTCATTTTTATTTTTTTAATTTTAATTTTAATTCATTTCCCTATCCACATTTGTTTGCAGGGGATTTACCTACATGTTGCTGCCTTTTGCAGCCCTCTAGCTCTTTCCTGGGCTGTTTTACAGCCTTTTTAGTGCCCAAATGTTCGGGTCCCCATTGACTTCAATGGGGTTCGGGTTCGGGACGAAGTTCGGTTCGGGTTCGGATCCTGAACCCGAACATTTACGGGAAGTTCGGCCGAACTTCTCGAACCCGAACATCCAGGTGTTCGCTCAACTCTAATGATGATACATTGCTCTTGCAGTTAACAGGTAATAATTATTAAAAGTTTTAGGTACTACAGGGTGATTGAACTTTTTCTTCCTTTCTTTTCCTCTGCTGGTAGCTCAGATAGTGAATAGTCTTGTCTTAAAGGGAGTTCGTCACCAACTTTACATGTCTCAAACTGCTGACACCTCACTGTGGGACACACATACATAAAACAAATGGTACCTTTCTTAGGATTTTCTTTGTAAAGCTCAAAAAAATTACTTTGATGATATATGCAAATTAGGATCACTGCAAGTACCGCTGGTCAAGAACTTCTCCCCCTGTTTAGCTGCATAGTATTGCATTTTTGTACTTTATTTGGTTTGCAGAGAGCTGTTGCATTGCATGTTTTGTTTTACAGTGTTGTTTTCAGCCATACCAACGTTCCCCTGCGCTTTGGGATGTGCTGACTGACCCCCTTTTTCTTTGCATCTTGTGCTGGAGGTGTGGCTGCCTCCTTAGTCGTGCACTCCTGACCAGCTCGTCTGCCCCATTGGCTGATTTTAATTAGTGTTAGTATATAGCTTGGCCTGCTCCCCCTCACTCACTGAAGCCATCTGGCACCAGGAGAGAGATAGTGTGTGGACTCTCATTGCAGTCCTTGGTGACCTTTTGGCGCCAGGGGTGGTGTGGAGTGGGCCCGGCGTGCATGCTGGTAACTGCTTTCCGTGGATACAATGGAGGCCATTTTGGCACCAAAAATGACAGAAATTCAGGCGGATCCAGCATGCACTTGGAACCTGCACTTTCTGAATTATATGATAGCCGTCATGGCACATAACAGGTAAAATTTAGTGTTAGGAACCCGTCTAACTAGAGATCTCCTTGACGTGCGGCAGACGGGCTCAAATAATTTTGTACAAAACGATTTGCCAAGCATCTCTAACTTATTAGTATAGCATTTGCAATTATAATGCAATTTTGTACTTTATTTGGTTTGCAGAGAGCTGTTGCATTGCATGTTTTGTTTAACAGTGTAGTTTTCAGCCATAGCAACGTACCCCTGCGCATTGGGATGTGCTGACTGACCCCCTTTTTCTTTGCAGTTTGTACTGGAGGTGTGGCTGACACCTCAGTCGTGCACTCCTGACCAGCTCGTCTGCCCCATAGGCTGATTTTAATTAGTGTGAGTATATAGCTTAGCCTCCCTCATTCACTGGAAGCCATTTGGCACCAAAAGAGGTATAGTGTGGACTCTCATTGCATTCTTTGGTGGCCATTTGGCACCAGGAGAGGTGTGGAGTGGGCTTGGCATGCATGTTGGTACCTGCATTCCTTGGATATAATGGAGGTAATTTTGGCAACATAGATGACAGAAATTAAAGCAGGCCCAGCATGCATGTGGGACCTACACTCCCTGAATTGTATGGTAGCCGTCATGGCACATAACAGGTAGAATTAAGTGTTAGGAACCCGTCTTACAGAGATCACCTTGACGTGCGGCAGACGGGCTCAAATAACATTGTACAAAATGATTTGCCAAGCATCTCTAATTTATAAGTATAGCATTAGCAATTATTATGCATTTTTGTACTTTATTTGGTTTGCAGAGAGCTGTTGCATTGCATGTTTTGTTTTACAGTATTTTATTTTATAGCATTCTTACTTTGCAGCATTTTTTCACACCTGTCTAAAATTAAAAGTTTTCAGTATATAGAAAACCATTAAACCCAGACTAAGTGTACGTGTACATAAGAACATTAAAAAATTGCAATCTACCATTGACTTTGTGAGTATTTGCACTCAAGGTTCTGATTGGACTATTCTAGGATGTACTTATTTAAAGGGGTGCACCTTCCTTACAGAATCAAACCAAGAATATTTTAGTATACGTGTATTTAAAAATAAAATCACATAACTTTCTTCTATTAGTGTAGCTGACCCCTGGCTACATAGTAGAATGTTATAGCCCATGCATCAGTCCTGATGGATCCACTGGCTAATCAAACAGAACTAAACATAGTGCCAGTTTAGTGCTTGTCCATCACACTCTCACCCCGCATGCATATTTGCCAACAGTACCAAGTTTGTCAAGACAATCCTGTCAACCGAGTCGCAAAAGGGATGGGGCTTCATGGGTGTCTGAGTGGTGGGGTTTAAATGTCTGAAATGTTACTTTTTATATCCTAGCAACTATGGACATGGTATCCCTAGCATTAGCAACAAGGTTACATGACATCCATGGGCTTACTATTATTATGGTCATTGCAACAAAACATTCACTATGTGTGTATACTCCTTGTGTAACAATATATAACATAGCTGTGTGTCACATATATATTATAACTCCATGTATCTACATAATGGATAACATGGATGTTCATCTGTGGGTAATAGCATGTCTGTATGTCTTTATGTGATGTTTACCATTGCTATGTCTCTCTATGTTATATATATAACATGGCTGTATGTCTCTGTGTAATATTTAACATGGCTGTATGTCACTATGTGATGTATAACATGGCTGTATGTCTCTATGTGATGTATAACATGGCTCTTTGTCTGTATGTGATGTACAACATTGATGTATGTCTTTTTGTGATGTATTGCAGTACCCCAGAATAGGGTCACTGCAAAAGGTAGTCTGGTGTAAAGTTATATTGCTAAGTGAAATGTTCTTATTTATTTGTATGACTAATGGCATTGTATGGACAAGTAAGGGTTAAAAACCTTGGCTCATCCCCTTAGTATGCGAGGAGATGGACCTGGGTCTGCCCCTTAGTTAGGGAACAGTCTATGTCTAGCTGAGGAAGAAAGAGGACCTATATGTGCTTACTCCTCAGAGCTAGACCTGAGCTCAGAGAACCTTCCTCTCTGAGACATTCATTGTTACTGCAACACTGAAATACTCCAGAGAAAGAAAGGAAACTAGAAGTTCCAGAATCTACAAGGCCATGCATTGGAGTCAAACAACAAGGTATTGTAGATGTTTATGGCAGAAAGAGAGAGAAACACCTTACTACAGGTAGAAGGAACATTACTAAAATTCCACACTTTACTGTAATACGCTTTAGCCAGTCATATCTTAAAGGGTTATTCCCATCTCAGACATTGTATGTATGTATATATATATATATATATATATGCCCCCAATGTCTGATGGGTTTGAGTCGCACCTCTGGGACCTACACCAGTACTTAGAACGGAGGGCGTATCGCACATTTATGGCAGCCTTCCATTCATTTCCATGGGATTGGCAAAATTAGCCGAGAGGCATGCTAGACTATTTTCGAAAGTCCCATTGAATCTAATGGGTGGTGTGGCGCTCAAGCATGACCACCATTCCATTCACTTCTATGGGACTAACAGATATAGCCAAGAGTGTTGCTCAGCTATTTTCACTGATCTCATAAGAATGAATGGAGGGCTGCCACGCATGTGCGGTACATCCCCTGGGACTTTGCAGACTCCTTTCTAAGCATAGAGGGGGGACCTGCACCTATCAGAAATTGGGGACATATCATGTCTGAGATCGGAATAACCCTTTAATTCTTTACCTGTTAGCCTGGGAATTGTAGAAACCTTTACAAGAACCTCAGTTGCATGGCTAAGTTTCTGCAGAGAGAGACAAAGGGAAGGAGTACTACAGCCTCCATCATTACTGTTGTCCGTATGTTGCTATTGGAAGGAAAATCACTGTGAAGTACTTTTGAAATTGTGCCTTTTTACTGTTGGAGGTACTGCTACTTCTATTCTGTACTTTAGTAAAGAGAGACTTACTGTATTTATTTACTACTACTTGCCTGGTTACTGACTCCACGATACGCTGGCCACTGCATCTACACCTCCTGCCTTGCACCTAGACCAACAAGCTCACCCCAACTACCATCAAGCAGGATCCCCAACATCAGGGTGTGCCCTGAGAGAAAATAAGGGGCGCCCTCCTGTCGTTGCATGGCATTAGGGAGTATCAATGTGAGGATTGCCACTGTGATCCGTGTGTTCAATTATCGTTGACTGACCTACTCTTACTCTCATCCTCCACTCATTCCTTCTGGGCTCACTGCAGTACGACATCACTTCATGTCTCTATGTGATGTATAACAATGGCTGGATATTTTTATGTAATGTATAACAGCACTTTATGCCTCTATGTGAAGTATAACATGGCTGTATGTCTCCTGGTAAAGTGTAACATGGCTTGTTGTCTCTAGGCGGTGTATAAAATGACTGTATATAGATATTTGGGGAGAATTCTCCCCTTAGCACTTAAACTTGAAGTCATGGGAGGCACTTGAAACATTATTAAAGGACATTCTAGTAAGAAGATGCTGTAGAACTTTATGGCTAGATTACCTCATTGTGGGTTCTGTATGTACAGTATGCTATCAAGTTATATGTGAAGAAAAACAGCTATAACTGCGGAAAATTAAAACTGAAGAATATAAAGCTAAGAGAAATTGATAACAGCATAATCGTGTTCTTCTCTAGGTGAATACTGGGACATGGGGCCCCTTATTAATTGGTGACATTTAGGTCTGTACAGCTAGACCATATCCTATAGATATAGTGTATCCCTATGGATATAATGCATATATAAAAATGTTTGTGCTTTATACTCCTTAGCCCCCATGTATGAGATGATGATTATTAGAGATGAGCGAATAATTCAAAAGTTTGATTCGCCACCACATGAGTTCCAGTACAAAAATGACCATTTTTAGTGCCACCAGTAAAACCAATGTCCCCATAGTGTTCCCCACTTGAAATAATAAAGGGCCAACAGTATGCTGCCAAAGAAATTAACAAACTCAAATACTTATCTCCACGCCACTGTTAGGATGCAGTGCAGTACACTGGCCTCATCTCGTATGTGTTGTGAGCCATAAATTGCCCAGCGCAGTAGGTGCGATAATGATGATGAAGTCATTGTGATTCCTGCACTGGCCTCTGATATAAGAGGGAACAGTGGGACAGAGAGATATTGCTCCCATGACTCACCACAGCATTTAACTGCATAGCGTCCACAATGGAACTGCTCATTGCCCCTGGCCTTTACACGGCCCCCACTTGTCCCTAGGTGACACTGCCAGAGGCAAGTGCCCCAACTTGCCTTGTTGGCGGTGCGCCCCTGGGCCCCCATTGTCCAAGTAAGTAGCCTTAAAAATTATCAGCAGAAACATGCTATGTCAGAACCTTGATGTCGGGGAAGTGTAGGGCTGTAATGCCCAGTGTAAGGCATTGGATGGGACGTTCTTATCAGGACAATGACTCTGTGTTTTAGGTTCATCAGGGCTATTGCAGTCCCTTATCAGGGCTCATTAGGTTTAGTGCTCATGTCCAGATATCCAGAGGATATTTACTGACTTCCAGTGATATCCTGAGGACATTCACTTTTTTTTTTATACCAGTATGCATTTAGCTTATATGTGTTAAAAGGCTTAAAAAAGATACACCTCTGTTGTACATTGTTGTACATTATATTTTGGTGATCTCACCACTTCATAGACCATTTGTGGCCTTCTCTTACTTATTTTATTGGACTAGATTTGAAGTAGGTGCATATAAGGATGAATCACATGAAACACAACACTTACATTGATATATTAGATGGCTTCATGTCTATAGGTGATGTATAATATATTTCTATGTACAGTGACATGCAAAAGTTTGGGCACCCCTGGTCAAAATTATTGTTACTGTGAACAGTTAAGCAAGTTGAAGATGAAATTATCTCCAAAAGGCATATTTAAAGATGATACATTCTCTTTGTATTTTTAGCAAAAACATTTTATTTTTATTTTCATCTTTTACATTTTCAAAATAGCAAAAAAGGAAAAGGGCCCGAAGCAAGACTTTTGGCATCCTGCATGGTTAGTACCTAGTAGCACCCCCTTTGGCAAGTATCACAGCTTGCAAATGCTTTTTGAAGCCAGCCAAGAGTCTTTCAATTCTTGTTTGAGGTATATATATCCATTTTTCGTTGCAGAAGTCTTCCAGTTCTGTGAGACTCCTGGGCCATCTTGCATGCACTGCTCTTTTGAGGTCTATCCACAGATTTTCAATGATGTTCAGAACAAGGAACTGTGAGGGCCATGGTAAAACCTTCAGCTTACGCCTTTTGAGGCAGTCTATTGTAGATTTTGATGTGTTTAGGATAATTCATTATCCATTTGTAGAAGCCATCCTCTTTTTAACTTCAGCTTTTTTTTACAGTTGGTGTTATGTCTTCTTTCAGAATTTGCTGGAATTTCATTGAATCCATTCTACCCTCTAACTGTGAAATGTTCCTCATGCCATTGGCTGCAACACCGACCCCAAACCATGATTGATCCACACCCAGGCCTAATGGTTGGAGAGGTATTCTTTTCATGAAATTCTGTACAGTTTTTTCTCCAAACATACCTTTGTTCGCTGTGGCCAAATAGTTCTATTTTCACCTCACCGGTCATCAGAACGTGTTTCCAAAATGCATTAGGCTTGTTTAGATGTTCTTTTGAAAACTTCTGATATAGAATTTTCTGGTGATGACACAGGAGAGGTTTTCTTCTGATGATTCTTTCACAAAGGCTATATTTGTGCATGTGTCGTTAAATAGTAGAACAGTGTACCACAACTCCTGAGTCTGGTAAATGTTCCTGAAGGTATTTTACAGTCAAGCAGGGATTCTGATTTGTCTTTCTAGAAATTCTACGAGCAGCTGTCTCTGAAATTTTTCTTGGTCTTCCAGATCTTCTTTTGACCTCCACTGTTTCTGTTAATTGCCATTTCTAAATGACATTTTGAACTGAGAAAATGGCAACCTGAAAAGGCTTTGCTATCTTCTTATACCCTTCTCCTGCTTTGTGGACCTCAACCATTTTCATTTTCATAGTGTTAGGCAGCTGCTATTTTTTTGGGAAAGGTTAGAGGAGTCTGGGTATTTATAAAGCTTGAAATTTGCGTCACCTGGCCTTAACCCTAAACGGGTTATTTAAGGTCTGAGACCTTTGTCAAAGTTATCGGAGTGCTCATATTTTCTTGGGTTCCCATACTATTGCAAGGTACTCCTTTCCTTTTTTCACTCTAAAATTGTACAAAACCAAAATAATACACTCATATTTCTTAAATGTTGAAGTGTGTTTAATTTTTTACTTTATTCCTTTTGGAGATCATTTCATCTTCAACTTGGGTTTTCCCATCACATACAATGGGGGGTATTTCGCTAGGATATGTCTGATATGTCTGATATGTGCAGGTCCCACCTCTAGGACCCGCACCTACAACGAGAACGAAGCGTGGAAATGAATGGAGGGCGCACTGCGCATGCGCAGCCATCCTCCATTCATTTCAATTGGGCTGCCGAAAATATCCGAGCACTGGCTCGGCTATTTCTGTCTACCCCATAGAAATGAATGGGAGCAGGGGCTGCGCGTGCGCGGTGTGCTCCCATTCACTTGTATGGGAGCAGCAAGGAGCAGCGCTTGGTGGTGGACGTCCCCGGGAGCTCTCCCCGCTCCATTCTCATTGTAGGTGCGGGTCCCAAAGGTGGGACCCACACCAATCAGACAATGGGGGCATAGCCTAGTGATATGCCCCCATTGTATGCGATGGGAATACCCCTTTAACTGTTCACAGTAACAGTAATTGACCAGTGTGGCCCAAACCTTTGCATGCCACTGAATAAGAGATGGGTAACATGGCTGCCTATCTCTAGGTGATATATGGCATGGCATAGGTAATGTGGGAAACAAGCTTTGCCTCTAATGCCACCAGATGTAAGGCAGCTATCCTATAAGTCAATATTCAGCTCTTAAAGTAAGCCTTGAGACATGACTTGGATATTAAATAAGCCAGCACCTAATCTACAGTTAAGCCAGTATTCTTTGCTCTGCACTGATGAGGGGCAATCACTCCGAAACAGCTGTCGGCAGATTAGGTGCTGGCTTATATAATATCCAAGTCATGTCTCAAGGCTTATTTTAAGAGCTGAATATTGACTTATAGGATAGCTGCCTTACATCTGGTGGCATTAGAGGCAAAGCTTGTTAAGAGCTCATTTGCATTTCTTCCCTCCCAGAATTCCAGAGGAGCATGTATGGCCTATAAGTCTCCTCACACTGATTAAGGTGCTCTCTCCCTAAGGAGCGGTGATAACTTTAAAACGCTTTGGCTTATCCAGGTCATTATGAGATTATTTTTTTCGTCACATATTGAACTTCATGACACTGGTAAAATGGAGTTAAAAAAAATCATTTTTATTTATAAAAAAATACAAAATTTACCAAAAATTTGGAAAAATTTGCAAATTTCAAAGTTTCAATTTCTCTATTTCTATAATACATAGTAATACCTACAAAAATAGTTATTCATTTACATTCCCCATATGTCTACTTCATGTCTGGATCATTTTGGGAATGCCATTTTATTTTTGGGGGACGTTACAAGGCTTAGAAGTTTAGAAGTAAATCTTGAAATTTTTCTGAAATTTTCAAAAAAACACTTTTTAATGATCAGTTCAGGTCTGAAGTCACTTTGTGAGGCTTACATAATAGAAACCACCCAAAAATGACCCCATTCTAGAAACTACACCCCTCAAGGTATTCAAAACTGATTTTACAATCTTTGTTAACCCTTTAGGTGTTCCACAAGAATTAATGGAAAATAGAGATACAATAAAAAAAATTCACTTTTTTGGCAGATTTTCCATTTTAATTTTTTTTTCCAGTTACAAAGCAAGGGTTAACAGCCAAACAAAACTCAATATTTATGGCCCTGATTCTGTAGTTTACAGAAACGCCCCATATGTGGTCGTAAACTGCTGTACGGGCACACGGCAGGGCACAGAAGGAAAGGAATGCCATACGGTTTTTGGAAGGCAGATTTTGCTGTACTTTTTTTGGACACCATGTCCCATTTGAAGCCTCCCTGATGCACCCCTAGAGTAAAAACTCCAAAAAAGTGACCCCATTTTAGAAACTACGGGATAGGGTGGCAGTTTTGTTGGTACTAGTTTAGGGTACATATGATTTTTGGTTGCTCTATATTACACTTTTTATGAGGCAAGGTAACAAGAAATAGCTGTTTTGGCACCGTTTTTATTTTTTGTTATTTACAACATTCATCTGACAGGTTAGATTATGTGGTATTTTTATAGACCATGTTGTCCCGGCGATACCTAATATGTAAACAATTTTTTTATTTATGTAAGTTTTACACAATGATTTCATTTTTGAAACAAAATAAAACATGTTTTAGTGTCTCCATATTCTGAAATCCATAGTTTTTTAGTTTTTGGGCGATTATCTTGGGTAGGGTATGATTTTTGCAGGATGATATGACGGTTTGATTGGCACTATTTTGGGGTGCGTATGACTTTTTGATCGCTTGCTATTACACTTTTTGTGATGTAAGGTGACAAAAAATTGCTTTTTTTACCCTTTTTTTATTTTTTATTTACAGTTTTCACCTGAGGGGTTAGGTCATGTGATATTTTTATAGAGCAGGCTATTACGGACACAACGATACCTAATATGTATACTTTTTTTATTTATGTAAGTTTTACACAATAATATCATTTTTGAAAAAAAAAATCATGTTTTAGTGTCTCCATATTCTGAGCCATAGTTTTTTCAGTTTTTGGGCGATTATCTTAGCTAGGGTCTCATTTTTTGCGGGACGATATGACAATTTGATTAGCACTATTTTGGGGTGCATATGACTTTTTGATCGCTTGCTATTATACATTTTGTGATGTAAGGTGACAAAAAATGGCTTTTTTTACACCTTTTTTTATTTTTATTTTTTTACGGTTTTTACCTGAGGGGTTAGGTCATGTGATATTTTTATGGAGCAGGTTATTACGGACGCGGCGATACCTAATTTGTATACTTCTTTTATTTACTTAAATTTTACACAATAACTGATTTTTTAAAACCAAAATAATTATGTTTTAGTGTCTCCATATTACTCATACAGCTTCCGGCCTGTGAGATCCAGGGGGCTGGATCTCACAGGCTCGTCACCGGAAGGCAGCGCCGATGCCTTCCATGCCATCGGGTCCCCCTTACAGCCGCACGGGGACCCGATGGCACCTCCGCATCTCCCGTAAAAGCCGCAAACCGCAGGTCTGAATTGACCTGCGGTTGGCGGCGATCGCCGACACGGGACCCCCCTGCGCATTTTCCCAGGGTGCCTGCTCAATTATTTGAGCAGGCACCTTGTTCCGATCACCACCCGTCGGGCGGCGGTGATCGGAACTACACATGACGTACCGGTACGTCATGTGTCCCCAAGAGGTTAATGTTGTCATGTTGTAGATACAGCTATTGCAACGGACGCCTCCCCCCAGGGACCTCTCTATAATGCGACCCAGGTGTAGGCAGTGGCGGATCAAGGTGGGGGCAACGGGGCAATTGCCCCCCCCGAGCGGTCGGCGGCGGGGCACAGGGAAATGAACGCTTCCATTAAGGAAGCGCTCATCTCCATAGTAATCTGTATCGCCGTCCTCAGGACAGCCGGCAGGACTAGGCCGGCAGCCAATCAGAGGCCGGCGCATGCGGCGCGATTACACAATCGCGCCGCCTGAGTCGTACAGCGTGGGACACAGGCCGGAAGAGGCCTGCATCGCATCGCTGACATGGAGGTAAGTATGTTTTTTTGTTTTTTTATAATATATACAATACTTTTACTGGCACATGGGGGGGCTGTTATTGCTGGCACATGGGGGGGCTGTTATTGATGGCACATGGGGGGGCTGTTATTGCTGGCACATAAGGGGGCTGTTATTACTGGCACATGGGGGGGCTGTTATTACTGGCACATGGGGGGGCTGTTATTACTGGCACATAGGGGGCTGTTATTACTGGCACATGGGGGGCTGATATTACTGGCACATGGGGGGCTGTTAATACTGGCACATGGGGTGGCTGTTATTACTGGCACATGGGGGGGCTGTTATAACTGGCACATGGGGGGTCTGTTATTACTGGCACATGAGGGGGCTGTTATTACTGGCACATGGGGGGGAAAGCTGTTATTACTGGCATATGGGGGAAAGCTGTTATTACTGGCACATGGGGGGCTGTTATTACTGGCACATGGGGGGGCTGTTATTACTGGCACATGATTGGGGGGTTGCTATTGTTACTGACACATTATTGGGGGCACTATAGGGGCATCTACTGAGGCCACAAAGAAGGGGTATTTTATATGGGGGCTCTGTACAGTAGAATTTTATACTGGGACACATTATGGTGGGTACTTTGGGGAAGGGGGGAGAGGAGTACTATGGGGTCATCTACGGGGGGGCACTAAGAAGGGGTATTTTATACTTACAAATTATAGGGGACACTTAGGGCATCTACTGGAGCATTTTATACTGGTACATTATTGGGGGCACTAGGAGGAAGGAGGATGTGGAGCATTTATTGGGGGCACTATGGGGACATTAGCTCACCTGGGGGCATTACAAGGGGGTATTTTATGCACTGTCACATTATAAGGAGAAATATTTCTACTGGGGGGCATTATGGTGGGCTTTATTACTCCCCCATGGTATGACCCCCTAGTAGCAGCATCAGCCTCTCCCTGCTCTGCTATCCCTCTGCCCCTTCTCCAAATCCTTATTATGAAATCTTTCTCATTAGGATAAAACACATCAGCTCCGCCGATCCCCCGGCCAAAGTGTTGAAGTGGCGTCCGAGATCCCCAAGGGCCAAGCCAAGTAATTGTAAGTTTTAATGTGAAATACGTTTATGTTATACACATATAGCATACACTGTGCCACACAATATACAGTATACCTCTACAATGTGTATTCTGTTCTATAAGCATCATTGTTTTGTGGCGGCGGACAGAAAATAATCTGGAAGTGCCCCTCCCGAGACCAGGCTCTGGATCCGCCACTGGGTGTAGGAATGCTGAGTGGGAAAGTGCGGCCTATCTGTTTCTTTATGTGTCACAGTACTCCCACCTGGATACGGCTGGAACCCAGGCTTTGGCTCCAAAGCAATAAATAGCGGGATAAATTCAGGGATTGGAAAGAATAACTTGAGTCTAGACCTTGTGATGAAGTTTAATGGCAGCATTACTTTGAATAAACATTTTTTTCAAACAGTTTACAGGATTTGTCTTGGTTCCAGCAGGCTTTAGGATTAACTGGCAGGCGAACTCAACTCTGCTATATCTCTTTCGCTCTGATATACTGACAAGCTGACTTGGTAACTTGGCTTCTTCTATACGCTGCACTTCACTTTTTAGTCAGACTTATCTTCAGCCAAGGAATAGGTTAGAATCCTGGCAGCTCCAACATGGAGTCTCAACCAGCACCAACCAGAATTGCCCCACCTCCTTCTGGTAGCAAGCAGGACTGGCCCACTTCTGACCGAAGGCGTGGAGAATGGAATGGTGAGTCCGTTAAATCTAACTATATCTCTTCCATGTTTGCTGCCACTTGCTGGTGAATCAGGCACATTATATGAACAGGTACATAACATTATTATAAATGCAGAGTGTTGAGGGACCTGGAAATAAATATACAGGGAGTGCAGAATTATTAGGCAAGTTGTATTTTTGAGGATTAATTTTATTATTGAACAACAACCATGTTCTCAATGAACCCAAAAAACTCATTAATATCAAAGCTGAATATTTTTGGAAGTAGTTTTTAGTTTGTTTTTAGTTTTAGCTATTTTAGGGGGATATCTGTGTGTGCAGGTGACTATTAATGTGCATAATTATTAGGCAACTTAACAAAAAACTAATATATACCCATTTCAATTATTTATTTTTACCAGTGAAACCAATATAACATCTCAACATTCACAAATATACATTTCTGACATTCAAAAACAAAACAAAAACAAATCAGTGACCAATATAGCCACCTTTCTTTGCAAGGACACTCAAAAGCCTGCCATCCATGGATTCTGTCAGTGTTTTGATCTGTTCACCATCAACATTGCGTGCAGCAGCAACCACAGCCTCCCAGACACTGTTCAGAGAGGTGTACTGTTTTCCCTCCTTGTAAATCTCACATTTGATGATGGACCACAGGTTCTCAATGAGGTTCAGATCAGGTGAACAAGGAGGCCATGTCATTAGATTTTCTTCTTTTATACCCTTTCTTGCCAGCCACGCTGTGGAGTACTTGGACGCATGTGATGGAGCATTGTCCTGCATGAAAATCATGTTTTTATTGAAGGATGCAGACTTCTTCCTGTACCACTGCTTGAAGAAGGTGTCTTCCAGAAAATGGCAGTAGGACTGGGAGTTGAGCTTGACTCCATCCTCAACCCGAAAAGGCCCCACAAGCTCATCTTTGATGATACCAGCCCAAACCAGTACTCCACCTCCACCTTGCTGGCGTCTGAGTCGGACTGGAGCTCTCTGCCCTTTACCAATCCAGCCACGGGCCCATCCATCTGGCCCATCAAGACTCACTCTCATTTCATCAGTCCATAAAACCTTAGAAAAATCAGTCTTGAGATATTTCTTGGCCCAGTCTTGACGTTTCAGCTTGTGTGTCTTGTTCAGTGGTGGTCGTCTTTCAGCCTTTCTTACCTTGGCCATGTCTCTGAGTATTGCACACCTTGTGCTTTTGGGCACTCCAGTGATGTTGCAGCTCTGAAATATGGCCAAACTGGTGGCAAGTGGCATCTTGGCAGCTGCACGCTTGACTTTTCTCAGTTCATGGGCAGTTATTTTGCGCCTTGGTTTTTCCACACGCTTCTTGCGACCCTGTTGACTATTTTGAATGAAACGCTTGATTGTTCGATGATCACGCTTCAGAAGCTTTGCAATTTTAAGAGTGCTGCATCCCTCTGCAAGATATCTCACTATTTTTGACTTTTCTGAGCCTGTCAAGTCCTTCTTTTGACCCATTTTGCCAAAGGAAAGGAAGTTGCCTAATAATTATGCACACCTAATATAGGGTGTTGATGTCATTAGACCCCACCCCTTCTCATTACAGAGATGCACATCACCTAATATGCTTAATTGGTAGTAGGCTTTCGAGCCTATACAGCTTGGAGTAAGACAACATGCATAAAGAGGATGATGTGGTCAAAATACTCATTTGCCTAATAATTCTGCACGCAGTGTATAGGTGACATACAGGTTAGACCATAAAAGATAGTAGCAAGGTGCAGAAGTGGTAACACCACTCTGGGGTGTTACACTATCTTTTAACAAATAACACATAACAAAAAACATGTGAATGTGACCTTAATGTAACTATGCTTTCCATTAAGACATTAGAAGCAGCAACTCCAGGTTTATGTATCCTTTTTATTTTATTTTTATTTTTTTGTGGTCAAAGTGAAGAAAATGAAATATGAACATATCCTATGTTGCAACTCCATGCAAAGTAAACACTTGCAGTTTCAAGGTATGGCCACAAGTTCAGGTTTCCTGATGCTGTTTTTAAAGCCAAAACCAGAAATGAATTTAAAGGGAATCTGTCACCTGCAAAACGCATATTAAACCGACCACAGTACCTTACAGTATCCCCCAGTGTGTTGCTAATCATGTTTTTCTTTCCTCTTTGTGTTTCTTCATACTCGTTAAAAACGCTGTTTTAATGTCGGTTGGCGCTGTCTCCGAGTCAGGCTTGAAGTCAAGGGGGCAGTGGCCTTCTTGCTTCAAGTAAAGCTAAGCCCGCCCCTCACCCCTCCTCTCTACAATTAGATGGACATGCTGCCGTGATCACGCTCTTCTAGCGCATGCATGGTACGCTGCCTGTTACAGCGTGATGGCCGGGCGCGGTCGCGATCAAACTGTCCGGCGCATCCGCAGTCAGCAAAATGCAGGCGAGTGAATGAGGATCGCGCTGTAACAGGCAGCGTACCGCGCATGCGCTAGAAGAGCGCAATCCCGGCTTCACGGCAGCATGTCCATCTAATTGTAGAGAGGAGGGGTAAGGGGCGGGCTTAGCTTTACTTGAAGCAAGAAGGCCACTGCCCCCTTGACTTCAAGCCTGACTCGGAGACAGCGCCAACCGACATTAAAACAGCATTTTTAACAAGTATGAAGAAACACAAAGAGGAAATAAAAACATGATTAGCAACACACTGGGGGATACTGTAAGGTACTGTGGTCGGTTTAATATGCGTTTTGCAGGTGACAGGTTCCCTTTAAAAAAAGAGGAGGTCATATATGTCCTTTATACTTTCATTTTTATGATAGATAGATAGATAGATAGATAGATAGATAGATAATAGATATTAGCGAGATAGACAGATAGATAATATATATGAGATAGATAGATAGATAGATAGATAGACTGATAGTGATTGTTTTATTACTTTACTATACACAAACATAGATTTGTTGCAGAAATTAAGTGACTGTCCTATTCATTTCTACATAACTTTCAGAAATCCATGTGCTTTCCAGCAAAACAATCCCATTCATATAAATAGAACAGATTTTTTTGTCTAAATGCAAATAAACCCTAAAACAGCCATAACTTTTTATTTCCTATGTTGATTTAGCTGTATGAGGTTACTTTTTAGTGAAAAAAGTGATAGTTTTAGGCAATAGTATAACATATATTTTATAATGTATATTTTATATATATACACATTTAACTTAACTTTCTATAGTAGAAATGCTGAAAAAGGGAATTTTATAAAGCAATTTATTTATTCACTACTAATGTGATAACGTGGTTATTACAGGTAAGCAAAACATGTCTGTTATTTCTAGTTTTAAAGGGCTTCTGTCACCCCCAAAACACTTTTTTTTTTTGGGCTTGTTAAAATCCTTATTTAACGACTATTCCCTATATAGGGAAATAGTCAAAATAAGTATCACGTCCATGTGACGTCTTTGTTGCATCCGTTTTTTTTTTTTTAACGAACCCATTGACTTAAATGGGTGCGTGAACCTAATTTTGTGTCAAAGAATAGGACATATTCTATCATTTGTGGAATGGACATATGGATGTGGAAGGCCAAGGAATGACATCCCTTTGTTTTCCTCATGCTTATGTTGATTCCACAAAAGTATTCATGTCTAGGTGCTGATTTGAAAAGTAAAATATTTTTTTGTGGGACAAACCCTTTAACCTTACTAAAGAATCATACATTTATTTTTGCATATTAAGAGATTTTTAAATTTCATTTCTTTTCATTATTACTGTTGAGCGAATCGAAGTTCACGAAGTGGAATTCGATTCGTATTTCAGAGAAAATTTGATTTGCTGCGAGGTCGAATTTCCTCGTGCTTCATGGTAAGTAATCTATTTTCCCTGAAATGACTGTAAAAATAATAATACTTACCTCATCCATTTGAGCACAAGAGCCCGCCGCCGCCATCTTGACTGAAGATCCTGCATGAAATCCTGTGCGCAGTGACGTCATCACGGGCCAAGCGAGATTTCAAGGTGCATCTTCAATAAAGATGGCATCAGCGGGCTCTTCGTGATCAAATGGATGAGGTAAGTATGACTTTATAATTTTTTTTAATGATAGACATATATTAAAGTCAGATGCCGTTATCAGCGATGAGCATGGCATTTGACGGGTACAATGACATGGGAGCGGCGCAATTGCTGTTGCCCGTTATTGCACCCACTATTTACAAAGAAATGGACTTTGTGACAAAGTAATTAATCACAAAGGAATTGTTTTTGTAAAATGTGGTGAAGGTGCTGAATCAAAACTTTGCGCAACACTACTCATCATCTTTCAACACACTATTCTTGATGTCTGAATTTACCAGAGCATCAACCTCTAAAGAATAATAATAATAATAATAAAAATGAGGCATTTAGGCAAAGAAAATATAACATCACACTGCTAGAGAGAGTACCTCCCAGTTTGAGACCAGTAGAGATGAGAGGCAAAAGAATGGCTTGAAAATCAATTAAATATACAGAGGTGTTTCTCCACTGTTAGAGAAGGACCCCTCCTCCAGTTTTAGGGAATTGCTGAAGCACAGCAGTGTACTTCAGAGTTTCTTCTGCATAGGAGAAACTACACAGGGTTCAAGTGTAGATGGTAATACTGTATATCCACGGTGATTGAATGGGTACTTGCATCTGCCCAACCTTGCTTAATGCATCAACTCTGGAAGACTGGGTAACAGTTTGGACATTAGTATGTGTGAAGATACTGGGAAAGTATATTTCAATGGAGGCATGCAATAGGGAGGAATGTATAAAGCTATTACAATGGATGAGCGAAGTCGATTCGCATAAAACTTACCACTAGGTACCACTAGGAACCAAACCCGAGTATGGTACCAAGGTTTTTTATAGTAATTCATTCACAAAGTTATTGCACGAAGTCTCGTGAGACTTCGCAAAGTAATAACTTCGGCACATCAGAGTCAATACATTCTAATACTGTACAGAGCTCCCGCACCATACAGTATTACAACAACGTTTTTTGAAAATCGACTTTGGATGAAGCATCCGAAGTCGATTCTCTCATCCGTAGATATAATCCTTACATTTTATTCCACAGATAACTGATAAAATGTAAAAGAGTACTGATGCTGTATGGTGACCATATTGGGTGGGATCTATCATTTGCCCCACGCTACTTTACTGGAGAGAAATGAAGTTTTCTGGTGTAAATGAAGCTCATAGCTGCCATAAATTTCTGTTTAGGCACACAGACCCCTGGAGGATGCACCTAATATATCACAAGGCCTGCTCCTCGTCATAAATAAGGCACATCCTTCTGCAGAGCAGGGATATCATAGACTAGTGTAAAACGTTATTATATGATAAATCCCCTATTATTCCCAATATAAAGTATCTCACATATTAAAGCATAACTTCCTGAGAGTCAATTAGAATAAATCCTAGAAATAGATGTCAGTAGACCTCTATGGGATTTACCTATGCGTTGTTTTCTAGTATTGAGGATGTTTCTGTTTAGTCCTCATGCATTCTGAATGGAAAGAGATATGTTCAGGACACATCAGGATGTCTTCTGTTCCATCAGCATTCCTTTTTGTGACTGGACATAAAACCGCTGCAAGCTGCAGTTTTGTGTCTGGTCATGAAAGTGGGAAAAAACGGATCTGTCACTAAAAACAATGTAAGTCAATGGTGACGGATACATTTTTTTAGGGGCCTAAAAAAATCAGTTTTGATTTCACACAACCACATCCTAGTGGAACGGCAGCATCCTGATGTGCAAAATCTAAATAGATCCGTTTAATTCCTCTGCCGGATCTCAATACCGGAATTGACAACGCAAGTGTGAAACAGGCCGAACAAGTAATAGGAAAGCCCATTCAAATAGTAATGACACCAGCGTTTTTCTGCAGCATTAGATGTTCCAGTAAAAACTTTTCATGGTCTAATTAAACCAGATTTCAACATATCAGTAAATCATAGAAACATGTAATTTTTGTCACAGAATTAAAACCAAAGTT
This sequence comes from Bufo bufo, assembly GCF_905171765.1. Lineage (NCBI taxonomy): Eukaryota > Metazoa > Chordata > Amphibia > Anura > Bufonidae > Bufo > Bufo bufo. The sequence continues at coordinate 465,001,335 of NC_053391.1, forward strand.
TGTATTTGGGTTATAATAAAATATGTGACTTCTATCGGAATATTACAAATTGTAGCACAAAGGTTCACAACCGTAAGCTACATAACATTCTTAATCTATGAAATATTACTATACACAACTCATTTTTCTTTTTGTCCAAAAAAAATCTGCATATACTGAATGATATGACCCTACAGCTAAAGTTATGATAAGAAGAAAAAAAAACAGCGCAACAATAGGGATCATATTCAATTAAAATAAGCATTCTTTAGATTACTATGCAATGCAAAAGAGCAAAACACTGTTTCTCTGACATTTTTCATTTAAATAAGTGCACTTGACTTGCGAAAGAGAATTGAATTTATCCATGTGCCCTTTCAGTGCCTTTACACAACTTTTTATGTCTAAAATGACTGTGAGTGCTAAGAAATGTATTGTTCCCAAGCTCACTCAATGCTACTAATCAAATTCTTCTTCAAGAGACAATATAAAAAAAAAAACAGCATGCTGACCCAATTTTTCATTTAAGTATAACTGAATGCTTTAGGATATTAGGTATGCATGGGCATGATGAGTTTGCAGAATGGAAACACTCATCTTTCATTGCTAGTGTTTATTATAATAATTCCTTATGGAGGCTGCTTAGCTTAGACCTTAAACAGGCTTTCCAATAAACATCATTTATCACGTATCTACGGCATATGATCACTGAGAGTTCAACAGCTGGGACCCTTAGGCCTCTTTCACATGGGCGTTGCGGGAAAATGTGCGGGTGCGTTGCGGGAACACGCGCGATTTTTCCGCACGAGTGCAAAACATTGTAATGCGTTTTGCACTCGCGTGAGAAAAATCGCGCATGTTTGGTACCCAAACCCGAACTTCTTCACAGAAGTTCGGGCTTGGGATCGGTGTTCTGTAGATTGTATTATTTTCCCTTATAACATGGTTATAAGGGAAAATAATAGCATTCTGAATACAGAATGCATAGTAAAATAGCGCTGGAGGGGTTAAAAAAAATAGGTAAAAGATCATGTGATGGACCATGTGATGACCGGAGTGACGTCACCACAGGTCCTGTTCCTGCAATGAATGCTCACCACAGGTCCTGTTCAGCAAATGAGACAGACGAGAAGCCGGGCTGCGCGATCAACTGGACTAAGGTGAGTTAAATTATTATTTATTTATTTTTTAACCCCTCCAGCGCTACTTTACTATGCATTCTGTATTCAGAATGCTATTATTTTCCCTTATAACCATGATATAAGGGAAAATAATAATGAACGGGTCTCCATCCCGATCGTCTCCGAGCAACCGTGTGTGAAAATCGCACCGCATCCGCACTTGCTTGCGGATGCTTGCGATTTTCACGCAACCCCATTAATTTCTATGGGGCCTGCATTACGTGAAAAACGCACAAAGAGGAGCATGCTGCGATTTTCACGCAACGCACAAGTGATGCGTGAAAATCACTGCTCATGTGAACAGCCCCATTGAAATGAATGGGTCGGGATTCAGTGCGGGTGCAATGCGTTCAACTCACGCATCGCATCCGCGCGGAATACTCGCCCGTGTGAAAGGGGCCTTAGTGCTCATGAGAATGGAGGTCCCTTAGCACCTTATGTGAATAGAGTTGTGTCTCAGATGTCTCATCAGTCTTAGAGAAGTGAACAGTGCAGCAACAACCTTTTTCCATCAATGTAGCCATAAGAAGGCTTGCTTCTTACATGACAAGGCACCATTTTGGGTTGCATACACCATATGGACTGAGGTATTGGGACACACATCTTATTCATTGAATTCAGGTGCTTAATTCGGTCCCATTGCCATAGGTGTATAAAATCCAGCACCTAGCCATGCAGTCTGCCTTTACAAACATTTGCAATAGAATAGACCATACTAAAGGGCTCACTGAATTCTAGTGTGTTGCTGTAATAGGATGTCACCATTGCAACAAGTCAGTTCGTGAAATTTCTTCCCTCCTAGATATTCCATGATCAACTGTGAGTGGTGCTACTGCAATGTGGAAGTGTTTAGGAACCATGTCAACTCAGTGGCAAAGTGACAGACCATGTAAAGTTACAGTGTTAAGGTGCATAGTTCATTAAAGTCGCCAATGCCCTGCTGACTCAATAACTGCAATGATCCAAACTTCCTTTGACTTAATATCAGCGCACAAAAAAGGTGTGGAGAGAGGAGCAGCAGCATTTAAGCCTTACATCTCCAAGCGCAAAGCCAAGTCCTAGATAGAGTGGTGTAAAGCACACTACCAATTGACTCTGGAGCAGTGGAAATGTGTCTGTGACGTAACGAATCACACTTCTCTATCTGGCAGTCTGATGCATGAGTTTTGGGTTTGGCAAATTCCAGGAGAGCATTGACTGCATTCAGTCAATGGTAACATCTGGTGAAGGAGGGATAATGCTATAGGGTTGTTTTTCAGGGGCTGGCCTAGGCTCCTTTTATCTAGTGAAGAGAAATCTTAATGCTTCAGGATACAAAGACATTTGGTAGAATTGTATACTTCTGACTTTGTGGGAGCAGTTTGGGAAGGTCCTTTTCTGTTCCAGCATTCCACTGCCCAAGTACACAAAGCAAGATCCATATGGTTGGATAGGTTTGGTGTGAAATAACTTGACTGGCCCCACTGGCCACAGTTTTGTCTGTTCCCTTAATGCTATGCACTAGTATATCTTCACCTACTTACCTTGGTCAGCTGTCACTGAATGGAGAATAATCTAAGAGGTAGTGGCTTGACGGTTTCATTGAAGAACAGATCACATTTTGATAACCATAACTTATTTCTTCATCCATGTAGCCATATGAGGACTTTCTGTTAGATGAATAGCTTTCATTCATGCATTTTTGGATATTTATTTAGGACATACTTAGGAGATGCTCAAGAAATAAGAAAATATTCAATTTTTTATGCATTTTTAAACTGGATAAATAACAAGATAATTTTCTAACAGAGGTTGTTACAGTTGAAATACCAATATTAAAAATTTTTCCATAGTAAAATGGAATGAACAGAAGTTTGTGTTGTTTTTGCCTTATTTTAGTTTGCCTTTTTTATTTTATGTAATTTTATTTATTTTTTACATTTTTAGTTCCACTGTGGGATCTGAACTTATGATTATTTGATTAGTTCTATAATGTAGTGCAATAGCAGGATCTAATAGACTTATACATGGCAGACCTGGGCTATCATCAGAGCATGGCAGGACTGGAATTAAAAAGCAGCAGTGGTGCGCAAACCCAACCAGCCCATTGCGGAAAAATAGTAGCGCCCAAAGCATCCAGCAACACATTTTACTTTATTTGTTTGTGCCCTTTTATAAACCACACCATCAACATAAAGAAAGGAAATACAAGTGGAACACAGTAATGCCTCATCAAATTGTTTGTGACAGACTTTACCTTGCCAATGACAAGCTCAAAATACCTCCAAACAGTGCTACACAAATATCTTTCCAGCAATGCCAAATAAATATCACTGTGTCTCATAAAATACCTTCCCAGCAGTTCCAAATACCACAGCTCAGGACAAAACATTTCTCCAACAGCAACAATTTGACATAGTCAGGCAGAATCGGTCTGCAGAAAGATAGCAGCAGGATTAGCTTGCAAAAAGAGAACTATCAAGGCCACATAAAGAGATCATCCTTAAAGGGAACAAGACAAAACAAAGAGCTTGAAACTCTCTATTTACCACAAGCTATCAGTGGACAAACCCTACAATTAATGGGAAATAGTGATCAAGGAGCTCTTGGGAAGACCATCAAATGACGAGGCACCTAGATGGAAGAAAATTTGAACTGTAATTTTCTTTAATTGTAAAAAGAGCTATGTGCTAGAAGACAACTCCAGAGAGATGATTTATATATGTCTAATGTTTATAAACACCCTAGAGATGTCCAAAGAGATGCACAACGTACAGTATGGAGAGTGAGTTGAATATTCTTGAGCTAAAGGACGATGTCGACGGAGCAATGGCGATAACACACACTTCTAAAGAAAAGTGCTATGAATGCCAAGAAGTATGGGGCATTCATGACAAAAAAGAAAAATGGGAGGTTGAGCCTAATATAAAGAGGGACACAACATCATTTAAAGAAGAATCTCTCTGGCCAGCACAGACAAAAATAACACCATGGCCAAAATCGCTGATCTAGGTGAATAGTGACCAAGTGAAATGGGATGAAGGCTGTCAAGGTCACTAAAAAGGTATCGACTAGTAGACCCAATGATCAGCAACTCTATTAAAATATCTTTTTGCCGATATCAGTGAACATCCGGCGCATCATCAGCTTTAACCCATAGAGAAGACCAAAATAAGGGTGAAAATTTTGTCTTGTCTTGATAAAGAACTTTACTGTTGTTTTAAGTTATCATTCTAACAGCAATTGTAAAGGACTGCAATTAATAAAATGGGCAAAGTATAAGAAGGTAAGTATAATTGTTTACCTACTGTGAATTGTTTTATTATATTAACCCTTAGAGGACAAGTGCCATACATATATGGCATAGCAAATATAGTGTTCACTCACGTATGGTGCTCTGATCAAACAGGTAGAGGAGCTGTGCCTGCTTCAGCAGTACAGGCACTTGGCGGCTGTTACTGACAGCCAGGCCCATGTTACATCCGCCAGTATCGGTGAAAACTCCAGTGCCAACAGATGAATCCCTTAGATGCCGTGGTCAATGCTAACTGCTGAATCTAAGATGTTTATAGAGGGAGGGGGCTCCCTCTCTCAACCCTTAGGTTCCCTATGTGCTGCAAAAGCCAAAAGCTGATCTTTCCCTTCTGAACCCTGCAACTTATCCAAATAGTAGTTTAGGCCCACATTTATGGCATTTCAGTACCTAGTAGAACCCGTCCAACAATTTAAGGTTGTGTCTCAGATGGCACACTCTGGGGACAACATATTGGGCACTGAAATACCATATCTATGGAAAACTTGCAATGTTTATTTTGCATGGTTAGCTGCCCATTAATAAAACATACTTTTATAATATGCTAATTACCTGTCTACCAGCAAGTAGGGCGTCTACTTGCTGGTAGCAGCCGCAAAAATCCGCCCCCTCCTCCTGTTGATTGACAGGGCCAGCAGCGATCTCCTCCTCCGACTGTCCCTGTCAGCATTTCAAAAATCGCGCGCCTGTGTTGATTCAGCGCAGACACTCTGAGATAAGGAGGCTCGCCTCCTCAGCACTCCCTCAGTGCACCTGCGCCGATGACGTCACCGAAAGAGAAGACGTCATCGGCGCAGGCGCACTGAGGGAGTGCTGAGGAGGCGAGACTCCTTATCTCAGAGCACCTGCGCCGAATCAACACAGGCGCGCGATTTTGAAATGCTGACAGGCCAGTCGGAGGAGGAGATCGTGGCTGGCCCTGTCAATCAACAGGAGGAGGGGGCGTTTTTTTGAGGCTGCTACCAGCAAGTAGACGCCCTACTTGCTGGTATACAGGTAATTAGCATATTATAAAAGTATGTTTTTTGACATATCTACTGAACGAAAATGATTAATAACATAATGTATAGATATATCGCAGGATAGGGATTATAAGTACACAAAAAAAAAAAAGAGTTTAGTGGGGTGATAGAAGCTGTAACGGAACGCCTAGCACCCCGTTCAGGTACCTCCGTCGAAATATGCTCCTAGTGCTTCCAGAGGACTCCAAGCACTCCATTTGACACCGTACGCACTGCAGACCCCACGAACCGCCGCAGCTTGGTTGGGGTCTCACCGTCCTCCACCCACGCTGGATCCAAGACTGGGCTTCAGCTTCCAGTGGGTGAACCTCTCCTACATCCAGAGAGCAGGAACCATGAACAAGCTCTTACAAGAGCTTATACTCAGGGGAGTATTGTGATATAGCAATCCCCAAGAGTGTAGTTATCGCATTCCCCAAACATGAGCCAAAACTTCATGAAGGTATAAAAGCAACCCCTTTATTCTAACACACAAGCATTTTATACACATCTTCCAACAAGGCCAGCACCCACAGGGTTTTGTAAAAACAGCCAATCACATGCATTTACAGTATTCAAACCTCCCCAGCAATTGTACACAAAATCCCCTTCCCTCTGTCTGTAACGCAATAAACAAAATACAATGAGCCTTGTCTGAGACGCAATTAACTAACACAATGAGCATTGTCTGAGACGCAATCCACAAAATACAATTACCAAACGTAATGGACTAACTTGAACCCTGGTCTAATTCGTGGGGTTGAGAGTTCAAGTTAGTCCAAGTCCTTTGTGAACAAATGAGGCCTGGTTGATGAGAGGGCCCATAATCCTGGGGCAAGAGACTATTAGCCAGGCCCCTCCAAAACCCAGTGGCGAGGTTGGTTTCGCCACAGAAGCCCTTTAAGAACCAGGCCATTTTTTTGCAAATCTGACCAGTGTCGCTTTATGTGGTGATAACTTTAAAACACTTTGACTTATCCAGGCCATTCTGAGATAGTTTTTTCATCACATATTGTTCTTCATGACACTGGTAAAATGGAGTAAAAAAAAAAAACATTTTTATTTATAAAAAAATACTAAATTTACCAATTTTTTTTAAAAAATAGCAAATTTCCAAGTTTCAATTTCTCTACTTCCATAATACATAGCAATACCTCCAAAAATAGTTATTACATTCTTACATTCCCCATATGTCTACTTCATGATTGGATCATTTTGGGAATTACATTTTATTTTTTGGGGACGTTACAAGGCTTAGAAGTTTAGAAGCAAATCTTGAAATTTTTCAGAAATGTTCAAAAACCCAATTTTTAGGGACCAGTTCAGGTCTGAAGTCACTTTGTGAGGCTTACATAATAGAAACCACCCAGAAATGACCCGATTCTAGGAACTACACCCCTCTAGGTATTCAAAACTGATTTTTACAAACGTCAATAACCCTTTAGGTGTTGCACAAGCGTTATTGGCAAATTGAGATGAAATTTGAGAATTTTTATTTTTGGGCAGATTTTCTATTTTTATCTATTTTTCCAGTAACAAAGCAAGGGTTAACAGCCAAACAAAATGCTATATTTATTGCCCCGATTCTGTAGTTTGCAGAAACACCCCATATGTGGCTGTAAACTATTGTACGGGCACACAGTAGGGCGTAGAGGGAAAGGTGCGCCGTATGGTTTTTGGAAGGCAGATTTTTCTGGACTGGTTTATTTACACCATGTCCCATTTGATGCCCCCCTGATGCACCCCTAGAGTAGAAACTCCATAAAAGTGACCCCATATAAGAAACTACACCCCTCAAGGAATTCAAAACTGATTTTACAAACTTTGTTAACCCTTTAGGTGTTGCACAAGAGTTATTGGCAAATGGAGATTAAATTTGAGAATTTCAATTTTATGGCAAATTTTCCATTTTATCCCATTTTTTCCAGTAACAAATCAAGGGTTAACAGCCAAACAAAATGCTATATTTATTGCCCCGATTCTGTAGTTTGCAGAAACACCCCATATGTGGCTGTAAACTATTGTACGGGCACACAGTAGGGCGTAGAGGGAAAGGTGCGCCGTATGGTTTTTGGAAGGCAGATTTTTCTGGACTGGTTTATTTACACCATGTCCCATTTGATGCCCCCCTGATGCACTGCTAGAGTAGAAACTCCATAAAAGTGACCCCATATAAGAAACTACACCCCTCAAGGAATTCAAAACTGATTTTACAAACTTTGTTAACTCTTTAGGTGTTGCACAAGAGTTATTGGCAAATAGAGATTAAATTTGAGAATTTCAATTTTATGACAAATTTTCCATTTTAATCCATTTTTTTCCAGTAATAAATCAAGGGTTAACAGCCAAACAAAATGCTATATTTATTGCCCCGATTCTGTAGTTTGCAGAAACACCCCATATGTGGCCATAAACTACTGTACGGGCACACAGTAGGGCGTAGAGGGAAAGGTGCGCCGTATGATTTTTGGAAGGCAGATTTTGCTGGACTGGTTTATTTACACCATGTCCCATTTGAAGCCTCCCTGATGCACCCCTTGAGTAGAAACTCCATAAAAGTGACCCCATCTAAGAAACTACACCCCTCAAGGTATTTAAAAGTGATTTTACAAACTTTGTTAACCCTTTAGGTGTTGCACAAGAGTTATTGGCAAATGGAGATTAAATTTGAGAATTTCAATTTTTTGGCAAATTTTCCATTTTTTCCATTATTTCCAGTAACAAAGCAAGGGTTAACAGCCAAAAAAAATGCTATATTTATTGCCCCGATTCTGTAGTTTGCAGAAACACCCCATATGTGGCCGTAAACTACTGTACGGGCACACGTTAGGGCATAGAGGGAAAGGTGTGCCGTATGGTTTTTGGGAGGCAGATTTTGCTGGACTGGTTTATTTATACCATGTCCCATTTGAAGTCCCCCTGATGCACCCCTAGAGTAGAAACTCCATAAAAGTGACCCCATCTAAGAAACTACACCCCTCAAGGTATTCAAAACTGATTTTACAAACTTTGTTAACCCTTTAGGTGTTGCACAAGAGTTATTGACAAATGTAGATTTAATTTGAGAATTTAAATTTTTGGGCAAATTTTCCATTTTAATCCATTTTTTCCAGTAACATAGAAAGGGTTAACAGCCAAACAAAATTCTATATTTATTGCCCCGATTCTGTAGTTTGCAGAAACACCCCATATGTGGCCGTAAACTACTGTACGGGCATAGAGGGAAAGGTGTGCCGTATGGTTTTTGGAAGGCAGATTTTGCTGGACTGGTTTATTTATACCATGTCCCATTTGAAGCCCCCTTGATGCACCCCTAGAGTGGAAACTCCATAAAAGTGACCCCATTTTGGAAACTACGGGATAAGGTGACTATTTTTAGGGTACATATGATTTTTGGTTTATCTATATTACATTTTTGTGAGGCAAGGTTACCAAAAATAGAAATTCTGAAATTTCATCTCCATTTGCCATAAACTGTTAAGGAACACCTAAAGGGTTATTAAAGTTTGTAAAATCAGTTTTGAATACCTTGAGGGGTGTAGTTTCTTAGATGGGGTCGCTTTTATGGAGTTTCTACTCTAGTGGTGCATCAGGGGGGGCCTTAAATGGGACATGGTGCCAAAAAAATAAGGCCATCAAAATCTGCCTTCCAGAAACCATACGGCGTTCCTTTCCTCCTGCGCTCTGCCGTTTGATCATACAGCAGTTTACTACCACATATGGGGTGTTTCTGTCAACTGCAGAATCAGGGTAATAAATATTAAGTTTTGTTTGGCTGTTAACCCTTGCTTTGTTACTGGAAAAAAAAACTGATTAAAATGGAAAATTTGCCAATAAATTGCTGTTTTGGCCCCATTTTATTTTATTTTTTTGACCGTGTTCATCTGAGGGGTTAGGTCATGGGGTATTTTTATAGAGCAGATTTTTATGGACGTGGCGATACCTAATATGTCTACTTTTTTATTTTATTTTAGATTTACTAAATAATATTTTTGAAAAATGTTTTTGTTTTGTTTTAGTGTCTCAAGTCTGAGAACCATAGTTTTTTTATCCGATTGTCAGTGGCTAAATTGGGATATAAATTTAGTACTCCATGGAAATGTGGTACTCTCTGAAGCAACCGTCAATGCAGAGGCCCGGATCATCGAGGCACATGTTATCCCCGTATCCCCCTCCTGTGACACACTCTGCACTTTTTTTGGGTCCGTACCTTCTTTCCAGTATGGGGGACCACACCTGGAAAGTGTTGGCCAAGGACGATCCGGGCGCCTCCAGTTCCCGAGGTACACCGGCCTGCTCTTTCCCGGTCAGAAAAGATCAGGGCCTTGAGGACTGCCTCATAGAACTGAAGGAATGTCCCTGTGTTGCCAGCGCTCTGGGACAGCACAGAAGAGTTGTACAAGGCAACCTGTACCAAGTAGACCGCAACTTTTTTGTACCATGCCCGGGTTTTGTGCATGGCATTATATGGCTTGAGGACTTGATCAGAGAGATCAACTCCTCCCATATACCGATTGTGGTCGACGATACAATTGGGCTTGAGGACCGTTGCCGCGGTACCTCGCACAGGGACAGGGGTGATGCCGTCACCGTGAATTGTGGACAGTATAAGGACATCCCTCTTGTCCTTATATCTGACCAGCAACAGGTTTCCACTGGTAAGGGCACGGGTCGCACCCCAGGGGATAGGTACCTGGAGGGGGTAGGTAGGGAGGCCGCGTTGATTTTTCAGCATGGTCCCACAAGCGGACGTGGATCTGGCGGCGAGGGACTGGAACAAGGGGATACTAGTATAAAAGTTATCCATGTACAGGTGGTAACCCTTATCTAGCAGTGGGTGCATAAGGTCCCACACAAGTTTCCCGCTAACACCCAGAGTGGGGGGACATTCTGGGGGTTGAATACGGGAATCTCGCCCCTCGTACACACGAAACTTGTAAGTGTACCCTGAGGTACTCTCTCACAAAGTTTGTACAGCTTAACGCCATACCTCGCCCGCTTTGAGGGAACATACTGGAGGAAAATGAGTCTCCCCTTGAAAGCAATGAGAGACTCATCAACCGCGACCTCCCTTCCAGGTACATAGGCCTGTACAAATTTGGCCCCAAAGTAATTTTGTACAGGCGGTCATAGGCAGGATCAACTTGGGGGGGACATGCTGCATTATCTGCATAATGCAGGCATTTCCGGATGGCTTCAAACCAGGAGCGTGTCAAGGCCGTACTGTAAAGTAGGGCCTGGTAGAGGACGTCCCCACTCCAGTAATGCCTGACACTAGGTTTCTTGACTAGGCCCATGTGCAGCACGAGGCCCCAAAATGTCCTCATCTCGGCTGCACTGACCGGAGTCCAGCCGCTGGGCCTAGCCAAAAAGGAGCCCGGGTGTTGAGCAACAAACTGTTGGGCGTACAGGTTTGTTTGCTCCACCATTAGATTTACAAAGTGGTCACTGAAAAGTAGTTGTATTCAGTGAAGCCCACTGTGGAAATCTGGATTCCTGGTTGGCCTACAAAATCAGGAATTACGGCCTCAAAACGCTCTGGGGTATACGATGCAAGTTCACCGGCAGGGGGCTCCGGTGGACTTAACTGGTGGGCTGGAAAACTATTACGAACCCCAGAGCTGCTCGTACTAGGGTCCCTAGGGTCCACAGGGTCACTAGCATGGCGGTGCCCTTGCTCCGCCTGGCGGCGTCTCCGCCGCCTGGGGGGCTCATCATCATCGCTAGATGATGAGGAGGACACGGATGACAAAAGGAAAGTGAGGTCATCCTCGTCCTCACTGGGACTCTCGGAGTCGGAGGCAAGCTAGGTGTATGCCTCCTCGGCCGAGAACATCCAGCGGGCCATAGGGGAGTGTGTGTGTGCGTGCGTGTTAAACTTTATTTGGTGTGCGTGTGTGTGGGGGCACGGGTGTTCGCCAACTTACCATAAACCTAACAGACAAAAAATAATAATAAACTAACTAAAAAAAAGGCAAAAAATGTGAAAAAAATAAAAATTTTAATCGCTGATCAACTGTCCGAAGTAGATTGTTGTGGGGGGGAGGGGGGCAAGTGCAGCACCCCTGGGGGGTTTAGGGTCACACAGCTGTACTGTGGACCACATACACCCGATTTAGGGTGATGCAATCAAAAACTACTTTTTTTTCCCCACTAACTTTCCCTGAATATCCCTGCCTAGCCTAACCTGTCCCTAACCTTTCCCTAAATACCTGGGTGCACAGATGGGGGATGCTGAGACACAGATGGGGTGCTGGATGATGCTCTGGATCCTGATCTCTGCACAGATGGGGGTTGCTGGCTGGAGATCCGACGCAGCGCTCCTCTCTCCTCAACTCCCAGACTGAAAAGGAGGAGGAGAGGAGCGCTGCACTAATTTGAACCTCCCGTCCGACCAATGAGAGGCGATCCTGAGAGGTGATGTCACATCACCTCTCAGGATCACAGGATGGTGATTGGTGGTGTATTATCACACCACCGATCACCATCCTGTTCCGGGTTATCGGTTCCCCAGAGACCCGGATAACCTCGAAACGCAGCAAACCGCAGGTCTGAATTGACCTGCGGTTTGCTTCGATCGCCTACACGGGGGGGTCACAGGAATCCTCGGCGCATTGTCCCTGGGTGCGTGCTCAATGATTTGAGCAGGCAACGGGTTCCAATCACCGCCCGCCGCACAGTGGTGATTGAAAATACATAGGACGTACAGGTACGCCCTGTTTCCTTAAGTACCGGGACATCAGGGCGTACCTGTACGCCCTATGTCCGGAAGAGGTTAAACATATGTATTTGACATGTATTTGTACTGGCCTGCAGTAAAATTGATATACAATGACCATCTGATATACCTCCAGCCACATAATCACTTGATCTTTTCTGTACGGTAAATGCCTAATGTTTGGGGCGTGTACTCCAGTGGGCTACAGTAAAATTGTATTCAGTGACCGCACAATGTACCCTCGAGCCACATAATCACAATTTATTTAATGTCAGGTGAATGCCAAATTTTTAGGGCCCGTACTCTCGTGGCCTAAAATAAAAAATTTCTTGGCTCCAGCACGGCACATTTTTGAGAATTTCCCTTTAAGACGCATAAAAATGGCCCATGATTAAAATACATATTTTTTGTGGGAATTTTTGTCATTGATCCCCCTTTAGTATGTCACTGTCTCCATGTTGTGGGACTATTTGTGCACTTCTACTAAGTATTTGGTGGCTGCAAATATGACCTGAAGGTTTTTCAGGTTCGCCTGCCATTAAAGTGAATGGGGCCCGCCGCAAACTTGTGGTTCGTGAACATTTGATCGTGTGCGCGCGTTCGCTAATCGTCCCGGCCGATGTTCGTCCATCACTACTAATTAACCTGTCTGTCCCATATGCTGATTTTAATTAGTCCGAGTATAAAGCTGTAGCCTGCTCTCCCTGCATTTATTGGAGGCCATTTGTCACCAGCAGAGGTAAAATACAGAGTGGGCTCCACATGCATGTGGAAACTACATTCCCTGAATTTAAGGGAGGCCATTGTGGCACCAAAAGAGGTATAATACAGTGTGGGCTTAGCAGGGCCGTCTCCAGGTTCATGTGGGCCCTTGGGCGATAAAGTCTCAGTGAGCCCCCTTACACAGTGATAACTCCCTGAGTACAGATAATATAGTAGATATCACCTGCAGTCCTATGTAACAGCACAGATAACACAGTCATGGCTATCTGAGTACAGAAAATGTAGTAGTGTTACCTGTAGTCCTATAAAAAACCACAGATGACACTAGTGCTAATAATGTGGTAGTGTTACCTGTAGTCCTATGTAAAACCACAGATGACACTAGTGCTAATAATGTGTTAGTGTTACCTGTAGTCCTATGTAAAACCACAGATAACACTAGTGACGATAATGTGGTAGGGCTACCTGCAGTCCTATGTAAAACCACAGATGACACTAGTGTTAATAATGTGGGAGTGTTACCTGCAGTCCTATGTAAAATCACAGGTGACACTAGTGCTTATAATGTGTTAGTGTTACCTGCAGTCCTATGTAAAACCAGAGATAACACTAATGTAGATCATGTAGTAGTGTTACCTACGTCCTTAGTGTGCCTCCCTGTGTCTCTCCCACAGACTCCATGCTGGCGGCGCTGCCTCCTCTTCCATCTTCTTCTTCTTCCCCCACACAGAACGTCCTGATTCAGCTGCATCAAGACTTAGGAACACTGTGGGCATGGTGATGGTGACACACACACAGGGATGGACACACACAGACACACACACACAGGGACAGACACACACAGACACAGGGAGAGACACATACACAGGGACAGACACATGCACACAAGGACAGACACATACACACAGGCTGTAGACTCCTGCTGGTTACATTCCGCATCTCCCTAACTCCAGTCATCTCTCTGACATTAGTCCATGTTGCTGTTGTCTTTTGGCAGGCAGATATCAGGTCCTAATAATATAATTACGCTGCAGCGCTACACCACTCTAAAACATGGAGCATACACATCAGTTACATAAAGTGACTCACAAGGGATGTTTCGATAATTCTAATAATTATTTTTCCTTTTCTTCTCCATCCACCCCCAGTGTGTCATGATGACCTCTCCTGACAAATGCAAAGTTTGCTTCCCAGACATCTTTGGCTCCTCATTTCTGTAGTTGCCCCTACCCTCTACAGAAAATAAATTCTGCCTGCAGACTACCTAAATAAATAGAAACACCAAATTAGACCCCTAAATTCAGATCCTTATATTGAGACCCCAGATTAGACCCCTAAATTAGTTTAGGCCCCAGACTAGATCCTAATAAATCAGAGCCCAGACTAGACTCCTAAATTCTGAACTTAGACCAGAACCACTAAATTAACTCATACCCAAGTCTTCTAAATTCAGACCCCAGACAATGTATGGACAATGTATAGATACCCCCGACCAGATAAATATAAATTATTAGGAGTCAGACCCCAGACCAGACTCATACAGCCAGTTTGCATGGTGTGTGTGTGCTACCAAATACCACGTACTAATGCTACATGGTGCTACAAACCTCTTTGTGGGGAAATTCCTTAGACCCCCCCAGTATACCTCAGGCTACACATACTATGTACGTACATGTACAGTCGGGTCTATAAATATTGGGACATCGACACAATTCTAACATTTTTGGCTCTATACACCACCACAATGGATTTGGAATGAAACTAACAAGATGAGCTTTACCTGCAGACTGTCAGTTTTAATTTGAGGGTATTTACATCCAAATCAGGTGAACGGTGTAGGAATTACAACAGTTTGCATATGTGCCTCCCACTTGTTAAGGAACCAAAAGTAATGGGACAATTGGCTTCTCAGCTGTTCCATGGCCAGGTGTCTGTATTCCCTCATTATCCCAATTACAATGAGCAGATAAAAGGTCCAGAGTTCATTTCAAATGTGCTATTGCATTTGGAATCCTTTGCTGTCAACTCTAAAGATGATATCCAAAGAGCTGTCACTATCGTTGAAGCAAGCCATCATTAGGCTGAAAAATCAAAACAAACCCATCAGAGAGATAGCAAAAACATTAGGCGTGGCAAAAAACAACTGTTTGGAACATTCTTAAAAAGAAGGAACGCACCTGTGAGCTCAGCAACACCAAAATACCCGGAAGACCACGGAAAACAACTGTGGTGGATGACCAAAGAATTCTATCCCTGGTGAAGAAAACACCTTCACAACAGTTGGACAGATCAAGAACACTCTCCAGGAGGTAGGTGTATGTGTGTCAAAGTCAACAATCAAGAGAAGACTTCACCAGAGTGAATACAGAGGGTTCACCACAAGATGTAAACCATTGGTGAGCCTCAAAAACAGGAAGGCCAGATTAGAGTTTGCCAAACGACATCTAAAAAAGCCTTCACAGTTCTAGAACAACATCCTATGGACAGATGAGACCAAGATCAACTTGTACCAGAGTGATGGGAAGAGAAGAGTATGGAGAAGGAAAGAAACTGCTCATGATCCTAAGCATACCACCTCATCAGTGAAGCATAGTGGTGGTAGTGTCATGGCGTGAGCATGTATGGCTGCCAATGGAGCTGGTTCTCTTGTATTTATTGATGATCTGACTGCTGACAAAAGCAGCAGGATAAATTCTGAAATGTTTCAGGCAATATTATCTGCTCATATTCAGCCAAATGCTTCAGAAACTCATTGGACGGCGCTTCACAGTGCAGTCTTCAGGCTGTAATTGACTGCAAAGGATTTGCAACCAAGTATTAAAAAGTGAAAGTTTGATTTATGATTATTATTCTGTCCTATTACTTTTGGTCCCTTAACACTTTTTAATACTTGGTTGCAAATCCTTTGCAGTCAATTACAGCCTGAAGTCTGGAACACATAGACATCACAAGACACTGTGTTTCATCCCTGGTGATGCTCTGCCATGGCCTCTACTGCAACTGTCTTCAGTTCCTGCTGGTTCTTGGGGCATTTTCCCTTCAGTTTTGTCTTCAGCAAGTGAAATGCATGCTCAATCGGATTCAGGTCAGGTGATTGACTTGGCCATTGCATAACATTCCACTTCTTTCCCTTAAAAACTCTTTGGTTGCTTTTGCAGTATGCTTTGGGTCATTGTCCATCTGCACTGTGAAGCGCTGTCCAATGAGTTCTGAAGCATTTGGCCCAAAACACTTCAGAATTCATCCTGCTGCTTTTGTCAGCAGTCACATCATCAATAAATACAAGAGAACCAGTTCTATTGGCAGCCATACATGCCCACACCATGACACTACCACCACCATGCTTCATTGATGAGGTGGTTTGCTTAGGATCATGAGCAGTTCCTTTCCTTCTCTATACTCTTCTCTTCCCATCACTCTGGTACAAGTTGATCTTGGTCTCATCTGTCCATAGGATGTTGTTCCAGAACTGTGAAGGTTTTTTTTAGATGTCGTTTGGCAAACTCTAATTTGGCCTTCCTGTTTTTGAGGCTCACCAATGGTTTACATCTTGTGGTGAACCCTCTGTATTCACTCTGGTGAAGTCTTCTCTTGATTGTTGACTTTGACACACATACACCTACCTCCTGGAGAGTGTTCTTGATCTGGCCAACTGTTGTGAAGGGTGGTCATCCACCACAGTTGTTTTCCGTGGTCTTCCGGGTCTTTTGGTGTTGCTGAGCTCCTTATTTTTAAGAATGTTCCAAACAGTTGTTTTGGCCACGCCTAATGTTTTTGCTATCTCTCTGATGGGTTTGTTTTTGTTTTTTCAGCCTAATGATGGCTTGCTTCACTGATAGTGACAGTTCTTTGGATCTCATCTTGAGAGTTGACAGCAGCAGATTCCAAATGTAAATAGCACACTTGAAATGAACTCTGGACCTTTTATCTGCTCATTGTAATTGGGATAATGAGGGAATAACAGACACCTGGCCATGGAACAGCTGAGAAGCCAATTGTCTCATTACCTTTGGTCCCTTAACAAGTGGGAGGCACATATGCAAACTGTTGTAATTCCCACATTGCTCACCTGATTTGGATGTAAATACCCTCAAATTAAAGCTGACAGTCTGCAGTTAAAGCACATCTTGTTTGTTTCATTTCAAATCCATTGTGGTGGTGTATAGAGCCAAAAATGTTAGAATTGTGATGTCCCAATTTTTATGGACCTGACTGTACATGTATCATGTATGGTAGCCTGAGAGGTATACTGAGGGGGGGATGGGGGTGTAAGGAATTCCCCCACAAAGAGGTTTGTTGCTCATTATTCCATTTCTCCTATTAGTGGAGGCTGGGGAATCCATCCCCAAAAAACACCACACCATGAGATTGAGACCACATAACACTTTGAATATGATAGATTTGCTTTTAGTTCGGCAGGGACACGTACAAAGCCATGAATGTTAAGGTGAACTCGTAACTGCCACCACCAGTAGTTTAATGGTATGGGCAAAACATGGCATAATGGTGGTATCCCCAGTGCTTGTTTCTGGCAATGAGAATAGGAGATGGGCGCAAGGATGGTTGTTCCAACAGCATTATTAGTCAGTGATAAGTCCCGGTGGCAGCCATAGCCTCATGTTACTGGTCACACCTGTCCTGGCTGAGTCCTAAACTCCTGGTTTATTCACGCTTGGCTCGGCTGCTGTGCTGTTTTCTGCAGCTGCGCTGCTGATCAGCTCCTCCTCCACTCCGCCCCTGCTGTAATCCGTCCACAGTCCTCTAGTCCTCCTCCAATCTCGCAGGCCTGGAGATCCTGTGAGATAGAAGCAGCGCAGGTGCAGCAGTAAGAATGTCAAAATGTTTAAAGGGACCGCGGAAACGCGTGGTCCCCGGCACTTGCCTGGGTGTGCCGGGTGCTGACGCCGGCCCTGGGGCTTAGCATGCATGTGGAACTGCATCCCTGAATTTAATAGAGGCCAGCACTGCAATAGAGGAGGTAGTATTCAGTGTAGGTTCCTGTCCTAAAGAGATAGCCTTGTCATTGGCATATAGGCACAAATTACTTTTTTCAAAATGTATTTGCCAATAATCTCAAATTTTTTATGTAGCATTAGTACATTTTCTATAGTGAGCCTGGCACTATTGTATTTTCTTGATTATTTGGTTGTTTGCAGAGTGCTTTTGCATTTTTGGTTTTTGCTTTTGTGCTTTCAGCCATAGTGAAGTGCACCTGCGCATTGGGATGTGCTTAACAACCCCAATTGTTTTCTTTGCAGTCTGCATTGGAGGTGTGGCTGACACCATTAGTCATGCACTGCTAACTAACCTTTCTGCCAGGGGTGGACTGGAAACTTAAAGTGGCCCTGGAAAGAAACCTAAAATGTCAGACGGTGGGGGAACACAAGTAGATGGGGCTAGTAACCCATATAATACAGCACAGAATACTATCCCACAGAACCAATACTTCAATGCAACACAAAGTACCTCCCCAGAAAATGTCCTTACCCTTAGCATGTTTCCTGGACTTCCTCTATAGTTTCCTCAGCTACAGTAGTATGTACCCAGCCAGCAGCAGTGAGAAAGGACTTGGGTGGCCCTGTGAGCATCGGCCCACTGGGAAAATTCCCTATAGGTTCTATGGCCAGTCCTCCCTGCTGTCTTCCCCATAGGTTGATTTAATTAGTGCATCTATAAAGCTGTAGTCTGCTCTCCCTGGATTTATTGGAAGCCATGTAGCACCAGGAGAGTTAAATTGGGAGTTGTGATGTTCTGACTAACCCTCGATTTTTCTTTGAAAATATTTGCTTCGATCCGAATTAATTCGCGACGAATCACATCAAAAATTACTATTTCTGGGCTGCATAGAGCCTTTATATGGGTGTAGAACACTGTGGATGGCAGTAACACGCATAGGAAGTGTGGTGGGGTAGTGAAATAATTCTGTCAGTCAGTATGACATGCAGATAACAGGCGTCGGCTATTAGAATCACACTGCACACCTCACTATTTGGGCAGTCACGTGGCCAAAACCGACCAAATAACTCAAGTATTAACTCAGCTTTACAGGTCGATGTCCGTGTAAGGCATCATGCACACGACCGTTGTTGTGTTTCGTTCCGCAAAATGGGGTTCCGTGATCCGTTTACGTTTTTGTTTGCGTGTGTCTTCCTTTATTTTTGGAGGATCACCAGACATAGAGGAATGTAAAAAAAGGTCTAAGACGGGTTTGCCATGCAAATAGATAGGAATAAAACGGACGCGGACGTGGATGACAATCTTGTGTGCCTGCGCGTTGTTAGCGGTCCCATTGACTTGAATGGGTCCGCAAACCGTTTTCCGCGGAAATAATAGGACAGTTTATATTTTTTTGACGGACTGGAACCACGGATCACGGACACGGATAGCAAACGGTGCACTATCCGCATTTTCAACGGCTCCATAGAAATGAATGGGTCCGCACCTGAAACGCTAATAAATGGTCTGCAGACCCTGTTTTTAATCCAGTAAATCACTCCACTGTTAGACAGTTAGAAGTAGTCCAGCCGGCCTACTTATCATGCTAGCATGTGTTAGCAGTTAGACACGGCATCAAAGCTGAGCCTTGTCCGTTTGCAGTGGCCACTGTCAATAGGATATATATATATTGGCATGACAGCACATGCAACACTTAGTGTGCTGCGGTCTCAGTGGGTTGACGGCTCCGCGCTCCCACAACTTAGATTAGGTGTTTAGTGGCCCTGTAAGCTGACTACTGGCAGCAATTTGCCATTTAAGTGACGGGGGTGAGAGAAAGTGCACTGATCTCCCTCTTGATCCACTGACTTCAGATATTCAGATATTATTCAGATATCACAGTGGAGTGGTGACTAGGGATGATCGAACCCGAACTGTATAGTTCGGGTTCGTACCGAATTTTGGGGTGTCCGTGACACGGACCCGAACCCGAACATTTTCGTAAAAGTCCGGGTTCGGGTTCGGTTTTCGGCGCTTTCTTGGCGCATTTTGAAAGGCTGCAAAGCAGCCAATCAACAAGCGTCATACTACTTGCCCCAAGAGGCCATCACAGCCTTGCCTACTATTGGCATGCCTGTGATTAGCCAGTGCAGCATGTGACCCAGCCTCTATATAAGCTTGGGTCACGTTGCGCTGCACGTCACTCTGCTGATTCAAGCATAGGGAGAGGTTGCAGCTGCGACGTTAGGGCGAGATTAGGCAGATTAACTCCTCCAAAAGACTTCATTCTGTGATCGATCTGCAGCTGTGGATCATTGAAGTGCTAATATTGACTTGCTCACTTTTTTGAGGCTGCCCAGAGCGTTTTTAGATCACTTTTTTTCTGGGGTGATCGGCGGCCATTTTGTGACTTGTGGTGCGCCAGCACAAGCTATCACCAAGTGTATTTAACCATCAATAGTGTGGTTATTTTGTGCTATATCCTACATCAGCTGCAGGCTGAGCCTGTGTCACCGAAGTGCATTTAACCATCAACAGTCTGGTTATTTTTTGGCCATATACTACATCTGGTGCAGGCTGAGCCTGTGTCACCGAAGTGCATTTAACCATCAACAGTCTGGTTATTTTTTGGCCATATACTACATCTGGTGCAGGCTGAGCCTGTGTTACCCAAGTGCATTTAACCATCAACAGTGTGGTTATTTTTTGGCCATATACTACATCAGGGGCAAGTTGAGCCTGTCACCCAGCGCCTAAAAAATAGACCTGACATTTCTATTCAACCAAATCTGTACTGTTTTAGCTGGTCAAGTTATTGGTAGTGACCGTAAAAGCACATTTTTTTTTCTGGGTTGAAAAACTATTCCCAAATTTGCCATTCTCAAAATAACTAGTTTCTGGTATTTGAGGCCTACTTGAAATCTATCACAAAAAGGATATCTTACATTGAAGGTGCTGATAGTGTCATTCAGAAAAACCTAAGACACACGCTACCGTGCAGATAGAAGTCTGATTCTGTGATTAAACCTATACCTGTCACACAGCACAAAAAAAAACAGGCCTCACATTTCTATTCAACCAAATCTGTACTGTTTTAGCTGGTCAAGTTATTTGTAGTGACCGTAAAAGCACTTTTTTTTTTCTGGGTTGAAAAACTATTCCCAAATTTGCCATTCTCAAAATAACTAGTTTCTGGTATTTGAGGCCTACTTGAAATCTAACCCAAAAAGGATATCTTACATTGAAGGTGCTGATAGTGTCATTCAGAAAAACCTAAGACACACGCTACCG
The DNA here is from genome assembly GCF_905171765.1 of Bufo bufo. Lineage (NCBI taxonomy): Eukaryota > Metazoa > Chordata > Amphibia > Anura > Bufonidae > Bufo > Bufo bufo. Next base: position 465,022,455 of record NC_053391.1, read on the forward strand.
TGCAGATAGAAGTCTGATTCTGTGATTAAACCTATACCTGTCACACAGCGCGAAAAAAAACAGGCCTCACATTTCTATTCAACCAAATCTGTACTGTTTTAGCTGGTCAAGTTATTTCTAGTGACCGTAAAAGCACTTTTTTTTTTCTGTGTTGAAAAACTATTCCCAAATTTGCCATTCTCAAAATAACTAGTTTCTGGTATTTGAGACCTACTTGAAATCTATCCCAAAAAGGATATCTTACATTGAAGGTGCTGATATTGTCATTCAGAAAAACCTAAGACACACGCTACCGTGCAGATAGAAGTCTGATTCTGTGATTAAACCTATACCTGTCACACAGCGCAAAAAAAAAACAGGCCTCACATTTCTATTCAACCAAATCTGTACTGTTTTAGCTGGTCAAGTTATTTCTAGTGACCGTAAAAGCACATTTTTTGTTCTGGGTTGAAAAACTATTCCCAAATTTGCCATTCTCAAAATAACTAGTTACTGGTATTTGAGACCTACTTGAAATCTATCCCAAAAAGGATATCTTACATTGAAGGTGCTGATAGTGTCATTCAGAAAAACCTAAGACACACGCTACTGTGCAGATAGAAGTCTGATTCTGTGATTAAACCTATACCTGTCACACAGCGCAAAAAAAAACAGGCCTCACATTTCTATTCAACCAAATCTGTACTGTTTTAGCTGGTTAAGTTATTTCTAGTGACCGTAAAAGCACATTTTTTGTTCTGGGTTGAAAAACTATTCCCAAATTTGCCATTCTCAAAATAACTAGTTTCTGGTATTTGAGGCCTACTTGAAATCTATCCCAAAAAGGATATCTTACATTGAAGGTGCTGATAGTGTCATTCAGAAAAACCTAAGACACACGCTACCGTGCAGATAGAAGTCTGATTCTGTGATTAAACCTATACCTGTCACACAGCGCAAAAAAAAACAGGCCTCACATTTCTATTCAACCAAATCTGTACTGTTTTACTGTTTTAGCTGGTCAAGTTATTTCTAGTGACCGTAAAAGCACATTTTTTTTTCTGGGTTGAAAAACCATTCCCAAATTTGCCATTCTCAAAATAACTAGTTTCTGGTATTTGAGGCCTACTTGAAATCTATCCCAAAAAGGATATCTTACATTGAAGGTGCTGATAGTGTCATTCAGAAAAACCTAAGACACACGCTACCGTGCAAATAGAAGTCTAATTCTGTGATTAAACCTATACCTGTCACACAGCGCAAAAAAAAAGCAGGCCTCACATTTCTATTCAACCAAATCTGTATTGTTTTAGCTGGTCAAGTTATTTGTAGTGACCGTAAAAGCACACTTTTTGTTCTGGGTTGAAAAACCATTCCAAAATTTGCCATTCTCAAAATTGTGGTGAACGGGAACAATGAGGAAAACATCTAATAAGGGACGCGGACGCGGACGTGGACATGGTCGTGGTGGTGTTAGTGGACCCTCTGATGCTGGGAGAAGACGTGGCCGTTCTGCCACAGCCACACGTCCTAGTGAACCAACTACCTCAGGTCCCAGTAGCCAGCAGAATTTACAGCGATATTTGGTGGGGCCCAATGTCGTTCTAAGGATGGTAAAGCCTGAGCAGGTACAGGCATTAGTCAATTGGGTGGCCGACAGTGGATCCAGCACGTTCACATTATCTCCCACCCAGTCTTCTGCAGAAAGCGCACAGATGGCGCATGAAAACCAAGCCCATCGGTCTGTCACATCACCCCCATGCATATCAGGGAAACTGTCTGAGCCTCAAGTTATGCAGCAGTCTCTTATGCTGTTTGAAGACTCTGCTGCCAGGGTTTCCCAAGGGCATCCACCTAGCCCTTCCCTAGGGGTGGAAGAGATAGAATGCACTAACGCACAACCACTTATTTTTCCTGATGATGAGGACATTGGAATACCACCTCAGCACGTCTCTGATGATGACGAAACACAGGTGCCAACTGCTGCGTTTTTCTGCAGTGTGCAGACTGAACAGGAGGTCAGGGATCAAGACTGGGTGGAAGACGATGCAGGGGACGATGAGGTCCTAGACCCCACATGGAATGAAGGTCGTGCCACTGACTTTCACAGTTCGGAGGAAGAGGCAGTGGTGAGACCGAGCCAACAGCGTAGCAAAAGAGGGAGCAGTGGGCAAAATCAGAACACCCGCCGCCAAGAGACTCAGCCTGCTACTGACCGCCGCCATCTGGGACCGACCACCCCAAAGGCAGCTTCAAGGAGTTCCCTGGCATGGCACTTCTTCAAACAATGTGCTGACGACAAGACCCGAGTGGTTTGCACGCTGTGCCATCAGAGCCTGAGCGAGGCATTAACGTTCTGAACCTTAGCACAACCTGCATGACCAGGCACCTGCATGCAAAGCATGAACTGCAGTGGAGTAACCACCTTAAAAACAAGGAAGTCACTCAGGCTCCCCCTGCTACCTCTTCTGCTGCTGCCGCCTCGGCCTCTTCTGCTGCTGCCGCCGCCTCGGCCTCTTCTGCTGCTGCTGCCGCTGCCTCGGCCTCTTCCTCTGCCTCTGGAGGAACGTTGGCACCTGCCGCCCAGCAAACATGGGATGTACCACCAACACCACCACCTGCGTCACCACGCATCTCAACCATGTCACACGGCAGCGTTCAGCTCTCCATCTCACAAACATTTGAGAGAAAGCGTAATTCCCACCTAGCCACCCTCGATCCCTGGCCCTGAATGCCAGCATTTCTAAACTACTGGCCTATGAAATGCTGTCATTTAGGCTGGTGGACACACACAGCTTCAAACAGCTCATGTCACTTGCTGTCCCACAGTATGTTGTTCCCAGCCGCCACTACTTCTCCAAGAGAGCTGTGCCTTCCCTGCACAAGCAAGTGTCCGATAAAATCAAGTGTGCACTGCGCAACGCCATCTGTGGCAAGGTCCACCTAACCACAGATACGTGGACCAGTAAGCACGGCCAGGGACGCTATATCTCCCTAACTGCACACTGGGTAAATGTAGTGGCGGCTGGGCCCCAGGCGGAGAGCTGTTTGGCGCACGTCCTTCCGCCGCCAAGGATCGCAGGGCAACATTCTTTGCCTCCTGTCTCCATCTCCTTCTACTCAGCTTCCTCCTCCTCTTCTTCCACCTGCTCATCCAGTCAGCCACACACCTTCACCACCAACTTCAGCACAGCCCGGGGTAAACGTCAGCAGGCCATTCTGAAACTCATATGTTTGGGGGACAGGCCCCACACACCGCACAGGAGTTGTGGCGGGGTATAGAAACAACAGACCGACGATTGGTTGCTGCCGGTGAGCCTCAAGCCCGGCCTGGTGGTGTGCGATAATGGGCGAAATCTCGTTGCAGCTCTGGGACTAGCCGGTTTGACGCACATCCCTTGCCTGGCGCATGTGCTGAATTTGGTGGTGCAGAAGTTCATTCGCAACTACCCCGACATGTCAGAGCTGCTGCATAAAGTGCGGGCCGTCTGTTCGCGCTTCCGGCGTTCACACCCTGCCGCTGCTCGCCTGTCTGCGCTACAGCGTAACTTCGGCCTTCCCGCTCACCGCCTCATATGCGACGTGCCCACCAGGTGGAACTCCACCTTGCATATGCTGGACAGACTGTGCGAGCAGCAGCAGGCCATAGTGGAGTTTCAGCTGCAGCACGCACGGGTCAGTCGCACTGTGGATCAGACACACTTCACCACCAATGACTGGGCCTCCATGAGAGACCTGTGTGCCCTGTTGCGTTGTTTAGAGTACTCCACCAACATAGCCAGTGGCGATGACGCCGTTATCAGCGTTACAATACCACTTCTATGTCTCCTTGAGAAAACACTTAGGGCGATGATGGAAGAGGAGGTGGCCCAGGAGGAAGAGGAGGAAGAGGGGTCATTTTTAGCACTTTCAGGCCAGTCTCTTCGAAGTGACTCAGAGGGAGTTTTTTTGCAACACCAGAGGCCAGGTACAAATGTGGCCAGACAGGGCCCACTACTGGAGGACGAGGAGGACGAGGATGAGGAGGAGGTGGAGTAGGATGAGGATGAAGCATGTTCACAGCGGGGTGTCACCCAAAGCAGCTCGGGCCCATCACTGGTGCGTGGCTGGGGGGAAACACAGGATGATGACGATACGCCTCCCACAGAGGACAGCTTGTCCTTACCTCTGGGCAGCCTGGCACACATGAGCGACTACATGCTGCAGTGCCTGCGCAACGACAGCAGAGTTGCCCACATTTTAACGTGTGCGAACTACTGGGTTGCCACCCTGCTGGATCCCTGGTACAAAGACAATGTGCCCACCTTACTTCCTACACTGGAGCGTGATAGGAAGATGCGCGAGTACAAGCGCACGTTGGTAGACGCGCTACTGAGAGCATTCCCAAATGTCACAGGGGAACCAGTGGAAGCCCAAGGCGAAGGCAGAGGAGGAGCAAGAGGTCGCCAACGCAGCTGTGTCACACCCAGCTCCTCTGAGGGCAGGGTTAGCATGGCAGAGATGTGGAAAAGTTTTGTCAACACGCCACAGCTAACTGCACCACCACCTGATACGGAACGTGTTAGCAGGAGGCAACATTTCACTAACATGGTGGAACAGTACCTGTGCACACCCCTCCACGTACTGACTGATGGTTCGGCCCCATTCAACTTCTGGGTCTCCAAATTGTCCACGCGGCCAGAGCTAGCCTTTTATGCCTTGGAGGTGCTGGCCTGCCCGGCGGCCAGCGTTTTGTCTGAACGTGTATTCAGCACGGCAGGGGGCGTCATTACAGACAAACGCAGCCGCCTGTCTACAGCCAATGTGGACAAGCTGACGTTCATAAAAATGAACCAGGCATGGATCCCACAGGACCTGTTCATCCCTTGTGCAGATTAGATATTAACTACCTCCCCTTAACAATATATTATTCTACTCCAGGGCACTTCCTCATTCAATACTATTTTTAATTTCATTTTACCATTATATTGCGGGGCAACCCAAAGTTGAATGAACCTCTCCTCTGCCTGGGTGCCTGGGCCTAAATATGTGACAGTGACCTGTTCCAGTGGTGGGTGACGTGAAGCCTGATTCTCTGCTATGACATGAAGACTGATTTTGCGCTGACATAAGGCCAGATTCTCTGTTACGGGACCTCTCTCCTCTGCCTGGGTGCCTGGGCCTAAATGTGTGACAGTGGCCTGTTCCAGTGGTGGGTGACGTGAAGCCTGATTCTCTGCTATGACATGAATACAGATTCTGTGCTGACATAAGGCAAGATTCTCTGTTACGGGACCTCTCTCATCTGCCTGGGTGCCTGGGCCTAAATGTGTGACAGTGGCCTGTTCCAGTGGTGGGTGACAAGAAGCTTGATTCTCTGCTATGACATGAAGACTGATTCTGCGCTGACATAAGGCCAGATTCTCTGTTACGGGACCTCTCTCCTCTGCCTGGGTGCCTGGGCCTAAATGTGTGACAGTGGCCTGTTCCAGTGGTGGGTGACGTGAAGCCTGATTCTCTGCTATGACATGAAGACAGATTCTGTGCTGACATAAGGCCAGATTCTCTGTTACGGGACTTCTCTCCTCTGCCTTGGTGCCTGGGCCTAAATGTGTGACAGTGGCCTGTTCCAGTGGTGGGTGACGTGATGCCTGATTCTCTGCTATGACATGAAGACAGATTCTGTGCTGACATAAGGCCAGATTCTCTGTTACAGGACCTCTCTCCTCTGCCAGGGTGCCTGGGCCTAAATGTGTGACAGTGGCCTGTTCCAATGGTGGGTGACGTGAAGCTTGATTCTCTTCTATGACATGAAGACAGATTCTGCGCTGACATAAGGCCAGATTCTCTGTTACAGGACCGCTCTCCTCTGTCTGGGTTCCGGGGCCTAAATGTGTGACAGTGGCCTGTTCCAGTGGTGGGTGACGTGAAGCTTGATTCTCTGCTATGACATGAAGACAGATTCTGCGCTGACATAAGGCCAGATTCTTTGTTACGGGACCTCTCTCCTCTGTCTGGGTGCCGGGGCCTAAATGTGTGACAGTGGCCAATTCCAGTGGTGGGTAACAGGAAGCCTGATTCTCTGCTATGACATGAATACAGATTCTGCACTGACATAAGGCCAGATTCTCTGTTACGGGACCTCTCTCCCCTGCCTGGGTGCCGGGGCCTAAAAGTGTGACAGTGGCCTGTTCCAGTGGTGGGTGACATGAAGCCAGATTCTCTGCTATGGCATGAAGAGACTGATTCTCTGCTGACATAAGGCCAGATTCTCTGTTACGGGACCTCTCTCCTCTGCCTGGGTGCCTGGGCCTAAATGTGTGACAGTGGCCTGTTCCAGTGGTGGGTGACGTGAAGCTTGATTCTCTGCTATGACATGAAGACAGATTCTGCGCTGACATAAGGCTAGATTCTCTGTTACGGGAACGCTCTTCTCTGCCTGGGTGCCGGGGCCTAAATATGTGACAGTGGCCTCTTCCAGTGGTGGGTGACATGAAGCCAGATTCTCTGCTATGGCATGAAGAGACTGATTCTCTGCTGACATGAAGCCAGATTCTTTGCTATGGCATGAAGTGACTGATTCTCTGCTGACGTGAAGCCAGATTCTCTGCTATGGGACCTCTGTCCAATTGATATTGGGTCATTTTTATATTTTTAATTTTTATTTTAATTCATTTCCCTATCCACATTTGTTTGCAGGGGATTTACCTACATGTTGCTGCCTTTTGCAGCCCTCTAGCTCTTTCCTGGGCTGTTTTACAGACTTTTTAGTGCCGAAAAGTTCGGGTCCCCATTGACTTTAATGGGGTTCGGGTTCGGGACGAAGTTCGGGTCGGGTTCGGATCCCGAACCCGAACATTTCCGGGAAGTACGGCCGAACTTCTCGAACCCGAACATCCAGGTGTTCGCTCAACTCTAGTGGTGAATGTATTTTTAACTTATTTGATTTTTGGTCTAATAGTTGAAGTTCAATTAAAGGTACTGAGCACAAGTTTAGATTTTAATCAGCAACAATAAAAGTGAAGTATTAATTTTCTCCTGGGGCAAGATAGGTTCAATGCCTGTATAGGCATTTGTAAATAAACCATTCAATAAACCTTACCCAGGTCATGTCCCGATTGTAAATAGCATATTTTTCTCGTATTGTACTTAAATGACAATAAATGGTTTTACCGCAAATAACACCAAATGTGACCAGCGTGTATTTTTCTCTTTTTCTCTAGAAATATGACAAGAAACACTTTTAGCGCAAATAACACCAAATGTGAACGGAGTGTATTTTTCTCTTTTTCTCTAGAAATATGACAATAAATGGTTTTACCGCAAATAACACCAAATGTGACCAGCGTGTATTTTTCTCTTTTTCTCTAGAAATATGACAAGAAACACTTTTAGCGCAAATAACACCAAATGTGAACGGAGTGTATTTTTTTCTTTTTCTCTAGAAATATGACAATAAATGGTTTTACCGCAAATAACACCAAATGTGAATGGCGTGTATTTTTCTCTTTTTCTCTAGAAATATGACAAGAAATGCTTATAGCGCAAATAACACCAAATGTGAACGGCGTGTATTTTTCTCTTTTTCTCTAGAAATATGAGAAGAAACCCTTTTAGCGCGAATAACATCAACTGTTAAGTGTCTATTTTTCTCGTATTGTACTGAACTGACAATAGATGTTTTTAGAGCAAATAACACCAAATGTAAACAGCGTCTATTTTTCTCGTACTGTACTATAATTGGGCACTAAACGCTTTCACCACATATAACTGCAGAAGTGAACAGAGTATACAGGTGAAACTCGAAAAATTTGAATATCGTACAAAGTTCATTTATTTCAGTAATACAACTTAAAAGGTGAAACTAACATAAGAGATAGACTCATTACATGCAAAGCGAGATATTTCAAGCCTTTATTTGTTATAATTTGAATGATTATGACTTACAGCTTATGAAACCCCAAAGTCACAATTTTGAGGTATCGTTTGCTCAGGGGGTATGGATTAATTAGCTGACTAGAGTGTGACACTTTGAGCCTAGAATATTGAACCTTTTCACAAAATTCTAATTTTAAGCTGCATTAATGCAATTCCTTTTCTTTTGCATTACTGAAATAAATGGACTTTTGCACGATATTCACATTTTATCGAGTTTCACCTGTATATTTCTCTTTTTCCATAGATATAAGCCGCTAAAGGCTTTTCAACATAAGACTTGCACCCCTACAACAAATTGCTGGAATGACAGAGCTGTATAATGGCTATTTGGATCCCCAAATAATCTTTCCCTGCACATTTAAATTGTATTTCTTTCCCAATTATGTTTTCTGTATGACTCTCCCTAGCCCCTGCAACGTCTGTCCCTGCACTAAGATGCTGTGAAATCATTCCTCCCTATCCTTATCGTGCACTTATAAATAGAGATGGCCTTGCGGTTCGCCCGGCGGTCGTTTCGCGGTGAACTTTGCGTGTTCGCGATTCGCCGAACATGTGAACATATGGAGAAATTTGCACCCGCCATATTCTTTTACATTATGAAGAACTTTGACCCATGACACATCCATCAGGTGGTACAGGACAGCCAATTGAGACGTTTCAGCACATGGACATTCCCCCTACCTTATAAATAAACCTGATCTGGACGCCATTTTACATTCAGTGTTTTGCCAGTGTAGGGAGAGGTTGCTGTGTGGAGCAAGGACAGGCTGTTAGGGACACCAAACGCTAGCTAATAGGGCCACAAAAGTAATTTTAAGGACTAGTATAGGTGTGCTATCTATATGTGTGATACACAGAGGGTTGCGATATACTTATACTTTTATAATGAGTCAAAAACACATAGATCTATATAGTGATCAAACAACAGGTATGGGGGGGCACACTCCAAGAGGAAACACCAGGCAGTATAGTGATAATACACTTTAATGTACTAAAATATTTAAGAACACACCCCTAAAACATAAATAAAATATGATTCGTGTACAGAACAATGTGCACTCAGTCACAATAAACCGCAGTGGAGCCGCGTAATGGCTGATGGTTCCAATCCTATAATGTTGTCCACAATCAATGAGGCTGTCCACAATCTATGATATCCAGCAAGTGTCCAGATATTATAATGCTAAGATCAATTGTGTTAAGCAGATGTAGTGGTACTATACAGTTGTCATCCAATAGCCCACCAAACTGTTAATGGCAGTGATGTAATACGGGGCCCAATTTAGTCCAGTGCACTTGTAATGTATTGCCCGTAGTTGTGGGCTCAATACCGCTTACACACACAGTACCAATAATATTCACGCTCCAAACCGAGCCCGGTCTTACGGCTTCTCTTAGCCACAATAGCAAATGAATCTCCCATTTATGTTCGGTCAAATACCAAGAGGACCTCTAGATAAACATCTCTTCCCCAATATGAAAAAACACAACAAAAAACGCGGGGAACATATTTGCGGTTCCAATGCTTTTTTTATGCGGTTATTGAAATTTTGCGTGTGACCTTGCAGCCTTCTCCATTACCTATCTTTTTAATGGAGGGTATGATTATGTAGGGAATATTTATTGTTTTACTGGATTTTATAATGAGTTATTAAAATGCATAAATAAAAGTGCACATGATGACCTTATTAGAAGTAGGAACCCGCTCCATAAAGGGTGAATCCACTCCATATAATACAAAATGCACAAGGAATATGGAGGATGGTGGGTGGAGTTAACCATTTATAAAGAGTGAGGATCCGTTCACTCAGTAGGCCACTGAGGAAGGGGTTTGAGACCCCGAAACGCGTCTGGCGGTTGTTAGAGTGAGCGTTGATCCACCTAAAGCCAAAGAAAAGAAAGAAAGCCGGCAAGGAAGTAAAGTAAAGCGGATAAAGCAGCGGTGATTTGAAAGCGGTCGCACAATACCTACGTCACACGAGCAGGCATCCGGTCCCCTTGGTTACTAGGTCACGTGGGACGCCACAAACAGGCAGAAGCACACCACGTGGGACGCTGCGGGTGTGCGGCCTCCTAGACCAACGCTGCAGGACAAGCAGTGAAGACGGGTAAGACCGGGCTCGGTTTGGAGCGTGAATATTATTGGTACTGTGTGTGTAAGCGGTATTGAGCCCACAACTACGGGCAATACATTACAAGTGCACTGGACTAAATTGGGCCCCGTATTACATCACTGCCATTAACAGTTTGGTGGGCTATTAGATGACAACTGTATAGCACCACTACATCTGCTTAACACAATTGATCTTAGCATTATAATATCTGGACACTTGCTGGATATCATAGATTGTGGACAGCCTCATTGATTGTGGACAACATTATAGGATTGGAACCATCAGCCATTACGCGGCTCCACTGCGGTTTATTGTGACTGAGTGCACATTGTTCTGTACACGAATCATATTTTATTTATGTTTTAGGGGTGTGTTCTTAAATATTTTAGTACATTAAAGTGTATTATCACTATACTGCCTGGTGTTTCCTCTTGGAGTGTGCCCCCCCATACCTGTTGTTTGGACGCATTTTCTTACCTGGTCCTGAGGGTGGGACCTGGGGGAGAGCACCTTTTCCATATAGAGAGGGGGTGAGCCGCTGTATCTTTTCTATATAGTGATCACCTTGAAGTCAGGGGCCTAGGGGCTGGGGGCTTACTAGGGCCATTTTTATATAGGGTAAGGTTCCGAACAGGGTCGCTCTTATCAGGGCGGGTGGTCTGTGGTTAGGCTATCAGGGCCAGAATAGCACCCCCCTGTAGGGCAATATCAGGGACAGTTCTTTGCACACCCTGTCCTTCAATACCACATCATCATCTAGCCCAGGGATAGATGGTTTTTGCTTTCCCTCCGGGATTCATGGATGTGCACTGGAACCCCCCGGATTGTGGTAGGACATATGGTTTCTGATTTGGTGCCGCCAAGCAACTGATTTAGTGCCGCCGAGCACTTGTTATTGCCTACCACATCTATGCTTTTTGCTTAAAGGGGTTCTGCTCTTTGTTTTAATTGATGATCTATCCTGTCCTTCAATACCACATCATCATCTAGCCCAGGGATAGATGGTTTTTGCTTTCCCTCCGGGATTCATGGATGTGCACTGGAACCCCCCGGATTGTGTGCCGCTGTTTACCGCTGGCCCAGTGACGTCACGACTAGTATCAACTAGCGTGGGCAGGGCTAAGCTCTGTTCACTTGAATGGAGCTTAGCCCCGCCCAAGCTAGTTGATACTAGTCATGACGTCACTGGGCCAGCGGTAAACAGTGAGAAGGCCACGCCGCTGCTGGAGCGCCGCTGCCTTCTCAAACAGATGATCGGCGGGGGTCCTGGGTGTCAGACCCCTGCCGATCAGATGCTGATGATCTATCCAGAGGATAGCTCATCAGTTAAAACAAAGTGCAAAACCCCTTTAACTTTAATAATTTAATTTATTTTCATTTCGAGGGATATCTTTTCCATTCACACGTCCGCAAAATGGGTCTGTATCCGTTCTGCAATTTTGCGGAACAGGTGCAGAGCCATTCATGTTCAATGGGGCCGGAATGTGCTGTCCGCATCTGCATTTGCGTATCCGCATTTGCGGATCCGCACTTCCGCATCTGTGCTTCCATTTCCGCAAAAAAATGGAACATGTCCTATTCTTGTTCGCAATTGCAGACAAGATTAGGCATTTTCTATTATAGTGCCGGTGATATGCGGTCCACAAATTGTGGAATGCACATTGCCGGTGTCCGTGTTTTGCGGATCCGCAAAACACTTACGGACGTGTGAATGGACCCTCATAGTAAAATTATTAAAGGTTACGTTTTATCTTTATGTACACTGCTCAAAAAAATAAAGGGAACACAAAAATAACACATCCTAGATCTGAATTAATTAAATATTCTTCTGAAATACTTTGTTCTTTACATAGTTGAATGTTCTGACAACAAAATCACACAAAAATAAAAAAATGGAAATCAAATTTTTCAACCCATGGAGGTCTGGATTTGGAGTCACCCCCAAAATTAAAGTGGAAAAACACACTACAGGCTGATACAACTTTGATGTAATGTCCTTAAAACAAGTCAAAATGAGGCTCAGTAGTGTGTGTGGCCTCCAAGTGCCTGTATGACCTCCCTACAACGCCTGTGCATGCTCCTGATGAGGTGGCGGACGGTCTCCTGAGGGATCTCCTCCCAGACCAGGGCCAGTCCATAGCATCAATGCCTTCGTCTTGCAGGAACTGCTGACACACTCCAGCCACATGAGGTCTAGCATTGTCTTGCATTAGGAGGAACCCAGGGCCAACTGCACCAGCATATGGTCTCACAAGGGGTCTGAGGATCTCATCTCGGTACCTAATGGCAGTCAGGCTACCTCTGGCGAGCACATGGAGGGCTGTGCGGCCCTCCAAAGAAATGCCACCCCACACCATTACTGACCCAATGCGAAACCGGTCATGCTGTAGGATGTTGCAGGCAGCAGAACGTTCTCCACGGCGTCTCAAGACTCTGGCACGTCTGTCACATGTGCTCAGTGTGAGCCTGCTTTCATCTGTGAAGAGCACAGTGCGCCAGTGGCGAATTTGCCAATCTTGGTGTTCTCTGGCAAATGCCAAACGTCCTGCACGGTGTTGGGCTGTAAGCACAACCCCCACCTGTGGACGTCGGGCCCTCATATCACCCTCATGGAGTCTGTTTCTGACCGTTTGAGCAGACACATGCACATTTGTGGCCTGCTGGAGGTCATTTTGCAGGGCTCTGGCAGTGCTCCTCCTGTTCCTCCTTGCACAAAGGCGGAGGTAGCGGTCCTGCTGCTGGGTTGTTGCCCTCCTATGGCCTCCTCCACGTCTCCTGATGTACTGGCCTGTCTCCTGGTAGCGCCTCCCTGCTCTGGACACTACGCTGACAGACACAGCAAACCTTCTTGCCACAGCTCGCATTGATGTGCCATCCTGGATAAGCTGCACTACCTGAGCCACTTGTGTGGGTTGTAGACTCAGTCTCATGCTACCACTAGAGTGAAAGCACCGCCAGCATTCAAAAGTGACCAAAACATCAGCCAAGAAGCATACAAACTGAGAAGAGGTCTGTTGTCACCACCTGCGGTACCACTCCTTTATTGGGGGTGTCTTGCTAATTGCCTATAATTTCCACCTGTTGTCTATCCCATTTGCACAACAGCATGTGAAATTGATTGTCACTCAGTGTTGCTTCCTAAGTGGACAGTTTGATTTCACAGAAGTGTGATTGACTTGGAGTTACATTGTGTTGTTTAAGTGTTCCCTTTATTTTTTTGAGCAGTGTATATTCTAATGGATTGCCTTCCTTGTACAATGTTATAATATACTTTCTATGTTAGAAAGTATATTATAGTGCATTTGTATTGTGCGGCAGTTGTGTGCGGTTCTGCTGCGATACTGCCGGTATATAGAGGGACAAGCGTTATTGGAACAAATAATTTTTACTGGTGTGATATACCAGTCGCCCCCCCCAAAAAACTGATTCAAGCGGGGTGTTATATACCAATATACTTTCTTTATAGTGCATTTGGGTACTGTATAGTGATATATAATAATTGGAGATGGCAAATTCGAATAATGCATCTGGTATGTCACTGTCCATGTTGTGGGACTATTTGTGCACTTCTAGTAATTATTTCTTGGCTGCAAATATGAGCTGAAGGTTTTTCAGGTTCGCCTGCCATTAAAATGAATGGGACCTGCAGCGAACCTGCGGTTCGCGAACATTTGATCGCGTTAGCGCGATCACGTTCGCGAACCATCCCGGCAGATGTTCGTCCATCACTACTTATAAACCGCTTTGTTTTTCACAATATTTTCTTTATCATTCTCCCTAGCGCCTGAATCGTCTGTCCCTGCACTTAGATGATGTGAAATGATTCCTCCTTATCTTTATCGTGCACTCATAAAACGCTTTTTTTTTTTCACAATGAGGTTTTCTTTTACTCTCCCTAGCACCTGCATAAACGTCTGTCCCTGAACAAAGTACGATGGGGAATGGCAGAATCTAAGATGGCCACCTTATTAATAGGGCTGTGACATCAACGGGCTGGCTGGCTGCTGATTGGCTGCATGCATGGCATTATGGGTCATCCCGTCTTCCCAGAGCTCCTTGCCCCATGTCCTCACACATGTAGCCGCCATCGTAGCCGCAATTTTAGGAAAAATTGTGATTCGTTACCACGAAGCGAGAGGAAATTCGCATTAGTTCAGAATTGAATTTTTCCTGAAATTCGGAACGAATTTGACTTCGTCAGCTTCGATACGCTCATCTCTAATGATGACCAAAAACAATTCCAGCAAAATCTGACCTCCAAAAAAACATATGGCACTCTTTACCCTTCTGAGCCCTGACATGTGCCCACTGCCCATACAGCAGTGGACGACCATATGTGGGGTGTTTCTGTAAAGTGTATTATCATGTTAATAAATAGTGAGGCTTGTTTTGCTGTTAACCCTTGCTGTGTTACCAAACATATGTATTAAAATGGAAAAACTAAAAAAAATAGATTTTTTTATTTCATCTCCATTTTGCTGTAATTTCTGTGGAACACATAAGATTAACAAAAAGTCAACAAAGTGTCTAAAATCAGTTTTAAGCTGTGTAGTATCTAAAATGGGGTAATTTATGTAAACCCCTCAATGTAGCTTCATAACTGAATTGGTCCTTATAAAATTTTCTAAAAAATAAAATGGCATTTGTTAAAAGATGCAACATAAAGTAGATATACGGTTAGTGTTATTTAATAACTATTTTGTGAGGTATTGTTATCTATCTTAAAACAAAGAAATTCAAATTTAGGAAATAGTGCATTTGTCCAAATCTTACATACATTTTGGATATTTTCATAAATAAAGCTGAAACATATTTACAATTATTTACATACCAATATTTACCATTAACATGAAGTACAACATTTAACAAGAATTCTCAATATCGCCTGGATAAGTAAAAGCATTCTAAAGTTATTACCACATAAAGTGACACATGACAGATTTGGAAAATTATGCTCAGTCCATAAGCTGAAAACTGGCTGTGTAATGAAGGGGTTAAAGTGTGAATGATGATATTGGTTGTTATTGGTATAAGTAATTAAGATTGTACACAGTATTTAGAGTGGGGCTATGGGAGGTATAGTCCCCAGCCCTTATGAACAAATGAAGCTTTCATCCTAGAAATCACAGGGAGGGCAATAACAACAACATGGACAAAAGAGAGACTTATGTGTAGGAAATATGGTGATACAGAAGGAATTAGGCCAATGATTAGAGGGAAATGACAGAAGATGGCAGTCAGATGAGTGATTGTGCCTTATAGGTAGCCTAATAAATGAGAGACAGGCGACATGTCACTGAGCGGGAGTAATATGAGGAACCTGAGTAAGGCCTCATGCACACAGCTGTGTTCCACGGCCGAGAGCGGTCCGTGGTAACCCGGCCGGGATTCCTGCTGACAGCAGGAGCGCACGGCGTCATTGGTTGCTTCATGCCGCCGCTGCTGTACAGTAATACACTCGTATGATCTATATGAGTGTATCACTGTACAGCAGCGGCTGCATGAAGCGCACGGCATCATAGCAACCAATGATGCCATGCGCTCCTGCTGTCAGCAGGAATCCCGGCCGGGTTACCACGGACCGCTCTTGGCCGTGTGCATGAGGCCTTAAGGCAGAAATAAGTAGAGTAATTCCTAAATGGCCAAGATAATTATTGAGAGATGTAAGTATACTAAAGAAATGTGGACAATAACATAACACCCAATATCAAAGTTATGCAACTGTTCAAGATATGTGTCTACCCTTGGAAATAAAATGACACTATAAGGATCTAGTTTTGCAACAGGACATTGTGTTTCTTCAAGAGAGAGTGATTGACAGAATGTCATAGTGTGTTAAATACTCTTTTCAAAAGGTGTTTCCAGATCCTCCCCTTCGGCCATGTTACAAAATTACAGGCATTGTGCTGACTACACAGTCTCAGTACCAAAAATTCATGACATTTTGCGCCAAGGGGTTAAAAAGACACTACAAGTCAGTATAGAATAATTTACCTGACTTGATAACTGCAAGGTTTGAATATTTATGTCAGAAGAAGGAGACTAGAGAGGATCATTTCTATACTTGTTATATTTGTATTGTGGAGGCTAAAAAAATGGTACAGTAATATCATTTGTGTCTAAAGATTCTCACAAAAAGAACAACATTTCTATTCATGTCAGGATTGCCCTTTTGCCCCAACTAATATGTATTTTCTGAATTTGTATGTAGCACTCTTAATATTGCAGTGCAGTATGCAGAATACTATAGGTGACATTTTTACATAGGATTTTTTTTTCTAAGCAATGCATAATCCCTTTATAAAAAAAAATTCAATATACATTTCTTTATTTCTGGAAACTCTACACTTCAAGACACAATCCACTTGGGAGCACTTTGCTATTCAATTACACTTCACTGTGTCATTTCCTAATTTACATATTTTTTCCTAATTATTCTGCTAGCCTCAAACCTGCCTACATTACTGCAATCCTACTCTTAGTTCCTTACTTGAATTTTAATTGCAGCTGAATAAGATGTTGAGAATGTTTCCTGTTGAATTGAAAGTAGCCTTTTCACATGTATGTCCTGAAAGACTGCAAAGCTAAGATATTAGCCTACACTACTGTCTTTATAATAATGATGGATTTCAATAAAATGGTAGGGTTATTAGTTACGGTATGTGTGTTATGCCGTTAACCCACTGGAATATTTATAAAATTCGATAAACAGGACTATGCATACTAATGGATTTGCAGTCTTCATAGGGAATCTATCATGAGATAGATCAGTATCAATCCAACTTACATTCCAGATATGCACTGGTTACTACTTGGTCCTATCTTCATAGCTGTTGCCAATCCAGAGAAATTAGCATTTTTATTTTATGTTAATTTGCCTCTAGGTGCAACAAGGCTAGTGCAGTTTGACCTTGTTATACCCAGAGGCTCTGCTACCTGTGTCCTATGCTGTGTCCCCCACCACTAAGACTGACAGGCCAGGCAGTGAAAACATATTCACACTTAACCTTGAAGTCTCATGGTATTGCGTTCGGTGCACGCACTGTACAGAAATCGAGCAGTGGTCTCAATCCCTTTAGACCTCTTTCACACGAGCGTGACGGATTAGGTCCGGATGCGTTAAGGGTGCGTTCAAGGAAACTTGCACCATTTCGCAAGCAAGTTCAGTCAGTTTTGTCTGCTATTGCATTCAGTTGTTCAGTTATTTCCGCGCGAGTGCAATGCGTTTTGATGCGTTTTTCACGCGCGTGATAAAAAACTGAAGGTTTACAAACAACATCTCTTAGCAACCATCAGTGAAAAACGCATCGCACCCGCACTTGCTTGCGGATGTAATGCATTTTTCACGCAACCCATTCACTTCTATGGGGCAAGGGCTGCGTGAAAAACGCAGACTATAGAACATGCTGCGATTTTCACGCAACGCAGAACTGATGCGTGAAAAACAACGCTCATGTGGACAGACCCATTGACATGAATGGGTCAGGATTCAGTGCGGGTGCTATGCGTTCACGTCACGCATTGCACCCGCGCGGAAAACTCGCTTGTGTGAAAGGGACCTTACAGGTCCAGAATCGCAGCAGCTGGGAAGATGGGACCAATGGCTATACAAAGTAGTGAATAGCGAGCATCTGGAATGTATGTTGGATTGATGCTCGAGCAATGTAGGTTTCCTGTAGAGATTCAGTTAAGAAGTCTTCATGGGAATGTATTACAGTGGCAATTTGTTTTTACTAATTAAAACCAGATAGTGACACACAGTTTTTTTTCTATATTCTTTTTCTCCATTTTTTATGCAAGACTATGCAGGAAGCTACTTTTCCGGAACGGCCGTTAGGAGCATCCAGAAATGGGCTTACAGCGGCATGGTAAAGTGTCCGGCATGGTAAAGCAACAAACCGCAATGGAATGCATTCTGGTGCACTCCATTCTGATTTGTTCAGCTGTCTGATAGGCCACAAAGTAGGTAGCCAGTAAAAACTGCAGGGTTTAGGGTTTGTTTTAAAAAAAAATTAACAAAAATAGTATTTCTATTTTTAAAAAAATCAATACAATAGGTGATTTTCTGATAACAAATTTCAATTCCAAAAAGTACATCGAACACTGGCCAAATATGCAAAATAGTTTTCCTCCAGAAGGATCTTGGGGGTGAGTGTCTGCATATTATCATTAAAGATACTATTTTGAAAAATTATCTTGTCTGAAGCACTATGACAGGAGGATGACATGAAGTATTGAGAGTTAAAGGGGCATTCCCATCACAGACAATGGGGGCATATTGCTAGGATATGCCCCCATTGTCTGATAGGTGCGGGTCCCACCTCTGGGACCCGCACCTACAACGAGAACGGAGTGGGGAGAGCTGTGGCTGGAGGATCCTGGATTTCCCGGGGTCCATCCACCACCAAGGACCCCGCTGCTCCTATAGAAGTGAATGGGAGAGCACATTCTCATTGCAGGTGCGGGTCCCAGAGTTGGGACCCACACCTATCAGACAATGGGGGCATATCCTAGTGATATGCCCCCATTGTCTGTGATGGGAATACCTCTTTAAGTAACTCCTTATAGATAGTGTTGATCACGAATATTCGAATTGCGAATTTTTATCACGAATATCGGCACTTCGAGAATTCGTGAATATTTAGAATATCGCAAAATATATTCGTAATCGCGAATATTAGATTTTTTATAAAATACCAGTACATGCGATACCAGTTTTCGCAATCAAGAAAATAATGCCTAGAGATCATGAATTCGCAAATTCTCAAATATATGGCAAATATTCGCCCAAATATTTGTGAAATATTGCGAATTCGAATATTGCCCCTGCCGCTTATCACTACTTATAGACCATTAAAACATGACTTGGCTTATCTGCCGCATCAGAAATTCCTGTCTGTAGACATACTATAGTTGACTGAGTGGACAACTATTTTGTAATGTTTTAAACTAACTGAAAGTAACCAAAATCCATATCACTTTTATTGAGTTTTTACCTAACAGTGTTTAAAAAGCTTAGCAACATCTTTAGTTCTGACCTGCAAAGCAAAACACCCCATCAGCCGCTCCTCCACCAGATACATTAAAGCTACTTAAAAGGACAGAAAGAGCAAATGTGTATAGTCTAGGTTTGGACCAGAATTCTAATGAAAGGCTACATTTGATAAAATAGTCCTATATATTTCTCTCCTTTACTGTTTTGCTGTAATGGATGTATATTTAGGCTACTTTCACATCTGCGCTTTTGCTGTCTGTTTTTGAGATCCAGCATAGGATCTCAAAACCACAGCAAAACTCTTCTGTTATTATAATACAACCAGCTGCATTTGTTCTGAATGGATCAGGTTGTATTATATCGAAAATCAAATAATTTGATCTGCCACCATTGACTTACATGTTTTATTTTTGTTTCGGGTTCTGGCTTCTTCAGTTTCCCATGCCGCATACAAAAACACTGCTTGCAGCGGTTTTGTGTCCGGCATGGTAACGCAACAAACCAGAATGGAATGCATTCTGGTGCACTCAGTTCTGGATTTTTCAGTTTTGTCCCCATTGTCAATGAATGGGGAGAGAACTAAAGCTGATCTCAAAACTGGACAGCACAACGCAGATGTGAAAGTAGCCTTAGAAATTAAAAATTACCTTTTTTTTTCACAGAAAGTGAACCAGCATAGAGACACACAAATGTTCTGGGTTCAATTGTGTTTTCACCTTTCATTACCCCTATTTAGCCACCATGCAAGGCATTAGTTCACCTTTGGTGCATCAAAGGTTAATGTATGCTTCTATCATACTGAGTTGCTACCATAATCATTCTTTAAAGAGCTAATCCAATGTTAGAATATTCCCTGAATGTCAATCGGTGAGGATTAGTGTTGATCAAGCATGCTCAGCCGAACACTAGTTCGGCTTGAGCATCTCGATGCTCGGCACATGGCGGTACTATGCACCCAATAAATGTGCAGGGAGGTACTGGCATGCACTGTAATTCCGTCACCATGATGGCTACTGGCATTACAGTGATTGGCTGGCCGGAACGCGTCATCAAGAGCTATAAAGCACCCGATCTTGCAGGATGACAGGCCGAACTGGATGGACAAATGTCTTTTTTCGGCCTTATGTACTATGTTACTATGTTACTATGATCACACGTGTTCGGCTCAGTCTTAGTCAGGAAGAGCTGAGCATAGGAAGGAAAATACAGTGTAGGGAGTGTAATTGGAAGATTTTTATTATTTACCCACAATTCCTTTTAAGGACTTTTGTGTGTGACAACAGCAATATATATTTTTTGCGCATCCTGCGCTAAATAGCATCTGATAGGCCGCTGCGGAAAGATAAATTATCCGCTCCACATCTCCTGTGTAAAGTGTGCGCATCCCTAAAATATCAGTGACATCCAGTGTACTTTTTCAGTATATGGTGTCCGCTGCAGACAGTTAAATTATCCGTGCCACATTTCCTGTTTAAAGTGTGTGCATCCCTAAAATATCAGTGTCATCCAGTGTACCTTATTTTTTGCCCTATAAGATGAGAGAAAAGGAAAATAAGAAGCTTTTGGTGGGTTTTGAACTAATTGTGGTCTGTGGATGGCGCACTGTTATGGGGGATCTGTGGATGGCAAACTGTTATGGGGGATCTGTGGGTGACGCACTGTTATGGGGGATCTGTGGATGACACACTGTTATGGGGGATCTGTGGGTGACGCACTGTTATGGGGGATCTGTGGGTGACACTTATGGGGGATCTGTGGGTGACACTTATGGTGGATCTGTGGGTGACACTTATGGGGGATCTGTGGGTGGCTCTTATTGGGGTCTCTGGATGGCACTGTTATGGGGA